>NC_140774.1:209285888-210000881 GCF_044657685.1 Stegodyphus dumicola
GCAGCCAACACATATTCTTGCTTCTACTCGCACATGTTTCCGGTCATCCGAAGTTACGGTTGTTGAGATAAAACTTTTATCACCCAGCTTGGCGATCTTTCTAAACATGCCTTATATTTCCCATTGCAAACGAAGGGTGACATTTTTTCCGTTCCTTATTTTCCGGTGATATTCTTTCCGTTTCCCTTTTTTCCGGGTGACATTTTTTTCTACAACCCTCTTTGCTAAATGTGGTGTCATAAATTCTTTGCATTTCCTGGACAAGGACACCATTTCGACATGTGGGTGGGACAAAGTCCTTTCATGCCAGGACTGCTCAATGATTTTGTGTCTTTAAGAAAGGAAAGCATACATTCTGGAGTTAGCAATAGTGCTGTAGAAGTAACGAGAAATTGTGTACCCGTATGTATTCGTTACTCGGTGAACCAGTACTCGTTACTATCGTATCGTTACTTTCGGTAAAATCGATCGGTATCCGTATCTTGAGCCCATTTTATCGGTCTACGGCCCTAAAAAGGGCTTTGAAACGTCGCATTGCATTGAATCACGTGAGCTATTCTACCCTGCGGGAACTGGGTAGTGCTGCGATAGGGAGTTTTGCGTTCACATTTTTGAGTAGAAATAATTCAGTTTATTTTGGCTATTATTTTTTGGTGCACTGGATTCATTATTAATTTTTCTATTGCTGTCAGGGCTTAGTTTCTAAAGTCAGAAGGCCGTCAGGAAAACAGGAAAAAATAAAATAAAAAAGAAAGAAAGAAAGGAAATAAATATTACAATAATAACATTAATTAGTAATTAAAATAAAAAATTACTTATTAAAAACTTAATAATTAAAATAATAAAAAATAGTGATTAAAATAATGAATAATTAAAGTAACATAATAATTAGCAACTGTATAAAATACTTATAAGTACAATTTAATAAAAATGTAAAAACAAATAAAAATTAAAATAATTTTTTTAATTTATGATGACTAATTAAATAATAAAGTAAAATACCAGATCTTGTCTTATTGGCTTAGTATCGTTTCGTCCTATCTCATTTTATCCCCAGCTCGAAAAAGTGTTATTTCGTTCGCTGCCTTCCCCCACCAATTCCCTCTTTCCCGTTTCATCCGCTGTTTGAAAAATAGGTTTTTACTTTACGATAAGGCGAACGTCTGTTTACTTCAATTAAAATGGTTTAGAAGAGATGACTGTTTCTACTTCGACTTAGCTTTTGATTTTTTAATATTATTTAATATTTTATGCAGACAAATTATGTTGAGCAGAATAATGAATTTTAGACGTGTTCAAAAGGTGTGTATCTGAATATAATAACATTTTTGTTGTATAGTATCCATTTTTTAAATTTCACACATTTCTAAAGCAACAGAAGTACGTTATCACTATTTTGGCACACACATCAAAAACATGTATAATTAAGATTAATGTTACATTCCTTATTAAAAGTAATGGGTCCTCATTAAATGCAACCATTCATGCTTTTTAGAGGATTTTACATATGGTGGTCTTAAAAAGATGATGTTCACTACCAATGTTTGTTTATGTTCCCAAAAATAGAGATCTCTTAAAAGGTGACCTCTTAGAGATGTCGTAAATAGATGATTTGCTATAATTATTTTCCGATAGATAATGGAATTAATGTAATTTAATGTCAATAACTCGAGGAAGCAAGTTTAAATACGGTGCAACAAAAATACAGAAGTATTTTAAATGACGAAAATATTCATATTTTGTCAATGTCAAATTTAAAAAAGAATTAATTTTGGACAAATTATGAAATCTAACTTTTAATGTCGTCTTCTGGTTTCTATATTTATATCTGGCAAAGTTTTATACTTGTTATGAAAAAATAAAAATACAAGAAGTTTGAGTCCCGTAGGACAAAGATTGACCGGGAAATTTAGTTTCAAAATTTGCAATGTTTGGTGCCATTTGTAACTTGCCTTCGGGTATCGCTTAATTGAGTTAGAATAATTCGAGGAAATAAGTTTAAATGAAGTGCAGCAAAAATAAGCATAATTTAAATAGTCGTAGAAGGAAGTCATGCGGAATCCATATCAAATTTTCACTTTTTCATAATGACCATAAAACTTTCCCAAATACAAATACAGAAACTGGGAGACCGCATTAAAGATTAGCTTTCGTTATTTGTCCGTTATTCGTTATTTCGTTTGCTGCTTCCCCCATTCCCTTCATCAGAACCGCTAATGACGAAAGGGTGAAATTTCCCCGATTCATCCCCTCTCCAAAAACTCCTTGTTGAGACTGCTATTTGTTGAGACAAGGAATGCTATATTATAAATGTCAACTTGCTTTTTACACTTAACAATAAAATCGATAAAAACATTCGCAAATGTATAGGTTAAGTACGAATAAGAACTTGAAAGAAATTTAGAAATCTATAAAAGGTAAGGAAAGTTTTATGTTACTTTATTACAGATAATGGTGAAGCACTAAATATTTCAATCAGTGTTATTTCATAATGCTATGAGTATACCTTTATTCATTTAAGAAATGGCCCACCAGCGGTCGAGCGGTAAAATCGCTGAACGCTGGTAGTTCCGACCTGAGTTCGATCTCAGGCAAACGAGTTGGCTTCATAACCGTTTCGTGGTTTTTTTCCCGTACCAGCTTACAAGCCAGCTTACCACGTACCATACGAGCCAGCTTTCCTAAGAAAGTGCTCTACGAAGGCAATTTTCCTTTTAGGCACATAGCCCCAGTGTGTTTTGTCATAATCAACTAAACCAAATCATTTAAGAAATATATCAGTTGATCACTGCTCAGTGTACATCTGCTGTTTGCTTATAAAAACATAATTTTTTGTTTGCTTATAAAAACATAATTTAAAGACGTTTCCACTATTTTGCTAATAGTTCTGGAAGGCTCATAGAATCCGAAATTATGTTACACTAGCTAACAGAGAACTTAAGTCTGCTTAATACAACAAAAATCTGCTTGACTTGCTTTCGTGTCTTTGGGAAACGTAAGTATATGCAGAAATAAATATTAAAATCTATCACGTATATTTGTAAGGATGTAAAGCATACTGTTTTGGTTCACGATAATGATAAATGTGCATCATGGGTTGACAGTTTTAAAAGATCACAAATAACTATACATATGCTAGACTTCTAACAAAATTTC
Organism: Stegodyphus dumicola; assembly: GCF_044657685.1. NCBI lineage: Eukaryota > Metazoa > Arthropoda > Arachnida > Araneae > Eresidae > Stegodyphus > Stegodyphus dumicola. Next base: position 209,289,045 of record NC_140774.1, read on the forward strand.
TGTTACAATATGAATATGCATTTATTATTATATGAGTCATAAAACGGCCCACCAGCGGCCGAGCGGTAAAGTCGCTGAACACTGGTAGTTCGGTCCGAGGCTCGAATCCCGCGAACGGTCCGGCTACATGGGTGTTTTCGTGGTTTTCCTCATGTGTAACGTGTATACGAGCCAGTGTTCCTTAGAAAGTCCTCCACGAAGACATCCCCCCTTAGGCAGATAGCCATAGTGTGCCTTGCCATAATTAAATACACCCATACACACATGAGTCGTAAAATTCAGTATTCGTCATTTTTAGATTCTAGGTGTACGAAAAAAATTTTTTTTTTTAATTTTTGTTTTGTTTTTAAAAATTAATTCACTTTATAGCTTTTCTTCAATTTATTATAAAGGAATAGGAGTTTTGATTTATATATAATATGATATAAATTCATCATTCATTAATAATATTTTATGTATAACAAAAAATTATCATTAATGTTCCAAATTTTAATTTTTTTAATGATTTGTCTTACATTTTTTGTATATTTGTTGAATGCATAGCTAAATATTTCAATTATACACAATAAAGGTTATGCAGAAAACAATTCAGCTGGCATGATAGCTAATTGCGAAAGAAAAATTAGAGTCTTATTGCTCTTAACTCTTAGTACAAGCAGCCATTTTTAAATTGACGTTAAAATAAATTTATTCTATGGTCTATTAGAAAATAACTGTACTGAATCATTTATTGACGACTTCTAAGAGGTCGCTTTCTGAAAGAGACCTGTATTTTTGAGAACATAAACATACGTTGATACTGAACATCACTTTTTTAAGATGCCAGAGCAAATGCACAGAGCTCCAAAAATCCTCTAAAAGCATAGACGGTCACGTTTTAAAAGGCTGATTATTTTTAATAAAGCCTGTATATATTAATGTTCATTATACATTTCTCACATTTTTACTTTCTTTCAAAACAGCGATGCTGTAGTTCAATTGCTTTAGAACTATGTGAAACTAATAAAATGTGCCCTATGTTATAAAAACCTAATTATATTCAGATACACACCTTTTGAACATGTTTGAAATCTATTATTCTAATCAGAATACTTTGTCTACAGAAAACATTGAATCAATATTAGAAATCAAAAGCTAAGTGAGATTAAAGTAGAAAGAGTCATATCGTCTAACCCATTTTAATTGAAGTAAACAGGTGCTTACTTTATCGTAAAGTGAACACCCGTTTTTCAAACAGCGAATGAAAAGAAAAAAAGAGCCCACCAGAGCTCGAGCGGTAAAGTCGCTGAGCACTAATAGTTCGGTCCGGGGTTCAATTCCCGGATAACGGTTAGCTGCACGAACGTTTTCATTGTTATTCCCGTGTGTAACTTGCATATGAGTCAGTTCCCTTTAACAAATCCTACACGAAGGCCTCCCTCCCCGTAGGCAATAGCCCTAGTGTGCTTTGCTGTAACCGAAACTGGAAAAAAAAAAAAAGAAAAAAAAAAAGGGAATTGTTGGTGGAAGGCAGCTACGAAACGTCAGCTAATGCTCGGCTTAGTTCTTAAATTGCAATTTTAGCCACATCCCCCAAACAAGACAATGTCTGGTATTTTATTTCATTACTTAGTTATTCATCATTAATTTAAGAATTAATTAAATTTTCTTTTGTCTTTAAATTTTTATTGAATTATAATAATAATCATTTAATATTCTAGTTGCTAATTATTTTATTATTGTAATAGTTATTTTATTTTTATTTATTTTTTATTTATTTATTCATCTTTCCTGATGGCCTTCCATAGAGCTCCAGCACTTCTAATTTTAAAAATTAAGTCCTGACTACAACCAATGATTGCGAAAATAAAAGTCAAGTAACTTATTTAGTGATAATTAAATAAAATAAAAGCCAAGGCTTTTATTTTCTCCTTACTTAACTTTTATTTTATATATATGTGTGTGTGTGTACTTTACATTTAATTATAAGGACATATATGTCATAATAAGAGCAAAGGGAAAAAGACGGAACACTGTAGATGCGTGCTTAGATCCATATTGAAGAAGAATTTTGATTGCGTAGTATTTAAAGAACTTGGCAGTCGAGGCAGTTTCAATTCCATTTTTATTTCCAATTGATATTTGTGGCCACAATCACTTGGCACTCTAGTCGTGCCTTTCCACAGAAGATTTACATTTTTGATATTGTTGGGATAGAAAGCAAGCCAGCGAAATCACATCTCAGCACAGTAGCGAGCAAAAGCTGAAGTGCGTAGTTATGAAGGATGGAAGCACGCGAAGAGGAAAGTTTTTGTTTGTTATTTGGTGATTGGTCAAGAGGCATCTGCATTAGCGGTTACGTAAGATCGCATGATTAATTTGAATGACGCAATGCAGATAAGTTATTACGATTTTAGAATAGAGAGGAAGAATTAATATTTATAATATTAATATTATAAGAATTTTTATATTATAATTCTGATTCATACATTTTTATCTTACATATATATATGTACTTTACATTTAATTATAATTTATTTGATATATATATATATACATATTTACGTTTGGTAGTATTACCGATTGCAATAAAAAGGGAGGTGCACATCTAGATGTTATAACGGACTCATATACTAAATTTCAACGTTCTATAACTAACCGTTTTTGAGTTATGCAAAATGCATACATACGTACTTACACATCACGAAAAAAATCCCTTTCAAGTATCAACTGAGAGTCATAATCATTAGCCATAAGTATCAACTTAGAGTAAATGGGATTACATTTAACAATAAGTTAAAAAAAAAAAAAAAAAAAAAAGAGAGAGAGAGAGAGTCCTTCATTGTGTTCGTACGTACAGGCGTCAGCCCAAAAAATAATTCACATGGATTCCGTAATCGTCAAAAACGGATATTTTCGTTAAAATATGATAACCAAAAGTTTTCTCGATTACAATAATTACTACCATTTTATTTGATACAAGGAAGTAAAGAACCTACATTAACCTACATATTCTTATATAAACAATACCTAAGTGCAGTATATAAATATTTCAAATCAATAAAATCTGACTATGGCACGCTCAAGGAAAAAAAAAAGAAAAAAAAAAAAAAAAGAATCATTTAAATTTTCAAATTACAAACATAAATAGCAATAGTAAAAAGCAAATGCAAAATAACGCTTCGCGCTATCAAAATTGCTCATTTTCTTAAATATCAACAACTAAATAGTATTTCAACTAAAACACATAATGTAAACAAGAGTTTGCCCGATGCCCAAAAAAATTCAAAATTATCTATGAAAAATATGAGCGCATTGTGACGCAACCGTATCATTCCTATTCGAACAGCAACCGCATCATTCGTATTCGCATCGAAACCGCATCATTCGTACTCGAACAAACCGCATCGTACGACAGATGCGAGTAACGAACAGATGCGAATAACGAAATGAATTTGTGAGTACCGAATCGGTACTTCGAGTCAACCGATGTACCCGTTACTCAGTAACGAATACATGCGGTTTGCTCCAGCTCTAGTTAGCAAATGATACTTACGAATGATTTCCCCCTCCAGATTATTAGTCTAAAAAAGAGAAAAAAATCGATCCGCCTTTAACTTTGCCATTTTGAAATGTTTCATACTTCTAAAACCAAAAATTTCCCGTCCCTATACCCTGCCTTCTGGGCGACTGCACCGTCGTTTTTTACATTGTGAGAACCATACATTCAAACATTCTAGGTAACGTTGTTTCGTCATAGTGCGAGAAACATACATACATTTATGCAGATTCTTCCTTATTTAATTTTAAAAAAAAAATAGTACAGGGTGAAATTATTTGGTGGCAACAATTTGAAAAGTGATACGCCGTTTATAGTGAACCAACGCAATACATGTTATATTAAATTGTAAAAATCGTTCACATTAATAAATTCAATTTCAAGCTTAATATTAGTCCTGATTTTTGGACTTGGGTTTAATGGAAATGCTAGTAACAGATTCAATATATGAGCAAAATTAAACGCTTCGGAATGACATATTATGAAAATTTCGAATTGCAAATAATATACCACGTTTCCTCTTAACTTGCAAAGGTCATTCGATATTAAGTACCAGAATCCTGTTTAGTTACTTCTTTATTTATATTTAGAAAATGTGTCTATTAATTATTCGATCATAATAACGAAGATATAGAAATAAATTAATATACAAAATAATTACATTATAATAAATAGTTACAATTAATTTCCATTTCCACCCTCTGTTGAATTGGGATTGCAAAGGGAGAAACATTTCCTTCAGGATATCACCTTTAAGGGGGCTCATACACCTTAGACCCCTTAACACCCTTCGAATATATGACTGTTGCAAGAATTGGGATATTTTATTTATTTTAAAATCAATTACCTCCAACTTTTTACAGCTGACTACATAATATAGCTGCTTTCTGAAATAGTGATCAGAAAGTTTGTGTTGCCACAAATATTTTTGTAATTTAATCCGCTTTGCGACAAAAGTTTTCGTCACATTTCCACCTTGCGCGCACGATATTTTAAAAATGGCTAATGGTACATACTTGAAATTTGATGGATTTCTTTACATGAGCCCTATCTTTTAACTGAACCTAAAATCTGATGAATATTTTAATATTAAAAAATGTTATGGACGGAAACATTACAGATTTTTTTAATAAAATACATTTCAGAAACTCGACTCCAGACAAAATAAAAATTTAACATGAAATTCTTAGAATTTTTTGGTTCACAGTAGTTTTCAAATGTTATAAAAGCTGTATATTAAATATGGAATTAAATTATGGAACAGAATGTTTTAAACTGTGCGCGCAAGGTTAACGAAAATGTTTGTCAAAAAGCGGATTAAATTATAAAAATATTTGTGGCAACACAAACTTTCTGATGACTATTTCAGAAAACAGCTATATGATGTAGTCATCTGTAAAAAGTTGGAAGTAATTGCTTTTAAAATAAATAAGTTATCCCAATTCTCGCAACAGTCACATATTCGAAAATCGTATGGGTTTTAAGGTGTACGAGTCCCCTTAAAAATTTTCAGGTAAGAAAATAAGAAATACAAAGGTACTTTTCCTATTTTCTGCTTACTCCTATGCCTGAACTGAGGTAGGTCACGAAGTTACTATTTCATAGTCGAATGATGGAATATTAACTTTTGCAAACACTGAATTTAACTGTTTCATGTGCTTCCAAGGGCCCCTTTTCTGCGTCTTATATGGAACTGCGTCACTGCACCATATAGGCAGAGGGCCCTTAAAAACTTAAGACGATTTCTATTATACTGAAATAAGAATTCATAGTAGTACAAACTCTAAAAATAAAAATAAGAAGCGAAAGGGAAAAATACTTTTAAGTTTAAACATGTAAATGTAGTTCAGCAGGACATTTAAGGGCCCCCTAAACCTTCGGGCCCCTATGCGACGGCATTCCTTGCATACCCTTATTTACGCCACTGATTACAAACATCCAAACGGTTGATTGCAAGAAGTAAAATTTCATCGAGAACGTAATTATAAAAATATTTTATAATAAATTTTAAAATGAATATTCGAATTGCATAAATAATTTAATTTTAGCATTAATTTTTAATTATTAATTTAGGATTAATTAATAAATTAGTTGTTAGTTATTATTTTACTTGAAAAGTTTAAAACTGCTATCACGATTTGCAATACGCAAATCGCCGTCTGTCTGGAATGGATTTTCATAGGCAGCGGGTAGTGTACGTACAGAATGAGAGAAGAACGTTGCTGTAGAACTAAATTTCAGCACAAGATGGCAGCACAGAACGAAATTTCTAAATATTCCATTTGTCCAGGAGAAATATTTTCTCCACTACTTTCTCGTGCCGCCATCTAGTGTTCAGCGTAAATTGAATTTTTTCACCTCCAAAGTTTCGTTAAACGATTTGTAAATTTTTGAATGCAAGAACATACATTTTTCTAAATTAAAATTTCTATTGAAACAACATAAGAATACTTGATTATGTCAATATGTCACAAAGAACACTCTAAAAGTCACCTTTCAGAGTGTTCTATGTGACATATTCCTTTTATGTGTACTTTTTGTGGCAGCAATGTTAATATCACTGCTATTCATTCACCAAACTATTCAAAAGAAACGATGTCTTTTATAAAAATATTTACAAATTGATTAAATTGATAACATAGTCTGTTATGTAGCTTAGCTAATAGCTAATAAAGCCATTTTCTACTGATAAAAAATCTTTAATAAACCTATGAAGTTGCCTATGCACAAAGCTGGGCCGATTTTCGTTTCCTTCAGGAGACGCATTTTTTTCCTCCTGACAAAGAGGGACCCGAGACCGATAGAGTTCTATTGGAAATCTACTCCAAACTATGGTTGTTTCTTTGCCTAATTTCAAATCGAGTAAAATTGCAACTGATATCCGAACATGCTGTCGTAAAAATAACATATTTCGAATAGAAGTGGTACAAAAGCAACGTTGTTTATATAACTTCAAGAGTGGAAAAAATAATATGGTCCAATTATAAGATGAATCTGGTAAAAGCTGTGAACGTCCAAGCCTCTAGCAATAAAACGGTCAATCAAGCGGGATGCAGATCGCCGTTTAGTTTATTTTATAAAGAACTACAGTAAGACCCCGCTTAACGCTATTTCGGTTTAGCGCTCTTTTATTTCAACCCGGGGATTCTCCGAAATTGTGCGCAGCGCTAGGTTTCCAAATAACATATCCGAAACAGTGTAGTTGTGTTTCTTGCTTGGTGGACGCATTTTTATCATTTTAAACATTTGTTGACATTATTGTAAGTTTAAATTTGTATAATACTATAACGATTAATACAGTGACAAATATTATGATCTTTACTTTTTATCATGGGTGATAATAAAAAACAAGAAAAGAAAGCAACCAGAAAAAGCATTTCACTGGAAACTCAAATGCAAGTGATTAGAAGATTAGATTCTGGTGAACGTCAATCTCAAATTAGTGCTGCATTGATTTTGGCAACTTCAACAATAAGGACAATTCTTAAGAATAAAGAAAAAATACTGTCATCGGCAACTGCAACTACGTCAAGCTCTGCAACTAGAATTACCCGTTCTAGAAATAACATTATAGAGGAAATGGAAAAACGACTGTCTATATGGATTGACGACGAAATTGAACGCAATATGCCACTAAGCCAACCTATCATAATGCCTTCTTCACAAAAAGGCAGAAAATTGGAAACGCAGAATAGACTGAATGATCTGACTGAGAATTTTATTTGTTTTTAAAAGTATATGCGTTTATATTGTTTTTATTTTTGTAAGAAATAAATGTTTGATTTTATTTTTATTAAAAAAAACATTATTAAATTTAATGCCTAACCATTTTTTATCCGTCTTCCCCTAACCCCATTATTTACATGTTAAGATAGCCTCGCTTAGCGCTGTTTCGCATTACGCTCTACTTCGATGGAACGTATCCCCCGCGTTAAGCGGGGTCTTACTGTACGGTATTTTTCTCAGTAAATTCCCCCTTCTTCTTTAATAATTACTGTATACTAAATGTGAAAGATTGTTTCATCATCAAATTATTCTGTGTATCTCAGTTTTCTAGCAGCGAGATTCAAAATTATGCTCTGGACCATCACTTTACTGTATGGCAATTATGTTATGAAGTTCTGTACAAAAAGATAGTCTAAAATTTTTATTTCTCTAACAGGGAAAAATTCTAGCCATGCTTTCATGTTATAAGTAACTACTACTGTACCACTAATTGCTATTGTAATCTACTTTACTAGTATGATTTAATTTGCTATTATTTAACTCATTAGGATGAATATTGTTGCTTGCGTACGGGTTTGTAATAGATTGAATGCACAAGCCCGATAAAAAGTTAATAAAATTTATTCTTATCACAAAAAATTAAACAAAATGCTGAAATGTTTTTTCACAGATATTCATACAATATCACACAGCAGTTATATTTTAAACTACTAAAATGTTACATATGGTAGAACGCAATCCAAAACGAGGAGAATGTTAATTCGATTTAACCGCGAATTCACTACAATTAATAACAAAAACTTAGTAAAGAACTGAACTGAGATGTTTTTCTCCGGCTTTTTAATCAAGCACGAGAACATTCTGGTAATTTTTATTTTCTCAAGGTTTCTGGAAAGGAAAAGAGTTCAATTACAGTTACAGCTAACACACAATTGCATTTATTCAATTTAATATAAATAAGGAGATATTTATTTATTAAATGTTAAATGCGAGTGCTCCTGTATTTTTATTTTTCCGGCGTAACTTTCTCTTAAAAATAAGTCTCGTGCTGCATTGTACGGAGATAAAAAACAATTTTAATTACAATTCTACTAAAAATAGTCAACTAAATACGAAATCCGTAGCAATATGGTTCCCTCACAGTGTAGAGGTATTAGGATATTTGGAAGCAGGAGACGTGAAACACGAGTAATGCGCTCGCTGGGACTCGAACCTCTCGAATACGCACCGAGTGTGCTGACCATTACACCACGAAGGCATGCTAAGAAGGCGGGAGAAATACCTTATATGCTACCCCTTTTAAAGGGTGACTGCGGATTAGGAGACCCAGTCGCCAAATCCTGGTGGTGAAGAATCAAGAATCATCGTTCAATACCCTTTTCGTTGGGAGCCACTGTACAGACATTAGGTATTTTTGAAGAAAGGAGAGATGAAAGAGGAGCAACGCCTTCGCTGGAACTCGAACCGGGCCTCTCGAACACACGCCGAGCGTGCTGACCGCTATACTACGAAGGCATGCTAATAAGGCGGGAGAAATAACATTTTAACGTCTGTTAAATTTTCTTAAAGTCAGTTTTATAAGTTTACATAAAAATGCAAAGCAGTTTTTACTTTCTTTGGTACTTTTTATAATTCATACTATTATTGTATAAACAGAGTGATTTTTCATGCCTTGATTTGTTTCCCTGGAATACAAAAGGCTAAATATTTATCTCAAAGTTATTAGTAGGTACATTTTGTTTATAACGTTCTATTCAGCACATTTTTTTCATTTCTTATATTTGTGGGCAAAAGATATATTTCAATAAAAAATTTTAATAGGTTAAAATTTCTATCATATGTGTAAGTATGATAACATGACAGTAATATTTGCGTAAATCAATATTAAAAATTGGATCGGGGATTTTATTTTCATTTGAATTTTTCCCGGCAAAAGAAATACTTTCATGAATTTTTAAATATACATGTCTGTTTGACATTTTTATATTATTTATTAGCTCTTTATTAAATCTGCTGAAGTATTTCTCAAGATGTGCTTCTGAAACGGTATTTCTGCTGTCTCCGAGTTATCGCCGCGGTTACAATAAAAGCATGCGGGCAAAAGTCATAAATTAAAAGTTCACTCCTGCTTGGTCACAATTAAAGCTAAAATGTACTGTAGAGACATTATGTAAATTGGAAAAACAAGATAGATTAAAAATGAGCAAACGCCTTCGCTGGGTATCAAACCACAGACCCCTGAAATACCGGCTCAGTGTGCTGACCACTACACCACGAAGGCATGCCAAGAAGGTGGGAGAAATACGTTAAAAAAAGTCGATTTTGATCCACAATAATGTTAGCATATAAGCGCCTTGTCTTATACTATTGCCAAAACATTTCTCTCATAAAAAACACTTTGTTGTGTTCTTCAAATAGTCATGACAAAGTCCCTTATCGTCATTGAAAAGCAAATGGCCTAGGAGTTGCTGTAGCCTTCGGCAGAACTAAGCAGCATGGTGAGCTATGTTTCACTACAATAGAAGCTATTAACTTAGCTAACGATCGGTTCGAGAAAGTTGAAAATTTAGCTGTGCTTCGCCAGCATTTGAAACACAAACTTACTGCTTTGTTAGTTTAACGTACTATCTGTTATACCACAAGTTCACACAGTGAGGAAGGTGCAAGTTCATCTTTTAATACCTTACGTTATTTTTATTAGGTCAATTTACCTAAAGCTTTGGTTTCAAAATATTCTCCATTATCAATAACAAATTTTTAATTTTCACTATTAATCCAGAGCTTTATTGGAAAGTTGTTTAAAATAGTTCAAATTATATGACTTTTTTTTAATCATCAGTATTGAATTTTAGCGAAAATTAAGATTCCTAATTTCAGTTAAGCAATACAGCAAACTCCTTGACGCGTTTTTATAGAATCTAATTATTTATATTGAATAACGAACTGATAGCGCCTTCTCAAATGATCTTGGAGAACATCGGCTCCCGTGTTCCCTTTCCCGCTGTTTGAGTTCAAATTTCTGACTGCATTTTCGAGCGGTGCATGATCCCTTATTTTATTCGTCTCTAGAATATGAACAGAACTTCCATGTTAAGAATCAGACGATATTTTCATTCGCGTATACGTGAATGCTGCAACGTTTGAACTTTGAACAAAAGCATTTCTTCTCGAACTGTTTATATTAAAAGCGAAATATCAATTACACAATACACGCTACTGTTCCAAAGCAATTTTTGGTTAATCTTTGGATTATGGTAACTTGGCGAATTTTTGGCGAAAATTTGGCGACCAACCCTGCTGCCTGTTTTGTTTTGGACCCCATTTTGCTTTCACGAAGTAAAGGCATTTTTTTTTTTTTTTTTTTCCCCTCAACATTTTTTCCAACAATCTGCTAGCCGAATTACGCTTATACTAGAACTTTTATGGAACAAAAATGCTTAATCATGACGAAGATTATGTGTGAAATTGGGAGAAAGTGCAGAATCGCAAACTGCTTGCCGCGTTTTTAAGAATTGCACATACGGTATCATCCATGTACACGTCGACCTATTTTCACTTAAAAAAACATCCCAGAATTGCACAAAAATGGCATTACGCACACTCGACTTTATCCATGTACAATGCTAAAGTCCTAGCTAGTAACCTTTATCGCCTTACCAAAATGTCGCCAAACTACCTGTTACCATATTCAAAAGATTAGCCCAACTTTTTTATGGAAATAACTGGTAGTATTTGTGTGATTCATTTATCGAGAGCTAAGATGAATTGTGAAAAAGAGAAGCTCCAGAAAAAGATGCGAGACAAGAAAATTGTCCTTCGTTTTGTGTTCGAGATGAGTTTCAAGCTTAGCTTATAAGGTTATTTCTTATGGGAAAAAATCTTTTGCTATTTGCCATACGATATGCCTTTAATATCACACAGTATGTTTTAGGAAATAATCTCAAAAGTAGGGATTATTTCATATTACTTTCATTTATTTCAAATTTTATTTTTGAATAATTGTGCAGATAGAATATGGCTGTTGGCTGGCTATTTAACTTTAAAAGCAATCAAAATCACTTTCACTCCGGTTTTCATTCTTTACAATACATATATTCTGTATGGATTAATTCATTTCTCTTTTATTTGTCTTAAATGTAGATACTTCATGAAACAATTTTAATTGGTAATTTGTAAACAACAGATTTTAGTAAAATATTCATTAGTTACAATTTTGGTTTCCTAAGCAAATTCCGTCTTGAATTTTTCTCTGTTGAAAGGCAAAACTCTCAAAATGTCACAACTCAGATTTGTTTCAAAATGACTAAAAACGCAATATATGTGAATCGCTAACTGCATGCATATTTCACATGAAAAATTTTATTATTTTAATTGTCTCATTGGAATAAAGAAGGTGTTATTTACTGATCTATATCGTTAGGACTTCTGACAAGCTTTGAAGGCGTCAATAAATGTGCTTGCTGCATACTTCTTAAAATGGTTTCAGTTAAGCTGATTATGAAAAAGCACACTAGGGCTATCTGCTAAAGAAAAGGAATGCCTTCGTGGAGGACTTTCTACTGGAAAATGATTCGCATACGCGTTACATATGGGGAAAACCATGAAAAAAAGCCCATGCATGCATTTAAAAAAGCATGGTGTCTAATCGAAAAGTTCGAATTAAATCTGAGATATTAATTTCTTCATTAGCTATCATTTATTAACTGTGCTCTTATTTAAATGTACTAAGAAAGAGGGCAAAATGATCTCTCAGCGGTATACCTAAAGCCATTTTCCAGCAAAATGATTTCGAGATCTTTTTTTTAACAAATAATAATTTTCATTAATTATATCTCTATGGGATAATGCTTAAATTGTCTAAGTTGAATATTTAAGACCATAAAATACCGATTTGTAGCAATTACTTCAGCAGAAGACTTAACAAATATATTATAAAAATCATAATAACCAATAAACAATTTGTAATAAATCTTGAAAATAATTCGTGAAAAAATTACTTTGTTTCTAGATCGGGAATAATACACTGGTGTGCAAAAATTAAGGACGAGACGGTTTTTTCAATATAACTTTGTACAAAAGCTTTCCAAATCAACACATTTAATACCGTAAGATCCCCAATACGTAAGGACATGAGTAATGTAAGCAACACTTACTAAAAGAGAAATCAGAGGGATAAAAAGAAGCTTTATTGAAAACGTAGCATGGAGCGCAATGCGACTAAAGACCGAAACATCCCTGTGCTGGGTGTCCAGCAAGAAACATCCGGTCTTTAATAGGGGATATGATCTTCCCTGACTGCTAGGCAGGTTTCACAGCGTCTGCCCATGCTGAGAATGAGGGTGTCAATGAGTCGTTAAAGCATTGCTGCCCATTCGTCTTGCAGCGCCAATCGAAGCTCGTTACTGGTGGTAAGGAAGAATCGTTACTGGTGGTAAGGTACGAGCTGCCAAGCGTCTGCCTAGAAAATCTCATACATGCTCGATGGGATTGAGATCCGGAGATCGTGCCGGCCAATCCATACGTTAATATCCTCACTCTCTAAGAGCTGTTCGGCAGCTATTGTGCGATGACATGGTGCATTGTCGTCCATGAAAAGGAACTGCGGACCCAGAGCGCCTCTAAAAAGACGCACATATGGAAGAAGAATCTCGTTACAATAACGGGTCCCGTTGACTGAACCTGCGTCGAAAATGTGAAGGTCTGTACGACTACCAAGCATGATGCCTCCCCAAACGAGAACACCGCCACCTCCATACCTGTCCCTTTCAATAATCTTTGAGGGATGATTGCGGCTTCTCCGCTCTCTCCAGATGAGTATGCGATGAGAATCGCTACTCAGACTGAATCTGCTCTCATCTGTAAAGATCGTATCCATTCATTGTCTCTCCAATTCCGGTGTTCCCAGCACCACAGAGAACGCCTTCTCCGATGGGCAGGCGTTAGAGGTACACACCGTACAGGGCGTCGTGTAAACAAACCACCACCGTGCAGTCTTCTAGCCAGGGTAAGACGCGATATCGGTCGTCTAGTCGCCTGTGTCGTGTGTTTAGCGATTTCTCCCGCTGTCTGCCGCCTGTTTCTTCTGGCCTGTAAGGCAATATACCGGTCATCTGCGGGTGTGGTTCCTCGTGGACGACCACTACTAAGCCCCCGGATAGCTGTTCCTGTAGTTTGAAATTGTCTCCAAAGTCGTGAAACGATGCTGTGAGCAATTCCGAACTCTGCAGCCACACGTGTCACACTGCGGCCTTCCTCCAACTTCCCAATGATTCGACCACGGGTAAAAGCATCCAGATGTCGTCTAACAGATTGATTATTCGCCATTTCTCGCTGAGGCAGCAACTCGGTGTGATTTTAACTGCTATACGGCGTGCAATCTCTTTGCCAGAAATACTGATCTTACACCGACAACATGCTTTATACTACTCAGACACTTCCCCATTACGTCCACCTGCATATCTGCGCATGTGCTACCGTACATCACCTTACTTAATCTCCTGATTGGTCTTTCTGTCATCTCTGCCTCTTCGTTCAGCTGATATGCTAATTTTTCGACTTCGTCCTTAATTTTTGCACACCAGTGTAATTCATTTCACTAATAGTCGCAATGAAATTCCGACTACCGAGATTCGAATGACTGAAAAAAGTGAGAAATTTCGAGTTTACGAATCTCTAATATTTTTCAAGCCTAGCAGGATTAGATTGTTTTACCTTATAAATAATAATAGTAAAATATATAATAGAATTGGCAGTGTTGAGTAATTATAAAGTTATGAATAATGTTTGACCTATTTTTAAGCGTAATTTCAATTGTATAGGAAACGTTATGTTGTATACATCAAGAGAGAAGTATGAATAATATATTATGTCCAGATCTATGTGAATCACTTATTTCGCTTCTTACTACTTTTTCTCTACATCATAAGATACAAGCCTTTCTGATATCATATGCTAGATATAAAATGTGTTTGTCTCGAAACACTGTGCATGATTTACTTTTAGGGCCATAAACAGATGATAGCTCCAACTGTTTTGCGGTCCACCAGCGGCCGAGCGGTAAACTCGCTGAACACTGGTAATTCGATCCGAGATTCGAATCCCGCGAACGGGCTGGCTGCATGGGCGTTTTCGTGGTTTTTCCCATGTGTAACGTGTATACGAGCCAGTTTCCCTTAGAAAGCCCTCCACGAAGGCATCCCTCCCCTTAGGCAGATAGACCTCGTGTGTTTTGCCATCATTAAATACACTAACACCAACTATTTCGCATGAAACCTAGCTAAGTGCATTAGTAGTGTAAAACTTTTATATAAGGAAATAATATTTTGAGTTCAATTGTGTGTCCTAATGCTGCGATATATAATTCTAGATATCACTGCAATATTTTATTCATACTATACCTTACACAAGGTATTAAGCTGTTATCAACATTAAATCTCACATTATTTAATATCTAAAGTAGTTATGTCTATTTCGAAAAATAAAGCTGATACGGAAAAAATCGATGTCACATTTGAAATGAAGTGTACAAAAATAAATACCGTTTCCAAAACACTAAAAGAAAGTTTCTTTTCGACCAGCATCAAGAAACAAGAATAACCATAAATAAAATATATTTCAAATCATAACGAATTAAGTTCTTTTCTGGGTCAACATTTAACGTTTACGCGACTCTGGTGTACTTCGGCTCGGGCAAACTCGATGAGTTTTCGCAAAGTGGGTTCCCACGTTACGACGCTATCCCGGGATAAGGGGTGTGCGATTTTCGAGTCTTTGAGCGTCGAACAGTCGGATAGAAAATTCGAGAGCACAATGAGTTCGTAACAAGAACCGATGATTGAGTCCAGAAGAAACATCAGTAGCTGATATGCCTTAGACGGAGATAAGTGTGCAATGGCGTAGGTAAAAAGAAATTGCCTATCGCTAGTCTGAATAGGAGTCCATGTGACCACTCATCATAGTACAAATATATAAACATAAATACATAACATTTCCATATGTAAGTAGAAAATACATTATAAGGAAAAAATACATAAAAACATAAAAAGAGAAATATGTACACTATATACAGGTATTTACTCAGGCGGCGAGTCAAATCAAATCAAATCAAATCTCTAGTAAGGGAGGGTGTTTAAATAAGTAAATTATAAAAGTTGCATTAATTTAGGTATCTTAGTACCGCAAGCGGCCGTTTGCTATTAATATCAAGTGTATAATCATAGTGAGGCACAGGTATTGAACAATTGTTTACATTAGGAATATTATAGAAAAATTTTTCTGCAAGGAGTGCGAAATAATTTGAGATAGTTGGAATTTCCAACTCCTTATGTATGGCCGTATTTCTTATGAACCAACGGCTTCTGGTGAGTTGTCGAAGCGTAACATTCTGCAAGACTTGCAGTTTATTGATGTTAGTATGGCTGGTATATCCCCAAACAGGGCAGGCATAAGAAAGTATGGGACGCAAAAGGGTTTTGTAAATGAGCAACTTCTTATCAATAGAGAGAACGGAGTTCCGGCTAATTAATGAGGTAAGTGTACGTTTACGAGCACGGAACTTGGCAATAAGCTGTGTAATGTGTGGGGTCCATGTGAGTCGCCTTTCTAAAGTAATGCCTAGGTATCGGGCTTGCCTAGTCCACTGTACTGGAGTGTCATACATGATGATGCAATCTTCCGAGTCGATGTTTACTCTTTTCGTGAACCAGATCGCCTCCGACTTTGTCCACGTTGATCTTAAATTTCCAGGCAGTGAGCCAGGACTCGAGTGTGTGGATGTGTGCTTGGAGTGCTTGAATAACTTCGGACATAACAATTACGGAAATATCTAACAAAAGCTATGGATTATTTTTTAAGGTGCACGGTTTTTTTAGAAATATTTTTTACCATAGAATTTTAAATACCTTTTTGGTTACTATAATATTAGGTTAAAAATCGATGAAAAAAAGTGCACTTAAAAATTCATAATTCAAAAATTTATTCATTCTTAGTGAAGTGAAAAAAATAAATCCGATTATGAAACAATAACAATAGAGGAAAATATATTAGCCAATGTTATGAAACCTTAATAATATATATTTACTAATTCCTAATGCTAATTAATAATTAATAATGCTAATTTCAAAATAATTAACTTATTATAAGAAATGATGAATTTTGCAAATTTCTGTTTAAAAGAGGTAACCGAATGATACTGTAATTTGAGCCTAATTTAACATTAATTCCAGTTTCAATATGAGGGAGATGCTGTCATTTTTACAATTTCTTTTGAGAATAAAAAGTGAGCAAAATCAAATTTGATACCATGACAAACTTTAACAACCTTTCTTGCAACACGTAAATGTAATGTCGCGATGAAATGGACTTTGTTTTTCAAAATCAAATTCTTTATCGAGGATACATAAAAAAATAATTCTGATATCGTTGAAATTTCATATCTCAATCAAATCTCCTTTCACTAGAACAATCTTAACAGCTTTCCTTAAAATCTTATTTAGCCTAATTGAAACCACAAACAGTTCAAAATTTTAACTCAATGCTGGATAGTCATAAGTCTTATATTGTCATAGTTCATAGGTAAATTATTATTCTGTATATTTGATAAAGGATTATCAGGAAGCAAAGCTCATGAACAAATATGCAGAAACGTTTACATACGAGCAATTAATTCCAGACTGCTCTTTTCAAACGTTGTACATTCACTTCCATTACCAAAAAGGCTAGCTTTTCTGTCGTAATATTTAAAACTTGCGAAGAATACAATGATTTAATAAAAGTAAATTTCTTTTGTATCTATAAATTACCAACAATTAGTTTTTCCTTAATGATTTCAGAATAAATTTTAATACATAATTTAATATTATAATATTGGTTACGTTACTTTATAGTGTTTTAAGTATTATACATCCCTTCTACTTTACGATATTTCTGCCGAAAAGTGGAAGACAATGAAGCTATCTTAATTTATATGAAAATTTACTTCCAGCTTTTCAAAATATCCATGAATTTTTTCCAATTAACTCATTATTGTAAAATAAAAACAAAATAAAAAGCGATATGCAGTGGCGCAGCTAGGGTGGGGTAAGGGGGGACATCTGATCCCAAGCGCAGGGGATGCTGCGCTTGGGATCAGATGTCCAAGGGGTGCCGGGGGAGTAGCTGGAGGGGGGCAAGGGGAGCATCTGTCCCCGAGCGCAGAATCCAAGGGGCGCCAAACTGATGTTACGACAATTTAGAATTAAATGTTTTCCATCCTTGGCAAGCAGCGAAACCTTCAGTTGTCCCTGGGCGCTGAAAACCCTAGCTACCACTCTGAGGGGCGCCAAATTGACGCTACGGAAATTTTATAATGAAATGTTTTCCATTCCTGGCACACAGAAAGAGGCATTATCACACGTATAACTTAATTTCGTCTCCTAAATTTGCAAGGAGAAAGAGCGCATTGTAAAGCATAATTATGATGGTGCGTTGAGAATTATCAATATCATGATATGTGTCAATATCATTATATGTGTCTTATGATTCTGGACACAGAGGGCGAAGTTTGTAGATCTATTAGATATTTATGTTGATCAGGAAAAACAAAAATCAGCTACGCTTTCTTGTATTTCGGTATTTGTTAATCTGAGATTCCAACCCGGAAATTCGATTTCCAAACGATGAGGCTCAGTGCTTAAATTGCGCAGGAGCCCGGCTCCGGTGCTTCTCAATTTTTAAGATAAATTACAATTTTAGCCGGAGCGCACCGGAGCCCTAAATAAGATGAGCTTCGGTACTTTTTTTTTTTTTATAAAACTGAATCACAATTTAAAGGGAACAAAATTTAGAATTCCTAACGTTTTAGTTTAACAATAAGCAATACTCTATTTCCCTAGAAATACGAACTCACGAGAACATCAGAAGTTCAAGTAAAGTTCCCTTACTCGCATGCGGAAACCTTTCCCTTTAAGAAAAGCAATAAATTTGGGGGAGTTTGTTTAGAAACGCCATGCATTGTTATCCATGTTATCCATGCTTACAGTTAGATATCCTCGCAGAAAGGAAAAGTTGTGTTCTTAAATGTGCGTTAAGTGACAGCGAGTACAATAAGAGGGAAATACTGAGATAAACTGCTCAAGCACGTCCTATGCAAAGAATCTCTAAGGAGATTTTTTGTCCTATGCATCGTCTTTCCCACAGTATCCACTAATGGGGGTTTGGGAAGGGTAACCAGCAACTTTACATTTAGGAGTCCGATTCAAGACTCATTCACCCCTGACACCCATCTGCTTGATGGCCATAATTATATCAACAGAGAGCCGCGGTCAAAGAGAACGTTCTCTCTCATCAATATTCCGCTCATTTTTTGTTTCCACCCACTCATACCCTCATTCTGTTTCGCCCTGGAATTTTCATCAGCTATACTTTAAGTATATTTAATTTTTGTGATGATAAAAGAACTCCCCCCTCCCTACGATCAGAACTTAAATTGGGCCGGAACCCACCGGATTTCGGTTCCGGTGCTTATTAGTTTTTGTAATAAATTATAATTCTAGTCGGAACGCACCGGAGCCCTGAATAAGAAGGCTGCGGCACTTCTTTTATGTAGTTAAATAACAATTTCAGTAGAAATTTTATCTCGAAAATTTTATTTTAACAATAGAATTATATTAAAAATCGCGTATTAAATTTCAATTTATCTCTTTACGTTTTATTTAATTTTAATCAGTTAATTACTTCAATCTTTAATTACTTCAATAAATAATAATTAATTATCTAATAATTATCAATTAAATTATAATTAATTAATTATATAATAATTATTTATTAAATAACAATTTAAAACATTAATTAAATATATATTAATTAATTTGATAATAATTAACTATTTAATTTTAAAATTATTAAGGAGTTTAATATTCATTTTATTTATTTATTTACTCTTGCTCCTCTCTGCTGATGGTCTTCCATAGTCCTCAGGCATTTCTAATCTTAGAAATTAAGCCCTAATGAGGCTACTATGAGGCACGAGATCATGCAGTGGGGAAGACAGAAATTCTCATACACTTCCTTCCACTTAAGGGAACTCATACACCTTAAACCCCTCATGATCTTCAAATATGTGACTGTTGCAAGAATTGGGATATTTTATTTATTTTAAAAGCAATTATTTCCAACTTTTTACAGCTGACTACATAATATAGCTGCTTTGGAAACTAGTAACCAGAAAGTTTGTATTGCCACAAATATTTTTGTAATTTAATTCTCTTTGTGACAAAATATTTCGCCATGTTTCCACCTTGCGCGCATGATATTTTAAAAATGGCTAATGGTACATACTTGAAATTGGATGGAATTCTTTATATGGGCACTACTTTCTAACTGAACCAACAATTTGATGAATATTTTAATATTGAAAACTTTTATGGACGAAAACGTTACAAATTTTGTTAATAAAATACATTTTACATACTCCACTCAAAATAAAATAAAAATTCAACATGAAATTTTTAGAATTTTAGATTTACAGTAGTTTCCACATGTTATAAAAGCTATATATTAAATATGGAATTAAATTATGAAACAGAATGTTTTAAACTGTGCGCGCAAGTTGGAAACATGACGAAAAATGTTGTCACAAACGAATTAAATTATAAAAATATTTGTGGCAACACAAACTTTCTGATCACTATTTCAGAAAGCAGCTATATTATGTAGTCAGCTGTGAAACGTTGGTATTAATTGCTTTTAAAATAAATTAGTTATCGCAATTCTTGCACCAGTCACCTATTCGAAGATCATAAGGGGTTTAAGGTGTATGAGTCCCCTTAATGTTAAAATGTGTTAAAAATTATTTGAAATTTCTTAATGCTTGCTTTTTGTCTTTCGGAATACTTGTTACAGAATACGATATTCTTCATTCTTATAGAATACGATATTCTTACGAAGATATTATTCATCGAATTTAGAAATTCAAATTTTCTGAAATGAAGATACATAAACGAAAAATTTAAATATTTTAAAGTCTGTTTAATCGTTTTTTGTATCAAAAATACCCTTATTTTAGTTACTATTATATTAGGTAGGAGTTTTCAACGAAAATTTCATAGTTTCAGGCAGGAAACGTAGTCAGCCTTTCATTTCCATGCTAAATATATATTTATGAATATAAAAAACTACTTTTCTGAATTCAGTTATGGTATTTAGAAATATTTTCAATACTTCTTCTTGTTTAATTTATAAAACGCATTAAAAAATAACCTAAATGAACATGTATTTTTCGAGTTTTTGACAGGATTGGGGGGGGGGATTGCTAAGCTCGGAAAGAGGTTTCACGCCGTAAGCTCACTACTCTAAAGTACTGTATTTAAAAAAAAATCTCATGTGTACACCACATGACTTCCTTGTACGGAATATTAAATTATACGCATTTTTTCTTGCATTTCATTTAAAGTTATTGGATTGAATTAAATCTACTTCGCCGACAGCGCAAAAACCACAATAGAATAAATGCATTCTTTAAAATTCAGTCTATTTGTTTACCATAGCGACACTCTGGTGCTAGGTTCACTTAACAGTATTATATTTCGTTCATATTATAACTGAGAAGGCACAAAATTTATATAATTTAAAGAATTATCTAATCGTTGTCACATGTTCTATTCAAATACTATAATAAAGCTAGAACGATGTATAAAAGAAATTAAGCAAACAAAACAAAAAAGAAACAGTTTTCGCAGACGATTGAGTATTTCTCATTCAATTAATTCAGTTCTCACTTCGCGACAAGGCAAAAATACATAAAAACTTAAAATATCTGTATTAAAAATTACGAAGTAAATCTTAAAACACTTATTTCCTCGAAAAAAATTCCAGAAGGGGTTAAGCATGATTTAATTCGCAATAATAAATAAAGGCGCTATCTTTGTTGTTGCGAAGCTGAGTTTCTCTAGATTGGCAACAAATCCACTAGTCTGCTGTTTCAAATGTAAACAATCAATGGCCGCCATTAAAAAAAAAAAAAAAAAAGACTTAGCGGCACTTAAACAACTTTAAAACTGTTGATAATTCTAAAAATATTGCATACAGATTTACTAAAGGAATAAAAACCTTAACCGGAAGATAAAAACAACATAATTCAATCATTTTTAAAGCAAAAAATGTACAATTTACAATTATATACGAGTAAAGAAACTGAGATCACTGAGCCGGGTAACAGAGTGGATATATATATAAATATATTTATATATGTTTGGCGCGGCCGATTGCAACCAAAATACGAGGTGCACATCTAACATCTACATGTTATAGCAGTCCTATATACAAAATTTCGATGTTCTGAGGCTACTCGTTTTTGAGTTATGCGAGATACGTACGTACGCACATACGTTCGTACAGACGCCACGAAAAATTCTCTTCAGAATTCATTTTAAAGCAGTTTTATAATTTTTTTGGAGGAAAAGAGTCTTTTATTCTCTCCTTACGTACAGATATCAAGCAAAAACATCGTTAAATTGCATTCGATAGCAGTCAAGATAGATATTTTCGTTGAAATATGCTGCCTGAAACTTTACGCGATTACAATACTTCCTTTTTACTTCGTACAAGGAAGTAAAAAAGTTTATAAGGAACGGAGATCGCAACTTTACTCGTACATTCTCAACCATGCTTCAATTTTCCGCTATTTATTGTAACGTCATAAACCAACGCACACTCAGCAGAAATTAACTTACATCTACTGTCTGGCACAAACTCTCATTTCAAATAACTGTCTACAATTTCCAGGGCATTTGATTTACTTTATTTAAGTGCAATTTGATTTACTTTATTAAGTGCAATCGCAAGTGCAATTTGATTTACTTTATTTAAAATCAGAACAAGTTTCTCACATATCATACTCATGAGGGAATTGTCTGAAGGAGAGTTCCGTAATATTGTTACGAAAAGTACAGGCGCGGTAAGATGGCTTCCCCGCAAAGCCGTTTTAGGGTTGCCATAAAATGACAATAGAAGGCATGGTTGCCCCATTTGGCGAGAAATCGCCCATTTGGGGACACTTGCTGACAAAACTGGCGATATACCATGGACGGTTGGAGAACCTTCTGGAACGAATTCTTACCGGCTTAGTCCAGAATGTTCCCGAACACAAGCCGAAAGCTATATAAACCGTGCTGGTCTGCAGTCAGCAAGTGTGCTTCATCGAGAGGAAGTGTGCGTCTCTCATCGAGAGTGTGTGTGTGCCTCGTCTAGCGAGTCAATCCCTGCGGAGTCGATCGAGTTGACAGTCGGGCAACGAGTGCCGAGTGGGTCGTCGAGTCCACCGAAGGAGTTTGTTAGAGTATCGCGGTTAGTGCATCGTCGAGAGAGCGTGTTGAGCTCCGGGAAAGACTGAACCGAAGAGGCAGGAGCTGTGGTCGTGTGTCGTCGGGTGCGTCGTGGAGAGTCTCGAGAGTACGTGGAGTTCCGAGAACGACCAAGCAGAGTCGGGAGCTGTACTCCGGAAAGCAGAGTCGGCTGCTTTGCAGGAAGCTGTCTCAACCGTGATAGCCTGATAACCTGAAGGCTGTGTCGCTGATCGTGTCAGCGTGTTTATAGTAGATCTTCAACGACTGTAAAACGTGTTTTGGAGCTGTCCTGACCATACTGGAAAATAAAGTGTGTTTCGATACTTCATCAAGTATCGTCGTTATTCACTCCAAACCTACGAACCCCGTACGAACGTGAAGGAAGAAAATAACGTAACAACTGGTGTCAGATGTAAGAAAAGAAAAACGTAACAATATTATGAATTAGTAATCTTAATTAATTAATCTTGAGCATTATATAAACAACATTTATCATCTGAAAAGCTTGAAAGGTATAATGTTTATGATTTTTCATAACAGTTATTAAAAAATAATAACATACAAATACAATTTTTTAAAGTACTACACGTGTGCATTTCTCACACTTTTTTCTGAATTAGTATATAAGTACACTTATATAAATATATATAATTAATATACTTTTTTTGGATTAGTATATATATATTAGTTCTCCGCCCCTTTCTTGGTGTACCATTAGCACACTCGGCCCGTATTCGAGAGATCCAGGTTCGAGTGCCGGTGAGGGGATTGCTCATTTTTTGTGTTTCTTACTTCAAAAATCCTATTTACTCTACAAGTTATTTCCCATTCTGTGTTCTTCTGACAGTGTTTATTAGTCTTTCATTTCAAATCTATCGCAAGTAGTAAAGTTTTTCATGCCAAATATTTTTTTTTGGGGGGGGGGTGACCAGCGGCCGAGCTATGAAGTTACTGAACACTGGTAGTTCAGTCCGGAGTTCGAATCCCGGGATACGGGCTGACTGCATGGGCGTTTTATGTTTATCTCCATGTGTAACTTGAATACGAGAAAGTTTTCCTTAGAAAAACCTCCCAGAAGGCTTCTCTCATGCAAATAGCCCTCATATGCTTTGCAGTAATCAAACAAAACAAACCATTCAACATTTTATTATTACTGAATTATTAAAAGCCGTATAACTGTGACCGCATTTTTACAGATATGTAGGCTCCTTTTGTTTTCAGGATTAAATATGGTTTATGACCAATTTTTTTTTTACAAAAAATATATTATTCTGTGATAACCCAAGCTTTATGTCTAAACTAAAGAAGTTGTACCGATGTTCTAAGGGTCAGTAAACCATAATAATGATTAAAATGTGATAAGATGGCAGATAAAATACGTTTTTGTCGAAAATTATTAAAAATAATAATATTTGTAATTTTATGCATGCAAACATTTTGATTAATTTTTCATGCAATTAGAAGAAAGCTCATGTAATAATTTGCGTAAAGTGCAACTTGATCAAATATATTCATGAGAGTCTGAATAAAATTACGACGTAGTCAAATGGAATAACAACTGCTTTGAGTAAAGCTTAAAAATTCAGATTTTAAACTCAGTGTTTATTGAGTCAAAACCATTTCTAATGGCAAATTAAACTCCAGTTTACAAGACGATTTGGAACTGCGAGATGTTGGCCGTTGAAAGGTATACCGTGTTTCCTCTCTGACTTCCCCACTTTTTACTAAACTTTTCGTTCTGAAATCGAGAGCGGAAAATAATGCGAGTTTTTTTAATTTACGAAGGATGCGGTTACAGAAAAAACATAGCAAATAAAAGCATTCATTGGAAATCTACATTTCATCAAGAATGCATAGTGCTGTTAACATTAGATTATTTAATATGATTTCTTCATTTCTACTTTCCTGTAACATGAACCTCGTCCATTCTTATTGTTGTCTCTGCTACTTGTTATTCCTCAGAACATCCATAAAAAAGAGAGGATCAATCTGCAGCTGACTGAGCGAAGTAGTAGATTCAGTGTCTGTTAGTTTGCTTCGCTCTAACTGGTCGGTTCCTGTTTTAGCCTGGCATAAGTTTCAATAGTTAGAAAGTAAATTTTCGGCTTGACCTTCGCAGATATTTTGCGAGGATTTGTCTTTGTTAGTAAGACGAAGACTGTCACTGAATGGATGAACTCATTTTAAAATATAAGGAAACTTGAGGAAGGCAAAAATGACGCGAATATTTTTTTTAAATTTTCAGAACCTGGCACTTAAGAAGTTGGAGGAAAAGTACGCGAGGAGGGAGGGGAATTATAGAGATTATAAGAGGGGAAATGCGGTAACTGCGTGGAAGACGTAAGAAAAAATAGTATTATAAGTTGAATGTATAAAGACAGGTAATCTCATCATACTGAAAATAATTTAAAAAATTTTTAAAAAATTATAATCTCTGTCCTCTGGATGCAGTTTAAAATAAAAATGTCAAGCGTTTAGAAGCTTTTATATGTCAAGCTGCCTCGCCCCCGCTAAAACTGTGCGCTAAAGGCCTATTCCATCGTATACCAAGAAGTATACTGTATAGTATATATATATATATAAATCCATTTAGTGCGAATACAAGTTATTATTACTTGCGCAATTGCTGCAAAGTTAGTTAATAATAATTTATTTCCTAAACAGTATTGATTAATTGATTATATTATCTCCTAAGTTTAATTAAAGTAGAATTATTTTAATAGCGTGCATCCATACTGGTAAGTTATATTTTGAAAGATGTTTTGAAGTAATTTGAAAGCAAAATGTTAATAATGTTTTAACGGGGACTGGAGTTAAATCATCACGAAGAATAATAATTCAATTGTAAAAGGAAAAATTAAAACATGTAATCATTGTCATTGATCGGAAATTAGTTGACTTTTCAAGGGGAACAAACCAACTCCCGTTCAATGAACAATAATTGATAAAAATACGTAAATACGAAAGTGTTTCGTCTTTACTCGAGTTATAAGTTAAAGCCAAACCGGCAATTCTAGTCAGGCCAAATATTTCCGCGAATAGTAGGAATTATGAACCAATGCTGATACTCAAAGAACTTATTCTTATGAAGCATTTTAGACAATTCAATTTGGAGTAAAAATCAATTACTGTAGAGAAATCCTATAAAACTCGAGTAACCGTCCCCGACACTTTCATGTTTATGCATTTGAGTATTATATTATTTGTAGAAATTAAGCATTGGAAATTGTCATTATGAAATCGAATTCAAAGTAAAGTTGAAATAAACATAGAAGATTATAAAAAATGACAAATAATGCAAACTTTGTAAAAACAAATCAAAGAAAATATAAAAATAATATAAAAATAATATAGAAAATAACATAAATAAGATCAGTGAATGTACATGAAGATATAAAGGCCAGAAAAGGTATTAAGTAACTTACGTTCTTTCTAGTGGGGGAGTTGGCAAAGTGTTCTCTTCGTGTCTGACTCAGAAGTGTAGGGTGTCCGAAAATTCTTAGCGGCAGTAGGGGCTTTGAATAATATCAGTCGGCAAGACTTGGGTGAAGTAATTTATGGTAGTGGGTGGGACTTGGAATTCTTGAGGGATGTATTTTGTGGAGTTCTTATCTGAGAGAGACCGTCTGTTAAGATTTTTTTGAAAATACTAGTGAATGGAAATTAATTAATTTCTGGCTAATTGTCGTGTCGTGTTCATTGAACGGGAGTTGGTTTGTTCCCCTTGAAAAGTCAACTAATTTCCGATCAATGACAATGATTACATGTTTTAATTTTTCCTTTTACAATTGAAATATTATTCTTCGTGATGATTTAACTCCAGTCCCCGTTAAAACATTATTAACATTTTGCTTTCAAATTACTTCAAAACATCTTTCAAAATATAACTTACCAGTATGGATGCACACTATTAAAATAATTCTACTTTAATTAAACTTAGGAGATAATATAATCAATTAATCAATACTGTTTAGGAAATATATATATAGTATGCCAAGGAGCTGCATGTTGTATTTAATATTCTATTAGCCATTAAAATTGCTGCACCACGACAGAAGCTCACAATAAATTTGTGAACCTGGAATTGCAACCGTTTGGTACTGTTGGTTATGGTACTGCGCACTTGTTGGTCCAGAATAAATGACTGTTATGAGAATTAGCAGTTAATGGATTCATAAAGGCCACATATACTGACGTGTGAAATCAGAACGCTTCCTACTTTCCTAGGCCGGAAACGTTAGTTATCTGACATTAGACGAAAGTGCTGAGGCTCAGAAAACTGTTTGTGCTGCACATCATCAAATAATATCGCCGTGTATGGTGCTACAGCATCTCAAACGTCACGGATTTATTGCTTCAGCTTTTCTTAACTTTTTAGCACAGGAATCAGCGTTTACAGTGGCTCTTTGATCAACAACGCACATAGACGCATCAATAGCCGGACGAATCTTCCTCATGTTTAGAGGTGCATGTAAAAAGTAAGGGGAGCACCAGACCGTCATAATAAATCAACATGTATTGTTCCCACTTACTAGCCTTCTTTAAGATCTTCTGTAAAAGTTGAGAATGACCGCATCGGAATCCTTCCCATTTAGAAACTGCGTTTGTTCTATGCCCCATAACTAGATCTTCAATCTTCGGCAGCCCATCATTTACATCCCAGGCAATCAGATCTTTGCATTTCATACAACTGATTTACATAAATATATTATAAAAGGATAACAGTATCAGATTCACTAATTGGTTTATACAAGGCTGTTAGACATTCCATAAGTTATCACCATCCATAACTAGTACGGCCGTATTCATGTATGAAAGCAACCAGGTGAACGAATATTGGAAAGCTCCATTCTTCATCGTCATAACGACCAGCACTGAACTGATAGAATGGATGCTTCTAGCCGCACATTTTGGTAACTCTAATCGGGCTATCCTATACTATTTTGACCAACTACTGAGGTTTTACTACCCTTAGTTTCGAGGCTTCCGTTGCCTCACCTTTCAAAAAGATGATGCAAGAGTACATGCTGACCATGCCGTTCTGTTTCCTCTGTACACAGTAGAGACGTGCCTTTTCCAACACATTTTCTAGATCTTTCTTCAAGTTAAAACGTTTGGTATCTGGTAGTAGAGACACTAGTACTGCTATAGCAACCAGCTAATACACAAATGAATTTTGATGGAATTGAAGCCGAATTAATTGGATTCGTCTCCATGCCCAGCAATATATAACAATTGCTATTATTGCCAGAGAAGATCAATGGGACTTCTGCATGTTTTGTACCTCAAAATTACCGTAAATCGTGATCGTTCCAACTTTCTTTAACATTGAATTTATAAAATAAACATGATCTTACTAGCTGCCTACCTTGATGGCGCAGTACGCTTTACGGCCAGCGGGATATTATTTGACGATGTAACAAGCTAGAATGATTCATCCCGAATTTGCTCTTTTTAGAGCTTAAAGAAACTCGTTGCATCGAATTAGTGTTAATCGATATAGCAATAATCGGTTCGTATATTGAATTTAAAAATATCTTTAGTTTAAGGGGACTCGTACACCTTAAAACCCATACGATTTTCGAATATGTGACTGTTGCGAGAATTGGGATAACTTATTTATTTTAAAAGCAATTACTTCCAACTTTTTACAGATGACTACATACGAGTAATATAGCTGTTTTCTAAAATAGTGATCAGAAAGTTTGTGTTGCCACAAATATTTTTATAATTTAATCCGCTTTTTGACAAAAATTTTCGTTATGTTTCCCCCTTGCGCGCACAGTTTAAAACATTCTGTTCCATAATTTAATTCCATATTTAATATACAGCTTTTATAACATTTGGAAACTACTGTGAACCAAAAAATTCTAAGAATTTCATGTTAAATTTTTATTTTGTTTGGAGTCGAGTTTCTAAAATGTATTTTATTAAAAAAATCTGTAATGCTTCCGT
Organism: Stegodyphus dumicola; assembly: GCF_044657685.1. NCBI lineage: Eukaryota > Metazoa > Arthropoda > Arachnida > Araneae > Eresidae > Stegodyphus > Stegodyphus dumicola. The sequence goes on from NC_140774.1 coordinate 209,317,584, forward strand.
CCATAACATTTTTTAATATTAAAGTATTCATCAGATTTTAGGTTCAGTTAAAAGATAGGGCTCATATAAAGAAATCCATCAAATTTTAAGTCTGTATCATTAGCCATTTTTAAAATATCGTGCGCGCAAGGTGGAAATGTGACGAAAGCTTTTGTCGCAAAGCGGATTAAATTATAAAAATATTTGTGGCAACACAAACTTTCTGATCACTATTTCAGAAAGCAGCTATATTATGTAGTCAGCTGTAAAACATTGGAGGTAATTGATTTTAAAATAAATAAAATATCCCAATTCTTGCAACAGTCATATATTCGAAGAGTGTTAAGGGGTCTAAGGTGTATGAGCCCCCTTAATATGTTCCAAGCAATGTGCATTTAAAAGACATACATAAACTTTCATATTCTCAGTTCTAAAGCGAACATTTCATTTGGAAGCAAAGCTAAAATATAGTCATTTTAATAATGTCTAGATAGATGTACTTTACATTTAATAATAATAATAGCTAATTAATGTAATTATAGATGTACTTTACATCTATAATTATACATTTATTGGCTATTATTCAGTATTCAGCAATGCGTTTTCGTTTTGATACTTATCTGAACGATTTTTTTCAGCACTGGAAAAGCTTTTCATATGTTCATTGAGAAGATTGCATTCTTGTTCCATTAAAAAAGCCGTAAACTTGCATCTCATAACTATATTTTTATGAAATTTTCATCCCCATTTAGACGATGAATCATTTCTGGTAAACTACAAAGCAAATTTCTTCTAATCATTCAGCATACGTGAGATAAATTTTCCAATATTTCAATTCATTTTTAATTTCGCAGTCACAATGTTATGATACGATCCAGCTAAAATATTTCAATTATCAAAGCCTTCCAGTACAATCAGTCGCCGACTTCGAGGTCTGATTTCGGGAACCAAATGCATTTTATCAGATGAGATCGACGGGCGCTTGGAACGGAAATGATCATTTTCTGATTCTCGGTCATTTTTGCACCACTTACCTTAAAACTCATAAGATGTTCGAATAGGTGACTGTCGCAATAATTGGGATAACTTATTTATTTTAAATGCAATTACTACCAACTTTTTACAGCTGACTACATAATATAGCTGCTTTCTGAAATAGTAATCAGGAAAGTTTGTGTTGCCACAAATATTTTTATAATTTAATCCGCTTTGTGACAACATTTTTCGTCATGTTTCCAACTTGCGCGCACAGTTTAAAACATTCTGTTTCATAATTTAATTCCATATTTAATATATAGCTTTTATAACATTTGAAAACTACTGTGAACCTAAAATTCTAAAAATTTCATGTTAAATTTTTATTTTATTTGGAGTTGAGTTTATAAAATGTATTTTATTAAAAAAATTTGTAATGTTTCCGTCCATAAAATTTTTCAATACTAAAATATTCATCAGATTGTTGGTTCAGTTAGAAAATAGTGCCCATATAAAGAATTCCATCAAATTTCAAGTATGTACCATTAGCCATTTTTAAAATATCGTGCGCGCAAGATGGAAACATGGCGAAATATTTTGTCACAAAGAGGATTAAATTACAAAAGTATTTGTGGCAACACAAACTTTCTGGTTACTAATTTCCAAAGCAGCTATATTATGTAGTCAGCTGTAGAAAGTTGGAAGTAATTGCTTTTAAAATAAATAAAATATCTCAATTCCTGCAACAGTCACATATTCGAAGATCATGAGGGGGTTTAAGGTGTATGAGTCCCCTTAAGTCATTCGTAGCATTGCATACGACTTATTCAGTAATTAAAATAAATCATTAGATTAAGTATAACTGTAATTCGATTAAAAACTGTGTTTGTTAGAATCATATTTATATGGAAATGTGATACGATTTTTAACTCATTGATGATGAGTTCAAAACTACGCAAATCTTATGGCATGGTCTCATCGCACGCATTTAAACGTTCCGTATTTTTCTCCGTTTCACTGTTTTCCCGCAAGCTATTAACTTTCTCCAGATATATATCTATAGTTGAGGAATAAGTTTATCATATAATCTTAAAAAAAGCATTAACATTCACTTTCAAATTTAAAAGGATGTTTGTGCCACAGAATTTTAAATTTAAGTTTAAATTCCAAATTACATTCGATAACGACAACTTATATCAATTAGGAATTTTGCCAATATATGCACACACACACAAAAAAATTATCTATAAAGCGTTTATAGTTATTTAACAATATCTGTAACAGCTATATAAAGTAATGTTTTTTACATTTTTTAAAGCAAGAGCTAAAGGGAATATGGTGTTTTTCAGCTGAATTATTTCTAAAAGTTATGGGCTAAGGTCGATGCATAAAAAGGGAGCAGTTACTCATCTTTATAATCTGGATAATTAATTGGTTAGATAGGACTTGTTACATTAGCCAGTAAAAAAATAACGTAAATGTGTATACATTTAAGTCTTTAGATTATTGTGTGTGTGTGATTATGGCAAAGCCTCGAGGGCTATCTGCCTAAGGGAAGGGATGCCTTCGTGGAGGACTTTCTAAGGGAAACTGGCTCGTATACACGTTACACATGGGGAAAACCACGAAAACGCCCATGCAGCCAGCCCGTTCGCGGGATTCGAACCTCGGGCCGAACTACCAGTGTTCAGCGACTTTACCGCTCGGCCGCTGGTGAGCCCCTCTCTTTAGATTATTAGCCCATTACATAATTTTATTGCTAGCTTGTAGAGACATTAGGTATTTTTTCGGAAGCAGGAGAGATGAAAAATAACTACGCTTTCGCAGGGAATAAAACCACGGACCTCTCAATTACGCGCTGAGCGTGCTGACCACCACACCACGAAGGTATGCCAAGAAGGCGGGAGAAATATCTAATAAGCGTACTAGATGTTTTTTATGTTATATCGCTATATATATTTTTTATCTCCTAGGCCTAAATTGAGGATTTGCATTTAAACCTTTAAAAGGGCCATTATTTTAATATTGCTGATTACAATAGATTTTACTGTGTTTTTAACATTAGGAAATAGCCTCTCTGAAACAACTAAAAATATTCCGAACTGTCAGTAAATGAGATTCGTTCTATAGTTGAGCAAACACTTTTGACGAAGTATCTTAAGAAGATTATACGATAAATGGTTTAACTATTTGAGTTCTTTCATTAGAGTTTGAACAAATACGCATAAAATGTGAATGATTATTCAGAGTTCCATAGCTTAGCATGAATATCTAAATATTACGGATAACATAGCAAATAATATATATTGAATACATTATTATGTAATTACTATTGATATTAAGTACACACTTAATAGATATTAAATATGTATAGATAATGAAAATGCACAGTACACATACTTATTGATAATAATAACTATTAATATGTTTTTACGTAATAAAGATGTACAGTACGCATATTATTATTAATAATAACTCGTAATATGTTTTAATATGTAAATGTTAAAAAAATCTTTGACAGAAGCGGCTTTTTGTGAATTTTTGAATATGCTGCGTTACATCCATGGCATGGGAAAACCTTTTCGTCTCGTTTTCCACAAAAATGGATCGGTGAAAAAAAGCGAGCTATTTTAACAGACAGTTTGCTTTAAATCAGCTTTACTTCAAAACAAATGTAGTCGTAATTGACATTCCACTGCTTAATAAAAACAGCTCGAAAAGCCAAATGCATGTAGGAGCCAAAAGCCAAATGCAAGGTCATGGATATGGAGATATGCGCGCATTTTCATTTCTACAACCTAATATTAATTTTAAGCATTACTTACTAACTGTAACCAGTGCTGTTTATCCAATATTGAACCAAAAAACTTCAATACGAGAAAAATCTCTAATTTCTCCCTAACTCTGAAATGAAATGCATTCAGAATTACTCAGAATTCAGAACAACTTCTTTTCCGAATTTCTTCGTGAAGAAGATAGGAAAGAAATGGAGTTTAACTCTAGGAAATTGAACATTCCAACAACGAGAAATTTTGTTTACGGAGGCACAAAGTTGAATTTTAAATAAAATATTTTGTAACTATAATATATTATTGTTTTCCGACTAAAGCTGAAATTTTTTTCAGAAAATTTTATGCCTTACTTTAAAAAAAAATTAATTTGAAGTTTATGTTCAACAGTTTAATTTTAAAAATCTGAAATCTGTATCCATTTTTATTCGAATTTATGTTCTGAAAAATGTGGATACAGAATTTTGTGTATGTGTACATACCGTTGCAGTGCTGATTCATAACATAAAATATATATTTAAACTTCATTATATTAAATAATTAATTAAGAATTGACAGAAACCTAATACTGCTATATATTCTTCTCCAAAGTACTCAGATATATCAACGAAAAGATTATTGGCCTTATGCATTATGGATCTATTATTATATGATAAATAGAGGTGGCAAATTCACATAAAGTTTCATGTTCTTACTTAGTCAGCTGCGAAAAAAAACCCCTCTTTGTTAAGTGACATTATTTCTTAGGAATTCCTTTACAGTTTTGTGGTACAGAACTCGATGCAATAATGTCTATAATAACCAGCTGCCCAGTCCTTATAATGGTGGCTTGCGACGCTGACTGCCGTACCGATGGGCCCGAGTTGAAATCCCGGAGAAGACATGAATATTTGTAAGCGAATAGTGTCTGTGCGGTAAGGGACACTGAAAATACATGGTGAGCTGGAAGTCCTTGTGAGAAGCTAGTGTGAAAAGATGTGTGGGAGATCCTCATACCTCCCTCGTATTGTTCTCTTTCAAAACTGGGGCGGAAGCAGGGCGGTTAGCTAGATTCAGCAATACAGCAATCACTTGTGTTTACAGAACCTAGCTACTGGCCTAGCTTCTACCAATAACGGTTTATGAAAATGCAAGCTTCATTAGAAAAAAAGGATTATAAAACACACATTTTAGCCACACTGTTACTGAGTGGTTCGGGATTTCTTCAACCTAAGGTTCGTTTTATGATTCTTAGTTGGCAAAATCAGTATAGCAGTATAGCTCGAATTATTTAATTTCATTGTTTATTTTTGAAGTATAAAACGCAGTTGAAATAGAAAGTCACAATTTGTTTTCATAAAAAATTCATTTGCTTTTTGTGCACGTCGCGAGTTTTCTAACATCGAGAAAGTACGATTATTTGATCATTGACTGCATTTCTAATCCTACAAAAGGGTCGAGTATATACAGCAGCAATAACAAAATCATGTCAATTCTATTTACAAAATCTGGCAATATTTACACACTATGGATATTTACTAGGACATATCTCGAAGTGCTATGTTGCATTGAAATGCAGGGCAGTATTATGCAATCCGAGATGTCTGATCATTTTACCCATAACTAAAATCACCTGAAATCAGCCCGTTCATAGGAACCGAATGTAGGACTAGTTACCAGTATTCGGCGGTGTTTGCTAACAAAAGTGTTCAAAATTGAAATATCTCCAGGAAATTTATTTTAATGTTTAAAAGTATATAAGTATTTCGTGAAGAACTTTCTAAAGAAACTTCTCTATAGGACTTTCTAAACAAAATTCTCTTTTTCATATAGAAATCTACGAAAATACCAATACATGAGCCCGTTCGCAGATAAGTATTTTTAAACAATCGGGTTTATGTTGAAGTAACAGTATTCGGCAACCTCATTCATTTGGCTGCTGGCAGGCAGGATAAATAATTACTTAATTTTCCTAGAAGAAAGAATAATTTGTTGACTTACGTTAAGGGGACTCATACACCTTAAACCCTTCATGATTTTCGAATATGTGACTGTTGCAAGAATTGGAATATTTTATTTATTTTAAAAGCAATTACTTTCAACATTTTACAGCTGACTACATAATATAGTTGCTTTGGAAACTAGTAACCAGAAAGTTTGTGTTGCCACAAATATTTTTGTAAATTAATCCTCTTTGCGACAAAATATTTCGTCCTGTTTCCACCTTGCGCGCATGATATTTTAAAAATGGCTAATGATGCATACTTGAAATTCGATGGAATTCTTTATATGGGCACTATTTTTTAACTGAACCAACAATATGATGAATATTTTAATATTGAAAAATTTTATGGACGAAAGCATTACAAATTTTGTTAATAAAATGCATTTTATAAACTCAATTCAAAATAAAATAAAAATTTAAAGTGAAATTTTTTAGAATTTTAGGTTCACAGTCGTTTCCAAATGTTATAAAAGCTATATATTAAATTTGGAATTAAATTATGAAACAGAATGTTTTAAACTGTGCGCGCAAGTTGGAAACATGACGAAAAATGTTGTCACAAAGCGGATTAAATTATACAAATATTTGTGGCAACACAAACTTTCTGATTGCTATTTCAGAAAGCAGCTTTATTATGTAGTCAGCTGTAAAAAGTTGGTAGTAATTGCTTTTAAAATAAATAAGTTATCCCAATTCTTGCAACAGTCACCTATTCGAACATCTTATGGGTTTTAAGGTGTATGAGTCCCCTTAAAGGTGAGCAATGTAATATTAGGAATCCATTTACTCATTTACATAATTCTACGTAACGACGGAAATATACTTGGGTAATTAAATAGAGCCAGAGAGTTTCAGCGTTAAATCATATTCACTTTACATCAGGTTTATGAGTTACTTAGTGCAATGCATGGTGTAAATTAAAGAAAAGTCAAAGACCGCCATAAAAATCAAAGAAAAATAGAAGATTCTGAGATTAATTGTGGCGGCAGATTATTGCAAACGTATGCAGTTAAACTGGAGCTAAAGTTTATGAGCGAGAAAAACAAATGAATCCTTTATACTTAAATAAATAAAAGAATTTTTAAGTAAATCTCAAAAGAAATAGTATGTATAGCCAAACTGGAGTATGATATGGTGGCACGATTTTCTGTAAAATGCTTTTGGTACAAACAAAATATAAAGCATATCCGAAGAAGGGAAGCAAGCTTTGGTTGATCTAAACCCTTGCAATCCAAGTTTAATATCCAAATGAATACGTGTACTGATTTCAATCTATAGATCGTATTCAGTATTCTATAGACTTTTAATCTATAGACACCATATTCTAATTTGAAATGTATCTGGAATTTTGAAATTATTTAAAGTTTATATGAGCGAGAAAAACAAATGAATCCTTTATACTTAAATAAATAAAAGAATTTTTAAGTAAATCTCAAAAGAAATAGTATGTATAGCCAAACTGGAGTATGATATGGTGGCACGATTTTCTGTAAAATGCTTTTGGTACAAACAAAATATAAAGCATATCCGAAGAAGGGAAGCAAGCTTTGGTTGATCTAAACCCTTGCAATCCAAGTTTAATATCCAAATGAATACGTGTACTGATTTCAATCTATAGATCGTATTCAGTATTCTATAGACTTTTAATCTATAGACACCATATTCTAATTTGAAATGTATCTGGAATTTTGAAATTATTTAAAAAGGTGCTAAGGTGCCCAGTTTAGAAATCTACACTGCTTCGAACCGATAAATTTTCTGTGATTATCGTGAACATCACTTTTCTGTACGATTATAATTTAAGTCTCTGTTCTAGAATATTGGACTCCAGACAATATTAGATATATTGCGTGAGCTAAACAATTCTACCCATTTTTGAAAATGCAGATTACAAGTGGATTTAAAGACATACAGGACATTATGATGAGTGGAATGTCTGGCTAATAAACGTGTGTGTAACCAAATAATAAAAATAAGACAGGTTGTAAGGATCTTAAGTTTTACTAACGTTTATTTTATTTTAAATCTTTACTATCACTTCTTATTTTCTACTTCCGGCCAGAATTAAAAGCGTTAACTTATTTATGCAAAATTTGTCTGGCGAACGCTAAGTGCTTAAGTTGTGGCTTTTTGCCAAGCGAGAGAGAGGAAGGAGTTAGTCGAAGCAGACCGCTTGCCTTAGAAGTTTTACTCGGTTGCTGTTTGCCTTCCAGGCCAGAGGTTTAATCCTCGTGATAATTTTAAACGTATTGTAGTGTTAACAGTTCTCTGTACTACATACGGCTTCCTGTTAATATAAGGCCAATCTTCCACGTTTATTATTCCAAATTTAAGTTAGAGTTTAGTTATATTTTTTATATTCTTACGTTCAGACAACAAGTAGTTGGTCTCTGTATTCCGAAGTACGGAAATTATTGTAAAGAGTGAAAAATAAAGGGTTTTGTATATCCTTTATGTGTATCTTGTCTACTTCCCACAGTTATTGAACATAGCTTTAGTAAGCTTCCTGTTCCGAGTCAGGTCCGTGCATGTTCCCAAAGAAAGTAAGACGGAACATTGAACCTGATAAGGTCTTTCTGATATTTAGCAATTAAATAATAAATATTAGACAGACTGTGCGAGTTTGATAGAAGCAATTCTACAGCCCTAGCAAAGCAAAATTTTCGTCAAGTATGCCGGGAGTTTATGATAATAGATGCCGTCGCTAATTTTGAAAATATAGACAGAAGCTATAAAATCCAGCCACATTTCGAATGAATGTCTATCGATAATTTGATTCATGTCTATCGATAGTTTCTCAGTAGATTGAGGGCGGCTGTGTCTACCCGTACGACGTCGGACGTGTTCGAGAACAAAATGGCGCTCGATTCGCATGGCACATTGGAGGCATGTTCATGCGCAGATGGTCTCTGCGCAACCAGTCGTATGTTTAGCGTTTTTACCATGTTTCAGCTAAACGTCCGACGTCGTACGGGTAGACACTTCCTAGATTGAGGAAAAATCCTAACGTCCAACTGTTGAGGAATCAGCGGAACCGCTTTTTATATAAAGTGCTATCAAGCTGGATGCCGCAGAACATCAAGCTAGCTATCAAGCATCATGCTATCAAGCTAGACGTCTATCATGTCTCAGAATTTGCTCCATCTTCCTCCTCAGAAACATCGCATCCCAAAAAGATTTTTTTAAACTGGGTAGATAAATGCTGGTTGACATGTAATGCCAATAGCTGGATAGAATACGGTACTCGTGTTACGTAAGTGACCAGCACTTTTCAATCACAAAGCCTTCATGCTAATAGCGTAGGGCAGCTGGGTGTGTTACATTTATGCTCTTTGCGAGTGTTAGACATAACAGTCTGAAAGCGAACTACATGTAGTTGATTCTTCATTGTACAAGTGCATGAGGCTTTGGATAATGAATGATTTCGTGTTCTGTTCGAAATCGTCAATTACTAGAAAACTAGACAGTTTTTCTGTCCATCATTAAATATAACTTCTCAGATTTCTTTGATAGTTGATTATTATATGTATCATTTTTAAGTAGATCGATATTTTTATTATCTAGTGGGAAATTAATTTTAAAAATAAAAAAATTCTCATGTGGACACCACACAACTTCCTTGTACGGCTTATTAAATAATAGAATTTTTTTGCTGCTCTTCATTTAAACGTATTTTTTCCTCGAATTTCATTAGAGATAATATTTCTCATTCAATCGATTCAGTTCTCACTTCGCGGCAAAGCAAAGATAAATAAATTCAAAACATCGTCATTAAAAACAGTAAAATACAGAAAAACCTAAAATATCAAATGCAGTTATAAACAGTGTAATTAAAATTAAATTTTCTACGCAAAATTAAGCAATTCATCCAGCGTGCAGAAGGACAACATTTTCGATGCACAAAAACTTAAAAGTAAACTTTTGGTCCCAAAAGACATTGAATTTGAAGCGCCAGCTGACGGAATTCACTATACTACTAAGAGTTTCAGATGTAAACAAACAGCAGACACATTAGGCCTATCTGTCACTTACTCTTTTAATTTGTTGATAATTCTAGAACTATTGCATGCGGATTAACTAAAGGCATAAAAACCTTAACCGAAACATTAGAACAACATAATTCAATCTCTTTCAAACAAAAAATGCTCAATTTACCAACATATGGGGAAAAAAACTGAGCTCATCGAGCTGCGTAACAGAGTAGGTATATATATGTATATATATATATATATATATATATATATATATAGCAGTCCCATATACAAAATTTCAACATTCTACGGCTAATCGTTTTTGAGTTGGGTAAGAGAGATACATACATATATACGTAGTGACGTCATGACAAAATTCCTTCTGGATGCATTTAGAATCTATTTCGTAATCCATATTGAAAAAAAATAGCGCTTTATTCTGTCCGCATGTACCTATGTCATACGAAAAAAATTCATTCATATGGGTTCGAAAGAGTTCAAAATTGATATTTTCGTCGAAATAAGGTACCCGAAATTTTTCTCGATTACAATACTCCCTTTACTTCGCAGAAGGAAAAAATATATAACATAAAGAATAACCTTGAAACCCGCACTTTAATACAATGTTTCCATTTAGGATTAGTACATCCAAAAAATGCTGCATATTTTTCTGGATTTAGGAAAATGTAGACATGAATTCGCTTCCGTATAATTACGTAACTATTTTCTGAAATCACAATAGAAATAAATTCAATAATCAAATAATTTTTCGTTCCGTGTATACACGTAAATGAATGTCTATGAAGGGAAATGCTTAAGTAAAGTATGATGAAGTTACATTTCTCTTTATGCGTGGAAGCTGTCTCCATTAAAGTTAAGAAACGAGAAGTAAAATATACTATGGCATAGAATTCAAATTACTTAAGTTCTTAACACGTTATGCCTAGAAACCACGATTACTTGATTTTTAGTAGATATTTCAAAATTTCACAAAAACATCATGATGACCGTTTGAAGGAGAATACGAAATTTGTGTTAATTACATTTGAAAATCCAAAATATTCGTAAAATGCCTGAATATTTTATGAATGCATTTTCTGAGACATCCGAATGTTTCTAAAACTCAAGAAAGTTTTGTCACTTTACTCTATACGTGTTATCCTTTTCTCTTTGTCACTGCGAAAGATTGTAAACCTATTCTACCGGTAGGCATTTATTCCTTACGAGACATTAATATGGGAAAAAAGTTAAAATATTCGGATTGCTTTCTAAAAGTGCAACATATTTTTTAATCATTGTGAAATCTTATCTAAAATCTTATTACTTCTTTGCGGTTTAACATGATTTTTTAACTTCATATAAAACTATAATTGGAACTAATGATTAAGTCTCTTAATATATTTTAGTATTACTCATATTTATCACTAAAGACTAGTCTTTATTTATTAACTGATGAATTTCGAAGAATTAAATGGCCGATGATTCTTAAAATGACTATTATAAATTACTCTTTTCATTACATTGATCAATAAATCGTGCATCTCAAAATGATTTAAAAGAATGCATTATAAAGGTTTTGAACATCTTATATTTCGTGTTTATTCTTGCAATAAAAAAAAGAATAGTTAATGGTAGTTATGTTTATATATACAGTCAAAAGAGGACATAAGAATACACACATTCGTCTTTATTTATACAATCAAAAAGAGGGCAAATGAACATACAGCTATGTTTATTTATCTCGGTTCTCGGTTTGGTGGTGTGGCAGCATATGTCTCGTTTTCCACCATAGCCCAACCATGGTGTGTGTGTGTGTGTGTGTGCTATATGACAAAATTTTAGAAGAGAACTATATTTCTATACCCGTGGTTTGAGATGCAGTACAGTAAAACCGTGGTTCATGAATTTAATTCCTGCTTCAAAGCTATTCGTCATCCGAAAAGTTCTTAAACCGAAAACGTTTTCTTCATAGAAATTGACGTAAAATGGATTATTCCATTCTAAAGATGATTGTTTATATAAACTTTACAAGTTCATAGCACAAAAACAATGGAAATCTAAAAGAAGAAATATAAATGCAATATTAAACAGATAAAATGCAGGAAAACTTGATTTAATCTTATACCTGAACAGTGCAAATACCTGAATCTGTGCTTACCTCAACTGTAAATGCCTGAACAGTATCAACGGCATAAGTAGAAAATGTTGTGGAAGCGATATATTTTGAATGAGTAGTCCCTGTCCATAAGATCACTAGCTAAAGCTCATCCCAGAGCGTCTTCATTCAACTTTCCTTTGCTGCTAAACTGACTCTGTGAGTCCTTGTTGTACTCAAACTTTGTCCCACGTGCTTTGCTGTTGTTTGCCTTTTAAAATGTTTGTAACACGAGAAAATGAATGTTCTATGGCCTTAATCAGGGCGATTTATTGGTATGTAAAAACTTTACATCTTGTCTCATTTTACTGCAAAATTTCGCCGGTCAAAGAACTGAAATCAACTTTTCTTCCTTAATCTTCCTTGAAGACATTTCTTCCATAATCGCCTTTTGTTGCTATGTCTGATGTTGGCGAGCTCCTCTGGTAACCCATAAATGTGTTCAATGTAGACATTCCACTTATTCATTGTTCATTCACACGAGATCGTTGATCACAGGAAAGTCCCAAGTGTCAGTGTCTGCCTGCAAAAAAATATGATTATAATTCCGTCCATGCCAAATTTATGGTCCTGTAAGTCATTTGTAAACCATCCTGTAAGTCATCGCTTTGTTAATGAGAGCAGCGGAAATGTAAGCCCCTGAGCATACATTAAGCGGCATACATTCCATTTTGAAAATCATAACTTGAGTGTTCGTAACTCAAGACATATGTTCAGGATCCATAAGTTTGCATTTACGCAAATTCTAATCAGTTAGGTATAAATGCTGAAGTTGGGTTACTTTACGAGCGTTCATAATAAACCATTAAATAACATTAAACTTTGAAAATTAAAACAAGTATGCCATTAAAATCACAAAAATATAAAATCATATTTATCACAAAAATATAAAATCATATTTATCAGTTGTTGGGATGCGTGTTTTCAATTTTGATGCCTTCATGAATTTATGAAAATGTGCGCATAGGAAGGATGCCAAGTGTAGCATTTTCATTCGGATTCTGTATCTAATCAAAAACATATCCTGGTGAGCTGACAAAGAAAACAATGGTTTTTCTGTTTTGGTATTGAGACTGTGGATGTTAAAAGAGAACATTTAAAAGTGCCTCTCATTTTATCATTATTTTTTTCGGAAAACTACTTTCCTTTGTTTTATTAAATATGGCAAGTGCACACAAGCTAGCTGTATAAGGGGGGCGGACTTACTAGAGAAAATCGGCACGGATTTGCCTATTACCAAGGTTTCAATGCCATTCGTTAATCTGTTATTATGGATAAATGAATGATGAAATATTAAAAACGAAACACAGGAAAGAAAGGCCATTGCAAATAAGGTAGCAAAAAAGAAATTATTTACCTTTAAAGGATTCATTGCAAACCTTTAACAAAGTACTGCATTATCCAGTGCCTACTACTAAAATTTAAAAAAAAAAAAAAAGAAAAATTCAGGCCACCTCTCTTAATTTCGGAATCTCTTGGGCTCAAAACCCGGAGGAAACTTAAATGTTTGTAAGTGGATAGTGTCTCTCCGAAATGTGGCACTTATATTACTGGCAAGCCGAATGTCCAATCGAGGGGATGATGGTAGAGAAAGAAAAATTGGGTGTTCACCATCAAAACTGGCACTGATCTTCCCTTTTCTGAGAGATGTGGTGTCAGTTAATTTTCCCATTTTAAATATTAAGCAATTATCAAACACAAAAATGTTGACTCGGTGTTTTAGATTACTGTTGAAATATCTATACTGTAACGTTTCTCTTTGGTTTTATTCAAACTTCGTACATGACATAATTGTTTTACAACGGTATGTCATCAGTACTTCTATATCAAGTTCAAATTTTTCTCATAACATAAAATAAATTTACATTCATTTCCACGAATTAAATAATATCAGTTATTGCAATCTATGTTTACATGTCATAGATATATTCAAATTTTAAAATTTTTATTCAGTACATTACAAAGCAATTTTACTTATTTCCAATAGAAATACCAACAGAAAAGGTACCTCTTATTGCATATTTTTGCGCTAACCTATGTAATTTGCATTCATTCTGCTAATTGTAATATGCCTGCCTTCTTAACATGTTTCTTTTCAATGGGAAAATTAACTGACACTGTATTTCTGAGAAAAGGGAAGATCTGTGCCAGTTTTGATGGTGAACACCCAATTTTTCTTTCTCTACCATCATCCCCTCGATTGGATATTCGGCTTGCCAGCAATATAAGTGCCACATTTCGGAGAGACACTAACAAACATTTAAGTTTCCTCCGGGTTTTGAGCCCAAGAGATTCCGAAATTAAGAGAGGTCGGCTGATTTTGTTTTCACATCTTTTTGTGCTGCATTCAGGAGTGAGCAATATATCTGGAGGCTTGCCTCCATTAGGTGAGTAAGCAATTGTGCATGCACCCTGCAAACTATGATTATCTCAATTGTATTGTTGAATGTTTAATAATCCTTGTTATTTGCAGCAGACTAGGGCTTATTTGAATGTAGAGCAGTCAAATGAATGCCACAGCAACTTTTTTTTTTCCTATTAGTTTTCTTTTAAAATGGTTCGAAAAAATCATTCAGTATCCTCTTACGTAAACCTTATAAGCCTTATATCGCATCATATTACGCATGTGCATTGGATTACAAATACATATTGTTTTAGTTTGTAAATTTTATGTCTAATATATGTTATCGGCAAAGTATAAAATGCCGGTATTCTATAGAATACCTACGCACTGTATATAATGCAAGACTTTTTAGCCAAAGTATGAAATATGAGAATAATTATATACTTCCCTAGGCATTGCGTATAATATCTAGGCATTCTATAGAATGGCAAATGCTCTTTAGGCAAAGAATGAAAAAAAAAAAAAAAAAAAAGGTTATGATAAGGCTATTATTTAAAGCAATTATAAAAAAGCATATCTTTGGAATTTCCGATATACAGTCTCGCGCGCTAGAGATTTTTTCTGTACAGTTTTGCCATTCTTCGCTTTGAAATCGTTGAGTTTCTTAATCAAAAATTCGTTGAAGTTTTACAAAATATGAAATAGATAATAAAAGAAATTCCAAATTTGGGCTTACAGATGCTCATGTTCGGGTGGAGACTTATGCTATTCAAAATTGGATGGCTCTAGGTACCGTTGTTTTATCACAATGCGAGAAACATACATACATTCATGCAGATTCTTCATTATTTAATTTCTTAAATAATATTTTTAAAGCTTTTTTGGCCGCCATGGGATAATCGCATCCAATGTTAATCGAAAATGAATAAATTGATTCTTCCGAATATTTTAAAATTAAATCTCGATTATTAGAAAGCGAAACTAGTTCTTCCTCTTCGTTCAAATTTAATTCAAATACAGAAGTTTTTCGGCACCAAAATCGGCTTGGATACCAGAATCGGCTTATTTTTAAAAACCGAATTTCGCCATGTCTCATGTGTACCGTATACTAGAATTAAACCCATAATAATTTATACTATATACATGTCTAAAATTTGGGGGCACCCTTTAAGAATTTGACGGCACACAAAAGTGCCGCGGCATAGTGGTTGAGAAGCACTGCTGTAGAGTCATTAGGACTTTAGAAGCAAGAGACATGAGAAACGAGCAATGCCCTCGCCCAGAGCCGTAACTAGGTTTTATAGCGCACGGGGACTGCTGAAGATTTTGTAGCCCTTTCTGTGTGCCAAGAATGGAAAACATTTCATTCTAAAATTTCGAAGCATCAATTGGCGCCACCTGGTTGCTGCTCCCGGTGACAGATGTCTCTCCTTGCTCCATCCTAAATAAGCTACTGCCGTCGCCGGAACTCGAACCTGGACTCCTTGATTATGAGGCCATTGTGCTAATAAAATTAGTACCACAAAGGATTTATACACGCAAAAGAAAAAGAAAAAAATTGACACTGTATATTAATTAGTACAAGACATAAAATGTGTTCTAAACCGCATACAGATGTTTTTATTATCTTACTTTTGCAAATAAATCTTTCCTTTATGTAAATTAGGTTTAAAATTTCGATGAATTTCAGTAGGCTGGTCTATTCAATATGAAATTAATGATATATGTCACACGTGGCCAAGGGCTCACCAGAGGCCGAGCGGTAAAGACGCTGAACACTGGTAGTTCGGTTCAAGGTTCGAATCCCGCAAACGGGCTGGCTGCATGGGCGTTTTCGTGGTTTTTCCCCATGTGTAACATGTATACGAGCCAGTTTCCCTTAAAAAGTCCTCCACGAAGGCAGATAGCCCTCGTGTGCTTTGCCTTAATTAAATCATCCAATCCGCATGTGGCCAGACGGCGGCTCGCGGAGCTTTTGCATGCGGCTCCCGATGTAACAAGCATTGTTTCGTTTTTAAAGATAATTACAACAGCATTCGTTATAGATATGCATGCTACGACACGCTTTTTTAAAATAAGGGCTGTTTAATATTTTAAATTGCATTATGCACATAACATTTTTAAAATATGCCCCTTCTGCTACTTGTAAATTAACCCTTAAGTACAGAGGTTCATTTTCTGTTACGTAAACACAGAGGAGAGGGCTCTCAGATCGCGTTCTATTTTATGCATTTTAAAAATATAAAATTTAAAAATAATGTACTATTGTTATTATATAAGCATTCATACACTTTGCTTGTTATATTGAAGTAATTAGTTCTTGTAAAAACTCTAAAATGAATGCATTAAAAATTCATTTTTAAATCATTTACTAAAAAAGTACGAAACATTTAATCAAATAAATAAAATACATACTACTTACTTGCAAATGCGTATAAACAAACTATTTAATAAATTTCCCGCCTACAGAACTGGATTTATATAAAATAATGCAAAAAAAGTATAATATATGAAGAATATTAAAAAACTGCAGCGTATTATTTTAAGTATTTTCAGGACAATTTTTAACAAATTTCTCTTGGCATTACATATCGGATTCTTGCAGCTGAAACATAGATAGGTAGTTTTTCTTCTTAGTCTAGGGAGACAAAGAAAGCGTATTTTACGCTTTTAAGGGTATCAGTTACATCTGGGCTAGAATCATTGGCGTAAATAAGGGTATGCAAGGAATGCAGTCGCATAGGGGCCCGAAGGTTTAGGGGGCCCATGAATGTCCTGCTGAATTATATTTACATATTTAAACTTAAAACACGTATAAAAATCATATATTCGCGTAGTTTAGTGTACCATAAAGTTTTCTTAAAAGAAAGGGGGGAAAACTTTACCATACATATTTTTTACAAATATTGTATATTCAAATAGTTTTCTTTATTAAATTTATGATAAATATGTTTTATATTTAACAAATGTATCATTTACATTATAAAAGTTCTTATTTATGCCTTGTATATTATTGCATAAGTCATGTTCGTAAGCTCAGCTGAACACAGAGTGCTATATATTAGTGTAATTTCTTTTTTTGTACGTTTAATCTATCATGTTGACTGTCAGTTTATAACATAACCAGTTATTTACTAGGTTGTTAAATTAAGTGGAAAAAAACTTGGATTGGCGCAGATTTTATATAGAAACTCGCAGTATACTTGCATGTAAAACCTACTGGATTTTATTTAAAAATCTCCGCAAATGTAGACTTTCTTCCCCCCTTTTTTTAAGCACAGTAAATTTATTGGGGGAGAAGGAAAATGTTTTGCACGGGAGCCCAAGAGTTCTAGCTACGCCACTAGCTAGAATAGATTCCGCTGGAAATTCCTAGCACTCTCTGAATGCACATTTTTATTTCTCAGTTCACAGTTGGGTTTTGAAGCCTCCGTTCCATATGCGGTTTCACTAATTCTTATGATAACTCCGTCAAAGAAACAGTTTTTTTTTCTCATTGACGTGTTACGTGTGCATTAATTCCACTTATATCAAGTAACCTAAAGAATATGGCCATCGGCCATCGCCTTGTTCTTCGATCTGTAGAATGTTTAGAACATTTTTCATCCAATGCATCTACACCTCCTTTAGTCAAATTGTAAAGTGTTATTATTTCTCATTTCCCAGTCTCAAGATCTTCTGATTTCGAATGATGCATTGAAGAAATGACAATAAACACTTTTTAATTTTTGAGGCACATATAAAACGAGAGTCATTCTGAATATGAATGCGCAAAGGGAAAATCCTTTACTTTTCGTTTTATTTGGAAAAAATTCGCTTCGTATTTCTCTCTCTCTCTCTTTTTTTTTTTTTTTCATATTACCGACATACGTCAAACCTTTAGAATTAAGTTCCTTTACAAGTTCAACACTCAAGTAGTGATAAAGCCATCCCCCCCCCCCTCAGGCGAGAGAAAAGTTACTTG
Source organism: Stegodyphus dumicola (assembly GCF_044657685.1). NCBI lineage: Eukaryota > Metazoa > Arthropoda > Arachnida > Araneae > Eresidae > Stegodyphus > Stegodyphus dumicola. The sequence goes on from NC_140774.1 coordinate 209,335,745, forward strand.
AACGCAGAGGTGAGGTCTATAGGACCGCGGCGCAGTTTTAAAAATTATTTAAAAAATATAACTAATGGATAGAGTTTAATAAAAATTTAGAAATAGTTATATTTTATGTCAACTTGAAAGTACTGAAAGGGAATAGAATAACTATACAGTAACTAAACACTTTCGCAGTTCTAAAACATTGGCGCGGTCATATACACCCCACCTCTGTGTAAGAATTGGAGGCTCCATTCAGCCCACCTGGACACGAGTGTCCCCATAGCTCAAAAGAAGGGTCCTGTATCTCCACAAACGAGGGCAGCCAGTAACCCAGCCACCCCCAAACAACAAACAAAAATACTAAATCAAAAATAAGGAAGCACATCTAACACAAAATTACAGACCAACAAACAAACAAAAAAAATCTGATGTGTACACCACATGACTTCCTTGTATTGGAATATTAAATTATACGCATTTTTCTTGCATTTCATTTAAACTTATTGGATTGAATTAAATCTACTTCCCCGACAGCGCATAAACCACAATAGAATAAATGCATTCTTTAAAATTCACTCTAGTACTTGTTTACGATAGCGACACTCTGGCGCTAGATTCACTTAACAGTATTAATAATTATATAACAGCTGACTTATATAATAATTTTATAACGGAAACTAAGTTAACTGTTATATAATCCAATAATTATATTACAGTTAACTTATATATTTCGTTCATATTATAACTCAAAATGCACAAAATTTATATCATTTAAAGAATAGAATTATCTAATCTTTGCCACATGTTCTATTCAAATACTATAATAAAGCTAGAATGAAATATAAAAGAAATTAAGCAGACAAAACAAAAAAGAAACAGTTTTTCACAGACGATTGAGTATTTCTCATTTAATTAATTCAGTTCTCGCGAAAGAACTCAAAATATGTATATTAAAAATTACAAAGTAAATCTTAAACACTTATTTCCTCGAAAAAATTCCAGAACGGATTAAGCATAATTTAAATAATAAATGAAGGCGTTATCTTTGTTGTTGCGAAGCTAAGTTTCTCTAGATTGGCAACAAATCCACTAGTCTCCTGTTTCAAATGTAAACATCAATGGCCGCCATTAAAAAAAACGTAGCGGCAATTAAACAACTTTAAAATTGCTGATAATTCTAAAAATATTGCACACAGATTTACTAAAGGCATAAAATCCTTAACCGGAAGATAAAAACAACATAATTCAATCATTTTTAAACCAAAAATTGTACAATTTACCAACATATAAGAGTAAAGAAACTGAGATCACTGAGCCGGGTAACAGAGTGGATATATATATATATATATATATATATATATTTATATGCGTTTGGTGCGGCCGATTGCAACCAAAATACGAGGTGCACATCTACATGTTATAGCAGTCCTATATACAAAATTTCAACCTTCTGAGGCTACTCGTTTTTGAGTTATGCGAGATACGTACGTACGCACGTACGTACATACGTTCGTACAGACGCCACGAAAAATTCTCTTCAGAATTAATTTTAAAGCAGTTTTATAATTTTTTTGAAGGAAAAGAGTATTTTATTCTGTCCTTACGTACAGATATCACACAAAGACATCGTTAAATTGCATTCGATAGCGGTCAAAATGGATATTTTCGTTGAAATATGCTGCCTGAAACTTTTCGCGATTACAGTGCTTCCTTTTTACTTCGTACAAGGAAGTAAAAATCCATAAACACAAATTCACAACATAGAACACCACAGATATCTAAAACCCATTATAAATACAAAATTCAATTTTAACAGAAGATTCCTACTAGCGCCCTATTTTCATTCATGAACTTCATTAGAGCAAGAGAATATGATTTGAAAACTTTAAAATTAATGACACTTACATTAAAATCAGTAATGTTAAAAATCTGTCTAACAGGGGCTGTTAAACTACAATCAACCACGAAATGCCTAGCATCACCATCAACCTGACAACTATTACATGATCTATTTTCCTGCAGATTAAATCGGTTAAAATAGAACGAAAACCTACCATGTCCAGTTAAAACCTGATTAACATCAATATTGTTCATACATTTCATTTTATTTGTTATTTTAATTAGTTCTATAAATCCTTTGTTTTTAGGTGAAAAGAACCACTGTATTTTCCATTTGTTAACGTAATTTTTTTTCATTCTTCGAATAGCAATTCTCTTCGAACCTGTTACTTCAATATCCATTGCACTGACATTTGTGCTATTAAATTAAACACAAATGTCAGTGTTTAAGGGTTAACACAAGAGATAACGTGGTCTTCTTGGCAGGGTTCTATTTAGAACACATAGGGATAGGGACGAACAGGAAACAAGATAAAAACCCGGGATAAAAAAACCGGTGTAGGAGCAACTTTTGAGGGGGGGTGTGGAGTATCTTGGGACTAATTGTCGAAGGCTGGAAATCACTTATATAGCTTCCTATGTTGTCCCCTTTTTCTCTTGTCATTTAGTCAGTCAGTGGCGAATGTCTGTGTGTGAAAGGCGAAAGAAAAAAAACGATGTTCAATTCCGAGGTTAGAAAGACTAAGAAGTAAGTAAATTTGGTTTTTCAGAAATTGGCATTATTGTATAAATATTTATTTACTTTCATTATTATTTTAGTTTTACGTTAATTACAGAAATATTGTGTAAACAAATAAATATATTATTTTACGTAATTTTAGGGTAAATGTTATTTAGATTATCTCAACTATTAAATTAAATAAAAAACTATTTAATTTAATATTTGAGCTCATCAGATAAATTTGAGATGTTTTGATGTATTACTGCTATTATTACTGTAACAACTCTAAATAGTGTTCACTTCAACAAGTTCTCCATAAAGGCATCTCTTTCCCTAAGCAGACAGTCTTCGTAGGCTCTGCCATAACTCAAATACATGTTCGAGTGTCTTTCAATAAATTCTTTTGAACCTAAATCAGCATCAAAAGTAAATTTAATCCAGAATTAATTAATTCTATGTGTGAGGGATTTATATTTAACAGTAACAATAGCAGTTTATATTTGTACGTATGTTTCCAAGGGGGGGAAAAAAATGACACACTTTTTATCTCGTTTTTAGAAGTATGTGCGCAAGAAATGTAAATTTTTTACATGAAGATACGAAGTATGAATCTGCGTTTGTATATTCTTACACTTTACTTCCCAATACCTACTTCTCTTACATACTGAGGTGCTTCTTCATATAAACTAAATTAAATGCAAAGTGACACAGTATTTTAAATTTTGCGATTGAAAGTTTTTCTGATTATTTTTAGTCTTTTAAAATCTGAAAACGTAAAATTTTGGTAATCACTGGTTTTATTTATAAATGATAGTGATAAAAATCATGTTCTAGTCAAAACTGTGAAAGTTTACCAATGATTATAATTATAATTAGAAACTGCGGTAATAGCATGATTTTTATGAATTGACAGGAGGAATTATTAATGTTGTTAAATATTATTTTATTGATTTTAATAGCATTTATTGATTGCGGACAGCATCTTACTTAAATCTTATAATTTTTCTGAATATTCATAATTTTCTATCATAATTTGACCCCTATTCAATGCAATTTAATGATACTTCTGCGTGACATCTGTACCTAAGAGCAGAATAAAGAATTCTTTTTGCCCAAAAATGTATAAAACTGATTTAAAATGAATTCTGAAGAGATTGTTTTCGTGGCGTCTCTACGTACGTATGTTCACGTACGTATCTCACGTAACTCAAAAACGAATAGCCTCATAACGTTGTAACTTAACGTAATTTTGTATATGTAGGACTGCTATAACATGTAGATGTGCACCTCCATTTTGGTTGCAATCTGCCGCACCAAATGTATATAAATATATATATATATATACATTTTGTTACTCGTCTCAGTTTCTTAGTTCTTATGTTTGTAAATTGTGCATTTTTTGCTTTAAAAATAATTGAATTATGTTGTTCATATATTCCGGTTAAGGTTTTTATGCCTTTAGTAAATCTGCCAGAGCCGTGTCTACATATTTCTTCACCTGAGGCAAAGCGATAAATGTGCGCCCCTGTATACAATGCAAGATTATTTGTTTACCTACTTGTAAGGGAGGAAATAAATAAATAATACTAAATGAAGTTTGGAAACGTAACATTATACAAACAAGCGCTAAAAATATATATATATGCATTATTGCATATATATACATATAATCTCTACATATAATAAAAGAAAGAGTTATCTGTGTGTCAGTGTATGTGTCTTTCGTTCGCGCTGCGCGTAAGCTATTAGACCCACGGCTACGAAATTCAATACGTAGGTGCATCCAGACAATAGCCAGTGAACCTCGAAGCGATTTTTTCGAAATTTTTTTATTTTATGTTTTGTGACGAAAACGCGTCATTTTGAGACGTAATGGGCTATAGGAAAGCGAGATTTTACTCTACATACTCCATTTTCACATCGTCCTGAAACGTAGGCACTTAGCTATTTTACCAACTTAAAATAAATTTCGTGTTTCGATAAATCGATTGAATACGAATTTATTTAACAAAGTGAGCTTCCAACACCTTTTCAACGGAATTTTTTCTAAAAAAATTTATTTTTAAAAATGTACAGTTTATTTTTCTTCGATTTTTGGACACGTTAAACTTTCATCCTTGCGACTGCTTTTACTAAAAGAATTTTGGAAAAATGATATTTTGTATTTTTAAAAAAATTTTTAAATGAAGCTTCCGAGTATTCTTCTCACATCTTTAAAAATGTGATTTTGGCAATAATTTTCCTTTCTTATTTTTTTTTTTTTTTTTTTTTTTTTTTTTTAGAAATATGGGTATGGCAACAATTTTTCATCCTATTCCTTATGTCACTGTTTTTAAGAGATTAGCATATTTCAATGTCATTTTTTTATATATATAATACATTTTTATTGATTTTTTTGATAAAGTTGTTCTGCAGAGTAAAATTCTGCGCGGAATTTTTTGTTTATTTCACTATTTGTAAGATATTGAAAAGTTTTGCATGATTTTTTTTTTTCTTCAACGGAAAGTTGGTTAATTTTTTATTAGGATAATGAATATTTGTATTAAGGGATGTAGCTTATTTCATTGTAATTTTTTTCTCTTGAAAATATAAGATAAAATATCATTAATTATACTTTGCTCTTCAGAATTTTTTGTTTTTTGTATTCTTTTATGTTATTTATTGCTCATTTCACTGTCTTTAAGATATTGAAAAGATTTGAACAAATTAACTATATGTATACATATATTTTATGCTCATTAAAAGTAACTATTTCAAGTGAAAATACAATAACTTACAGAAATCTAATTTAATTTTAAAATTGTATATTCCACAAAGTGAAATATATATATATATATATATATATATATATATAATGATTAACAATTTTGAAATGGAAAACATTAAAAATATGTTTTTTGAACAATGGCAAATAATATTAAGTAGTATAAATAAAACATCTGCTCAAAATTTAAAGCATAATCTTTTCACGCATATTTATAATTTAATTTTTCTAACTTTTAAAGAAGCAAAATCATCAATAATTTTTTCAAAATCTGTTGGATTGCTTAACTCATGTTCTATAGAGGGAATGACCATGTTTGAAAGTTTTTCTTGGCCTAGTGAAGATTTTATATAGTTCTTGATTATTTTAAGTTTGTTAAAGCTTCTTTCGCCACTAGCTACAGTAACTGGCAACGTTAAAATTAGTCTTAACGTTGCTTCCTAATTGAACTAAATTATAATCGTAAATTATTTTTTAAAAGTTCTAAGCTTGTAGCTGCTTTTGTGTCCGGAATTATTGAAATAGGACGGCTTTTAAAACTAGATATTTCTGACTGAATTTCTTCAGCGTTCATATTCATTCGGATATTTAGCCCACAAGCGGCCGAGCGGTAAAGTCGCTGAACACTGGTAGTTCGGTCCGAGGTTCGAATCCCGCGAACGGGCTGGCTGCATGGGCGTTTTCGTGGTTTTCCCCACGTGTAACGTGTATACGAGCCAATTTACCTTAGAAAGTCCTCCACGAAGGCATCCCTCCCCTTAGGCAGATAGCCCTAGTGTGCTTTGTCATAATTAAATACACCAAAAATACACCATTCGGATATTTAAGCGACAAGTTATAAGCTGCTGCCTTTAAATTACTTAAATCTAATGACATTAATTGTTTACCAGTTAGAAACTGAAAATCGGAGGAGATTTCATTTAACTTTTTCGTATTGCCTTTTCAAATGTGAAAATAAAGCGTCGAACAATTCTCTAATTTCTATAAAAATTTCTATTGTCCCCGTTATCATAACCTTGTCCTCGAACATTTTGAATGGGGAGGCCATCCTTTTTTAACTTATAAATAATTTCATTTGCTAAACCCCTATCAGTTTTCTCTTTTGTTTCTATATCTATAAAGCTTTCTTCAATAAATATGAATTTTTAAAGAGTTATGTCATATATTATGTTTAAAATTTTTGTATTACATTCAAAATTCTGTACGTTTATAATTATGCTATTTTATACATTAAGCTTCAATTTTTTTTTTTTTTTTTTTTTAACATTCAAAACTACGTATCATTGCAAATTTTGTATTCATTTCAAATTATGTATCTGTTTGCTAATATCAATAAACGGCTGGGATCACGTAGTGGGGAGACGGCGCTAAACCAATTAACCAAATGGTAAAGCTGTGGTGCCCGTCTTCCCCGTTCCTAAATCCTAAATAAATATGGATTCGTCTTTTATGTACACGTATCTAAGAATCTGATGCAGTTGCTCATGATGCGAAACATCTGGTGTACAATCAAATATCAAACAAAAATAATTCGCTTTTTTGATCCTAGATCGATATCAAATCGAGCATGATTACCTAAGAGTAATATAAATTCATCTTGTACTTTATTAGACAGATAAGAAACAAATCCCTTTCTGTGATTAGTTATATGATAAGCAATATTTCTATCATAATGACTTATCCATTCAACTAAGTTTAGGAAAACTCCTGCTCTTGAACTGCCAATAATTTCATGCGTACCTCTAAGAGATAAATTGTTTTGCACAAAACAAAATAATGTCTAATGTAACGCGTAAGATTTATGGCCCTTTTCTTTTTCTGATTCTTTTGATTTATGCAAAGAATCATCTATGAAACCACCTCCTTTAATTTTTTTTTTTTTTTCAAAGCATTTCCTTTGAAGATAAGCATCATAGAATTTTCGTAATCGGAAATTCGTTTACGGTTTTCCAATCTTTGAAACCTCTTTTTGGATTGGAAATAGTAAAGTCTGTCTTACTTTTGGTGAAAAGAATGCATGGAAAACAGAATAACGACAGAGTTCTTTTTTAATAAATAAGCTAGTTGCGAAGTATTACCACCCCATTAGAACACTTCTTAAAAAAGCATTCTCTGGAAAATCTTCCTCTGTCCTCTGAAGTAGATTCCCTGAAATCAGCATCTTGTGCTTGATCTGGTCCACGTTCTGTTCAGAAAAATTGTCTGAAATGGTTGTCCATGATGAAGGATCATTGAAGTTAATCAGTGTAATGGATGGTTACTTTATCCTTCTCGTTTCCAGAAATTTCTATTACTTGTTTGCTTTTATTTGAATCAAAGCTGCTATATTCTCTAAATTCAACACCATTTTCTTCTGAGCTATCTGTTATTACTTTTTTCGACGAATTACTTATTTCATTTGAGTTTCCGCATTTCGTCAAACAGCCTTGTAAGTTCAAAGCAAATATTGTGAATAATAATATTGTGAATAATGTAAAGCGCAGCTTTGATGAACTAAATATTTTTCTTCTTTTGTATTCAGCACCACTGGTGTTTTTACATGCCATCTGTGAAAAATGCGATTTTTGAATGATTTTGATTAAGAAATTATTTGAATTTTACGCTTTGTCATAAGAAAGTTAATAAAAATTTATTGTTGAATAAAATTTACATAATGTTAAAGTTAAAAAATATAAAACGAAAAGCATTAAGAAAACATTTAAAAAGTATTATCGCGCCATAAACTTTTTAAATAGGTAGCATTTGATATTCCTTTTTTGACTATGAATAAGATTTTCTTTTGAAACACATTCATAAACGCTTTATTTAGCTAATTATATCGTTACATTTTCCTTCCTCACAGATTTTGGATCTTTTCCGTTATAAGAGAAGATGTGCCAAATAATTTTCTTCAGAAAGTTATATTTGCCAGCTTGATATTTTCAGTGAGAAAAACATACTCATAATCAGTTCATTTCAACCGCAGTGAAATTTGTCTTTAGGGTTAAGGGTCTCAGTAAACGGAGAACAACGGATTGTCATATTTAAAAAAAAATTATTCACAATATTTGCTTTGGAAACAACAATATAGTCATAAGTGATAAGAATTTAACTGTGCTTACTAGGCACCTGTAGAAAATTCTGAAGTTTGGGTTGTTAGGAAACGAAAAATATCATGTGCTTTAATACGAGCTATGGTTTCGCTATATAAAGTTTGTAATGTTGTTTTACCACAGTTAATGTTATAAAGATTATTATGCTGTTTTACCACAGTTATGTTATAAAGATTGTTATGTTGTTTTACCACAGTTATGCTATTGATGCATCAAAATCTATCAAAATTCTTAATTTAAATTAATAATCTTTTGTGTATTACAATGTTAGTGAAACCTAAGTATGGTTATTATACCGAAACCATTTCGCATTTCTAAAATTATACGAACCTGTTTCCGTCATTGGTTGAAGTTCTCTTATGTGCAATGAACTTTATAGTTCTTTTTTTTTTTTTTTTTAACTTCCTTGTACGAAGTAAAAAGGAAGTATTGTAATCGCGAAAAGTTTCAGGCAACATATTTCAACGAAAATATCCATTTTGACCGCTATCGAATGCAATTTAACGATGTTTTTGCGTGATATCTCTACGTAAGGACAGAACAAAAGACTCTTTTCCTCCAAAAAAATTACAAAACTGCTTTAAAATAAATTCTGAAGAGAATTTTTCGTGGTGTCTGTACGAACGTATGTACGTACATATCTCGCATAACTCAAAAACGAGTAGCCTCAGAACGTTGAAATTTTGTATATAGGACTGCTATAACATGTAGATGTGCACCTCGTATTTTGGTTGCAATCTGCCGCACCAAACGTATATAAATGTATTTATATATATATCCACTCTATTACCCGGCTCAGTGATCTCAGTTTCTTTACTCTTATATGTTTGTAAATTGTATATTTTGTGCTTTAAAAATGATTGAATTATGTTGTTTTTATCTTCCGGTTAAGGTTTTTATGCCTTTCGTAATTCTGGAAGCAATATTTGTACAATTATCAACAATTTAAAAGCTGTTTAAGTGCGGTTAAGTTTTAAATAACATGGCGGACATATTTGTTTACATTTGAAACAGCAGAATTGTAGATTTGTTGCCAATCTAGAGAGACTAAGCTTCGCAACACAAAAATAACGAATTCATTTATTATTGCGAATTAAATCATGCTTAATCCTTTCTGGAATTTTTTCGAGGAAATAAGTGTTTAAGATTTGCTTCGTAATTTTGAATGCAGATATTTTGAGTTTTTATATATTTTTGCCTCTTCGCGAAGTGAGAACTGAATTAATTGAATGAGAAATGCTAAATCGTCTGTGAAAAACTGTTTCTTTTCTGTTTTGTTTGCTTAATTTCCTTCATACATTGTTTTAGCTTTATTATAGTATTTGAATAGAACATGTGGCAACGATAATTCTTCTAATGATATAAATTTTGTGCATTCAGAGTGTCGTTATAGTAAACAAATATAGTGAATTTTAAAGAGTGCATTTATTCTATTGTGGTTTATGCGCTGTCGACGAAGTAGATTTAATTCAATCCAATCAATTTAAATGAAATTCAAGAAAAAAATGCCTATAATTTAATGTTCCGTACAAGGAAGTCATGTGGTGTACACATCAGATTTTTTAACAATTAGCTCAATTCCACAAACAATCCTCTTATCAAGTAAAATTGCGACTTTCATTTTAAGCACTTAAAGAGATATTTTTGATCGCGGAAACTACTAAGTAATAATTTCTACATTTCTGGTCTTTCTATTAATGTTCGCGTTCAGAAGTGGCCAAGGAGTAACACAGGCAACTTGTTCAGTTTATTGTAGTGATCGGATTGACTGCTATAAGTCTTCTGTACTTTGAATATCAGGAAGTTCTATCAGAACATCCTCCACGAACGCATCGCTTCTAAAGCATATAGTCTCGCGAGCATCTTTATAATAATAGATTAATCAATGAAATAAGTCTTTAATAGTCACCGAATCTTTCATCAGTTAGACTATCTACCCCCGACGAAAAGTTTATTTAAGCTTGAGCAGAAATTTATATGCCATCTAATTTAAATATGCCAATAGTTTGGCTGTCAGACACTTTTTTTCCTAACAAATTCATGATATCTCGACAATAAAAGCGTAATTTTAAAATTAGCAAGATTTAATGACACTTCATATTTTATTTTTACTTTTATTGCGCCTCATCAATCAACGCAAGAAACTTCTATGTGTTAAATTTCTATGTATTATGTGGTAAGTTTGTTATGACTAAGAGCTTGAGACAGCTAATGGGCCAGTATAATATTTTCCATGAAGTCTATACAGTTCGTTAGAAAAAGTGTAATTAGTTCCTTAAAGCTACTTTCAATAACAAATTTTAATGTTAGAAAATATTATACACTACTGTGAAAGCTGATGTCTTTTGAAAACAAATTAACGCTATTAGTTTTTTCTTTTTCTTTTTTTAGCTGGATTGTTTATAACAGAAATTTCTTTTAATATCCACTGATGTATTCCGAAATTAAAAGTTAAAAATCATGAGTCTTAAAAATAAATTTCTGAATTTTTGATCGAATGCCTAATTTGGCGCCCCTTCTATCTGTTCACCTGAGGCAAGTACCTCACCCTCGTCCCGGCCCTGAAATCTGCATACAATATTTGTAGAATTATCAACAATTTAAAAGTTGTTTAAGTTCGGCGGTTATTTTTGCCATGGCTTCCGTGTTTGTTTACATTTGAAACTTAGCAGAATAGTGGATTTGTTGCCAATCTAGAGAAACTTAGCTTCGCAACAATAAAGATAACGCCTTCTTTTATTATGGCTAATTAAATAATGCTTAATCCATTCTGGAATTTATTGGAGGAAATAACATTTGCTTCGTAATTTTTAATACACATATTTTGAATTTTTATGTATTTTTGCCTTGTCGCGAAGTAAGAAGTAAGAACTGAATTAATTGAATGAGAAATAAGGAATCGTCTGTGAAAACTATTTCTTTTGTTTGTTTGCTTAATTTCTTTTATAAATAGTTTTAAATTTATTATATATTGCCATATATTCTATTTGAATAGAACGTGTGGCAACGATTAGATAATTCTTCAAATGACGTAAATTTTGTGCATTCTGAGTTATAAAATGAATGAAATGTATCATTGTTAAGAGAACCTAGCGCCAGAGTGTAGCTATGGTAAGCAAATATAGTGAATTTTAAAGAGTTCATTTATTCTATTGTGGTTTTCGCGCTATCGACGAATTAGATTCAGTTCAATGCAATAAGGTTTAAATGAAATGCAAGAAAAAAATGCATATAATTTAATATTCCGTACAAGGAAGTCATGTGTTGTACACATCAGACTTTTTTTTTTTTTTTTTTTTTTTTGTGTGTGTGTGTGTGTTTGTTTACATTTATTAGTTTAAAGGGGCTTTATCCCTTAAGGGACCATTGTTTTCATTTTTCAATTTTGCATCGAATCACTCTGAATGACCGTTTCACTTTTCAAAATGTTGCCTCCAATATTATCGCCCAGTATTATATTTGAAGAAATTAAATAATGAAGAATCTGCATAAATGTATGTATGTTTCTCGCATTGTGATAAAACAACGGTACCTAGAGCTATCCAATTTTGAATAACGTAATCCTCCTGCGAATATGGGCGTCTGGAAGCCAAAATTTGGAATTTGTTTTATTACCTATTTCATGCTTTGTAAAACTTTAACGAATTTTTGATTAACAAACTCAACGACTTCAAAGAGAGCAATAGCAACAATGTACGGAAGGGGAAAAAAAAAAAATATCTCCAGTGCGAGAGACTGTGTATTGGACCTCTTTCAGACCTAATTCAGACCTCTTTTATAAGGTCCATAGTCGGCCATTCAAGCTCTGGCCGCTTTTATTTGGACGTAAACGTTTTTTTATTTATTATGTGCTCCGCCCTTAGAAGGAAGAGATGGCCCTTGGAAAGGAAGGGATGGCCGTTGGAGGTCTTCTTAAGAGAAACTTTTTCGTATCCACGTTACACATGGGAAAAAAAGACGAAAACGCCTATGTAGCCTGGACTCAAACCCCGGACCGAACTACCAGTGTTGAGCGGTTTTTACCGCTCGGCTGCTGGTGGGCCTGACATCAACTTTACGAACGATTTTTCAACTGGCTTGCATTTGGTGTATGTTTGCCACACATGGGAGCTCCAGCTTCTGCAGTACTAATATCTACAGCAGGGTTTCTTAAAAATTTTTCAGTCGCCTTTCTTAAACATTTTTAAGGCCCACTAGCGGCCGAGCGGTAAAGTCGCTGAACACTGGTTGTTCGGCCCGAGGTTCGAATCCCGCGAACGGGCTGGCTGCATGGGTGTTTTCGTGGTTTTCCCCATGTGTAACGTGTATACGAGCCAGTTTCCCTTAGAAAGTCCTCCACGAATGGCCCTCACTTATGGAATTTAACATTCAACAGCGTTTTAACAGCTGAGTGGCCAACACATACAAATATCTACGCATATGCTGATGATGCGGCCTTGATAGTGCGAGGAAGATCTCGTGAAGAATTGCAATCCAACTGCAATGATAGATGCACGCTCTTCCACTCTCTGTGTACATCACTAAAACTAACTATAGCTGATCAAAAATCTAAAGTTCTGCTTATTCCTAAAAAAGGAGGGTCACTGGTGCGAAGACCACGTATTATGCTCAATGAACAAAGGATTCAAATTGTTAAAGAACTGAGGTATCTGGGTCTTATTTTTGATGAAAAGATGACCTGGATACCTCACGTAATTGATCTCAAGACCAGAACATCGGTAATTGCCAGACGGTTGAAGCAGCTACAGGGGCATAAATGGGGTCTTAACCCACATATTCAGAAAATTTTATTCAAGACAGTTATCGAAAAGATTATTACGTATGCAGCAGCAGTATGGGCATTTCCTATGCAGGGCCGCAAAATTAGACATCTGGGAGCAATCCAGAGACCCTTTGCTCTAAACATAATTCGTGCTTATCGCACAACAGCCTCTAATGCAATCAATGTTTTAGCGGGATTATTACCCCTCCACTTACGAGTTGAAGAAGAGGCTGTCAGGCAACTCATCAAACAGTTACGGCGTCCAGCTTACTTCTCTGATGAATATTTCCTTCCAGAAGAATATGAAATCCCGGCTCCTGATTTTCGTACCCATCCATCATTTAAAGGCATTGGTGTTCGCATCCAAGTTCAGCCAACTGCTACAGCTCTGCCTTCTCAAATAGAAATTTATACAGACGGCTCGAAAATCAACGAAAACACAGGCAGTGCTTTTGCTGTTTTGCGGGATCATATAGTTGCACATCATTGGAAAGGTCAACTGCGCTCTCAAAATTCAGTCTTCCAAGGTGAAGCGATTGCTATTGCACAAGCCTTACGCTACTTAATCTTTTACGGTATTAAAAAAGCAGTTATTAAAACAGACAGTCTATCGTCGTTGCGTGCTTTAGGTAATCCTGACCATCCATCTACCATCATCCAAACCATTCAGCAGGACCTAAGAGAGCATTTCCCCCATCAGCTTAAACTTGAGTGGATCAAAGCTCATGCTGGGCATTACGGAAACGAACCTGCAGACAGTCTAGCCAAAGAGGCAGCTTCAGGCAATGCAGATACTCAAGTCAATATCCCATGGCCTATTTCTTATCTAAAGAAATGCCTGAGATTGAAGGCCATTGGACGATGGCAAGAGGAATGGGACGAGGGCTCAACCGGTCGACGAACGCAGTATCACATAGCGTATGTGGACACTGACCGTATCATTTCCAACCCTCAGCTCGTTCGATTTATCACTGGCCATGGTCCATTTCCGCAATATTTTGCAAAACGCGGGCTCAGCCATACTGAGTTCTGCTGCTGCGGAGATATTGGATCCCCAGAGCATTACCTGACCACTTGTCCATTGACATCTGATCTTCATATTCAACTGCCAAGTACCAACAGGCAGGCCTTCTGCAAATTTATCATAAAGCAGAGATATTTGATTACAAAGGTTGTCAATTTAATGGACAAACTGTCTGCGCTGGGCATGGACTTATGTCAGACAGCGTAAATTCTCCTGCTGCCATAAACGTATGCTCCGTATGGATTATATGCAAATTTGTACCAACAATATAATAGTCTTACACCAGCAAAGTATAGTACCGGTACTAATCAGTATTGTGTCAGTATTAATACCAGTAAAGTATTGTATCAGTATTGTAACATTTAAATATTATATATCCACATTTGTATCAGTAATGTAACAGTCGTACTTGAGTAAAGTATTGTATCAGTATCAGTATTTCCCATTTACAATTAATCACTATTAGTCAGTATTGAATGAGTATTAATACCAATAAAAGTGTTGTATGAGTATCAATATCAGTAACGTATTGTATGAGTATTAATATCAGTTAAGTCTTGTATGAGTATTAATACTAGTAAAGTATTGTATATGCATATTTGCTCATGCATATATCGCATGAGCAATAAAAACAGTCTTACAATCAGTAAAGCATTGTATCACTAATATATCAGCCTTGTATCAGTAGTGTATCAGTTATATTTCATCAGTAATGTACAAGTAATGTAACAGTAGAACATTGATCTATGATATTTTAATTCTCATTTTTCTTTTTTTTTGGGGGGGGGGATCTCTGTAACGTATAATTTCGTGGATTTATTTACCGACTTGTGCAAAATCATTTCCATTTCATCAGTGTTAATATTCAGTTTTATATCAATGTATCAGTAATGTAGCAGTATTAATCAGTGTTAATATCAGTACCAGTATTATATCAGCCTTTAATCAGTTCTGCATCTGTCATATTTGCATCAGTAATATACCAGTAATGTATCTTGAATATTAATCTGTAACTCTGTAACATGTTATATTGTATGTCTTGTCGTGCACGTTGATTACCTTTCAGGTGGCATTATGTATCTTGAAGGGGTGCTATAGATAGTGCAATAGTACAAGCAATTAACAGTAGAACATTCTTTTGTGATATTTTAATTCGCAATATTTTGAGTCTCTGTAACGTATTATTTCGTGGATTTATTTACCGACTTATGCAAAATCATTCCCATTTAAGCAGTAATAATATTCAGTGTTATATCAATGTATCAGTACTGTAGCAGTATTAATCAGTGTTAATATTAGTATTATATCAGCCTTTTATCAGTTCAGCATCTGTCCTGTTTGTATCAGTAATGTACCAGTAATGTATCTTGAATATTAATCTGTAACTCTGTAACATATTATATTGTATGTCTTGTCGTGCACGTTGAATACCTTTCAGGTGGCATTATGTATTTTGAAGGGGTGCTATAGGTAGTGGTGGACGTGGTGCTATACTAATTAACCGTTTGATAAAGGGATAGTGCCCACGTCCTCCGTTCTCTCTCTCTCTCTCTCCCCTTAGGCAGATAGCCCTAGTGTGCTTTGCCATAATTAAAATACACACACAACTTAAACATTTTTATCATTGAGACTTTTTCGCGACCCTAGGACCCCATAATATATACAAAAATTTTGTGGGACCCCATCAGTATTGCACAAATCCGAGACACGCGTGAGTGAAACTGTCAATTTTTTCACTTGTACTCAAATATTACTATTGCAGTTTTTAGGTCATTAACTTTCATTTCTAATTTTAAGACGTAGAACAATGCGAAAATTTTAAACAAGTAACAGACGAAATGATAGCGTAACGTGCAAAGTAAGGCAAATGAACTTTTGTATAATAAAAAGGAATGCTTGGAAACATTTTCGTTTTTTTTTTTTTTTTTTTCTTTGTCTGTATTTTCTTATCTTTAGCTTTTTCAGATACATTGTGTAAAATGTTTTGGTAGTTGTAAAATTATTATAATAAGTTTATAGAGACATTAGGTTAATTGGAAAAGCCGAAGAGAGGAAAAATTAGCAACCGCCTTCGTCGGGAATCGAACCACGGCCCTCCGGACTGGGGTTTTTAGGGAACCCAATCGCCAAATCCTGGGTGTGGAAAATCTTCATCTAACACCCTTTTAGTTCGGGTGCCACTGTAGAGATATTAGGTTAATTAAAAAACCCTGAGAGATGAAAAATTAGCAACCGCCTTCGCCGGGAATCGAACCACGGACTTCTGGAATACCGGCCCAGCGTGCACAACCACTATACCACGAAGGCACGCCACGAAAGCGGGAGAAATACCGTATATACTCCCCTTGTTAACGGGGACTGGGGATTTTAGGGGACCCAATCGCCAAATCCTGAGCAAATGCCTTCGCCGGGAATGTTCCTAACCACTTTGCCATGTTGAACCTACTGAACTGTGTAGTGAACCGTTCGAGGTCAGACTCCCGCGAACGGGTTGGCTGCATGGGCGTTTTTGTGGCATTCCCCATGTGTAACGTGTATACGTGAACCAGTTTCTCTTAATTGCATAATTAGTTTCGCTTAATTACATAAAACTGTTTAAGTATTACTAAATTAAAAAGGAATTTAAGGAAAAACTAAAAAGGAAGAAAATGAAATTCAAGAGTTTTTCAATTAAAAATTTAATAGTTTTAATAACGAAACATAATTATATATTTAACCCTTAACTTCCCACTGTTGCATTTTTGCAACATATGATTTATTTTAACAAACTCAATATTTTTTTTAATTACCTACAAATCACTTATCTAAAAAAAAAAGTTACTGAACGAAATACATGCTAAATTTGTCACTAGATAGCAGCACATTTTCCCCAGAAATCGCAACAATTATAAAAATCTCTGATTCCTCAAGAGCTGTGTTTTTGCTATAAAAAGAATCCATTATATTTGATGCTTCCTCTTGTTTATTGACGAAAAAAAAAATTACCAGGTAAGAAGTTTAAACATTTTATGTTCATTTAAAAGAAATTTTGATTTTCTAATAGAAAAATTTTGAAAGAAATTTGATTTTAATTATATGTTGCAGGTCTGCAACATTGGTCTTTGGTTACCATTTTGACATGGCCAAAAAGCGTATACTAACCCAAGATGAAATTGCTAGATATATGAATAATTTGGGCGAATTGAGTGATTTAAGGGGACTCATACACCTTAAACCCCATAAGATGTTCGAATAGGTGACTGTTGCAAGAATTGTGATAACTTATTTATTTTACAAGCAATTACTACCAACTTTTTACAGCTGACTACATAATATAGCTGCTTTCTGAAATAGTAATCAGAAAGTTTGTGTTGCCACAAATATTTGTATAATTTAATCCGCCTTGTGACAACATTTTTCGCCATGTTTCCAACTTGCGCGCACAGTTTAAAACATTCTGTTTCATAATTTAATTCCATATTTAATATGTAGCTTTTATAACATTTGAAAACTACTGTGAACCTAAAATTCTAAAAATTTCATGTTAAATTTTTATTTGATTTTGAGTTGAGTTTATAAAATGTATTTTATTAAAATTTTTTTTAATGTTTTCGCCCATCAAATTTTTCAATATTAAAATATTCATCATATTGTTGGTTCAGTTAGAAAATAGTGCCCATATAAAGAATATCATCAAATTTCAAGTATGTGCCATTAGCCATTTTTAAAATATCATGCGCGCAAGGTGGAAACACGGCGAAATATTTTGTCACAAAGAAGATTACATTACAAGAATATTTGTGGCAACACAAACTTTCTGGTTACTAGTTTCCAAAGCAGCTATATTATGTAGTCAGCTGTAAAAAGTTGGAAGTAATTGCTATTAAAATAAATAAAATATCCCAATTCTTGCAACAGTTACATATTTGAAGATCATGAGGGGTTTAAGGTGTATGAGTCCCCTTAAGTGAGGATAGTCTTGAAAATTCTGCTGGTGATGTTCATTTTTTACCTGATTGTGTGTTATCTAATGTATGTGTGTATGTATTTAATTATGGCAAAGCACACTAGGGCTATCTGCCTAAGGGAAGGGATGCCTTTCGTGGAGGACTTTCTAAGGGAAACTGGCTCGTATACACGTTACACATGGGGAAAACCACGAAAACGCCCATGCAACCAGCCCGTTCGCGGGATTCAAACCTCGGACCGAACTACCAGTGTTCAGCGACTTTACCGCTCAGCCGCTGGTGGGCTCCGTGTGTTATCTAATGATGATTCGGATAGCGACTGTGAAATAGTGTTGTTTCACAAAATACAATTCAGAATATAAAAACATCCAATGATGATGATAATAAATTTGATAGAAATATTTCAGTCAGTGTGTGTGTGTGTGTGATTATGGCAAAGCCTCGAGAGCTATCTGCCTACGGGGAGGGATGCCTTCGTGGAGGATTTCCTAAGGGAAACTGGTTTGTATATAAGTTACACATGGGAAAAACCACGAAAACAAACTACCAGTGTTTCAGCGACTTTACCGCTCGACCCCTGGTGTATTTCAGTCAGAGAACCTTTTTTAAATTTAACTGTTAAGAATAATAAAACATTTTCAAAGAATATTTTATGGAAAAATCAAAACATTTCATTGATTGAAGAAGTAATAAATTTCCATGGAGATGACACGCTCCCAAGAGAAATTACGGATTTGGACACTACGTACCAATTTTTTAAATATTTATAGACGGAAGAGATCATAAGTAACATTTATGAAGACAGCAAACGATATGCTATTCAAAAGAATCCAAGTAAGCCTTTGTGACTATATCAGAGAATGAAATAAATCAATATTTGCGTATTTACATTTATGCATCTCTAGTTCACCTGCCAAACTATAGAGCATACTGGTCAGAAGAGCTTGGATTTGATCAAATTAAAAAAACAATGAAGAAATCTGAAAAAATAAAAATATTAATAAAAAAAAAAAATCTAATGAATTTACAAAAATTCAAATCTGAAGTTGCATCATGCTTATGCAAAATGGGGTACGATCGAAATGCTAAAAGAGGAAGACCTAGTAATACTTCAATAGAACAAATGTCACAGACTAAAAGATGCAAAGGGACTGCCCAATCCGTTCCATGTAAGGACATTCGTAGAGATGGTATAAATCATTGGCCAATATGGCCAGAAAAGAATACGGTGCAAGTTTCCAAACTGCAAGAGCTACACTCAAACTGAGTGCGAAAAGTGTAAAGTACGGGACGTTTTACAACAAAGTCAATAACTGCTTTAAAAGTTTTCATTGTATGTAAGGCTAAAGCAATTTATAACAATGAATAATAAAATCCTCATATAAAAAAAGTTTTGTAATTTTACTACTGCGCAATGTTGCACTTCTGCAACAAACAAAAAAAAATGACTGAAATTCAATTTAAAACTGCTTAGTTTTTTTTAAAAATATTTTTTCCTTTTATTATTACTTAAGAAGTAGCTGATATATTTTTTTCATAGAAATTTAAAAAATTGTGTGTGGTGTATTTAATTATGGCAAAGCACACTAGGGCTATCTGCCTAAGGGGAGGGATGCCTTCGTGGAGGTTTCTAAGGGAAACTGGCTCGTATACACGTTACACATGAGGAAAACCACGAAAACCCCATGCAGCCAGCCCGTTCGTGGGATTCGAACCTCGGACCGAACTACCAGTGTTCAGCGACTTTACCGCTCGGCCGCTGGTGGGCCTACTTAAAAAATTGGGAAGTTAAGGGTTAAGTCTCGGCCATATTACCTTAAAAATAGCAGGTGAGGAACTTATTGATATTTTTCATTTTCACATACACATACCAAAGTTAAATAACTAAGTAAATAATAAAATGCATTTCGAGATTCATCATCGAAACGTTATACATAATCACTTAATCAGAGAGCTGAATGCTTGCTTTCAACCTAATAAACAAATAAAGCAGTGATAAAATATACAAACAGACATATTTTGAGACATTAAAATTCAGATCTGAATACTCCATTTGCTATAATTAGAATTATAAATACATTTTATAGTAATAAAACGATAAGTCCCTTTTGATTATGTGGGTTTTTATTAGAGTGGGCTTTTATCAATGTGCGTTTTTATCAGCAGGGGCTTTTATCAGTGTGCGCTTTCATAATTATCACGCACAGATAATTATTTCATAATTATCTGTGCGTAATTATCACAGTGGGTTTTTCTTTGTGGGCTTTTGTCCAATCTAGGAACCGTAACGTGTATACAAAACAGTTTCTCATAGAAAGAACTCCACGAAGCCATCTCTCCCGTTAGGCAGATAGCTCTCGAGGCTTTGCCGTAATTACGTAAACCAAACCAACCTAAATACACTGAAATTATTAAATGCCACAGAAAATGTAAATATGTTGAGACTTCTCTAATGCGACCACTAACGGTTTCAAGCTATTTGGGCCCCTCATGTTGATGGTTGTACAAAGGCAACGTACAAAAGCCTGTTTATTTATGTTATGGAAAACACTTTCAGAGTTCGTCATCATGAAAAAAAATTTTTGTAGCGAAAAAGTTTCAATTGTCTGTTTCGGCGAAACGCGTAATGGGCTTAGCTTGATTCGACGTTCAAATAAATTAAATTTCCCTTGAAAAGCCAGTTTGGAAGTCGAGTTGGGCTAATTTACCATTTTCCGCTTACTTTTTTTTTATCTGATTCTGTTTTTATGTTTTAATGTTTTACATGTTTAATGGTTTGATTTTCATATGTGTTAATTTTTTAAAACGTGTTGAACTTTTTGGAGCAGCAGCTCTTGGTGACTTTTAGGCGAGCTTACTACAATTTTTATAATATATAAAACAGTTATACGTAAAACAAAGGCAAGTCTTACTAAAGCGATCAGACATATTTAGGCTTTTAAAATCATATAAAAAAATTTTAAAGAAAATCTAAGAGGAGAGTTGCTAAAATGGTTAAATTTAGAGCAGTTAACACAGTTTATAATAAACTAAAACATTAATCAAAGCATCACGGGATTCAGAATGAACGTAGACTAGCATGATCATCAAATCATATTAGTATTTACGTTATCGCAAAGCATCCTAAGACTATTTGTCTAAGGGGATATAGATGCCTTCATGGAAGACTGTTTATAGTGTGGAGCTGACACAAAAAATATTTCACAGGTCTAATAGAAACTGACTCGTACTCCTGTTACACATGCAGAAAACCACGAAAAATTCCCTGTAACCACCCCATCCGCGAGGATTTGAATGCCAATCGAACTACCAACATTCAACGATTTTTGCCGATCGGT
This sequence comes from Stegodyphus dumicola, assembly GCF_044657685.1. Lineage (NCBI taxonomy): Eukaryota > Metazoa > Arthropoda > Arachnida > Araneae > Eresidae > Stegodyphus > Stegodyphus dumicola. The sequence goes on from NC_140774.1 coordinate 209,357,208, forward strand.
TGTTAATGGTCGAAGGTCATCAAAGCTATTCTCTGAATTTCAAAGTTATCGACCTGTGTTTTATTACATGCTTAATCATGCTCAAATTTTTGGAAACTCGGGATAAATCAGAAATTGGAATTGTGCATAATGAAGTTAAATTATTAAATTTATTTAATTTTTCGTTCTGATACGTTTTAGGTTCTGAATACGAATACCTCTCACGTATGATTTATTTGGGGTGCAACCCAGAGAACAAAACGAATAAGTTTCCTTAATTTGGTTTGGTTTATCTGGTTAGAGTAAAGCGCACGAAGACTGTCTAAGAGAAGCGATGTCTTCGTGGAGGGCTTTCTAAGGAAAACTGGCTTGTATCAACGTTGCATATGGGTAAAACCACGAAAACGCGCATGCACTCAGCTACTTCGCTAAAAGTTGAACTCAGAAGAAGGAATTATTCGAATAAAGCATTACGAGATTCGTGTTTGATACATAGTTTGAAAATGAAAGATACAAGAGAAATTGACTGGATTGTTATAATATTTAACATGAGCGTTATGGCATATGTAATAAATATGATTAGAACATGAATAAAAATGGGGGGAAATCTCTTTAGCTTGCGTTTATCATAGAAGTGTTTGTTTTGTATCACGAATTAACTTTTAAGAAATACAGGTCAAACAGAATTAATTAAAAGAAAACATTAAAGGGAACTAATAAATAAACTTAACTTTCGATACACCTTGCTAAAAGTTAAATTTACTATCGTTAAGGAATAGTTAATGCTGCATACCTTCTAGCTCAATAGTACGCTGTGTTTACACTCGTACCGTTTGAAAATGGCTTTTTAGTACTACAGGGGTTCTCAACCGGTGGTACGCAAGAGTAAGATAGGATCTAGGATCTAGGATCGTATCTTTTCTTCTGGCATCAACTTCTAGGAGTTCTAACCAGTAGTTAAACATTTTACCAAAGGCCCTTAGTAATCATAATAAAATAAGAGGTGTATTGAGAAATACACCACACCAGAAGGCGAGATCGAAGTCATGAGATAAACTCAGTAAATAGTCATTTTTAAATGCAATTAAATGGCATGTCACTAGCAGTGGTCGGTGCAAAATAAGTCCTAAGTTTCATAAAATTCCTGAATCAAACGTAAAATAAGACTGTAGAATAGGTGAATTATAAATAGATTATCTATTTGTAAAATAGGTGATACGCAAAGAAGCAAAGTATTTTTAAGTATTGTATTCAAAAATTACACCCCAACCTCCCGATTAAGTTTTTTCTCTAACACTCGTAAATTTATGCGATTTGAGATTTTGTTCAAGACATGGAGGTAGGAAGTAAGAAGGAGTCGCCCTAAACAAGTTTCTCCGTACCCTGCTCTGAAGGACCGGCGATCCCTACGTGGTGACCAAAACATTGGGTCATTTACCATTGAGTTCTATGGGATTTGACGCGTTCGAGTGTAAATATTTTGTAATTACGTCGCAAATATACATGAAAATAAATGTATATATTTTCTTTTTCTACAACACTTCAGAGTCCTAAGTATGTGAAAACAACATATTTTTAAACAACATTTCATTCTGAACGGAATTAAATGCTATACTTTTCACAGGACAGTTTTCTTAGAATGGTTTAAGTTGAATGAAATATTTTCACAAGTTTTCGTTAATTACATTAGAAAAAAAATTAAGGTAATTCGATTTTATTCGGTTAAGGTACAAAAATTAAGATCAAAGTTTATTGTATTATTAATATTAAAATTATGCATTATTTCTTTTCTATTTATAGAGCTTCTTCCTAAAATACTTTCTTAAATATGACATGATTTTTTGGCTTCTTTTAAATCGAAAAATGTAAGTCAGTTTATAATTAATGCTGTATTCGGTTCATTTTAAATTAGAGAATTATTAGGAAAATAGTATTTGACTTTCTCTGAACATTTCTGAAAGGGAATAAAATAAGTTTTTTTTTTTTTTTTTTTTTTTTAAGTATTATTTAAAACTTGTAACGGAGTTATTATAAAATGTAAAGGGAATAATTCTTTTAATTATCAGATTTTTTTTTTACCCTTCATTTCAACAATACATATTCCAAAACTCTTTATTACGTTCTTAAGTGCGCATCTCATAGCATTTGCTTTACAATACCTTTTAACAGATTGCTTTCCAATACGAACAATTCTTGCTTAAATAGTTTTATAACGTATTCGTCAACAGGATTTCAATTTATGTTTACAATTCAATATTAAGGTTATTATATATTTAGATAACATTTATAATCATTATAAATTAGATACATTTAATCATTAGATTTCTTCACAGTACTATCACAGTTGTTTATAAGTGAATAAATTCTTCATTTCAAATACATTTATAAATAATTTAATGCATATTTAAATATTTTGTCAGATACATGCTTTTTGCAAGCACATGCATAAATACCCATACATATTTCCTATTTATCATTTCCGGCATGTGCAAATCTTTAATTTCTGTGCATTCACTATATTTTTCGTGTAAAGTAATTTACACTAATTTGGCATACACCCGAAAGTTTTACATAAAAAATATATATGAATATAATTTGAATGAAAATTATAAGTATTATTTTTAATACCCACTCAAAGGTCAGTTTTTCTTCAAAATTCCTCCATGATGGCATCTCTCTCTTTAGGCAGATAGCCCTTGCATGTGTTACTCTATTTAATAAAAACCTAATCTGATCTATGTGCCTAATTACAAATATTTTAACATACATAATTTTATATTTACATTTAGCCATCAAGTTTCAAACTTTTCAAATCTTCTAGAAAATAAATTTTGGCAGATCTCTTTTAGCAATTTTCTTAAAATCTATGTTTTTGTAGTGCAACAGCTTAGAATTTTATAAAACAAATTCATAATCAAAATCGCTGTTGTTAGTTACCGAAAAATAACCAAGATGTGATTTTTGCGTAAATGTCAGTAAACTATACAAATTGCTATTATCGATTACACTATGAATGTTTCTTTCATGTGAGAGTGTCCCTTTTTCGATTTCTGTGGAACTGTCGTGTGTCGAAATACTATCAGAATCTTGTCAAGCGAGCTTCTGAATGTAAACAAAGAACACCCCGTCTGGTGACCCAAGCTTCAAAGCAGTGCTTCACTTCTAGCGCGGAATGGCCCCTCCTCCCTTTCCTACCTCCATGGTTCAAGAGTGGGGGTGGCAATGGTACTTTGTAGTAGTTCTTTGTAGTAGTTCTACCCATTGAAAGTGGACTCCCGTTTAATTGCTTATTTCCTTTTCCAAGAGGCAGTTTTTGAGAACATCTGCTAAGGGGTCAAACTGGCCAATTATATCGCAGGGACCTTAACTACAAACATAGTCGTATATTACAAATATAATCACGGGAAATGCCGAAGAAGGGGAGACTGACCCCTTCGGAGGCATGGTAAAATGTGGGGAATCGTTTAAAACATCTAACATCTCTGCGCAATTGAGACAGGAAATGAAGAAAACAATTTTAATTCTTTGAATGAATGCAATTTTGTACAATGAGAATGGATTATTGAAAGATAAATTGTAAGGCAAATAACATCTTTTTCTTTAAGAGTAGAAAGACGCATATTTGTTATATCAATGAATCTGTAGTGTAAATATTGAATTTTGCATTTCGAATGCTGTATGTGTACGAAATATTAACACAAATGGCTCTCAACATTTTCCCGTCTAAGGACCGTGTTCCAAATTACAAATGGCTCTCTGCCTAACGGCGGCCGTCAGTTTAGTTTCCAAAGAGGCACCCCCCCCCTGCGGATTCCAACAATATGGAGGTAAGAAAGGTCATCCGTGGAGATGGTCGTCTTAGAGAATGGGACTGTCGGAAATATTTTATTACAGTCAAGTGAAATAAAACTGAAGTATGGTTATCGATTTATTAATAAAATTATGAATTAATTACCCAGATTCGTTGTCCAGTGGTGGAAGAATGATTAAGACCCGCAAACAAGATGGCCGCATAGGTGTTTTCTGTGGTTTTCACCACGCGTAACGTGAAGATAAGTCAGTTTTTCTTAAAAAGTGCTCCACGAAATCCCCTTCTTAAGCAGGTAGTCTCTACCATATCCAAATAACCTAATCTAATTAAGATTCATCGCAAGTCATTTAGATATGAAGTAAAATTTCAAAAAAAATTATCATCATTTTCTGAAATACTCTGAATATGTAATGTTTTAAAATACAGAAAGTTAAGTTTTATGGGTGAAATAACTACAAACATGTTACAAATTTTGCTTAAGCTTTAAAAATTCTTCCTATTTGAATGATGATGCAAATGGTAACTGATTTAATTCTGGCAACGCACACAAGGGCTATATGTCTAAGATGCGTTCTTGGAGGACTTCCTAGGGGTTTGGTTTGGTTTGGTTTATGCGATTACGGCAAAGCCTCGAGGGCTATCTACCTTAGGGAAGGGATGCCTTCGTGGAGAACTGGCTCATATACATATTATGCATGTGGAAAACCCCGAAAACGTCCATGTAGCCGTTTACCAGATTGGAACAGACCGAATTACCAGTGTTCAGCGACTTTGCCGCTCGGCTGCTGACTTTCTAAGGGAAATTGGCTCGTATCCACGTTGCACGTGGGGAAAACTAACCTTCTTCCCTTTGAATACCAAATGAGAAACAAATAAACAGAACCTATTACCCGTCATTAGATCACTATACTGTTGCAAATTTACAGTAAAAATTTATCTAATGTGATTTGTAGTCAAAATTTATGTAATGTGATTTAATTTATCTAAAAAATAAGTTTATCTAATGTGATTTAATTTATCTAAAAAAGAAATTTATCTATTGTGATTTCTTGCTGGTAAATTTCTGTAACTTTTCTAAATTTACTAATGCTGATGTTGGGGCAATTGTTTTATCAGGTTTATATTACTATACGAAAACTTTTCATCTTGATCCATTTTGCACAGATTTGGAGCAACAAAGGATTAGGAGCTTAGGATCCTTACTAATTCCCAAGACCATGATTTGCCTTCAGATAAAGTACCAGATTAAAAAAAATTTTAATATAAATAACAGAAAATCGTTCTTCGCACTTAAACAAAATTCAGTTTAACAGCAGTCTCGCAAAATAATTTAAAAAGAACCTATGTTTAGAATTTCTGAAACACAGTCTCGCGCGCTGGAAATAAAAATGTCTTTTCCCCCTACAGTGTTGTCATTGCTCACTTTGAAATTGTTGGTTTTGTTAATCAAAAATTCGTTAAAATTTTATAAAATATTAAATATATAATAAAACAAGTTTTAGACCAAATCTGGGCTAAAACTTGTTTTACCAATGTGCGGGTTAAGGATTATGTTATGTTATTCAAAATTAGATGGCTCTGGGTACCGTTGTTTTAACACAGTGCGAGAAAAATGCGTACATGCATGCAGATTCTTCAGAATTTAATTTCTTTAAATATATTACAGGGTGATAATATTTGGTAGCAGTAATTTGAAAAGTGATTCAGACTTTTAAAGTTTTCGACGCAAAATGCCAAAACAAAATTAATAGCCTTTCTGAGCCCTTTGGGCTAAAAAAAAAAACTTGTGTTCAAGCCTGCAGCCTACTTGCAGCGCAGTCTAGCTATGATTTCTTCCAAGCAGTTCTCAGTCCAAAAGTCACTTGCCGACAGATTTTCAAGCAAAGGTAAAAATCAAGAAATGTAATGCTGATTTTTTAGTTACTGATCTTAGCTTATAAAGTGACAGTCTATTCATAAAAGCGGTTGAGTGGATGAGATCTTTTAATTCTGGTAATTCGACCAGAATTCATATCCCGGCGAATGTGTAAGATGGTTGTATGACGTTTTCAGTTTTTTATGAGCCAATTTTCTTCAGAAAATGTGCCACGAAGGCATCTCACCCGTTTAGGCAGATTACTCTTACGTGGTTTGCTTTGATAAGACTTTTAAGACTGGAATTTTGCTAACCAGCCTCAAAGGGAAATGATTTCACGGAAATGTGCTGAAAGAAAGAAATTGATGGAACACAATTTTGAATTTTTTATAAACTGTTGTACATTTGCAGGATTACACAGTTCTATGAAACTTTTCATATATAATTATGTTATTAATTAATAGTATTATCCCGTAGGTTTATCAGGTTCAATGTTCCTTCTGACCTTCTTCGGGAACATGCAAGGACCTGACTCGGAACAGAGAGCTTACTAAAGCTATGTTCAAAACTGTGGGAAGTAAACAGGATACACAAGAAGGGTATACAAAACCCTTTATTTTTCTCTATTTACAATGACTTCCGTACTTCGGAATACACCGACCCGCTACTTGGGGTCAAAACGGAAAGGTATAAAAATAAAACTAAACTCTAATTTAACTTTAGAATAACAAACGTGGAAGATTGGCCTTATATTAACAGGAAGCGTATGTAGTACAGAGAACTGTGAACACTACAATACGTTTAAATTTATCAAGAGGATTAAAACCTCTGGCCTGGAAGGCAACAAGCAACTGCGTAACTTCTAAGGTAAGCGGCCTGCTTCGACTCACTGCTTCCTCTCTCTGCTTGGCAAAAAGCCACAACTTAAATACTTGGCGTTCGCTAGACAAACTTTGCATAAAAACCTTAACGCTTATAATTCTGGCCGGAAGTAGAAAATAAGAAGTGATAGTAAAGATTTAAAATAAAATAAACGTTAGTAAAACTTAAGATCCTTACAGGTTGACATTGAGATTGAGAAAATTTCGATTCCCTTCTTGTCTTAAGTAGTAAATAAATAATAAATAAATAAATAAGTAAATAAGATAATAAACGTAATAAATAAATAAATAAGATAATGCAGTATGAAATGAAAGAAGTTAAATGTCGGTCACTTTCTGAAACTAATCTGCAGCATTTTCATAATTCATCAAAAAGTTTTCGAACTTGTTTATCTTGGAATTTCAACTTCCTTTTCATCCATTTCTTTATCATTATATAGTTGTATTGTATTCAAGTTGTCATGTAGTTAGAATTTGTATGCATTTATGCTAACTTGTAGTTAAATAACTTTCATTAATTCTTGTATTATGTTTCCAACACTTTGGTACAGATTAATCTTTAGTCTTCAATATGCAGCATATTTTCCAATCTAGTTTTAGGTTTAATTATTTGAAATTACTTATAAAGAAAGGTGATCGTTAAAGCCCGCTAATATTATGACTGTTATAGTTTATAATGCAATGTGTCTGAGCGCGGCGCTGCGCCACACTTGTAGTAAATAAACTCTATTTAATTTGCTCTTCAACATCAGAATGATAATATTATTGAAATGAAAATGTATATATTGTTTGAAGGAAATGTTTGAATATTTTAAATCGCTGAATTTTCGACATTCATCTATCTGCAGTGTGAAAGCGATTAGAGTGTATCCTGCGTTCTAACGCTAGAGCCAAGCCTCGATTCGATAATTTTTCCCCTTTGCATAACTCCTGAGCTAAGAACCCCCCCAGTGAAGATACACAACTTTTTTCCAGCCCCACGGAAAAAGGTTACTAGTAGTAGCAGATATTTGTTTCAAAAGAGAAGTGAGAATCAGGATTTCTCTGGAAACCCTAGCAGTCTGTATGCAAGATGAAAGCAATTATAGGAACTTTTCCGGAAACTTGCCGGTCTTAGACGAAAGAAAAGCTAAACGGCTGAACTTGGGGGGGGGGCGATGAATTACAGCTAATTACACTAAAAAGGTCTCACGGAGTGAACCGCTAGTCCCCACCCGTGAGAACGGGTATTTCCACGAAGCTTAACTCATGGGTATTGTACTACCCCTGGGCGCTGAAGGCTGTTTGGTTAATAAAAGACAGCTGAAAACTGAGGTTGCTTCCATGTGCTTGGACAAACAGAAATAGCATTTTTTAACTTAATTGTATTTATATGTTTTACCTTTTACAGCTAACGTGTAGAGGAAATACCCTCATATGCAGTCAGGTCGTAAATTTACAATCCCTTTTTTCATGGAAGTAGGAAGTAAGATGGAGTCGCCCTAAACAAGTTTCTCCGTACTAATTCAAGAGACAAACAACAAAAATTAGCGTTATATTTACAAAATTTTCACAGGACTAGTTTCGATGGTTTTACCGAACCACCATCCTCAGCTGCAAAACCGCAAATGAACAAGATAGGGAAAAATGATTAGATAAGATAAGAAAGCCTGGACAAGAATAAGCAAGTGGCGCCATCTGTTGGTGAAACCAGAACTAAAACATAATTTCTTTAAAGGCCGAAGGCAAATTTGGATTGGAATTAGGATCGTTAACTAGAACAGAAAGATTTTTTTATGAATGTGAAATGCCTCTAAAAAATCCAGTTCTCCAATGGAAGATGTTTTTTGAATAATTTTGGCAGCAGAAAAGTTGAAAGTTTGATTTTCGGACCAAAAATGTTGCGCAACAGAAGACTTCTATGTTTCCTTTTTTCTAACATATGCCTCATGTTCCTTGACGCGAAATTTTAAGGCTCTCTTAGTTTGGCCTATGTAAATTAAACCACACTGGCAAGGAATCCTATAAATACCACAGGAATTCATATCCGGAATGGGGTCCTTCAGTATGGAACTCGGAATTTTATTGATGGGAGAATAAACCACCCGAAAGTTAAATTTCTGCAAAATATGTGCAACTTTATAGCTAATTGATGGAAAGAAGGGAATGACAACAGAATTTTTATAATCTCCTAAAACAAGAGTGTGCCTTTTAGTGTGTTGAGATGAGAATTTTTTAACTGCTTGATTAATAATGTTGGGTGAAAAGCCCCTGTCAATAGCTATTGCTTTTAAATAATTTAGTTCTTCATCAAGGGCTAGTTTGGAGAAGCAAAGTTGAAGAGCACAGAAAACATAGGAATAAAATGAAGCTAACTTTTGTTTAGTCGGATGACATGATTTAAAGTGTGGTGGAAGGCAAACTGATGAAGGTTTACGGTAAACTGTAGTACTGAAGTTGGATGTGTTACGTGTGACCAAAATGTCGAAAAACGGAAGAGAATTGCAAGTCTCAAGTTCAAAAGTGAACTGAATGGTGTGCGGAAAAAATGTCACCCGGAAAAAAGGGAAACGGAAAGAATGTCCCTGGAAAATAAGGAACGGAAAAAATGTCACTCGGAAAATAAGGAACGGAAAAAAAGGAACTCTAAAATCTCGCCAAATAATGTCGCCGATTGGAGATGGGGAAACCTGCCAAACGGGCAGGGTTATAGCGGGCTCTCTTGAGGGAGGTTTTAAGAGTAAGACGTTGAGCTGGCTGCAACTGAGCGAGGTCATTTCGATAGCAGGTTTTTCCAACTTGCCTGCGGGAAAATCGTATGTTCTCCCCCGTGGTTTGCTTCACCCGTTTCCTTAAAAAAACCGACCCACCTCACCCGGAAGGAAAGAATCCACGGGGAGCAAATGTTTCTCCTCTGTTAAATAATGATTGCCGGTCTTTAAACTAAATTTCATCCATCCCTAACTGGAAGCTAACAGCTTGTTCACATTAAACTGTTGATAAATGACGAATTGTCAGTAAAGAAGGCACACGAAAGCTGCTAAACAGAACTATTGGCGTAGTATAGTTTGTTATTTTTTATTACGGTTTAACGAATCTAGCAATAATATTATATTATGCATTCCGTTATTATTTAATCTATCCGTAATATGAAATATAATTTTCTAAACACTAACAGTTTATCATCAGTTAATTTATAAAACGACAGATATTTTATAGTGTCATTTTTTTCCCCCACTTTAACGGTTTATCATTAGGTGTAAGAGACTTTGATCCTGGAGGACCATTCTTTTCGTTTTGCGATTTTGCGTTGAATCACTATAAACGGCGAATCACTTTTCAAACTGTTGCCACCAAATGTTAGAGTCCTGCATTATATTCGAAGAAATTAAATAATGAAAAATGTGCATAAATATATGCATATTTCTCGCATTGTGATAAAACAACGGTACATAGAGCCATCGAATTTTGAATGACGTAATCCTCCTGCGAATATGGGCATCTGGAAGCCCAAATTTGAAATTTGTTTTATTATCTATTTCATATTTTGTAAAACTTTAACGAATTTTTTATTAACAAACTCAACGATTTAAAAGCGAGGAATGGCAACACTATACGAAAAAAAAATTATCTCCAGCGCGCGGAACTGTGTATCGGAAATTCTTCTAAAGATATGCTTTTTTAAAATTCTTTTGCGACATTGCTATTTAAATGAATTTTATGGTTTAAGTGCAAAGAATATGATATTTAATAAATAAAGGTAGCACACAAAACGTTAAAAAAAAAACGCCCTCTTTGGACGTAGTTTAAAACCTGAAACCTTTGAGATTTTTTGTTTGTTATAAAGTTTTTTTTTTTTTTTTTTTTTTAATATGAATGATGGTCCCTCAGCCGACTTCGACTTGACCAGAAGCAGTTGTCACTTTATTATGCAGTCACCTAATAGGTGGGCCACCTTTGACTTCTATGAAGGGACGGACCATTAGAACTATGCATTCCCCTGGATTCGAACCCAAGACGCTAGGTATCGAAGTTGGCTCCCCTAACCACTACACCGTCTGAGCGGCATTTATCATTGGTTAGTTTATAGAATATTATATTCTATACTAATTAATATAGTTATTTTAAAATAATTAGCTAAACCGGCTTGGCTAGTTCCCCCCCCCCCGCCAAATACTTATTTATTCGAGGAAATAACTTAATTATACGCTTTAACGGTAACATATATTTTACGCTACATTTATTTTATATTAAAATTTTTCCTATATATAAATAGATACGGCCATACACGCAATCGAATCGGCTTAATGTATTTTCATTTATAGAATAATGCACTTCCGAATGTGAACAGTGAACTTTCTTCTGGTGATTATCTTCCTATGATGATCAGTATTTCTGAGAACTTGGACATCGGTGCTGAGAGCTATTTCTCTAATTCGCAAAAGCCCAAAATCTTATGAACCTGTGGTCATCTTAGAAAGGGTTTACTGTACTTTCTGTCTCTAACTGTGGCAATTTATTGGTATGAAAAAATTTCTTATAGTAGAATATAATCCATTCATGCAAGCCCTGTTATAAGAATAATTTAATAAAGAAGCAAAATTATCATTTTATTCAAAATTGCATTTTTCGAGCGAGGTAGTAAAGAGTTCTGACTTTCTTATCGGTTAAATGTTGCTATTTCTGACTTTTAACTTGCTAATCTAACATTTATTTATTTTTTTTTTTTTTTAAGCCCAAAGGGGCGTTAGACCCAAAGGGCTATTAGTCTCAAAACGACATTTTGCGTTGATTCACTTTTCAAACTGTTGCTACAAAATATTATTGCCATGCATTATATTTAAAGAAACTAAATAATGAAGATTCTGCATGAATGCATGAATGTTTCCGCATTTTCAAACAACAGTACCTAGAGCCATCCAATTTTGAATAACGCAGTACTCCAACCAAACATGAGCACTTGAAATTCCGAATTTGGAATTTGTTTTATTAGCTATTCCCAATTTTGCAACACATTAACGAATTTTTTAATTAACAAACTCATCGATTTAAAAGCGTGCAACGGGAACACTGTACGAAAAAAGAAATGTATCTCCAGCGCCCGAAACTGTGTATTGGAAATTAAAATTTTGCGCTTTTTAAATATTTTGTGATATTGTTGTGGAATTGAATTTTATGGTAAAGTGCGAAGAACATTATATTTAATAAATAAAGGTACCACACAAAACGTTAAAAAAAATCCTTTTGGGCGCAATATGAAATGTGAAAGCTTTCAAATTTTCCTTTAAATAATGAAAAATCTGCATAAATGTATGTATATTTCTCGCATTGTGATAAAACAACGGTACATAAAGCCATCGAATTTTGAATGACATAATCCTCCTACGAATATGGGCATGTGGAAGACCAAATTTGAAATTTGGAATTTGATTTATTATCGATTTTATATTTTGCAAAACTTTAACGAATTTTTGAGTAACAAACTCAGCGATTTAAAAGGGAGCAATGGCAACACTCTACGGCTGGGAAAAACCTTTTTGTCTCCAGCGCGCGGAAGTGTGTATGGGAAATTCTAAAGATATGCTGCGGCATTGCTATTGAATTGAATTTTATGGTTTAAGTGCAAAGAACATGATATTTAATAAATAAAGGTAACACACAAAATGTTAAAAACACGCCCTTTGGACGTAATTGAAAATCTGAAAACTCAGATATTTTTTTTTTCCCCAGTGGCGTGGTAAAATGAATCATTAAAAACGAAGCTGAGCTTCTTAATTACATTTTGCAGCTTTAGAATGATACCGCTAATTTGATTATCCAGAACTCGAAATATTGAATAAATTAGAGTTAAATAAAATTCAAAATTAATGCGAAAGAATTTGTTTTAGCAAATTTCGTGAGATAGAAGATTATGTTCTGCTGTTCTGTAATTTTTGATTAGGACCGTAAAAGAAATGCATCTTGACGAAGAGGTTAAACTGTTGAAAACAGTCAATTTCCTATTTATGAGAAAACTTTATTATGACTTTGGAGATTAAAAAGTACATATAATAATTATAGTTCTCATTTTTCATGTTTAAATAATTAGTAAGAAGTATGGATTCTAATGCAGCAATTGTAGTGTAATTCTAAATGAACTATTTATAACATTGTTATCAATGAAGCAACAATCGTATAATTAAAAAAATGAATGCAAAATTCTATTCTTGTTGTTTTGAGCTCAAGTTCTATGTTTCAAGAGGTTTCAAGTCTGGATTAATTACTTTTCAGACTTAAAATTGCAGTATAACTTTTGTATTTAAAATTTTGTTAGCAGTTTGTTAGCAGTTCTAAAACAAATATCATGCAGAATTTTAGCAGTATTAGAAAAGGACTCAAAAAGAGCTGACAAGGAAACTTCCTATCTTTTGGCTTTTTTAATTGTTGAAGTGTATGGAGTCAAAATTAAAGCTACTAACAACCAGTTTTTAAGGTTGTTATTAATTAAAACATCTGTAATTTTTAATAAGCATCATGTTTATGAGGAAATGATAATTCAGATAATAAGTATTATCTGAATTATCGTTTCCTAGTCATTCCTAGTATCATCAGGGCCGGTGCCAGAGCATATGCAATCGGTGCGGCCGCACCCAGCGGCAGAATTGAGAGAACGCAAAATTTTTAGAACTTTGGAAAGAGCTGGGCGGCAGAATTTTGAAGTTGTAAAGCAGGCACCGTGCGGCAAAACGTCTAGCGCCGGCCTTGAGCATCATTCCAAGTCTTAGTAAATCAGCTTAGAATAATTAGAACTGATTTATAGGAATTTAGCAAAACTGCGCTACAGTAAAATATCATTGATAAAAGTATATCCCAGGAGAAAATATTCTTATTATTATACTATAATGTTCCCTTAAAAAGAATGTAATATTTAGCAATCATACTTAGTATTGCCGATTTTTCAAGAAAAACAAAATTCACAAGGTTTTGCAAGCGAGTACACCATTCAATACTTAACAAATGAGTCGCACTTGATCAAACAAACCATAGGTTTATACACAACCGTCCAGGAGTAATTTAGTCAGGTATTTTTAAAATGTCAATATGCAAAATACAGAATTAATACTAAATATGCATAAATTTTAGACTTGAGCCTTCTTGACGTGCTTTCGTGGTGTAGTGGTCTGCACGCTGGGCGCGTATTCCAGAGATCCGCAGTTCGATTCCCGGAGAGGGGGTTGCTCATTTTTCAAGTCTCCCGCTTCCATAAAATATCGAATGTCTCTGCAATCTAAGTGAAGAAATATTCGACATAACAGACATTTAACTTTTTCTTATAATATAAATTTTGCGTGGGAACAGTTTTACATTGCGCTGAAAATAAGTTTATGTATTCTGCAGTAAAAATTTACATTCATTCAATTAATTATTTATATGTACTGAAAATTGTTTTTTCATTTTATGTAAAATTTATCTGGCGAAATTGAATTTAGAAATTTTCTGCATTGGTTATAATTTTCTTCCTTCTGCAAAGAATATATACGTAAACGAGACATATTTTGTCGAATGCCGTAACAGCATTGCCGTATCCTTTTGTGTTAATATATTCAAAAATTTTAAATGCTATTACGTAAATTACAGCATTATATGTTACATGAAGGGGATTAAATTGAATCCAAATTCAAAATATTTACATGTCTTTTCACTCATATTTCTAACAATTTTATTTTCATAGCGAAAGTTACCAAACACTGATGATATAATAAAATTGACAGTCATTTGTGTTCTATATTCTTAAGCAGAATACATAATGCAGCTCAACAGCGCTCCAGCGGTCGCCAGGGCCGTAGCTAGAAGGGGCCAAAGGGGGCATCTATCCCCGGGCGCAGAATCCAAGGGGCGCCAAACTGATATTACGACATTGTAGAATTAATCTTCAGTTGTCCCTGGGCGCTGAAAACCCTAGCTACGACTCTGGCGGTCGCTTAACACTGACAGTTCGACAGGGGCTCAAATCCCAGCAAACAAGCTGGTTACAAGATAATTTAGTTATTTCTTCCTGTGTAAGGTAAATACAATCAAGTTTCCCATTCTCATACTTCGTTAAGTCCTCCACGAAGGCATCCCTTCTCTTAGACAGACAGTTCCCGTCCTTTGCCATGATTCAAATAACCACCAAAGAAGAAATGAGGAGAAAATCCAGTAGATACTAGCTATTCAAGGGATAGAACAATTATTAATAGATGTAGAAGAGCATTTTTGAAATCATTTCTTGAGTACCAATTCCGGGGAGTTCTAAATCACCGAGAGTTCTTAAATGTTAAATAACTTCAGTGCCTTTAATTGAGTCTGAAAATTGGATTGATGAAGTTGAATTTTTTTAATTTTAAAATTTGCAATTTGCTAGAAAAGACGAATTTTCTGCTCATGTGCTTGCAACAATATTGAAAGTTCAAAATTTGCGAATCTATGGGCGACGTGCGTCATTAATTACATCAAATGCTTCTAATAATTCTTCTAATAACTGTTTTAGAGTTTAACATAAAAACTCTAAAATTGCAGGAACTGTAAATAATCTAAAGATATTTAGAAATACAACAAGATTTGACAGTTGAGGAAAATTGAAAAATACATTAATTATCATAAAAGATGAACTGAAAATAATTATAATGTAAGAAAGAAAAATTTTCTCCTTTCTTTTTGTTTATTTTCACAATTTAAAAAAAAAATGATATAAATCTAAAATTTGGTTACTTAGGGAAATTGCTATAAATTAAGCATAAAACAAATCAGTGCGAGAATGGTTTTGCATACGAACTGCGACTGCAACACATTTCAACCAGTTTTAACCAGCTTCAGATGTTAAAAATTTCCAGAATTAAGACCTTCTTATTGTAAATGCACAAAGTTTAAATCTTGGCATAAAATTAAATAACTTGGGCATTTAAAGCCCGAATATTGGAAAATATCATAATTAAGAATTTTTAAATTTTTGCAATAGCATACGTACAAAATAATGATCAACAATTGATTCAAGGCTTTCGTACGAATACAATAATCCGAATGGAATGTAAAAGATTATTACTATTCTATTTTATATTGAAAGTTGTTACACGGCCTTGAAAAATCAATATTATAATTTATAAGGCAGACATGTAACTGAAATTATTAAATGCCACAAAAATGCAAATATAATGAGACTTTTCTAATGCGACCACTAACGGCGGCTTCAAGCGATTTTTAGGTCACTTATATAGTAGATGGTTGCATTAGAGAGGCAAATGTATAAAAGCCTGTTTATTTATGTTGTAGGAAACACTTTTAGAGTTCGCCGTCATGAGATTCTCTGTACTTATATGTAAAACAGTTACAAATAATACGTCTTACTAAAACGATCTGACATATTTAGGCTTCTAAAATGATGTGAAAAATTTCAAAAAGGAAATCTAACAGAAAAAAATCCTGATTTGGTTAATTTAAAGCAGTTAACACAGTTTATGATAAATAAAACATTAATTAAAGCATCACAGGATTCAGTATGAGAAAAAATTAGCATAATCATCAAATCAGATTATTTAGGTTATGGCAAAGTACCATAAGATTATCTGCCGAAGTGAATATGGATGCCTTCATGGAGAACTGTTTATAGCGAGTAGTTGACAAAAATTATTTCATACGTCTGATAGAAACTGACTCGTATTTATGTTACACATGGAGAAAAACACGAAAATTTCCTGGTAAGCAGCACATCCGCCATGGTTTGAACGCCATGGCGGATGTGCTGCTTACCAGGAAATTTTCGTGGCGTGCCAGTCGAACTACCAATATTCAACTATTTTTACCTCTCGGCTGCTAGTGGTCAAAGGTCATTTAAGTTATTCTCTGAATTTCAAAGTTATCTGTCTATGCTTTATTACACATTTATTCATACTCAGATTTTTGGAAACAAGAGATAAATTAAAAACTGGAATTCTAGATAACCAAGTTAAATAATTAAATTTATTTAATTTCCCCATTTTGATACGTTTTACGTTATGAATACGAAAAGCTCCCACGTATGACTTATTTGGAGCTCAATTTGGAGAGTAGAATAAATAAGCTTCTTTAATTTGGTTTGGTTTACTTGACTATAACAAAGCGCACGAAAGGTATCTGCCTAAGAGAATGGTTGCCTTCGTGGAGGGCTTCCTAAGGAAAACTAGCTTGTAACCACGTTATATAGGGGAAAAACCACAAAAAGCTGCTTTGCTAGGAATCGTACCCAGATATAACAACCAGGGTATTCAGCAACTTAACCGCTCGGCCGCTTTTAAGTTTTCATAAGCTCTACACGTAATTGTAATTAATATAACTACTATAAGTGAAAATCCTTTCTAAGATATCCATCAGCCATCCATCAGATTTCAGCCTATCAGCGGCCGAGCGGTAAAGACGCTGAACACTGGTATTTCGGTCCGAGATTCCAATCCCGCGAACGGGCTGGCTGCATGGGCACTTTCGTGGTTTTCCCCATGTGTAATATGTATACGAGCCAGTTTCCCTTAGAAAGTTCTCCACGAAGGCATCCCTCCCTTTAGGTAGATAGCCCTCGTGCGCTTTGCCATAATTGAATAATCCTAATCCATCCATGTTTCTAGTTGATTTTTGATATCTGTGAAGATCACCATCCTAGAAAGATGATATTCAGTGCAAGTGTTTGTTTATACCTATAGAAATGCCGGTCACTTTTGGAAGTGATCGTCTTAAGGAGATGGTCGCCAATCGTTTATGGGCTACTAGATGGTCCGGCTCTGAGTAGGTTACGCATTGGTACATTGTAAAGTGCATTAAATCCTCTCTAATACGATCATACACGTTTCTAATTATTTTGGTCTTTGGTGGAAGTGGTCATCTTAAAGAGATAATGCTCGGTACAAGTGTTAATTTCTACTCTGTGAAATTATTTTGGAAGAGGTCGCCATAAGAGGGTTCATTGCATATTAAATGTTTAAATCCAGATCGCGTGGTTATGGGATCCATTTTAATTAGATTTTAAATTTTTAGTAAAATAAAAAATCTGAAAGGTTTCAGATTTTAAATTACGTAAAAAGGGGCCTTTTTTTAACATTTTGTGTGTTATCGCAAACCGTAACTTGAAATTGCATCTACAACTGTTTCTTATACCAAAGCTCAGGATGAATTAGTTTTCTGTTGTGCGTCAATAAATGTTTCACTAAACCGCAGCTTAAGGCTCTAACTACATGCAGTGCGAGGAGAGTAATTACTAAAGACCTGACAATGACCGACGCTGGACAACCCGCCTTTTTCCCCTGGCGTCCATCGCGAAGGCTTCCCTCTCTAAACAACACTCTATTTTTAACCTTACGAAGAAACTATGGAGGTAGGTTCCATGGAAGAAACAAGCAGTCAACAAGTCTTCTTGCTTCTACTCGCACATGTTTCCGGTCATCCGAAGTTACGGTTGTTGAGATAAAACTTTTATCACCCAGATTGGCGATCTTTCTAAACATGCCTTATATTTCCCATTGCAAACGAAGGGTGACATTTTTTCCGTTCCTTATTTTCCGGGGATATTCTTTCTGTTTCCCTTTTTTCCGGGTGACATTTTTTCCTACAACCGAACTGAATAGCAGGATCAATAGAATTCATTGTTGATAGAACTTTATTTAAATCATCTTTATTACCTTCAAACAGGGTAAAAGTATCGTCTACGTAGCCATTGAGTTCTCCGTACCCTGCTCTGAAGCACCGGCGATCCCTACGTGGTGACCAAAACATTGGGTCATTTACCATTGAGTTCTATGGGATTTGACGCGTTCGGGTGTAAATATTTTGTAATTACGTCGCAAATATACATATAAATGTATATATTTTCTTTTTCTACAACACTTCAGAGTCCTAAGTATGTGAAAACAACATATTTTTAAACAACATTTCATTCTGAACGGAATTAAATGCTATACTTTTCACAGGACAGTTTTCTCAGAATGGTTTAATTTGAATGAAATATTTTCGCAAGTTTTCGTTAATTACATTAGAAAAAAAAATTAAGGTAATTCGATTTTATTCGGTTAAGGTACAAAAATTAAGATCAAAGTTTATTGTATTATTAATATTAAAATTATGCATTATTTCTTTTCTATTTATAGAGCTTCTTCCTAAAATACTTTCTTAAATATGACATGATTTTTTGGCTTCTTTTAAATCGAAAAATGTAAGTCAATTTAAAATTAATGCTCTATTCGGTTCATTTTAAATTAGAGAATTATTAGGAATTAGCTAAATACTTTAAATAAGTATTTCGCTAATTCCTAATAATTAAATAGGTATTAAATAGTATTTGACTTTCTCTGAACATTTCTGAAAGGGAATAAAATAAGTTTTTTTTTAAGTATTATTTAAAACTTGTAACGGAGTTATTATAAAATGTAAAGGGAATAATTCTTTTAATTATCAGATTTTTTTTTTACCCTTCATTTCAACAATACATATTCCAAAACTCTTTATTACGTTCTTAAGTGCGCATCTCATAGCATTTGCTTTACAATACCTTTTAACAGATTGCTTTCCAATACGAACAATTCTTGCTTAAATAGTTTTATAACGTATTCGTCAACAGGATTTCAATTTATGTTTACAATTCAATATTAAGGTTATTATATATTTAGATAACATTTATAATCATTATAAATTAGATACATTTAATCATTAGATTTCTTCACAGTACTATCACAGTTGTTTATAAGTGAATAAATTCTTCATTTCAAATACATTTATAAATAATTTAATGCATATTTAAATATTTTGTCAGATACATGCTTTTTGCAAGCACATGCATAAATACCCATACATATTTCCTATTTATCATTTCCGGCATGTGCAAATCTTTAATTTCTGTGCATTCACTATATTTTTCGTGTAAAGTAATTTACACTAATTTGGCATACACCCGAAAGTTTTACATAAAAAATATATATGAATATAATTTGAATGAAAATTATAAGTATTATTTTTAATACCCACTCAAAGGTCAGTTTTTCTTCAAAATTCCTCCATGATGGCATCTCTCTCTTTAGGCAGATAGCCCTTGCATGTGTTACTCTATTTAATAAAAACCTAATCTGATCTATGTGCCTAATTACAAATATTTTAACATACATAATTTTATATTTACATTTAGCCATCAAGTTTCAAACTTTTCAAATCTTCTAGAAAATAAATTTTGGCAGATCTCTTTTAGCAATTTTCTTAAAATCTATGTTTTTGTAGTGCAACAGCTTAGAATTTTATAAAACAAATTCATAATCAAAATCGCTGTTGTTAGTTACCGAAAAATAACCAAGATGTGATTTTTGCGTAAATGTCAGTAAACTATACAAATTGCTATTATCGATTACACTATGAATGTTTCTTTCATGTGAGAGTGTCCCTTTTTCGATTTCTGTGGAACTGTCGGGTGTCGAAATACTATCAGAATCTTGTCAAGCGAGCTTCTGAATGTAAACAAAGAACACCCCGTCTGGTGACCCAAGCTTCAAAGCAGTGCTTCACTTCTAGCGCGGAATGGCCCCTCCTCCTTTTCCTACCTCCATGCCTTTTTTCAGGGGGAGAGCTGACAAGGAGCGGAAATCTCGCTCGGGATCTTAAGAAATTGTGGGGGTTGTTTAAACATCTAACTTCTCTACATTCTGTTTTATACAGAGGAAAATACAAATTGAATTCTTCGAATGAATGCAATTTTGTACAATGAAAATGTATTACTTAACGATAAACTGTAAGATAAATAACATCTTTTAAAGCCATAGGTGTAGAAAGACGGATATTTGTTACACGAATGAATTTGTAGTAAATATTGAGTTTTTCATTTGGAATGCTATGTTCCATGTATGCGAAGTAGCTGAGTATGTGAGATAATAGTCAAAACCGAACGGCTTTCAACCTTTTCACGGCTAAGGACTAATTGTTTTTATTTGTGACTTATGAATAAAATAACGTAAACTAGACTGCAGAAAATTCCTAAGAATGAAGTTAAATAATACTGAAAAATACATTATTGATGCACTTTTGTGTTTTATATGTAGTAGTATTAACTACTACTATAATCCTTAAACGGAATCCTTAAATTATATATATCTATGTATAGTTATATATAAATGGAATCAAATATAGAACAAGGTATAAAATATCTTTATTATACAATGTTCATTACTATACGTATATTTACGTAATATCAATATAAATAGTTAGTTTGGTTTCGTACATATAATAATTTATTTTTATATTTTGTATTTTTGTGTTAGATTCAGGTATTGTATACGTATCTGAAGTTTAATTTTACTTGTTCTCTTTTTGGGTTACGACTTTAAGTGAGAAAGAATTGTTAGGGCCTTCATAGGGATTACATTATATACAATCAGTTAGGATCCTACTTTTCCTTTCTTTTAATCATTATATATATTGAAATACTACTTAACGAGTATACATAAAATATAGCAATTTTTTAAGCTACTTATTTATATATCTATTGTTTGGTCTGGTTTGTTTGATTATAGCAAAGCATTCGACGGTTATTTGCCTAAGGGTAAGGGTGCCTCGTGGAGAACTTTCTAAGCAAAATTGACTCTTATGCACGTTACACGTGGGGAAAACCTCGAAAACGCCAATACAGCCATCCCCGTCAATCCGGATTCGAACCCCGGATCGACCTGCCAGAGTTCAACGACTTTACAGCTCAGCCGCTAGTGAGCCCCCCCCCACACACATCCACACATATACATTAAATAGTATTTACATGTCGTTTATAAAGTATAATTGAGTGCAATTTAATCATAAAGAGTTAGAAAATATTCTAAGGAATTACTTCACTTCGTAGACTTTTTGTTAAGCTTCACCATATTTCTTAAAGAGAATCTCAATGCTAGTTCCATTTCCAAGCTGTTTATGTACCTTATTTTTCATGCTTTGAATTATATTTAGAAAATTATTTCACTTGGTTATAGCTGAAAATGCAGTTTTTTTTTATTGAAGAATTTAAGGGTAAGAAGAGAATTATGCCCATTTCATTAATTATTCTTGAAGCATTTAATTTTTTTTAAAAAAAGCGCACATTAATACGGATCACTGAACTAAAGTGGTCGACACAGGACAGATGAAAAAAATAAAAGAATTACAAAGTATTGCAGAAATTACATAAAATAGCGAATAAACTTATTCGGCACAAGCTCGCTAAATGTAAAACAGATTGTACAGTCAGAAAGCTCGCCTTATCACAGAAATATACTGTTCATCGGGTTCAAAGGTTATTCAGACTAACGTGCGAAGTTCAGTGAGTAACTTGTATTTTCCTTTGAATGTATAAACTAGCCAAAAAAATTGAGCACTTGACAATTAGATGCAAATTTAACAGATGGGAGCTCTTGACAATTAGATGCAAATTTAACAGACGGATTGAAGGAACCCTACTGCAACGTACCACATTGTGTAAGCATTTTCGTGGATTTCCTTAAGGTATGTAAATATGAGCCGATTTTCCTTAGAAAATTCTCCATGAAATCATGCCTAGCCAACCCTCATATGTTTTGCCATATTCAACACAAAATCATTCTTAAGCTGATTAATTAATTAATTTTATGTTAGATGATACGAAGCTTTTCAAAAACTAGGATACTTTCCGTAAACAATTAGTATTAATAAGCGCTGTTCAACTGGAATTGGGTTGGATTATTTGTTTATAGCAGTGCTTTTCAGCCGACTTACATGTATCTGTATATTGCTCTAATGAAATGTTAATAAACAAATAAATATAACTTTTCGTATCGTATGTAATTTGTCTCCATTCTGATACCATGTGTATCATTTATTTCTGATATACTGATACTGAATGAGACCTAAAAACACTTTTTTTTTAAATATATCTCCCCTTATGATCCCTGGCACAGCCGTTTACTCTTCCCTTCCGTAATTAACGTCAGTCTCCTGCTCTTGACCGCATTTGCCAAGCCACCAACGTGTAGAACTCTTACAAGTTGATGCCAGAAGAAAAGATACTATCCTAGATTCTAGTGCAGTTTAAAAGCAGAACCCAGAAAAATGTTTACTAGTGTTTACCAAACATATTTGCACCGTCCTTTGTTAATATCTCGATAAAGCTTTTTGCTTCTTTTCCATATATGTATTCATGCATACAGATTTATTAAATTAATATATAATTTTGTGAATTAATTGCATTAAAATGATCGATTTAATTCACACTCTTTTCCTTAGTTTTGGCCAAACGTTAGCGTTACGAATAATAAGTAACATAACATTTTAATCTCTTTCCAATAAAATCACATATTCATGACCATAGTAATCAAACCTTTTGTACTGAATCCAGGCATTTCCTCCAATATTACAGTGTGTTTGCTGCTTAATGCATAAGTATGCACTGATTAGAAAATGGTTTTGTGAAATCGTGACTGACGTACGAGTACCATATAAAGAAGAAGATTTTAATCAGAAATTTTTACAAAGTATACTATGTTCTATTTTATAAAATTTATGAAGTTTGCTTTCAATTTTTGTGCAAAATGTTCTACCGTGTTCTTTCTTTCCTTTTCTAGATGCAATGTTAATATGCTTTCATACTATATGAAGCACTGAATACTTATGAGACCACTGAATAAAGTTACGATACCACTGGAATTTGAACCTAATTGAATCATCTACACAGTTAAACAACTTTTCTACACATTCCAGAACCTCATCATCCATCGTTTCTATTTCATTTTTCTTGTGGAACATAAGACCACTTCCAGACTGTTTCGTTCTGAGTTACTGCATCTTCGTCTTCGTCTGAAATAAACCTTATTTTCCCTTTTTTCTTTATCCACTCTTCTGTGTTTTCTTCACATATTTTTGCAAATCTTCAGCACCGCGAGTCATTTCAAAGAAGCCCGATTACAGTTTTAGGATTCAGTTTTTCCATCCAAGAATGATAATCTTTTAACTCAATTTCAGGTTACTATTCAATGCATCAAATATGCGAGTTTCTTCTTAAAAACTGTAAACTTTTTGCCTTTGTTAATAATTTTGAGGAGCAATGAAAAAAATAATTTGCAAAGCGCACATTTCCCACACAGATCATCGAGAATTCGGCCTAATGATCTTTGAGGAAGGAATGCTACTTCCATGTAATATGTTCATGTTCCTAGGTTAATTACATCTAATTGTATAATATTATTAGCCCAGAAGGGTTATTAGTCTCAAAACGGCATTTTGCGTCGAATCGCTTTAAATGTCCAAATCGCTTTTCAATCAAATTGTTGTCACCAATGTTATCAGGTTTAATGTTCCGTCTTACTTTCTTTGGGAACATGCACAGACCTGACTCGGAACAGGGAGCTTACTAAAGCTATGTTCAATAAATGTGGGAAGTAGACAAGATACACAGGAAGGGTATACGAAACCTTTTATTTTTCACTCTTTACAATAATTTCCGTACTTCGGAATACAGAGACCAACTACTTGTGGTCTGAACGTAAGAATATAAAAATATTTAACTAAACTCTAACTTAACTTTGGAATAATAAACAAGGGCCTACGTGGAAGATTGGCCTTATATTAACAGGAAGCCGTATGTAGTACAGAGAACTGTTAACACTACAATACGTTTAAAAATTATCACGAGGATTAAACCTCTGGCCTGGAAGGCAACCAGCAACTGAGTAAAACTGCTAAGGTAAGCGGCCTGCTTCGACTAACTCCTTCCTCTCTCTCGCTTGGCAAAAAGCCACAACTTAAGTACTTGGCGTTCGCCAGACAAATTTGCATAAATAAGTTAAAGCTTTTAATTCTGGCCGGAAGTAGAAAATAAGAAGTGATAGTAAAGATTTAAAATTAAAATAAACGTTAGTAAAACTTAAGATCCTTACAATGTTATCTCCCTGTATTATATTTAAAGAAATTAAATAATGAAGAATCTGTATGAATGTATGCATGTTCCTTCTATTGTGAACAAAGAACTGTGCCTATACTCATCAAATTCTGAATAACACAGTCTTCCACTCAAATATGAGCCCTTGGAAGCCCGAATTTGGTATTTGTTTTATTTTCTATTTCATATTTTGTAAAACTTTAATGAATTTTTGATTAAAAAAATCCAACAATTTCAAAGACAGCAGTGGGAACACTGAAGGGAACAACACGTTTTTATTTCTAGCGCTCGAGACTATTTATAATTCTAAAGATATGCTATTTTTAAATGTTTTCTGCACAATATGAGGTGAGCTCAATTGCTCTCGAAACGTGTATGTGTGTGTAAATGAAAAAACAAATCGCCCGAAAATAAAATCTGGAAGCGTTCAGATTTTTTTTTTTTTTTTTTGTAAAACTATTTTCTGTATTGCTCATTTGCTGTAAACTAAGACCTGTTGCTATCATTTTGATACCTGATGTCAGTAGATATATCAAACGCGACCCAAAGGAGAAATACTGTCGTTTTCAAAAAGTCTGGTTTGCAGCTTTGTTTAAATACCCAAATTTTCGAATAAATACTATGATTTATAAATAAATTAATAAATATAATAAAGTATAAATAAATTAAAGTCAAATAAAATTTAAAGGACGACATTATTCCAGGCACCTAGTATTTTTAACACAACTATGAACAAAAAGAGAATGCTTTTATTAAATCTCAAAGCTTTCTTATTTTATATTACGCCTAAGAGGGCGTTATTTTAACGTTTTGTGTGTTACCTTAATTTATTAAATATATTTATTCTTCGCATTTAAACAACAGAAAATTCAATTCAACAGCAATATCACAAAATGTTTAGAAAGAACATAGCTTTAGAATTTTCGATAGACAGTCTCACGCGCTGGAGATAAAAATGTTTTTTTCGTACAGTGTTGCCATTGCTCGCTTCGAAATCGTTGAGTTTGTTAATCGAAAATTCGTTAAAGTTTTACAAAATTTGAAATAGATAATAAAACAAATTAGAAACTCGGTCTTCGAAGTGTCCATGTTCGGTTAGAGGACTAAGTTATTCAAAATTTGATGGGTCTAGGTATAAAGTATTTCCCCCACCTTCTTAGCATGCCTTCGTGGTATGGTGATCTGCACGCTGGGCGCATATTTCCAGGCGTCAGTGGTTGGATTCCAGGAGAGGGCGTGGCTCATTTTTCACATCTTCTGCTTTCAAAAAAAAAACTAATGTCTCTACATAATGTCAATAAGGTACCGTTGTTTTTCCACAGTGCGACAAATATTCATGCATTGATGCAGATTCTTCATTATTTGGTTTCTTCAAATACAATACAGGGCGATAATATTGGGTGGCAACAGTTTGAAAAGGGAACCAGTGCAGAGTGAAACGATGCAAAATACTGTTTTGAGACTAATAGCTTTTTGGGCTTTAAAAAAAAAAGGCAACCTTAGTAGATGTTTTCATTGTCCCCCCCCTACACGCACACACAGGGAGCAAAGAAAAAGGGAGAAACATTTAGCAGAAATTTTTTATTTGCTCCTGAAGAAAAGGAACTTTAGTCTGACTGCTCTCGAAATCGATATTCAAAATCTGCACATTGGTAGTTTGACCTGCATTCAATTCCGGGGGAACGGGCTGGCCAGTATCGGCGTTTTCGTTGTTTTCCCCATACGTAACGTGAGTATGAGTCAGTTTGCCTTAGACGTTTCTCCAGGAAAGTATCACTACATTTACTGAGATAGTGTGGATGGATTGGATTGGATTATTTAATTATGGCAAAGCCCGCGAGGGCTATCCGTCTAAAGGGAGGGATGCCTTCGTGGAGGACTCTCTAAGGGAAACTGGCTCGTATACACGTTACACATGGGGAAAACCACGAAAACGCCCATGCAACCAGCCCGTTCGCGGGATTCGAATCTCGGACTGAACTACCAGTGTTCAGCGTCTTTACCGCTCGGCCGCCGGTGAGCCCTGAGATAGTGTGCTTTTCCGTAATCAAATAATGTGTATACGAGCCAGTTTGCCTTATAAAGTGCTCCACGAAGGCAGCCCTCCCCTTAGGCAAATAGCCCTAGTGTGCTTTGCCGTATTCTCAATACACCACCGTAATCAAATAAACCAAGCCAAAAGCATGAACAAAACGACGAAACTCCCGTGCAGCTCGGATATAAACCCCGTTCGAACTACCCGTTTTCAACTATTTTTCCGCTCTGCCGCTTGTGCACTCAACAGAATTTGAAATGAATTGTATTACGAAACTGGCAGAATTGCAGACCTTCAACATTATCTGATTGAATTTCGCTAAACATCATGCAAGCGATAAAGCCATGAACTAGAAAGTAAGAAATTATTGAACTGTGTAATTGTATATCTCAAGATTCATAAGCGATAAAAAAAAATTGACAATTGTCCGCGAATAAAACAAAAGTCTGCTGCGATTTCTCCCGATCTAGTCTTTTTCAATTAATAACTAAATTACGCTTAGACTTTTTAAAGGTTCATGTCGTAACGAGCAAACCTTTTGTTTACGTTTCAACGTAAGGAGCTTTTTGCCCCGCTAAGTTCTTTGAAATATTAAACTGGAATCTTTTAGCAAAAAGTTGATTACGTTCCATTAGTGATTTACTTAATTAGATGAGAATTAAGGTGATTAGAGAAAAATTATAATTATTTAATCGTCAATTCTTAAACTTTTTAAAAGTTGCACGACATACCCAGCAAATTTTTTTTATGCTTGAACCAAAGACAAACAAATCCTTCTGCTCGCAGGGCGTTGATTTTGATTGATTTATTGAGATTACGGCAAAGCACACTAGGGCTATTTCCTAAGAGGATGGATGGCTTCGTGGAAGACTTTCTAAGGCAAACTGGCTCGCATACACATTATTTGATTACGGAAAAGCACACTATCTCAGGGCTCACGAAAACCACGAAAGCGACCATGCAGCCAGCCCGTTTTCGGGATTCGAACCTCAGATCGAACTATCAGTGTTCAGCGACTTTACCGCTTCGCCGCTGGTGGGCTTCTGCCCGCAGGGCGAAAGACAAACAAAGGAAAATGGAAAAGGGCAATTTCGTTTGAGAGAAAGATAATTTCGCAGCATTTTAATACGAAATATTTAAAGGCCACATAAAAAAAACTGTGTTTAAAAACCCTGAGCACTTCCTTCCCTTGTGTGCAAGATCCCGTTAACTAAAAATTATTCATATGCTTAGTTAACCGTTAATTAATTGATTAACTAGGAGTTACAAATAACTCTTTCAAATCTCAGCTGGATTCTATTAATTCAAGGTGATTACGTTTCATTAATAATTCACTTCATTAGCTGAGAATTAACAGAAATATTTCGAATTTAGTTAGATATTCAATATTTAGTTGGATACTGTTAATACGTATGTTTAGAGAATCCGTGGAAAACAGTAAAAAAATCTCCAAAAAAAATCTCTTTTCTGTGTTTTATAACTGCAAAAAATATCTTTCACTTACATGTGCTATTATTACAGCCTGTGTCGAGCCGTAAAATCGCCGAACTTCGGTACGAGGTTTGAATCCCGCGAACGGGCCGGTTGCATGGCCATTTTCGTGGTTTTCCCCATGTGAAACGTGTATAGGAGCCAGTTCCCTTAGAGAGTCCTCCACGAAGGCATCCCTTTCCTTTGGCAGATATCCCTAGTGTGCTTTGCCGTATTCTCAATAAACCAATAAAACTCAATAGAGCGTAAATTGATTAAAAATTCATTTTATCTGGATAGTAATCATTTATGTTTGCAGTGAGTATTATTTTATACTAAGCATATCATAAATAAATGTTTCTAAAAAGATGTACAAAAAAAGTCGATTGCAAAATCTAATTCATATTTTTAATCTCCTACCTTTAAAGTGAAAATCTTATCTTTCGCCTATGTTTATTTTTGGAAAGCAAACTACTAAATAATAGTACAATTTTCAAATAATAATAAAGCGAAAAAAGAAAATCTGTAAGGTTTCAGATTTTAAATTACGTCCAAAGGAGCGTTTTTTAACATTTTATGTGTTACCTTTATTTATTAAATATCACGTTCTTCGCACTTAAACCATAAAATTCAGTTCAAGAGCAATATCGCAAAATAATTTTAAATTGAGCCTATCTTTAGAATATCCGATGCGGAGTCTCACGCGCTGGAGATAAAAATGTTTTTTTCTGTACAACGTTGCCATGGCTCGCTCTGAAATCCTTGAGTTTGTTAATAAAAAATTCGCCTAAGTGTTAAAATATATGAAATCGATCATAAAACAAATTCCAAATTTCAAATTTGGGCTTCCAGATGCCCATATTCGCAGCAGAATTACGTCATTCAAAATTGGATGGCTCTAGGTACCGTTGTTTTATAACAGTGCGAGAAACATACATATATTGATGCAGATTCTTCATTATTTAATTTCCTTAAATATAATACAGGGCGATAATATTTTGTTGCGACAATTTGAAAAGTGATACAGGCGTTTATAGTGTTTCGACGCAAAATCGGAAAACGAAAACAATAGTCCCTCAAGGACAAAGCCCCTTTGGACTAATAAAAAATACAATTTATTGCAATGATGGATGAGAAAAGAGGTATATTGGCTCATTAATTATACGCAGAACTGGCTTTACTAATGCTTAGTCGCTTTGACTTTCTGTGTTCCCTCTTATTTATTGCAGCTGCTCTGATTGTGTGCTTAGGTTACTGTGAGTTGAGTTACTCCCATGGGTTTTGACCTATCGTCGTGAACGCGCAAATTTTTTTCATGCTGAAAACAGTCTGCGTTAGAAAAAACACCGGAAGTGATGAAAGATGCTGCAGGTGGATAATTTTTCTTCAAATATAAACAAATCTTTCACTTCTTTCCCAAGGTTCACTCGCTCATTTTTGTTTTACTAATCGTTTTTTTGGCGCCGGAATACTTGCAAAATAGAACATGGAATGTGTCAACAGCTGCCGTGGGACGAATTCGTCTTACTCTCCTATTCTCGGTCACCGTTAACCTTGGATGCAGGAACTAACTAGTCGAAGTCCTCAGGCTTTTTGCCAGTTGTCACCAGCTATGGGATCCTGAAAGTAGAAACATTTTTAAAGGGACAAGATGTGAATTTTGAAGAGAAAGTGGCCACATTGCCACTGAACAAATTTGTCATCGTGTGGTGGAGATATATTGCGAATTCAGTAGTAAAAATAAATGTACAGTGATTCTCGATTAAGTTAAGATATTTACATAAATACATAAAATAGTTTAGGAATAATCAAAGTCCAATTCACTCCCGCTCATTATATACTCGTGGTTCAACTCGGATCGATTTGTTGCGTGGTGGAAATTATCTCCTCACCCTTTAATTTTAGTCGCAGTTTGGAATCGAATTATTTTACCCACGCAGATTTTGGTTTGGTTTGGTTTGGTTTGGTTTAGATAAGAGTTTTTTAAACTGGGTTTGGGGGTCGAGAGACCTGCAGCAGGGGGTCGCCAAAAATTTTAGCGTTTTTGATATTTATTTAACTGATTATAATAGTTTTACAATTACCAAATATTTTTACACAATGTATCTGAAAGTAGATAAAGATACAGACGAAAAAAATGAAAAAAACGTTTCGACGCATTCTTTTGCGTCGTTCAATGTACATAAACATTCATTATACTTGGCTTTGCACGTGATGCTGTCATTTCTTCTGTTATTTACAAGTACTTGTAAGTTTTACTAACTAACGTTTATTTTATTTTAAAACTTTACTGTCCTCTCTTATTTTTCACTTCCGGCCGGAATAAAGAAGATCCATAAAGCTTTATGGCCAGAGAAGCCATAAAGTTTTATGATGCATTTCAAGAAGGAGAACCTGGATTGACTGCTAGTTCTGGCTGGCTCCATGGATGGAAAAAAGTGTACCACCACCCACAGATCAAGTGACAAGGGCAGTGGCGTAGCGAGGGGGAGGGCAAGGGGGTGTATTATACCCCGGGCGCCGCTCGCAGAGGAGCGCCAAATGATCTCCAAACAAGATTTTCCCGAAAATTTCAGTTTTTATTTTGATCGATTTCTGGAAAATATATTTAAAATTAATAATTATTGTAATATAATTAATTATTTATTTTCTTGGTTTGTCTGACAAAATTGTGTAATGAAATGTTTGCAGTACATCAACCAAATATCTCTGCATACAAAACGTTCTTTCTGACTACTTTATTTCACATAGAGACACTTTATTTCACATATTTATTTCACATAGAGATATATTTTTAGTTTTTTTTTAAACGAAATGCTCATATAGTTCCCGCTTTTTAAATTAAAACGATAACACGACCTTGTCCCGAATTTCTCAAACATATCCAGTTTCCAGAAACGATTCCATAGTCTGGAAATGACATTTTTGAAAACTCCTAACACTTCCGCTATAATGGATTTCGTTTGACTCTCCTGTAAACGAATGATGGCCTTCCTGACTATCGATTCAACTAAGTCATCTTGCTGAGACATCGTACATTCACTGCTACAAAGCATTCAATGCGTGTCAATTGTTTTTAATCTCCTACTACAAAGAAATACTACAGGTCGCTCCTTATCTAATACGCATAGTTTTCGACGTAACAGACGTCGAAATTTAATATTATTTTTTAATAATTTAATATTATTAATTAAATTTGCATATTTTGTAAAGGTTATAATTTTCCTTTATAATCTCTTCTATTTCTTAAAATGTTTGTCTATTACATGGTTATTTCATACCGAACTCACAATGTCTCCTAATTGTTTTGAGCAGTGAATGTGACTGCAAGATATTACTCCGCAGTAGAAAAGAAATTGAACCTAAAACTCCATTACAGATCTATGCAGAAAATGTTTTTTTAAACCTAGGAGTCGCACTTCAAACACTATCGAATACTATTTCATTATCAAATCGTTCGTTCAGCAAATTAAAATAAATTTTGACTATTTACAATCAACGGTGGGACAAGATCCCCTAAGTCATTTGCATTTTTAAATGCGGAAAGAGAAAAATTTGAAATGATCGACTTTGATGAAGTAAGTGATAAATTTCCTTCATCTAAGGCAAGAAAAATGTATACATAGTAATTTATTGTATTAATATAATTTGAGAAGGCAAAATTTTTAAAACTTTGGACTTTAAAACTTTGGATTTAACTTTGGATTTTAAAACTTTTAAAGCTGGACGGCAGAATTTTGAAGTTGTAAAGCAGGCACCGTGCGGCAAAACGTCTAGCGCCGGCCTTGAGCATCATTCCAAGTCTTAGTAAATCAGCTTAGAATAATTAGAACTGATTTATAGGAATTTAGCAAAACTGTGCTACAGTAACATATCATTGATAAAAGTATATCTCAGAAGAAAATATTCTTATTATTATACTATAATGTTCCCTTAAAAAGAATGTAATATTTAGCAATCATACTTAGTATTGCCGATTTTTCAAGAAACACAAAATTCACAAAGTTTTGCAAGCGAGTACACCATTCAATACTTTACAAATGAGTCGCACTTGATCAAACAAACCATAGGCTTATACACAACCGTCCAGGAGTAATTTAGTCAGGTATTTTTTTAAATGTTAATATGCAAAATATAGAATTAATACTAAATATGCATAAATTTTAGACTTGAGCCTTCTTGACGTGCTTTCGTGGTGTAGTGGTCTGCACACTGGGCGCGTATTTCAGAGATCCGCAGTTCGATTCCCGGAGAGGGGGTTGCTCATTTTTCAAGTCTCCTGCTTCCATAAAGTATCGAATGTCTCTGCAATCTAAGTGAAGAAATATTCGACATAACAGACATTTAACTTTTTCTTATAATATAAATTTTCCGTGGGAACAGTTTTACATTGAGCTGAAAATAAGTTTATGTATTCTGCGGTAAAAATTTACATTCATTCAATTAATTATTTATGTGTACTGAAAATTGTTATTTCATTTTATGTAAAATTTATCTGGCGAAATTGAATTTAGAAATTTTCTGCATTGGCTATAATTTTCTTCCTTCTGCAAAGATTGGTATATGCGTAAACGAGACATATTTTGTCGAATGCCGTAACAGCATTGCCGTATCCTTTTGTGTTAATATATTCAAAAATTTTAAATGCTATTACGTAAATTACAGCATTATATGTTACATGAAGGGGATTAAATTGAATCCAAATTCAAAATATTTACATGCCTTTTCACTCATTTTTCTAACAATTTTATTTTCATAGGGAAAGTTACCAAACACTGATGATATAATAAAATTGACAGTAATTTGTGTTCTATATTCTTAAGCAGAATACATAATGCAGCTCATCAGCGCTCCAGCGGTCGCCAGGGCCGTAGCTAGAAGGGGCCAAAGGGGGCATCTATCCCCGGGCGCAGAATCCAAGGGGCGCCAAACTGATATTACGACATTGTAGAATTAATCTTCAGTTGTCCCTGGGCGCTGAAAACCCTAGCTACGACTCTGGCGGTCGCTTAACACTGACAGTTCGACAGGGGCTCAAATCCCAGCAAACAAGCTGGTTGCAAGATAATTTAGTTATTTCTTCCTGTGTAAGGTAAATACAATCAAGTTTCCCTTTCTCATACTTCGTTAAGTCCTCCACGAAGGCATCCCTTCTCTTAGACAGACAGTTCCCGTGCTTTGCCGTGATTCAAATAACCACCAAAGAAGAAATGATAAGAAAATGCAGTAGATACTAGCTATTCAAGGGATAGAACAAATTATTAATAGATGTAGAAGAGCATTTTTGAAATCATTTCTTGAGTACCAATTCCGCGGAGTTCTAAATCACCGAGAGTTCTTAAATGTTAAATAACTTCAGTGCCTTTAATTGAGTCTGAAAATTGGATTGATGGAGTTGAATTTTTTGAATTTTAAAATTTTCAATTTGCTAGAAAAGACGAATTTTCTGCTCAAGTGCTTGCAACAATATTGAAAATTCAAAATTTGCGAATCTATGGGCGACGTGCGTCATTAATTACATCAAATGCTTCTAATAATTCTTCTAATAACTGTTTTAGAGTTTAACATAAAAACTCTAAAATTGCAGGGACTGTAAATAATCTAAAGATATTTAGAAATACAACAAGATTTGACAGTTGAGGAAAATTGAAAAATACACTATTTATCATAAAAGATGAACTGAATAATAAGATGTAAGAAAGAAAAATGTTCTCCTTTCTTTTTTTTTATTTTCACAATTTAAAAAAAAAAAAAAATGATATAAATCTAAAATTTGGTTACTTAGGGAAATTGCTATAAATTGAGCATAAAACAAATCAGTGCGAGAATGCTTTTGCATACGAACTGCGACTGCAAACACATTTCAACCAGTTTTAACCAGCTTCAGATGTTAAAAAGTTCCAGAATTAAGATCTTATTGTAAATGCACAAAGTTTAAATCTTGGCATAAAATTAAATAACTTGGGCATTTAAAGCCCGAATATTGGAAAATATCATAATTAAGAATTTTTAAATTTTTGCAATAGCATACGTACAAAATAATGATCAACAATTGATTCATGGTTTTCATACGAATACAATAATCCGAATGGAATGTAAAAGAATATTACTATTCTAATTTATATTGAAAGTTGTTACACGACCTTGAAAAATCAATATTATAATTTATAAGGCAGACATGTAACTGAAATTATTAAATGCCACAAAAATGCAAATATAATGAGACTTTCCTAATGCGACCACTAACGGCCGCTTCAAGGATTTTTAAGCCACTTATATAGATGGTTGCATTAGAGAGGCAAATGTATAAAAGCCTGTTTATTTATGTTGTAGGAAACACTTTTAGAGTTCGCCGTCATGAGATTCTCTGTACTTATATGTAAAAACGTTACAAATAATACGTCTTACTAAAACGATCTGACATATTTAGGCTTCTAAAATGATGTCAAAAATTTCAAAAAGGAAATCTAACAGAAAAAATTCCTGATTTGGTTAATTTAAAGCAGTTAACACATTTTATGATAAATAAAACATTAATTAAAGCACCAGAGGCTTCAGTATGAGAGTAGATTAGCATGATCATCAAATCAGATTATTTAGGTTATGGCAAAGTACCATAAGATTATCTGCCTACGGGGATATGGATGCCTTCATGGAGGACTGTTTATAGCGGGGAGTTGATACAAAAATGATTTCATACGTCTGATAGAAACTGACTCGTATTTATGTTACACATGGAGAAAACCACGAAAATTTCCTGGTAAGCAGCACATTCGCCATGGCTTGAACGGTGGCTTGGCAAATGCGGTCAAGAGCAGGAGACTGACGTTAATGACGGAAGGGGAAAGTAAACGGCTGTGTCAGGGATCCTAAGGGGAGATACATTTAAAAAAAGTGTTTTTAGGTCTCATTCAGTATCAGTATATCAGAAATAAATGATGTACATGGTATCAGAATGGAGACAAATTACATAAGATACGAAAAGTTATATTTATTTGTTTATTAACATTTCATTATTACATTGTTTTCGTTCAGAAATTTCCTTCCACCCCCTCTGAGCAATACATACAGGTACATGTAAGTCGGCTGAAAAGCACTGCTATAAACAAATAATCCAACCCAATTCCAGTTGAACAGAGCTTATTAATGCTAATTGTTTACGGAAAGCATCCTAGTTTTTGAAAAGCTTCGTATCATCTAACATAAAATTAATTAATTAATCATCTTAAAAATGATTTTGTATTGAATATGGCAAAACATATGAGGGTTGGCTAGGCATGATTTCATGGAGAATTTTCTAAGGAAAATCGGCTCATATTTACATACCTTAAGGAAATCCACGAAAATGCTTACACAAAGTGGTACGTTGCAGTAGGGTTCCTTCAATCCATCTGTTAAATTTGCATCTAATTGTCAAGTGCTCCCATCTGTTAAATTTGCATCTAATTGTCAAGTACTCAATTTTTTTGGCTAGTTTATACATTCAAAGGAAAATACAAGTTTACTCACTGAACTTCGCACGTTAGTCTGAATAACCTTTAAACCCGATGAACAGTATATTTCTGTGACAAGGCGAGCTTTCTGACTGTACAATCTGTTTTACATTGAGCAAGCTTGTGCCGAATAAGTTTATTCGCTGTTTTATGTAATTTCTGCAATATTTTTTAATTCTTTTATTTTTTTCATTTAAATTTTATTTTTTTAAAGATAATTTCTTTTTATTCACAAATATTTATATTTTCTATTTTTCTAATAAGTGAAACATTTAATTAGATTCTGATATTTTGTTTTCATAAGATAAAGTACGAAACCTTTGTTAAAATTTTCATTCCTCAATGTAGTTCAGTGACCGTATTTTAATGTGCCATTTTATTCGCGAGTCCATTCATCCGATTTGAAACTTGGAAATGAATTAACAAATCGATCTTTCCATTCAATTGGTCCTATCGACTTGAATACAGTGAGCCTGAGTAAACGGGAAGTATCTTTCGTAAATATAAAAACCATTATAAGCGCATTTCTAAATAATAATTTTAAAATATAATTTTGACAGCTGTTTGACGCTGCTTTCAAAAGATTTCTTAATTATAAATATAAATATATATACTGAAAATTACGAAGAGAATAACACATACGTATCTGTTATTACGAGAATAAGTATTTCTAATGTGCAATAGGGCAACTTATTTACTGTATTGATTTATTACTTATTGTAATGGATTGGAATATCTGAATATGAATTAGCTGAATATTTAAGAAAAATATTATGACTGCGAGAATAGGAAAAAAAAATTTTTTTTTGAATATTTACTTTCTTATAGAATGCAGATGAATTCATTTTTACTCAACGAAAATCAAAATTTAGTAGCTAATTAATTTGTCCTGTATTGAGCACTTTAGTTCAGTGATCCGTATTAATGGGCGCTTTAAAAAAAAATTAAATGCTTCAAGAATAATTAGAAAAGGCCATAATTCTCTTCTTACCCTTAAATTCTTCAATAAAAAAACTGCATTTTCAGCTATAACCAAGTGAAATAATTTTCTAAATATAATTCAAAGCATGAAAAATAAGGTACATAAACAGCTTGGAAATGGAACTAGCATTGAGATTTTCTTCAAGAAATATGGTGAAGCTTAACAAAAAGTCTACGAAGTGAAGTAATTCCTTAGAATATTTTCTAACTCTTTATGATTAAATTGCACTCAATTATACTTTATAAACGACATGTAAATACTATTTAATGTATATGTGTGGATGTGTGTGGGGGGGGGCTCACTAGCGGCTGAGCTGTAAAGTCGTTGAACTCTGGCAGGTTGATCCGGGGTTCGAATCCGGATCGACGGGGATGGCTGTATTGGCGTTTTCGAGGTTTTCCCCACGCGTAACGTGCAGAAGAGTCAGTTTTCCTTAGAAAGTTCTCTACGAGGCACCCTTACCCTTAGGCAAATAACCGTCGAATGCTTTGCTATAATCAAACAAATCAGACCAAACAATAGATATATAAATAAGTAGCTTAAAAAAACTGCTATATTTTATGTATACTTATCAAGTAGTATTTCAATATATATAATGATTAAAAGAAAGGAAAAGTCGGATCCTAACTGATTGTATATAATGTAATCCCTATGAAGGCCCTAACAATTCTCATTTAAAGTCGTTACCCAAAAAGAGAATAAATTAAACTTCAGATACGTATACAATACTGAATCTAATACAAAAAATACAAATATAAAAATAAATTATATATGTACGAAACCTAACTAACTATTTATATTGATATTACGTAAATATACGTATGGTAATGAACATTGTATAATAAAGATATTTTATACCTTGTTCTATATTTGGTTCCATTTATATATACCTATACATAGATATATATAATTTAAGGATTCCATTTAAGGATTATAGTCGTAGTTAATACTACTACATATAAAACACAGAAGTGCATCAATAATGTATTTTTCAGTATTATTTAACTTCATTCTTAGGAATTTTCTGCAGTCTAGTTTGCGTTATTTTATTCATAAGTCTCAAATAAAAACAATTAGTCCTTAGCCGTGAAAAGGTTGAAAGCCGTTCGGTTTTGACTATTATCTCACATACTCAGCTACTTCGCATACATGGAACATAGCATTCGAAATGAAAAACTCAATATTTACTACAAATTCATTCGTGTAACAAATATCTGTCTTTCTACACCTATGGCTTTAAAAAAAAATGTTATTTATCTTACAGTTTATCGTTAAGTAATACATTTTCATTGTACAAAATTGCATTTATTCGAAGAATTTAATTTGTATTTTCCTTTGTATAAAACTGAATGTAGAGAAGTTAGATGTTTAAACAACCCCCACATTTTCTCATGATCCCAAGCGAGATTGCCGCTCCTTGTCAGCTCTCCCCCTGAAAAAAGGGATTGTAAATTTAGGACCTGACCGCATATGAGGGTATTTCGAGATGCACTACTCCGGCTCTTTCCAGATTCCTAAATGAATCCCCTTAGGGTCCTGACGTATGTAAAAGTCAAAAAATGAAGCTTCTCCAGTTGAGATCAGGGCTAAAGGGCTAGTTCATCAGCTTCTCGCGGCTGAAACCGAAAGAAGAGACTGATGACGTAGTTGGGTTCGCTTGGTCAGTTCTGCTGTCCAGTTTCTTAAGCATTTGCTTGAGAATCAAAACGCTTTGAAAAATAGTTTAATAACCAATATGAGCCGAGATTTTAGCTCATGAAATTGCAATATACATGCATTTAGTATATATGAACTAGAAATATATTTACGTCATACCAAATTAAACTCTAATATGCGTAAAACGTAAGTAAAACATGCATAAACATAACTATTTTTTAAATAACACATATGCGTAAACATAACTAATTTTTTAGGTCTAGTGTACCCTAAATGTAGTAATTCTTTTTCATAATCATCTTTTTAAATGTATGTAAATAGTAACCCAACGATACATGCTAAAGACATTACACATCTATCTAATTAAAAATTAGTTAATGCTAATAATAGATTTCATAACACATTAAAACGAAACAAATTTCACTTCTTCCATTTTTGCTTTTCAATTAGCGTTGATAATGAGTAGTAGAATTTGGTAAGCTTTTGCAATGTCTATTATGAAAGCATTATTATGGAATATCAGTATCAGTATTATTAACATCAATTACTCAAAAAATAATGAAAATGTTTTAAAACAATATTTATATATTTTGGAATAATAGCATGTATTCTTACATTTTAAAAGTATATGCTCTGATACTAATTTATGCTTATGCAGAATTTAATGGTTTATTTTATATAGTAAAATTTAGCAGTCTAAATTAGTATATAATAATATATAATATTTTATATAGTAGTCCAAATAATTATCTGAAACTTGCATAAATTAGGTCACAAATTAAGTGAATAATAAACAAAGTAATGATTCAAATTATTGTTTTTGGTAGGAATAATATGAATCAACTTACATGATGTTTTTTCTTATATAGTTTGGTTCGATAATCCTCTATTACTCTTCATCCATTTATTTGCTTTCTGGTCAGCTTTTCTTGCCGATACAAGGGTTGCATTCCTATTCAAGTGCCAAACCCTTATAAATGTTCGTAAACGGCAAAATAAACGAACTGAACTCTTATTCACGGAGGGAAAACGTTTCTCAAGTTAAGAAATGAGATTCTGAATTACACCTCTACCTTTTCGAAAAGAACTGCCATGAAAAGAACGGAAAACATTTTCCATTTTCATCATCGTTTCCATCCAAACTGGTGATGGTACAGTTAATCCTCCTTTAGATAATAAAAATATCCAATTTGAGTCGTTAGGAATATGTACGAATTTTTTTGATATTTCACCCAAAGTAGGATCTTTATCTTTCACACGATATGCAATATAACCTGCCACATAAGCGAGCGATTCTTGTTCATATGCAGATATATCTTTCGTTGAATCATAAATTTCGGTTTCCCAAGGAAGTGACGTACATTCATCATAGATGTCTTCGTAATTAATTAAATCATCTTCGTATAAGGAAGTCTCAAACATTTGTGCTTTTTCATTTGAAGAACAGCTCTTTTGTCAAATATGCTTCAACTTTCTTCACATCTTCACAGTCATTAGCATTTGTCTTTAACGACAATTTAGGCAATTTGTTTGCCAATAGCAACCTTTTCAGGCGAATTATTACGTCTGATGGAGACGGATGGTCATTAAAACGCTCTAGACCCCGAATCTGGCTGAACAAGCTTTCTAATACATCTTGAGTCAGTCTTGATGTTAAAATATATATCACATCTATAGATTTTACGTCGTCAAATAAACCGAAAAGCGAATTTATCGATATGATAATACCTTTCTGAAAAGGTAGCATTGTCTGCTTTCCGCATACTCTGAGATCAAAAATCATTTGCTTGATCTCATTTAATTTTTATTTTTGTACTTCATAATAGCTTTCTAGGCTGAAAGCAGCTTTTAAAGGCTTATTGCTAGGGGCTAATGGTACACTACTATTCATAATGTCAAAAAAATCATCAACCATTGAAAAACAATTACTTGTTGCAGCATTACCAGTCAAATGAATAATTGCTTTAGCCGTTGTGGAGGAAAATAATGCTTTTGCTGGTGCTACTTTCTGTCTCTCGTTCCCTTTTACTGATAAAAATTGAGGTTTCAGTTTATACCACAGTTTAATTTCTCCGATATCTTTATTGAGTACTTCATATATAACGTCTT
This sequence comes from Stegodyphus dumicola, assembly GCF_044657685.1. NCBI lineage: Eukaryota > Metazoa > Arthropoda > Arachnida > Araneae > Eresidae > Stegodyphus > Stegodyphus dumicola. The sequence continues at coordinate 209,397,348 of NC_140774.1, forward strand.
TGTTTATAATTGTACCATTTCCGAGCATAAAACCTTTATCAAGAAAATGGTTTCTCAAAAGCTTTATGCAATGCGGCATATCAGCAAAAACCCATATTTTGGTGCTGAACTTAGGACTGTAAAAGAAAGATTTATTTGTTGAAATTTGTAATTCTTTCCAAAGGGTTTGACAACCTCCCATGTCAGATACAATTGCTTTGACTCGAAGCCCAGATGATTCAAGTGCAAACAAAATGGAAGACAGAAGATTTTCCTTCATTTGACGATCAAAATCAAAATAAATGGGATATTTCCATTGCGAAATGAGTCCTCGAACCAATACAAATTGAGTCTTTTTAAAAGGACCTAATATCTGATCCAATTTTGAATCATAACAGAGTCTTGAATCTATATGAATTCCATCGAAACTTAATACGCATAATCTTTTTTCGTCAGTTGCATTTTGGCAAGTTTTTTTTTTTTTTTATCAATAACAGTACATCATTTAAAATGCCGGGAATTCAACTGAATCTTGAGCACCATCTTTTCAATGTACTTGCACTTGAAGCGGAATACCCATTTTTTCTTTCCAGAAGTCGTATGACTTTACGGATAACGATCTGATTACTATGCTTTTTGAAATATCGCCTGGAGACCATTTAATTCGCTTTTTTTCATTAATGCATTTATTTGAGTTTCGGTAAATATGTTTTGAATATACGTTTTAATTTTTCTTAGTTTTTCATTTCGTTGATTCACTTTTTTAATGTCTTTCCTCAGTTTCTGAACTTCTTCTAATATTAGTTTTCTATTCCTTTTAAATCTTTTTCTTTGTTCGGAGATAGTTTTTAAATGCTACTTTTTCTCAGTCTGTAAAACAGAAACCTTATTCTCAAGAGCTGATAATTTTGTGATTAAATCATTCACATTTTTCTGGAGGTTGGAACAGTTACAACATTGCTGAGTAATATTATTTTCAGTGAGCTTCTCATAGCTATTATTGTTATCGTTTTGAAGTTCCAGACATGCCTTTTTAGGACTTAAATTCTGAATTCTTTTAAATGCACTTTGTAAATTTTTTCTTTTTTGTTGCCTTTGCTGCCTTGGTGTATTCTGATAAATAACCAAGTCAGGAATACAAGCAGTTGGAATAGCAGCTGACTTCAGTATCTTTTTGTCGGTAATCCTAGCAACCTTTTCATATCATCCTCATAATCAGATTCAGTGAAGTGATTGCTGCATATTCGAGCACTCTTTGTGTTAATAATATCCGCTCTTCGACACCTATGCAACCATTCTTTCGTTAATTGAATATTTTTGTACGGAAATCTATGAAATACCACGCTAGTTTCTTTCGTATTATGATACGTATTGCTACAGGTAGCAACGGCACACGATACCATTTTTTCAATGGTTTCTCATTACAAGAACTTTCTAAATACAAAATCCCTTTAAAAGTATCATCAGTTATAACTTTCAAGTAAAAAAAAAAAAAAACATTTCTTTCTCTGAAACTAACAGGGCTAAAGAAAGAGAATCCAAGAACTAAAGATTCAATCTTTCGCACTGATGCTCTGGTCAGTCGACGACGGGACGAACCCAGTGACGTCACATAACATCCGGTATGTTCCTCAAGAGGGGTTCGTGTCGGCATCGTTCTTCTCAAAGGGATGACCCAGCCCTTCTCTTTCTTTAGCCCTGAGTTGAGATAGCCTTGTAAAAATAATAGAGAAGTGATGAGTTGAACTTGGTACCAAAAAGTTCAAGAACAGATCCTTAGATGCATTTGCTGGATGCGTAGTTCCGATCCACTATTCATTCATTGGACACCAAATTTTAACCATTTGCATATTTGATCAAAATATTTATGTATACGAAATTTCAAAGCAATCGAATGATTCCTTCTTGGTGCGTCAATTTTTTGTTATACAGTATATTTGGATGTCGATGGCTTCATAAAATTTAACAAACTTCTCTAAAGACTCAGCTCATAGCTATCCAAGCATAGATAACGATATTGTCATTGAACAACACAATTCCTGAAAAGAGAGTGTTTTAGAGGACTTACCTTAAATTATTATGTTATGATGCATATTACTTCTTTAATGTTAGTTCTAATATGTATTTTGTTTGCCCGTATAGCTTCGGGTAGAATTTTATGTAACATTTTCTTGCACGGAAAGCTGCTTTTATGAGTAAAGTTTGGGTTACATTTTTTAGTTTCACATTTTTGCGTGGCCCACCAGCGGCCAAGCGGTAAAGTCGCTGAACACTGGTAGTTCGGTCCGAGGTTCGAACCCCGTGAACGGGCTGGCTGCATGGGCCTTTTCGTGGTTTTTCCCATGTGTAACGTGTATACGAGCCAGTTGACCTTAGAAAGTCCCCCACGAAGGCATCCCTCCCCTTAGGCAGATATCCCTAGGGTGCTTTGCCATAATTAAATACACCACATTTTTGCATATTAGACAATTTTGTAGATTGGATTTAAAATACAGTTTTCGGTTTTCATCCAGTTTTTATGATTTACATAGTTCAAATATAAATTTTTTTAATAATTGCTGGTATTAATGATTACTTAAAATTAAATTCCTTGAATAATGTTTCCTTGAAATACATTTAACTGTCGTGGATTTATAAACAAACCCAGCATTTATTTCACAAAATGCTTTACGGTCGCACGATGCAAGAAGCTGAAAAACATGCTGTCATTTCTGTAAATATGCCAATTTTTTAAATCCAGATATGGCTTCCAGTGCTTTAACAATTTTGAATAGTACCATGAAGCCTGTAAAATTTAAACTGTGAGTGGGTTTTGGTTGGTTGGTTTGGTTTATTAGATTATAGCAAAGCACTCGAGGGCTATCTGCCTTAAGGGAGGGATGCCTTTAGTTAACACAAAGTTTGGAACGGCTCACAGATGTAACAATTTAAATGGCGACAAGTAAAATGCCAAGACGAGGAATCAAATTTTATTAACGTTGTCTCTGCGAGGCAGAAACACGCTCTAACTTCCAATCCTAAAAAGAACCTCAGCTTAAATACTCTTTACCAGATTTGCGTTCTAGTAGGATGCCTTTAGTTAACACAAAGTTTGGAACGGCTCACAGATGTAACAATTTAAATGGCGACAAGTAAAATGCCAAGACGAGGAATCAAATCTTATTAACGTTGTCTCTGCGAGGCAGAAACACGCTCTAACTTCCAATCCGAAAAAAAAACCTCAGCTTAAATACTCTTTACCAGATTTGCGTTCTAGTAGCAAAACGAAAGGGCTATGGGAATTCAGGTGTTTAAAATAATTTTAAAAACAGCTTTTTCGCAGTAACCAAAAAATGTGTGTGTGCGTGTATTGAGAATACGGCAAAGCACACTAGGGCTATCTGCCTAAGGGGAGGGATGCTTTCGTGGAGGAATTTCTAAGGGAAACTGGCTCGTATACACGTTGCACATGGGGAAAACCACAAAAACGCCCATGCAGCCAGCCCGTTTGCAGGATTCGAACCTCGGACCGAACTACCAGTGTTCAGCGACGGAGTGAGTTTTGGAGTATTTAATAATGGAGTTGCTTTTGTATGCTAAGTTTTGTACAGGAGTGTTACTATTAGCTGTTTGTGAATTTGTGATTGGCCTTGTGGATTATTGCTTCTTGGTTTTGGGAATTTTATATAACCTGGATGAAAATTTTTGCAATTGACGCAGACTGTGTTTTCTATGAATCCTGTTTTGTGAGCAGAAGCTAGTTGCGTGATCCGAAGTGCATTTTACGTAACGAGGAAACCGTCTTCTGATGAGTGATGCCATTTCTGGCAATTGTGGCATTGTGAAATAAGATTTTTATTAACATATTTTTAAATTTTTACTATGGTCAATATTTACTAGTGACATATGTTGTTCAACATTAGGTTGGAGGGACAAATTTTGATTTGATGAGATCCTAAGCTGTGTGAGATATGAGGCCCTTTATGAGGGATACGAGTCTTATATATATATATATATATATGAGATATGCGACAATTTTTCGGAACGGGGCCAAGAATGTGCGTGTGTGGGCTAAGCTATAACTTGTTCAAAAAAATTTGAATTTCGAATAGCGGTATTGGTTGCATGGCTATGTTACATGTCATCTGAACAACTTTGTGAACTTAACCGTATTCCGTTAAAATATCTCATTTCCATATCTATGGGCAGTCCTATGATGACTGCTTTTACTGAGTGTTGGTGTTTTGCATTAATGGTGTAAAGTTCTACATTATTATCCCGGAGAAATTGTGTTAAAAATTCTGTGACCGTTGGGTGTATTGTGTAAAATTTTGAGAAATTCTCCATTTATTTTGTCAAAAAATTTTTGCTTTTGATTGGTTTGCAAGTTATTTTAGGTATGGATTACATTTAATGTTCCCCGGCAGCTTTACCATGACTGGAGGGGGCCCACCAGCGGCCGAGCGGTAAAGACGCTGAACACTGGTAGTTCGGTCCGAGGTTCGAATCCCGCGAACGGGCTGGCTGCATGGGCGTTTTCGTGCTTTTCCCCCCGTGTAACGTGCATACGAGCCAGTTTCCCTTAGAAAGTCCTCCACGAAGGCATCCCTCCCTTTAGGCAGATAGCCCTCGTGTGCTTTGCCATAACTGAATAACCCATACCATGACTGGAGGAATAGCTTTTGGTTGTGGTGATGTGGGTAAATTTTGACTTGAAGTACTTGGTTGATTTACAGTGTTAACTACAGTCTGGGTATTATTAGTATTGTTTTCAGGGTCTAGAGAACTAAATTTATTTTTCGTGGCAATGAAATTTGATGCATATCTAAGACTTACATTTTTTAAAATCTGTTTTTCAAACCTAAGTTGGCTTGTCATCTTTGTGTTTAGAATTAGCATCGGAATTATCCGTGTTTAGAATTATTCAAGCTTCCATATTGTTTTCTTCTTACATTTAATTTAAAATTAGCAAGGCTATCTAGGGGGTGGTTAGCACACTGAGATATAAAAAATGCACACTTACACCAGAGCCGCTCCTAGGCCATTGGCTGCCCGCGTATTTTCCTAAGATTGCTGCCCCCAAATTAAATAAATAAATAAATAAATAAATAAATATTTTCAGTGATTAATAAAATTTTTATTTCACACTAAGCACTTAGATAAGACAGATTGTATAAAACGTAGTTACGTATGACAAGTACTTACAATGAATTTAAAATATTTAGACGTAGTATCGTCCAGCCGCCCCTAATTTTGGCCGCCATATATGGATATACCTTTACTAAACCGCTAGCCAACGGAAAAAAGAACAAAAAAACAAGTTCTTTTGTAGAGTCATTAGGTTAATTGGAAGCAGAAAAGATGAAAATATGCAACCGCCTTCGCCGGGAATCGAACCACGGACCTCTGGAATACCGTCCCAGTGTGCTGAACCACTACACCACGAAGGCACGCTAGGGAAGTGGGAGAAATACCTTATACTTTTATTTCGTAACAGATTTGTCTCTCTATGAGTTCTTTTTAAGTAAAAGACGACAGCGAGAGCAAAATTGATCCTTTAGAACAGGGTTTCTTAAACATTTTTCATTCGCGCTCCTTTTTATCGCCGAGATTTTTTTGTGACCCCCAGAATCCCATAATATTTACAAAAATTTGTTAGAACCTCCATAAGTATTCTGCAAATCCAACACACGCGTGAGTAAAACTGTCAATTCTTTCACTTGTACTGTAATATACTATTGCAGTTTTAGGTCATTAACTTTCATTTCTAATTTTAAGACATAGAACAATGTGAAACTTTTAAATAAGTAACAGATGAAATGACAGCGTCACGTGCAAAGCAAGGAAAATGAACGTTTATACTATAAAAAGAATTCGTCGAAACGTTTTCGTTTTTTTCTTTGTCTGTATTGTCTTATCTTTGCCTGTTTTCAGATACATTTTGTAAAAATATTTGGTAATTGTAAAATTATTATAATAAGTTAAAGAATATGAAAACTGCTAAAATTTTTGGCGACGCCTTGCTGCAGGTCCCGCAACTCCCTCGGGAGTCGCGACCCACAGTTTAAGAAACCCTGCTTTAAAGTATGGGTGTCTAAATTGTGACTGTTTGAAGGCCGCATTAAAAAAAAAAAAAAAAAAAAACGGGGGCACACTTACAATATTTTTTAACAAATTTAAATAAAAATTAGCTCTATGTTGTTTTATTAAAATAAATCAACTTCTTTTTAATTAATTTTTAATTTAATTAATTTTCTTTATTTGAATTAGATATATATAGGTACATATTTATTATTAATTTGTAAAAGTTTCGTTTCATTTAGTTTGGGCCCAACAGCGGCCGAGCAGTAAAATCGCTGAACACTGGTAGTTCGGTCCGAGGTTCGAATCCCGCTAACCGGCTGGCTGCATGGGCGTTTTCGTGGTTTTTCCCATATGGTAGCGTGTATAGAGCCAGTTTTCCTTAGAAAGTCCTCCACGAAGGCATCCCTTCCCTTAGGCAGATAGCCCTAGTGTGCTTTGCCGTATTCTCAGTACACCAGTTCATTTAGTTTGGATTTCATAAAAATGAAAAAAATTAAAATGAATGAGACGGGCGGATTTGCTTTTGTTGAACAAGCAAATCGATATCGGGTTCAATACACGAGGTTGCAATTCTTAATGCATTTTCAAGATGTTTGCCAGTGATCTTTGTCTTATTTTGTTATTTGGATGCTTCATTCTTGAAAATAATTGTTCGCAAATATACGTACTGCCAAAAGTTGAAGACATTAATAAAGTATGATTGCGAAAATTAGGATATTTATCGCGGGGTAGGTAAAATGCCAACGAATAAATTATACATGAATCAAATTCAAATATTTATTTTTTAAATAAAAGTGTGTAAATTTAAATACTTTCATAATTTGCGTTTGGGCCGCACCGTGCTTTAAAGTAGGGGTCTTCAAGCCGTGGCCCGCTAAAGGTATTTTAATGGCCTCACATTTGAAGAAAAATTGAAAAATTTTTAAGAAATTTGGTTTCAAGAAAAATTGCCTTATCAGCTTTTTGTCGTAAAAAATAACTTATTCTTGATATTTAAAACATTTTATTGACATACCCGTTATTATTTGGGATAAAATTTTCTGAAAATGACGAATTTTTCAAACATTTCTCTTTATCTTATGTAATATGTGTTTCACCTGAACTTCAATTAGAATTTATAGATTTACAGTGTGACTCTGCAGTAAAATGCAAGTTTCTTGAAAATCCTACATTAATTTTTATTCGAAATACGTGACGGAAGACAAGTATCCAGGAATTCGTAAACATGCAGTCTTTCATGTATTCTATTATTTGAGATAAGATTTTCTGAAAATGACGAATTTTTCAAACATTTCACTTTCTCTTATGTAATATGTGTTTCACCTGAACTTCAGTTAGAATTTATAGATTTACAGTGTGACTCTGCAGTAAAATGCAAGTTTCTTGAAAATCCTACATTAATTTTTATTCGAAATACGTGACGGAAGACAAGTATCCAGGAATTCGTAAACATGCAGTCTTTCATGTATTCTATTATTTGGGATAAAATTTTCTGAAAATGACGAATTTTTCAAACATTTCTCTTTATCTTATGTAATATGTGTTTCACCTGAACTTCAATTAGAATTTATAGATTTACAGTGTTACTCTGCAGTAAAATGCAAGTTTCTTGAAAATCCTACATTAATTTTTATTCGAAATACGTGACGGAAGACAAGTATCCAGGAATTCGTAAACATGCAATCTTCATGTATTCTATCTTTGGCATTGCCTACATATGTGAACAGCTTTTTAGTAAAATGAAAATTCAAAAATCAAAAACAAGAACACGGCTGACAGAGAGACATTTGGAGGAAACTTTTAAGAATTGCAACAACACAGATTAAACCGGATATTGAAGCTTTAATCAAGAAAAAACAATGTCAAATTTCACATTGAAACCAAAGTAACTACCATCTCCAGCCAGTAATATAAGTTTTTTTTTTTTTTTTTTTAATTTTTACTTTTTATTGTAAATGCATTTTGTAATATCGTTCTGTACAGTCATCTTTATACTTTTTTTCTTTCATAGTTAAAAAAAGTTGCAAAACATTTTAATTTGAATTCCAACTTTTGGATTGATTTTTTGGAACCAATGTATACATATACAAATCTGTAACACTATCTCTTCGCAGTTGTACACTCTTGTAAAAAAAAAACCTCCCTTTTTACTTCCTTGTACGAAGTAAAAAGAAAGTACTGTAATCACGAAAAGTTTCAGGCAACATATTTCAACGAAAATATCCATTTTGATCGCTATCGAATGCAATTTAACGATGTTTTTGCGTGATATCTGTACGTAAGGACAGAATAAAAGACTCGTTTCCTCCAAAAAAATTATAAAACTGCTTTAAAATGAATTCTGAAGAGAATTTTTCGTGGAGTCTGTACGAACGTATGTACGTACGTGCGTACGTATCTCGCATAACTCAAAAAGGAGTAGCCTCAGAACATTGAAATTTTGTATGTAGGACAGCTATAACATGTAGATGTGCATCTCGTATTTTGATTGCAATCGGCCGCACCAAACGCATATAAATATATTTATATATATATATATCCACTCTGTTACCCGGCTCAGTGATCTCAGTTTCTTTACTCTTATATGTTTGTAAATTGTACATTTTTTGCTTTAAAAATGATTGAATTATTTTGTTTTTATCTTCCGGTTAAGGTTTTTATTCCTTTAGTAAATCTGTATGCAATATTTTTAGAATTATCAACAATTTTAAAGTTGTTTAAGTGCCGCTAAGCCTTTTTTTTTTATGGTCGCCATTGATTGTTTACATTTGAAACAGCAGACTAGTGGATTTGTTGCCAATCTAGAGAAACTTAGCTTCGCAACAATAAAGATAACGCCTTCATTTATTATTGCCAATTAAATCATGCTTAATCCGTTCTGGAATTTTTTCGAGGAAATAAGCGTTTAAGATTTACTTCGTAATTTTTAATATACATATTTTGAGTTCTTATATATTTTTGCCTTCTCGCGAAGTGAGAACTGAATTAATTAAATGAGAAATACTCAATCGTCTGTGAAAAACTGTTTCTTTTTTGTTTTGTCTGCTTAATTTCTTTTATATTTCATTCTAGCTTTATTATAGTATTTGAATAGAACATGTGGCAACGATTAGATAATTCTATTCTTTAAATGATATAAATTTTGTGCATTATGAGTTATAATATGAACGAAATATAATACTGTTAAGTGAATCTAGCGCCAGAGTGTCGCTATGGTAAAGAAATACTAGAGTGAATTTTAAAGAATACATTTAGTATTTTATTGTGGTTTATGCGCTGTCAGCGAAGTAGATTTAATTCAATCCAATAAGTTTAAATGAAATGCAAGAAAAAATGCGTATAATTTAGTATTCCGTACAAGGAAGTCATGTGCTGTATACATCAGATTTTTTATATAAAATTTTTCGACTACAAGATTTTTTTGACTGACACGTGGCCCGCGGACCTTTGTGAATTTATTGATGTGGCTGTTGGATGTGAGAGGTTGAAGGTTCCTACTTTAGAGCGTGAGATCATTAGCGGACGCAGATATCTTAGTAATAACAACAACTACGAATAAAATTCTGTTGACACTGCATTTTTCGCTAGGCGCCAAAACAAAAAAAATAGACGTTGTTCGTGGATTTTGCAGCTGCTTTTAAAACACTTCAACTGAAGCGAATTTTTTTGAGTCATGAATTTCATTCCATCTGCCTTTTTCGTTTCCGATGTTTTCATAGTAGCTAAGGGTTGCCATATTCTAACTAATTAGAGAAAAAAAGAGTACCATTTAAAACTGTGGTAGCTACTTTGAAAATGGCTAAGTTTCTTGCAGATACAAAGCATATTGATCGGAAATCGTACCTAATAAAGCTATGCAAAAACGTACAAATTGTATCGAACACTGTACGTGCATTTGCCATACCAGCCCACAATGCAAATTTCGAGAGACTATTTTCCCTAATGGTCTTCAATAATCGTATAAAAGTAACAAATTTGCAGTGGAGACAGTTGAAGCAATTTTGATTTGTTATTTTAATTTTAAAATGACTTGTGCCCAGTTTTATAATTATGTGAAAGAAGAACAGGATATAATTAAGGAAGTAAAAATCAACATAAAGGCATAAAAAAGATTAGTCTTACATCTTTTCTATTATTCGTTTTCTAGATTTTTACTCAAACTTTATTGATTTTTTTTTATCAGAGTACAATAACCATTTTAAATGTAGCATATAAACTTCCCGTGTCAATGCTTAAAAATCACGCCACACTTATTCATAGTTAAATTTTAACGTAGGAAGTCCCAACAGCCGTCGAGCGGTAACGTCGCTGAACACCGGAAGTTCGGTCCGGGGTTTGAGTCCCGGCGGCATATTTCGTAAGTGCACATCTGCATCGCCACCAAGGTAGTTTCTTCTAGAATGGACCAATGGGCTTTCAGTAATATTTCTGCCATTTTACATGACTTCTGCCCCGCTCTGCAAATGTTTTGACACGCAATTCACATTACAAAATAATTAAAGCATCACGCTTTTCTTGTGAAAATTTTCAGTGCAAGTTAGATAAAATCTAAGCATAATTTAATTTATATATGTAAATAGTAGAAGTCTTAGGATTTTTTACTGCAGTCTGTATGAAAAAGATGTTCTATTATAATAGTCAATGCATAGTTTTATTCAAAGTGAATGTTCCTCATTTGCCTTTATACACATTTAGCGTGTTAAATTTCACATTAATAACTGTTCACACTTAAATGTACTCTCTATTCTTCAAAGAGAATGAATTTATTTTATTTACAACGAATATATTTAATTTATTCATATGTAACTTTTAACAACAGGTATAATCAGATCATTTACAATTGAATGATCTTTAATTGAATTGAATTGAATTTTTATTTAATTGATTTGACTTTTGATTTAATTGAATTTTGATTGAATTATCAAATTTTGAATCTTTTAAAATCAAAGGAACGCAAGCATTGAGATAAGAAAATACTAGATTTATTCTAACACTTCCAATTATTCTCAGCTCAATTAAAAAATTATACACTTGAATTCTCTTAATCCACAGGTGTTAGTAAATACATAACATTTGAGGTTAATTGTAGCTTAAGTTATTTTCTCGATATAAGGAGTGATAATATGTCACGAACATTAATCCGAATACCCTGTGCGTGATAAGTTTCGCGAAAATGAAATAAATGCGGACGATTAAATAAACTTACGAAAGCATTACGAGATTTTCTGTTAAATTGATAGCAGCATTTATAACTGCGAAACAAAAGCAAAATAAAACGTAAATAACAACTATGCAGTTTCAAAGACTCAGCGTCATAAGAGCAATAAAAGCTCATTGGTCCATTTTTGAAACCCCTCCTTCAGTGGCGATACTGATGTGCACTTGTGAATTATGCGTCCCGGCGAAAGGGCTGACTGCATGGGTGTTTTCGTAGTTTTCGACATGTCTAACGTGTGCGAGCCAATTTCATTTCGGAAGCCCTCCACGAAGGCATCCCTTCTCTCAGGCAGCCCTTCTCCCTTGCGTGCTTTGCATTAATTTAACAAAACAAAAACATTAACTTAGGTAAGCTCCCGCCCTGACCGGGAAGTGGGTAGTGACTTTGACTGCGGTACCGAAGACCCTGGGTTCGAATCCCGGAGAAAGCATGGATGTAAATTGTATGTCCCTTCATAGGAGGCAATGATGGCCACTCGTTAGGTGCCTCCACGTTTTCAGGCCAACGCCTATAATCGGCTAGTGCCCGCCATATTAAAAAAAAAAAAAAAAAAAAAAAAAAATCGAAAAGCTTTTAAGGGTTATATTGCGCTCAAAGGGGCCTTTTCTTTTTCAATTACGTACACATACATGTTTGTGTTGGTTGTGCTGCGTGCGATTATTATCGGCCAGGAGGTTTGCAGCAAGTTCGTATATTACATTATATATTACACATGCACATTTCGAAAGCATTTGGGGTAATGTTCTTTTGGTCTAAAAATATTTAAAAACTGCATATCTTTAGAATTTCCGTTAGACAGTCTCGCGCGCGGGAGATAATTTTTTTTCCGTTATTGTTTCTACTTCTCGTTTTGAAATCGTTGAGTTTATTAATCAAAAATTCCTTAAAAGTGTTCCAAAATATGAAGTAGACAATATAACATATTCCAAAAATCGAGCTTCCAGGTGTCCATATTCGGGTGGAGGACCACGTTATTCAAAATTTGTTAACTTTTAAGTATCATTGCTCTTCACAACGCGAGAAACATACATATATTCATGCGGATTCTTCATTATTTAATTTCTTTAAGTATAATACAGGGCGGTAGTATCTGGTGGCAACAATTTAAAAAGTTATACGCCCTTTATAATGAAACGACGTAAAATGTCGTCTCGAGATTAACAGCCCTTCTAAGTTAAGGCTTCTTTGGGCTTCTTTTTTTTTTAGAAAAACTAAAAACTTTCTAAACTTCAGACGGCTTAAGCTAGTTTTTATTAAAATTTACGACTACCAGGATTAAGTGCTAAAATGTGCTTCAGTTTATAATCTTTTTCGAAACTGTTTATGTATATATTTTTAAGCAATAAATTCTTAAGCATCAATAAATATTGATTTCTATTCTTTCAAAGAGCTTAGCTTGTTAATTCATATATCTTACGTTTTTCCGAAAGGTATTTTTTCCGAATGAAAGGTGAATCAACGAAAAATTACGTTTCCAGACTAATAGCCCGTTTCGGCCAAGAAAAGTCGGTGTCGTGTACAAATACAGAGACAAAGACAACACGCACCAAGCAATTTTCTCCAGAAAGAATTTTCTGCAATTTTTAATTAAGGTTAAATTTTTCTAAACTAAGAATTACATCTCTGTCTTGAGTTAGCTGTTTCAGTAAACAAGTAACGAAGTAAAATGAGATGCTTTAAAAAGTTCCAGTTGCTTTGAAAACGAGAAACGCATAGGTTAAATGGAGCCATAATAGAAAATATTGGCCCGTAATGGGAAAATAAGAAATAAATAACTAAAAAAGTACAAATAATTTTTAGCCCAGAAGAGCTATTAATTTCGTTTTGGCATTTTGCGTCGATTTACTATAAACGGCGAATCACTTTTCAAATTGTTGCCATCCAATATTATCGCCCTGTGTCTAATAAAAAAATTAAAGAGATTAAATAATGACGAATCTGCATTAATGTAAGTATGTTTCTCGCACTGTCATAAAACATTGGTACCTAGAGCCATCCAGTTTTGAATAACGTAATCCTCCACCGAATATGAAGAGCATTTGGAAGCTCTAATTTGGAATTTGTTTTATCATCGATTTCGTATTTTGTAACACTTTAACGAATTTTTAACGAACGATTTTAACGATTTCAAAGCGAGCGATGGCAACACTGCCAAAAAAAAAAATCCTTCAGCACGCGAGACTGTGTATCGGAAATTCAAAGGATAGGCTCATTTTAAAATTATTCTGCGATATTGCTGTTGAATAGGATTTTATGGTTTCAGTGCAAAGAACATGAAATTTAATAAATAAATGTAACACACAGAAAACGTTAGAAAAAAAAAGTCCTTTTTGGCGTAACGTAAAATCTGAAATCTCACCAATGGCACACCCTACCGATGACCACTGAATACCGGCAGTTCGAATAAAATTAAAAATTGTTCGAACTAGTTTGCTACATGAGTATTTCTCATGATTTCTCACGTGTTTTGCAACATGAATATGATCTAGTTTCCCGCGAAAGTCCTCCACGAAGACTACCCATACCTCAGGCTGATACCTTTATAGTGCTGTGAGTATCCAAGTAACATAACATATTTTTTTAACCCAAAGGGACAGTGGGCCAGATGCCCATATTCGAGTAGAGACGTACGTTATTCAAAATTGGATGGCTCTAGGCACCGTTGTTTTATCACAATGCGAGAAACATACATACCTTTATGCAAATTCTTGATTATTTAATTTCAATATAATACCGGGCTTTAATATCAGATTGCAACAATTTCAAGTGATTCGCCGTTATTAGTTAATCTACGCAAAATGCCAAAACGAAATTAATAGTCCACCTGAGCTAACGCTCCTTTGGGCTTAAAAATTTATTGATACATGTATCGTTAAGTTATATCGATGCTCACAGTATCGTTAAGTTATATCGATGCCCCAGGAGCGGGAAAAATGGGCAGTGACCTCGCCGGTATTAGAAATCCGGACCTTCCGACTACACGCCGAACATGCTTCCAGCGACACCACGAAGGTATGCTCAGAGCAGGAAAAAAAATATCTTACATGCTTTTAAATACTTTAATTTATTAATTAATAACAGAAGGGAAATAATTACTAACAGAATGGAGAAACGACTGTCAAATAACAACAGTCGTTTTTCCGAATGGCAGCTGACTCGAATGAAAAGTGAAACAACTCAAAATCGTGTTTCGATACTAAAAGCCCTTTTGTAACCATTTAGTAAGGTTACAGTTTTTGCATTATTGTTTTACATTAGCATGTTTTCAGGGCTTAATTTCTAAAATTAGAAGAGCCGGAGCCCTAATTTAGGCCCTCAGGAAAGAGGAACAAGAAGAAATAAATAAATAAAATCATTAATCATTAAAATAATTAATGATTAAAGTGATTAATAATTAAAAAATATATTAAAATTTATTTCTTTAGTGATTTTAAATATAATTTAATCTAATAAATATATTATATATTAGATTATTAGTCCAAAAGGAGGCTTTTCCCTGAGGGACTATTGTTTTCGTTTTGCGATTTTGCGTGGAATCACTCTGAATGCCCGTTTCACTTTTCAAACTGTTGCTACCTAATATTATTGCCCTGTATTATATTTGAAGAAGTTAAATAATTAAGAATCTGTATAAATGTATGTATGTTTTTCGCATTGTGATAAAACAACGGTACCTAGAGCCATACAATTTTGAATGACGTAATCCTACTGCGAATATGGGCATCTGAAAGGCCAAATTTGAAATTTGTTTCGTTATCATTTTGTAAAACTTTAACGAATTTTTGATTAACAAACTCTACGATTTCAAAGCGAGCCATGGCAACATTGTACAGAAAAAACATTTTTATCTCCAGCGCGCGAAACTGCGTATCGGAAATACTAAAGATATGCTCAATTTAAAATTATTTTGCGGTATTCATCTTGAACTGAATTTTATGATTTAAGTGCAAAGAACATGATAATAAATAATTAAAGGTAACACACAAAATGTTAAAAATACGCCCCTTCGCATGTAATTTAAAATCTGAAACTTTTCAGATTTTCTTTTTTGTCTTTTTTTAAAATTTATCTCAAATTTTAATAAATCTAATGAGTAAATTTTAATATAATTTTATTGCTAAAATAAAATTTTCGAGATCAAATATCTACTGAAATTGTTCATTTCCATAAAAGAAGTCAAATAATTTTCAGAAACGTATGAACCCTTCGTAAATGCGAACAGTCTTTTCGTGTTTAGAATTTTATGCAAGATATATTACTGATCATATTTATATTAAATTAGTTAAATTCCATTTCTGTTTTGAAGGGCAATTTTTTCTCAGCGTTATAGTGTTTTATATTATAGTGTTATCATGATACCAATCATGATTATTACGATAGCAAAATAGTTATGGACAAACGTGATCACATTAAAGTGCGCTTGCAGTATATTTTTTACATCATTTATTATATATTCGTTACAATCACACATTCCCCTCCCAAATAGCTAATTAAATCATTTCCTTTGCCTAAAACTGAAGTTCAGTTTACTTGGTTCTATCTAAGTCATAATAAAGAATGTAACAAAGAATAAACACTTTTGTGTTACTTATCTGAAAATCTACGTGAAAACAAACGTGTGGGCTTTAGCCCCAATATAAACCTTAATGTAAATTCGTTGGTAAATAATTGAACTAAACGAGTGTTCGAACTGGCGAAATGTAATTAGCGAACAGGCAGAACGTTTATATGTTAAAAAGGTATCTGATAAAATAAGTTTATAATAAACAAATAAAATCTTGAACTTAGGCTTACTGTTACTGGAACAGGTACTTAGGCATACAGCTACATGGAGCTATTACCTACATTTGGGGTAGTTTGTAAGGGCATTGGCGGTAATATAAAAAATAAGTGCTTAGCGTCACACAAAAATTACGAACTTTTTATGGGTAAAACAAGAAATGTGTGGCGAGAAAACATCAGATACGAGAGCTCCTCGCGCCATCTATTGAGTAAATAAATAAAAAAAAGTTATTTAGTCGATCCTGAGAACACAGAGCAGGTGCGAATAGTTTTCAGCCCCAGTTTGTTCTGTTTATAAAAGTATCTGTTAGTTATTCGAAAACGCAGGTGTTTATTTTAGAAACCGAAAAAACACCTGCATTAATTCAAATTGTTCGAAAAATGCTAACAAAAGACAAGTCCATCCAATAAAATTTACTGCTATTCTTAACTAAATTTCTGACTGGCTGGAAAGGATGAATTTTCATCTTTTCCAGCCAATCAGAAAATTTATTGGATATTTGCGAGTGACTTTGGAAACGCAGAAAGAACTACCGCTTATTCTTAGTTCGAGATTTATCACGACTAAGGCGACTCAAATTTATCTGATTATCTACCGTTATATTTATCTTTAAACTTTTTTGCTTTACTTAACTTTTTATATTATATTTAACTTACTTTTTATATTATATTTAACTTTTTATATTATATTTAACTTACTTTTTATATTATATTTAACTTTTTATATTATATTTAACTTTATCTGTATTTATATTATATTAACTTTTCATCTATACGTGTGTCCTATTTTCGTAAATTTGTACATATATATCATAAAAGTTTGAATTATTCAACATGAGCGCACCTAGGAAGAGCTCCAGGTAAGGGAATTTTTATCTATATACTTATTAATATTGTTATACTATTTATTTAGTTTTATTCTGTTTTTTTCATCGTTGCTGGTTTTCCCGGGTGCATATTTTCGAATTTCCGGGGAACGTAAGAAAATTTAAGGGAAAATGCATGCGCAAAAGCGCTAAATCTAGCAAACACGCTCATTTAACAGCGCGCCAAATCTAGTAAACCCGCTGATTCAAAGCCCCCTGAAGGCGGCTTTGGTTGATTTCAAATTGCATAAGTTGTAGGCGGCTTTGGTTGATTTCAAATTGCGTAAGTTGTAAGTCACCATTGAAATACTGGTTTAATTTTTTGATTCCTTTTTTTGATAGCGCTATGGATTTAACAGTTTGAACAAACAGCAAACGCGCCCATTTAAAATAGCGTGCCAAATCTAGCGAATTCAAATTAAACTCTAATAAAGTTCTTAAATAATAAGGTTCGCATACAATAAAGGCCTATTAGAGATATAGTTGAAATGTTTTAGTCCAAATTTAGTTGGATAAAAGATCGTAAAGAACTTGATATGGAACAATGTTAAAATTTTAAATACGTAACAGACGAAATGACAGCGTCGCTTGCAAAGCTGTGGCCTTGGCTACTAATGTTCAAAACTAAATTATGATTAACAGCATGAATTATAAACAAATAGCTAAGTTTATTGCTTTTTATTTTCCAGCTACCGAAATGCGACGCTACTAGAATACCAACGTTTGGAAACCAAAACCTAGCAATCATGAATCAGAACTAGTTGCCATTCAGCATAAAGAAATTTAAATATAAATATGAACTACTTATTGCCAATCAGCATAAAAGAAATATAAATATGAATATTAAAAAAATATTAAAGTTAATTTTATAAAATTTAAACACATGAACAAATGTATGAAATAAAAAATAATTATTTCTTATGCAATAACTGGGCCACTACAAAGCAAGTAAGATGAACGTTTTTATTATAAAAAGAATTCCTCGAAACGTTTTCCTTTTTTCTTTGTCTGTATTGTCTTATCGGGGAAGTGCAGAATCATAATGGAATAAAATTTTTCATGAACGTCTTTAAAAAACCATAAAATCAATTATCGATACAGATATGACTGTATAAGTTTAGGTTAGGCCACTGGTTCTCAAACTGTGGTGCAATATAATATTTTTAGTGCTACAATTTTTACAGAAAAAAATTAAATGAATATAAAATTGCCCCCTTTTAACGTTTTGTTTTAATCTTTATTATTCAGAAACGTATATTTTTCAAGTTTTTGACTTTGGCAGCTCTAGCTTTAATGTTGAAATGATGACTTTTCCAAGAAAACTGGTTAAATTTTTTTAAATCTTGTGATATCTAAAATGTCAAAAAGGCAGAAATTACATATTTTTTTGTGTCTTGTCAATAATGGCCTTGTGACTCAGGTGTCTTCTTTGTTTTGTACAACTATATTATTTGCTTGATAGATGCGTTATTACTCACTATTTACTACTATTGTTATATATTATATACACTCGTAGTATACTTATTTATATTTTATTGTAATGTAAAAGTTTCACTTACAAATATAAATAAATAACATAAATTTAAAGGGTTTTATTCTTTGATTATATACACACCATTTAGGATGTATTGATTTTTAATGGCAATGCTTTTATGGTGGTACATTATCAGGTTCAATGTTTCTTCTTACCTTCTTCGGAAACATACAATGACCTGACTAGAACAGAGAGCTTACTAAAGCTATGTTCACTAATTGTAGTAAGTAGACAGGATACAGACGAAGGGTATACAAAACCCTTTATTTTTCTTTATATACAATGACTTCCGTACTTCGGAATACAATGACCCTCCACTCGGGGTCTAACGTAAAAGATATCAAAATAAAACTAAACTCTAATTTAACTTTAGAATAAGATTGGCCTTATAATAACAGGAAGCGTATGTAGCACAGAGACTGTGAACACTACAATACGTTTAATTTATCAAGAGGATTAAAACCTCTGGCCTGGAAGGCAAATAGCAACTGCGTAACTTCTAAGGTAAGCGGCCTGCTTCGAACTCACTGCTTCCTCTCTTCTGCTTGGCAAAAAGGCCACACTTAAATACTTGGCGTTCGCCAGACAACTTTGCATAAACTCCTTCACGCTTATAATTCTGGCCGGAAGTAGAAAATAAGAAGTGATAGTAAAGATTTAAAATAAAATAAACGTTAGTAAAACTTAAGATCCTTACATACTTCCCGCCAGAGTTAATTTGTTTGAAACTGAGGTCTAAAACGACCTTGTTGAAAACTTTTAACTCTAAAAACTAACGCAAGGCCAACCTTTTACAATCATAACTTAGCTAGAAGTTAAGATACAACGGAATTTTAAATTAAAGAAAATTTAAAAGAAAGAAATTTGTTACAATAGCAGCTCCCGGGATATACAACAATCTTTTTTTTTCTTTTTCATCTGTACTGCATCTAAACAGGAGCTTTATTCAATTCTGGTTCCTTCCAGAGATCTGGAAGGAAAACTAGTTTAATGAAATGTTACAGAATGACATTGCAAATAACATATAGAATATACTTTTCTTAACAGTCTTATTTCATTCATGACTATTTTAATTATCTCTCCCCGTGCTCTCTGACATGTGTTGTAAAAGAACACCAACCACGAATGTGTTTCTGTCTACGTGTGCCACACTTCCTCCTACAATCAAAACACTAACGTGTTAAAATTCAACATACGAGACCTCTTAACACACCCTAATTTCAACTCTAGACCCTGAGGTACTATTCTGAAAGTGGCTAACTTTAAAGTGTAGCGTCAGAGAGCCTAACTACATCATTCAACCTTTAACATATATTCGCCATGATTTAGTCTTTACAGTCACACGAATAACAAATTTTTAACATTACTTTCCCTTTTACCATATCACGGTATTTCTTAACATTTAAAATAACAGAACACATGTATATAAGAACATATCAACATGCCGTTAATTTTACACATTTGAAAACATACATTAGTAGTACATTGTTAACTTCTATTCTTTTCAAAGCAAGTGCCAATTCTTTCTACATTGAAATAATACTACATTTCAAAAAGTCTTTCAGACTAAAACTTCTTTCTTGCTAGAATGTTTTAAATAAAATTTATACAATAACTTTTTACAATATTTAAGTCTTTACACAACGCTATTATACATCAACTTTAGTTTTACGCGCGAGTAATTGAAAAACATAATAAGAAAATCGGTCACAACTCATTTCTCGCCCTTTTGGCGATAAAGGTAGACCTCGCATGAGGTAAAACTTCTTGAAATCTGCCACTTGCAGTAAGAATGAAAGATTAACTTAAGTTTGTAAAGTAACATAAAATTTTACTTATCTTTGTAATATTCAGACATCCTTTTCTGGGCCCAGTCTTTAAAGGTATAGCTGATAGTAGCTTGGTTGATCCTCCTTCTTGTACGGGCTCGCCCTTCAGTGCTTTCCTCTGGAAGCTGCCGTTTTTCCCCACTACGGCCACCCTTGAACATCTTCCTTCTGTCCTCTGCTTGTGGTCTTGGCCGTTTGAAGGCAGCTGGTCTTGGTGGAACCGGGAAACTTCTGTCGTGATCCTGCTTGGACCTCGTTGTTGGCCGTTCAAATTTTTCTTGTACTTTTTCCTCCGCCGCTGATGGCCCTTCCGCAGTTCGGCGACTTTTGCTGCGGAGAGTTCTGTCGGATGAGTCAATCTTCCGTTTCACAGCCGGGTTATAGTTGCCGTCCTTTCTTCCGGTCCTTTCCACATACGTCGTCCTTCTCCCTTCTTCAATCTGGGGATGTTCGTGAACTCTGTTTTCTGGACGGTGGAACGGCTTCTTTTTCTTTTTACCTTCAGTTTTTCCGCGGGGCAATTTTCTTTTCACTTGCTTCTGTCTCTCATTGGCTTGCCCTTGTACTTGTCGTTTTCCCACCTGTGGAACTTGTACCTGCGGTGTCTGCCGTACCGGATCCTGCAAAAGATCTGAAAAGATTTTCATTTTATTACGATCGAAGTAGGGTTTAATTTGATCCATATTTGCGGAACAGGTTTCACCATTTCTTGCCTTTAACACTACAACAGCGTGAGTTATTTTTCTATAACATATGGTCCTTCAAAGCGTGGAAAAAATTTGGCAATTTTATCTTCTGGTGCTGAAGAAAGTGAATGCTTAATTTTTAAAACTTCATCCCCTACTTTATAAGTTACTCCCCGTCGTTTCAGATCATAGTATAACTTCTGTTTTCTTTGTGCTACTTCCGTATTCTTTTTTGATTCTTTTATTAGTTTTTCTATATCACCCATTTTAAATTCTGGGGCTCTTTGTTGCACATAAAATAGTTTATCTAACGGTGTTATAACCTTTCTGCCTAGAAATAACTCAGCAGGAGTTTTGCCCGTTGTATCATGTTTTGCGGTCCTAAGGGCGAAAGCAAATTCATTGACATAGTTATCCCAGCTTTTATGAAAATTTTTAACATAACTACGGATAATTTTCACTATATTTCTGTTGACCCATTCCGCTATATTTGATTGCGGCCGATACGGGACCATTTTTAAATGATGTATGCCCAGTTTTTGACACATGTCTTCAAATATATTACTTACAAATTGAGGACCATTATCCGATATACCTTTTAGGGGTGCCCCGTATTTTAAAATATATTTATTTAAAATAGAATCAGTAACTAATTTCGCGGAGGCTCGTTTCAAGGGAACAATTTCGGTCCATTTACTAAAATGATCAACCATAACAAGGAGATAGCGATTTTTATTTAACTGACTTTTTGGGAAAGGGCCCAATAAATCGATGCCGATTATTTCATTTGGAAATTCGGATTTAATACTATTTAGAAACCCGGCCGGGCGGAAATTAATATAATTAACGGCTTGACATGTTGGGCAGGACTGGACATACGCCCTTGTTAACTTTTGCAGTTCAGGAAAGTAGACTGCCTCGCGTACGCGTTGGATAGTTTTTCGAATACCAGCATGAGAAGCTAAAGGGCTGTCATGGAGCTCTTGCAGGATATTTAATCTAAGACTAGCTGGGATAACAGGTCAAAATTCGTTGTTGGAATTCGTAGTTTTTGTGTAGAATAATAGACCATCTATTAGTTCGTAATGGGCCGCCCTATTTCTTATCGCCACAATATCTTGGTGGCTAAAATTTTCAGGATCCTTCAAATACTCATAAATACTTCCAAACTCAGGATCCTTACCCAGTTCGGTTATTACAGTTTCTTGGGAATTTATTGTACACGCTGTCAGCATTGCAACTTTTACGGTATTACCCTGTTCGTCTAATTTAATTCGTGATAGGGCATCTGCTACGATATTTTCCTTTCCGGGGGTATGCTTGATTACCAGATTATATTCTTGCAGCTTGAGTGCCCATCTTATTAACCTTGGGGATAAATTTTTCCCTGAGTACAATCTAGTTACCGCCGCATGATCAGAATATACTGTTATCGGCGCCTTTCCAAAATAGACTCGGAACTTTTGCACTGCTAACAGAACTGCAAGTGCCTCTCTCTCGGTCGCGGAATAGTTTCTTTGTGTTTGATTTAAAGTTCGGCTAAAAAATGCCACGGGCTGCTGATTTTGCGAAAGTACCGCTCCTACAGCATAATCCGAAGCATCCGCTGAAATTTCTAAATTTTCATCCTTTTCAGGAAATTTCAACACAGGGGCTTGCGTTAATGCTTGTTTTAATTTTTCGAAAGCACTATTGGCTTCGGCAGTCCACGAGAATCTTGCCTTTTTCCTTTTTAATTTTAACAATGGCTCAGCGATAGCCGCAAAATCTTTTATAAAGGACCTATAATATGAACAAAGTCCTAGAAAAGAAGAGAGCTTCTTTGCCGTGTTTGGAGTCGGATACTTTTGTACAGCGATTATTTTTGATTCATCTGTCTCGATCCCTTTTTGCGATATTTTGTAACCTAAATATTTTAATTCAGGGGCTGCAAATTTGCACTTTTCGACATTAACTTTTAGACCGGCCTCATTTAATAAAGAAAACACCTGTCTTAAATCCTGTATATGTTGGTCGAGATTACCACTAGTAATAATGATATCATCTAAATAGATAAATGTGGACTTTCCAAGAACAGGTCTTAACACAATGTCCATGCATCGCTGAAATGTTGCTGGGGCGCCTGAAAGGCCAAACGGCATTCGCAAAAATGCATAAGTGCCAGACTTGGTTATAAAAGCAGTCTGAGGCACGTCCTCAGGCCTGACCCCTATTTGAAAATAACCATTCGTTAAGTCTAAAGTCGTCATAAATTTGGTTGATTTTATGTTCCTTAAAATTTCTTCTATGATCGGTAACGGATATACCGGATATTTCGTTATGGAATTTAATTTACGGTAATCAATAGCGAATCTCCACCTTTTTGGATGCTCCAAAGGATAATCATTATTTTTCTTACATAAAACCACCGGACTAGCATAACTACTTGAGATAGGCGTTATGATCTTTTTACGTAGCATATCGGTAATATGCCATTCTATAATTTTTTCCTTATTCTTATCATACCGGTATGGTTTTTGACGAACCGGCAATGCATCTCCGGTGTCAACACTATGGTTAGTAACCTGAGTAAATCCTGGAATATCACTAAATAAGGAAGCAAATTCACTTACCACTTGTCGGATTCTATCTTGCTCGTCATTAGGCAGGTGGTCAAGATTTAACCTTGGCGGTTCAACCTTTTCTACACGCACTGGTTTCATCGTCAGCTTAAGGGACGCTGCATTAAAATCCAGTGTAGCTTGTGCGTCTGAAAGAAAGTCTATTCCTAGGATTAAATTTGCTTGCAAATTCTTTACTATAAAAAACATCACCTTTATTTGTTCGTCCTTGATACGGACATATAGCGGTACTTTACCTATACACTTACATAGTTCTCCTTGCGCCGCTAACACTGTCGTATTATCCGAATTATATATGCGGTATTTCCGAAAATACTTTCTAAAAAAATCTTCTGCCACACAGGAACACTGCGCGCCTGCATCCAGGAGTGCGGTGGCTGGGATATTATTCACCAAGACTTCAATCTTCGGAAGAGTCAGATTTTTCACCATTACTGTATTTAACTTATAGGAAGAGGGGTTTTTGTGACCTTCGGATTTCCGCACCCTCTCGTCAGCAGAAATCCGTTTTAGTTTAAATTATTTTTCCTTTCCGTGCTTTCCTTCTTTTTCCACTGGCCTTGAGACTTTTTTCCTGGGTTGCTATTGAACTGTCGACGTTCGCCGGCTGTTTTTGAATGCTCGAGTTTCCTTGCCCACTGATTCGCTTTTTCTCCGTAGCCGTGTGCTTGAGTTTGCTGTAGTCTTGGCGTACCAAATTGGTTTCGCTGTTGATATTGGCGTCTTCTTTCGACGTCCGCCGTTCTTCTACTTTCAAACTGCATTGCTAGCTCAAATAACTTTTCCAGTGTAGTCGGATTTCGTAATTCAATAAAGTCTTGCACTTGGGGTAGTAACCTCGGCAAAATCACTTGAATTATTTCAGGATCCGGACGGTTTCCATACAAGAGCTTGAAAACGTGAATTTTTCTTAAAATAAAGCTCGAGAGGTTTTCCATTCTTTGTTGATATATACTGAAAAGTTCTGTTTCTAATTTCGCACGATCCCTTACAACAGGGAAGGCTTTTAGTAGGGCAGTCTTGAAATTTTCGTAAGTATAGGTGGGACTTCCTGCTTGACCCAAGAGACTTCTGCCGATACATTTGAACCAGTTAAGCGCTTGGCCCCTCAAAGCGCTGGTAGCTAAGGTAACTTTTTGAAACTCGTGCACGGGGTAGAGCATGAAGTGGTCATCCAATTTTTCCAAAAAACTGGTTACCTGTGAGTTTCCATTAAACGTTGCTTCTGGTTTCATCGAAGCGCGCATGGTCTGGACGATGTACCCAAATCCTTCCAGGGCGGCAGCTGGCATTTCTGGATTCTGAGCCGTTTCTGCAGGCAGCACAGGTTCTTCCTGAAACTCGGCCATGGTTATTCTTCGTCGGGCGCCACTATCAGGTTCAATGTTTCTTCTTACCTTCTTCGGAAACATACAATGACCTGACTAGAACAGAGAGCTTACTAAAGCTATGTTCACTAATTGTAGTAAGTAGACAGGATACAGACGAAGGGTATACAAAACCCTTTATTTTTCTTTATATACAATGACTTCCGTACTTCGGAATACAATGACCCTCCACTCGGGGTCTAACGTAAAAGATATCAAAATAAAACTAAACTCTAATTTAACTTTAGAATAAGATTGGCCTTATAATAACAGGAAGCGTATGTAGCACAGAGACTGTGAACACTACAATACGTTTAATTTATCAAGAGGATTAAAACCTCTGGCCTGGAAGGCAAATAGCAACTGCATAACTTCTAAGGTAAGCGGCCTGCTTCGAACTCACTGCTTCCTCTCTTCTGCTTGGCAAAAAGGCCACACTTAAATACTTGGCGTTCGCCAGACAACTTTGCATAAACTCCTTCACGCTTATAATTCTGGCCGGAAGTAGAAAATAAGAAGTGATAGTAAAGATTTAAAATAAAATAAACGTTAGTAAAACTTAAGATCCTTACAACATATATTTTTTTTTCTTCATATTTATGTAGTACACAATTTGAAAAGGTTGAGAATCCCTGGTTTAGGCTATTTGATTATGGTAAAAGCATCTCAGGTTTGTCTGCCTAAGTTGGGGTACTTTAGTGGAGGATTTTCTAGTAGAAACTGGATCGTATTCACATTATACATGGTGAAAACTATGAAAAACCCATACCTCAGCTACGATTTCATATTTTTTATTTTATAATTTCTACATGCCATCTTAGTAGGTTTAACCCTCTCAGCGTTACAGACGGATTGTTTCGTATTGAAAGATGGCTTTCCAAATCGTCGGACACGAATTATTTTGCCAGCTTTTGATGAATCCGAAAGCATTTCAAACGATTTTTTCTGCCTTACATTTTCAGCCTCAAAATCGAGGATGAAATATTCTGTACTGTCGTTCCCTCCGACCTCCTGTCATGCTTAATTGGTAGTGGGGAATCCTTAGAGGAAGACATTACAATGGGAGGATCATAAATAAAAACATCAAATCCAGCTGTACCATCTGCCGACCTAAGGGCGATTTTCGTGCTGAAACTGGAAAATACTGGAAAGCCTTCAATGCAAAACTTTCTGTATGTGAAAAATTTACGAAACAAAATTTCTTCTGCAAAAGTAAATTTAATTTGCACGGAACCCATGAATAACTTTTAAAGAATTCAGCATCACCTAATTTACAAATAATTTTTTACCATAGAATAAATACTTAAATAGGTATCTTACAATGACTGTAGAAACAGAGAAATTTTATATAATTTTTGGTTTAGCTGTGCGCATTGATAAAAGTACTGCTTTTTTTAAAATTATTATAACAGTTCACAAAAAGAGTTACTTCAATATATATTTTGAACAATTGTTCTGAAATAAAAATGAGATTTTTGAAAGAGTTCAAATCTTGTAATTCCATTTCAAACTAATGTGTCATTTATATGTTTGTATCGAAATTCATTTAGTTGTGTGAATGTGAAGTATGGACATTTTATTATTAAAAT
Organism: Stegodyphus dumicola; assembly: GCF_044657685.1. Lineage (NCBI taxonomy): Eukaryota > Metazoa > Arthropoda > Arachnida > Araneae > Eresidae > Stegodyphus > Stegodyphus dumicola. The sequence continues at coordinate 209,423,882 of NC_140774.1, forward strand.
ATGAAGACAAGGTGCGTTTCTTTAAAGAAAAATTTGCTTTACTCTTCTGATTTCTCATCTAAAACAAACTAATTGAGAACCTTCTTTGGCATGATATGAAAATCATTCGCAAATGATATCGTATTTGATTAAATTGCTTTTTGGTGTTGATAAAATAAAGTACTGAAAGTACATGAAATCGTATGATGCATTTTTTACCCTAAGCAAAATACTTCCGTTTTACTGAATGTGTTATCGAAAAGAAAAAGGTCTGAACGATATTTGATTATGAATACTTTACTGTTATGAAGATGTGTTTATTTCTAAATTTCGACACGGTTGGGACATAAAATTCTGGATGCAAAAAATTTCGAAAAAGGAAATAAGAATTTCCGATTATTTGTCTATATCAAGATTTGAAATGACACAATTAGATGCTCAGATAAAGATAGACAACTTTAACTTTCATGGAGGACTTTGGATAATAAAACAATTTATTTACGACTAAGGTTAATTAAAACAAAGGAGGGTTGTCTCTGTATGGGAAGAGATGCCTTCTTGGAAGACTTTTTGAAGAAAACTGGCTCGTATTCATGTTACAAGTGGGAAAACTCAATTGAAAACTCAATTCAACCAGATCAAACTACTAGTGTTCAGTGATGTTACTCCTCTGCCGCTAGTGGACGTTATTTATGACTAAGGACTGATGAGCTATGTTAAATTAGGTACTGATTACCATTTATTTAAAAATTCATTAGTTAATACTTATGATTGTGGTTTTACTAAAAAGACCAATATATGCATGTATTTCTTGAAATCAGTTTTCATATCTTATTAACATTTTATGTGCAGTTTTTATGGCGTCCTTCCTTCTTGTCCACTCAAATAATTTCACAGCCTAAGAACAAAATAGAACTATTTAAAATTTAATATCTATGCTTCGTTTGAAATATTTCTCTTTGGTTTGGTTTACTTGAAAAAGTGTTCGAAGGCTATTTTCCAAAAGAGGGATGTCTTCATGCAGAACTGTGTAATAGAAAATGGCTTCTATATGCATGTTACACAATAGAAAAATCATGAAAACATCCATGCAGCCAGCCCGTTATCTGGGATTCAAACCGAAATACCAGTGTTCAGCAATTTTGCTGCTTGGCTGTTGGTGGACGTATCCTCTTTTGAGATAATTATCATAATATTGTTAAGGATTTGGTATTTAAATAGCTAATGTTAGTTGAATTATGAATTAAATTGTTTTATTCCCTGTGCAGTGCAGCACGTGACGAATATTAAATTAAAGCTAAGCCGAAAAATTAAAAATACAAGAGCACGTGCATTTAACATTTAATAAATAAATATTTCTTTTTGATTCCGAGAAGTTCCAAAAAATTCTCGCACGCGATTTAAAATCTTATAAAAGGAGGAAAACCTCTCAGTTCGTGTGATTTTAGTTAGTTTGTTTAGTAAACTGCTCTTGTTGACTGTAGCGAATTCGCGGATTAGCTCTCTTTAGCTGTTTTGAATTAAGTTCTCTTGAATGTTTGAGTAACAATCAATGCTTACTCTTGTGATTTACATTTCCAGTGATGTTAATCTTGTAATTAATACTCTTGGCTCTGTGCCTAAGAGCAGTAAAGCTTCAACTGAGGACTTTCTAAGCGGAACTGGCTCATATTCCCGTAATTAATACAAATGTGGTAATATTATTCTTGTCACTGTCAATGATACCCAACGTACGATTTGGTATTAACTTTCGGAGCAAAAGTACATTGAGAAAGAAATCAATTTGGGGAGAAATAAAAAAGGGCTAATTTTTGGAATATGGTAACAGGTAGTTTGGCAACATTTTGATAAGACGATAAAGGTTACTAGCTAGGACTTCAGCAGTGTACATGGATAAAGTCAAGAGTGTGCGCAATGCCATTTTTTTGCAATTCTAGGATGTTTTTTTAAGTGAAAATAGGTCGACGTGTACATGGATACCGTGTATGTGCAATTCTTAAAAACGCGGCAAGCAGTTTGCGATTCTGCACTTTCTCCCAATTTCACACCTAATCTTCGTCATGATTAAGCACTTTTGCTCCATAAAAGTTCTAGCGAAAGCGTAATTCGACTAGCAGATTGTTGGGAAAAAATATTGAGTAAAAAAAAAAAAAAAATGCCTTTACTTCATGAAAACAAAATGTCATCAAACAAAAACTAGCAGGTTGCTGTAGCAGGGTTGGTCACCAAATTTTTGCCAAAAAATCGCCAAGTTACCATAATTCAAAGATTAACCATAATAAAGAATTGATGAAATAAGTATTATAAAAAAACAAAATTCTTTTATATCTGGGTCATTTGTTACCATTTACTTTGTGTTTTAATATATTTTCATATTTTATTTCAATATTCCTTTATAGAGTAACAAAAAGACATACTATTCACTAAATTAATATGCAATTATCGTTAATTAAAGTGCATTTTGGTAGTAGATTCATGATAGTTGTAATGTACACATGCTTCAAAAAGATTCCAGGACTAAACAATTTTTTCAGTGAAACAGAACAGTGAAAAAATTGTTTAGTCGTGCAATTTTTTTGAAGCATGTGTACATTACAATATTCTGGGCAGAACCATGGTTTCTAATTTATAATAAATAGATAAATAAAAATAAAGTAGGCTTCTGCAAACGACAGTTTTTGACTCATTTTATTACAAGTGTATGAAGAAAATTTCTTTTCGTTCTGCAAAAGAAATAAATATGTCATTGAATAATATGTTTTTCGGTGTGCTATTAGAATAAGAAATCCATACTCGTCTGATGCAAATTAACTGATATATATTTTTAACCAAAATTTTTCAGAAGAGATTTCAAATATTACTTTCAAGCACTAACTACACAGAAGTTGCATTTTTAAGTTTTTAAATGCAATTTTAGATCGTTTCAGCATCTTTTATAAGTGCTAAGAACAGTCTTATTTCTCTAAATTTTCTTTAGCAAGGTAAGGAACAACACATTCAGTGGCATTTTATCGCACAATCGCTTTGCAAGCACTTATTTCACACGTCTCTCATGCATTCAAAAACGGAATAGTCCATAATTGAAAGCCTAATCTTATTCATTTAATTTCTTACATTAAAATCATAACCGCGTGTACTCTTTTTAAGATGTTCCCGGATAAACAGCCATTATTCTAAAAGAGAAATGATAAAATCATTTGAGATATAAATTTTCCTTCTCAAAACAAAGTATTTATTTTGCCAAAATATAATCGAAAATAATTTTAGAGCTATGAAATAAATTCAAGAAGATGACTAAATATTTTAAAATTCATTCAGTTGTATAAGAAAGTAAATAATGGCAGCACAACATTATACAGTCAAAAGTCATTAATCCGGACTCGTCGGGACTTCAGCGTTTCCGGATTATAGATCATCAGTTTAAATCTCGTAAGATGGCATGCAGAGATTCTAAAATTAAAAATATGAAACCGCAATTTATGAAATAAAGAACAATTATGATCTCAAGGGTATAAAAATTTACCAAAAAAAAAAAAAAAAAAAAAAAAAAAGCTTAATATTTATTTGTTTGCTTTATTAAACATTTCTTTCAATGTAAGTTGTTTAAGTTGCTTCATTTCATGTGATAATACTTTCTATTTAATTCTATTAAACAGACATAGTTTCTTGTTTAGTTACAAAGTTCCGCTGTTCAAGCCCTATAATTGCTGTGTCGAGAATACCGACTAATTTGTCAATCGAAATTTTTTCGTTTTCACTAACCTCTCTGTCACATTCTTCATGTCTTTATCCATTTTTTGCAGCAATTCCACTTTTTGTTTGTTGGACATCGAAACATACTTTCGTTTTGTAGATCCTTTGGAAGTTCCAGCATCGGAAATTCTATTTGACATAATCGAAAGTTCAAGTTTACTTTTATAAAATTGCTCTTACAGTCTGCAAAAAATAATAAGCGGGATCCAATTCGAAGATTAAGGAACAACACAATCATTAACATTAACTGAAATAGATAATTAGATAATTTTAGCTTACACCGTCCGTTATACATTAAACGCGCAGGTGAAAACGTATTCTGCACTTGCGCACACACATATGTGCAGTAGTCAAAGTCTTACGCGCACGTGTAAAACGCCTGTGTGCATGTGCCAACGCGGCCCATGCGCAGAAAGTTTTTAGCTTTGAGGTCCGGATTATAGATCATTCCGGATTATGGGTGTCCGAATTAACGACTTTTGATTGTAATGCATCATCATAATATCAGCTGAGAGCTGTAAAAAGTTTCATTCCTACTAAATGGTTTATATAACTCTCCTTTTATAAAAGCTCGAAAGAGGAGAATATATATATATATATCATGTGCATTTGGTGACTTGACGTATTAAAGGCATTGTTGTACAGTCAAAAGTCGTTAATCCGGACTCGTCGGGACTTCGGCGATTCCGGATTATCGATTTTTCCGGATTATAGATCATCAGTTTAAATCATGTAAGATGGCATGCAGAAATTCTAAAATTAAAAATATGAAACCGTAATTTATGAGATAAAGAACAATTATGATCTAAAGGGTATCAAAATTTACAAAAAGAAAAAGCTTAATATTTATTTGTTTATTTTATTAAACATTTCTTTCAATGTAAGTTGTTTAAGTTGCTTCATTTTATGTGATAATACTTTCTCTTTAATTCTATAAACAGACATAATTTTTTGTTCAGTTACAAAGTTCCGCTGTTCAAGTCCCGTTAATTGCTGTGACGAGAATACCGACTAACTAGTCAATCGAAATTTTTTCGTTTTCACTAACCTCTCTGTCACATTCTTCATGTCTTTATCCATTTTTTGCAGCAATTCCACTTTTTGTTTGATGGACATCGAAACATACTTTCATTTTGTACGATCCTTTGGGAGCTCCAGAATCGGAAATTCTATTTGACGTAATCAAAAGTTCAAGTTTACTTTTATAGTATTGCTCTTACAGTCTACAAAAAATAATAAGCCGGATCCAATTCGAAAATTAAGGAACAACGTAATCATCAACATTAACTGAAATAGATAATTAGATAATTTTAGCTTATACCATCTGTTATAGATAAAACGTGCATGCGAAAACGTATTCTGCGCTTGCGCACACGCAAATGCGCAGTCGTACGCGCACGCGTAAACGCCTATGCGCATGTGGCAACGCGGCGCATGCGCAGAAAGTTTTTAGCTTTGAGGTCCCGATTATGGGTGTCCGAATTAATGACTTTTGACTGTATATAATATAAATAGTTGCTTGTTATATTATGAAATAAGTGTGCAGCGGCAGCGCCAAACAGGCGATACGGACTTAAAAACTGTACAGAAAAGCGCCAATTGGCGAAACAGTAAACCCGTTTGGCAAACCTACAGGCTGACGGAGAGAGAAGATTTTTCCCCGGCAGTCAAGTGGAACTACTTCAACAAATGTGTGCGTCTCTGTTTTCGCCGAGAAATGTAAACTTGTGTACTCGCATCTGTACTGTGCTCTGAATTCCTTAAGCCGTTATAATGTACCCGGCAACTGTTACTTTTCCTTATTAAATTTGATTATTAATTGTAACATGTCTACCTAACTAAGATTTCGGCTTTCCTAGTTAATGTTAGGGATATTTTCGTATGCACGTGTTACTCACACGTACATCATTGGTGACCCTGTCCCTCGCTCCTTCTGTTTCGATCCCTAATGACTATCTGTCTCAATCTTTGTTTAAAAACTAAGAATATGCCTTATTTTGATGCCAATGCTCTTCCTTATGACTGATAAAGGCTCAACCCTATTTATTTCCTCCTCATTTTATCGTACGGATTACACGTGGTTTATCACACTTAAGGAGGATTTACAGGTATGTGGTCAAATTTTTTTAATTATCTGTGATTGGTCTTAATTATGTTTTTGTGATATATTTTGCTCTAAAATTATAGTTTTAATTTAATTATTGATTGTTTAAAATTGATCTTTGGGTAATATTCGTACTCACACTTTTATTGGGATATTGAATGTCTTCATTATTTTATTCTAAATTGATACTGTTTTGATAAGGTATAGTGCAAAACATTAAGTTTACGATTTACGATATATTTATAATTGGCAACCATGCCAGGATCGGAAGGCCAAACCAACGAGGAATCGAATATGGCGGTTCAGGAGCCACAAATCTCACACGTGGCAGTCAAAATTCCCCCTTTATGGAAAAATAATGTTAAACTTTGGTTTATTCAAGTTGAAAGTAACTTTGCTTTAGCGAAGATTAGTAGCGATAGTACAAAATACAACCACGTGGTTTCTTCGATAGACCCTGAAACTCTTTCCGCAGTATCAGATATTTTATTTAATCCCCCAGCGACGGCTAAGTATGATGCCCTTAAAGCTAGGTTAATAGTAGAATTCTCGGATTCGGAAAGCAAGCAAATACGCAGACTTATTTCTGAATTGCATTTAGGGGACGACAAACCATCTCACTTATTGAGAAAAATGAGAGAATTAGGTGAAAACTGTATAACTGACGAATTTTTAAAATCATTATGGCTGCAAAGGTTACCTTCCGAGGTGCATGCCATTTTATCAATAAGTTCGAAATCCTTAGACAATTTAGCAAAAATGGCTGATAAGATAGCTGAAGTGCGCACGCCAACGAACAACAGCGTGTTCGTGGTCCAGGCAGCTTCGGCGAGTTCCCCCAGAAACCCTAACGGTTCTGGTGCCCCCCTCGAGGAGCTTAAGGCCTTAAGGAGTGAAATCTCTGCCGTAAGTAAACAAGTCGAGCGACTCTCCCGCGGAAAAATGAGGAATAATTTCCCCCGGGATCAACATAACAAAGCACGTAGTTTTTCGCGTGGGCATTCCCGAGAGCGTGTGAACAATTATTGTTATTTTCATTCGCGATTCGGTAATAATGCACGAAAATGTCGAGCACCTTGTTCCTTTTCTCAGAACACTACGGCCCAGGAAAACTAGTAGTAGCGGCTGTCGATCGAAATTCATCGGCAGTCGCGCATTCATGTCGTTTACATGTTTACGATAACAGATTAAATTTAAACTTTTTGATTGATTCGGGCTCGGATGTTTCATGTGTGACACCGACTTCTAAGTTTAAGAAAATGCATCCTGATTCGTTTCAATTATTTGCCGCGAATAATTCCAGAATTTCTACGTATGGAACAAAATTGTTAACTGTGAATTTAGGACTTAGACGAAACTTTTCGTGGAAGTTTTTAATCGCCGATGTACCAGTGCCTATAATAGGAGCCGACTTTTTAAGGCATTTTGATCTTTTAATCGATTTAAAACGAGGTAGGCTTATCGATAATACTACGAAATTAACTCGTATTGGTTCTCCTTCCGATTCTAAAAATTATTTTTCGGTAAAGTTAATATCTGGTGATTCACCATATCACAGAATCTTGAAAGATTTTCCGGAAGTACTGAAGTTAAAATCCGATTCGGGTAGAGTAAAGCATAGTACGGTTCATTACATCGAAACAAACGGTCCTCCTGTGCACAGTAAACTGCGTAGGTTAAGCCCTAAGTTATACGAAGCAGTAAAAAAAGAATTTCAATTTATGATAGATCAAGGTATTTGTAGACCATCAAAATCAGCATGGTCATCACCTCTTCATGTAGTTTCTAAAAGTTCGGGTGACATACGGCCAGTAGGAGACTACCGAAAACTAAACGCGTGCACCGAACCCGACAGATACCCTATACCGCATTTACAAGACTTTAATAATATGCTTAGCGGAAAGACAATTTTTTCAAAAATTGATATCATTCGGGCATATCATCATATACCAGTCCATCCAGATCATATACCGAAAACTGCAGTTTGCACCCCATTTGGTCTTTTCGAATTTCCGTTTTTAAATTTTGGACTGTGCGGAGCAGCTCAAACCTTTCAAAGGTTTATGAACGAAATTCTTGGAGATCTAAAATTCGCCTACGTCTACTTAGATGATATTTTGATATTTAGTGATACGGAAGATGAGCATAAATCTCACCTACGTACTGTTTTTTGAAAGATTAACTTCATATGGATTGACAATTAACGCTTCGAAATGTGTTTTCGGCGTTCCGGAAATATCTTTTTTAGGCCATATAATCAATAAAGATGGTACCAAGCCTTTGACGAACAAAGTGGAACCGATACTTAACTACCCACTTCCTAAAACGGTAAAAGATTTGCAGAGATTTTTAGGATTTTTAAATTTTTACCGTCGATTTTTACCCAACGTAGCCCAGAATCAAATACATTTAACTTCGTATTTAAAAGGGGCTAAGATAAATGATAAGACAATCCTGAATTTGTCTGAGGAAGCGCGGAGTGAATTTCAAAAGTGCAAACAGCTAATCGCTAATGCTGTTCTTTTGGCACACCCGAAGAAAGATGCCCAGTTGGTTTTACAGGTTGATGCGTCAGACTTCGCGATTGGTGGAACGCTATCACAAATAGTTGATAGAAATTTACAGCCTCTCGCATTTTTCTCACGAAAGCTTTCGCAGGCGGAAAGGAACTGTAGTGCGTATGATCGAGAGCTATTGGCAGCTTATGCTGCTATTAGGCATTTTAAGCATATGTTGGAAGCACGGAACTTTTCTTTAATCACCGATCACAAACCGCTCACGTATGCATTCCGACAGCGTTTGGATAAGTGTTCACCTCGTCAGGCTAGGCAGTTAGACTTTATCTCCCAATTCACCACTGAAATTCGCCATATAAAAGGTTCGGAGAATATCGCTGCCGACGTACTTTCGCGTATAGAAGCAATAAGCATGCCTAACCCTATCGACTATGAGGAAATCGCTAAAATGCAAGAAATCGACCCAGAATTACAAACATTGCTTAAAGAGTCAAAAGTTCTACATCTCAAAAAACTTACCTTACCGAATTGTAGCTTACCGATATATTGTGATGTGTCAACAGGTAACGCCCGCCCTTACATTCCTCCGGCATTCCGTGAGAAAGTTTTTGCCACCTTGCACAATTTGTCTCACCCCGGCATTCGCGCATCAACAAAGTTAGTATGTTCACGGTTTGTTTGGTCTTCCATCCGCAAAGATTGCGCTAAATGGGCACGGCAGTGCATTCCGTGCCAGAAAGCAAAAGTAAGCAGGCATACTAGAACCCCGTTAATGAAGTTTCCAGACCAATCACAGAGGTTTGATCACGTCCACCTTGACCTTGTTGGTCCCCTACCTCCTTCTCAAAATAATTATTACTGTCTAACTATGATAGATAGATTTACTAGATGGCCCGAAGCAGTACCCTTACCAGACATAACAGCACGCACAGTAGCACAGGTTTTCTATGACCACTGGATTACTCGATTTGGTTGTCCGACTGTTATTACTACCGAGCAAGGGCGACAGTTTGAAAGTGGCTTATTTTGAGCCCTTTCCCAATTATTGGGAATCAAGAGGATCAGGACGTCTCCGTACCACCCACAGGCGAATGGACTGATCGAGGAATTCCACCGTCCTTTGAAAGCTGCCTTAAAAGCGCACGATACCAGTGACTGGGTGGCTGCCCTTCCAACGCTGCTGATGGGTTTCCGTGCCGCTCTCAAAGAGGACATAGGAGCAACCACTTCTGAACTGGTGTATGGAAAGACTATCCGTCTCCCAGGAGAATTTTTTAATCCGACACCTCCGGATGCGTCCCCCAAACAGTTTGTGGAGGATTTAAAATCTCACTTTGCCAGTGTCCGCCCGACCACGACTTCTAGCCACGGCCAGCGAACATGTTTCATTCATCCACGCCTTCACAAGTCCACATATGTGTTTATGACATATGTGTGACGGAGTTAGAAAACCACTTCAAACTCCTTATGATGGACCATTTAAGGTGCTAGAAAGACGAGATAAAACGTTTGATCTCGAAATAAAAGGGACTAAGCAAACAATCTCCATAGATAGACTGAAACCCGCTTTTGTAACCATGGACTCTTCTCAAGTTGCTTCCAAGAGTGTGAAAAAAACTGCGGACATTTGTATCACCCGTTCTGGGCGATTAATCCGACCCCCGCATCGGTATGTCACATTTCGTTGACACTGCGGAGGGAGTATGCAGCGGCAGCGCCAAACAGGCGATACGGACTTAAAAACTGTACAGAAAAGTGCCAATTGGTGAAACAGTAAACCCGTTTGGCAAACCTACAGGCTGACGGAGAGAGAAGATTTTTCCCCGGCAGTCAAGTGGAACTACTTCAACAAATGTGTGCGTCTCTGTTTTCGCCGAGAAATGTAAACTTGTGTACTCGCATCTGTACTGTGCTCTGAATTTCTTAAGCCGTTATAATGTACCCGGCAACTGTTACTTTTCCTTATTAAATTTGATTATTAATTGTAACATGTCTACCTAACTAAGATTTCGGCTTTCCTAGTTAATGTTAGGGATATTTTCGTATGCACGTGTTACTCACACGTACATCAAGTGTGTCTGGAGCCCATTCAAATACCCTGTAGAATTTTAACAAATTATTTTGTAGGATACAAATATGCACATGCTTTTTATGAAATATGGCAATATAAGTCTGTTTTATTAAAATTAAGGATTATTAAATTAATTTTAATATAAATATATTACTCTACATAGAGAAATCTGTAGGCATTTTTATTCCCATTATTTTATTATTATTATCATCGCAAAAAAATAATAGTCTTTATCTTATAATAAGCTAATTAGATTAGTGGAAAAATACGACCTGTGAAACTTTTTATCCTCCTTGCTTCAGTTTTTCTTATGACAGTTATGCACTTTCTTTAATTTGATATAAGATCCACTTATTTTAAATACTTTTCTTCTAAGATGTTTTATAAAAAATAAGAAAATAATGCTAGCGCAAAATATTTGGTTGAAAAGTTATGTAAAACTGGGTTTAATACCCCCAAAAAATAAATAAAAAATTAAAACAGATTTTATATTAGGTCCAAACGGGCAATTTGTTTCATTTACAGACACATACATGTTTCGAGAGCATTTGGGTTAACACCACTTTGGGTTAAAAATATTTAGACACAGGCTCGCAGGTCGTGGACAAAAATGTTTTATTCCTTAGTGTTGCCATTGCTCGCTTTGAAATTGTTGAGTTTTTTAATCAAAAATCCGTTAAAGTTTTACAGAATATGAAATAAACAATAAAAACATATTTCAGATTCTAAATTCGGGCTTCCAAGTGTCCTTGTTCGGGTGGAGGACTGTGTGATCCAAAATGTGATGACTCTAGGTAAAGTTGTTTTTCTGCAATGCGAAAAACATTCATACGTTCTCATTATTTAGTTTCTTTTAATGAATACAGAGCGATAATATTTGGTGGCAACAGTTTGAAAAATGATTCGACGCAAAATGCCGTTTCGAAACTAATAGCCCTTCTGTACTAACACTCATTTGGAATTAAAACTCATTTGGTTAAAAAGGAATTTTAAAATTAAAAACATTAAAATAAAATTCAGAAGCTTTCAGATTTTATATTACGCCCAAACGGACTTTTTTGACGCTTTGTGTGTTACCTTTATTAAATACATTCAAAAGTCGTTAATTCAGACACCCATAATCCGGACCTCAAAGCTAAAATCTTTCTGCGCATGCGCCATGTTGACGCATGCTCATAGGCGTTTTACGCGTGCGCGCAAGACATTTACGACTGCGCATATGCATCTGCGCAAGCGCAGAATACGTTTTCGCATGCGCGTTTAATGTATAACGGACGGTATAAGCTAAAATTATCTAATTATGTATTTCAGTTAATGTTGATGATTGCGTTGTTCCTTAATCTTCGAATTGGATCCGGCTTATTATTTTTTTGCAGACTGTAAGAGCAATTTTATAAAAGTAAGTTTGAACTTTCGATTATGTCAAATAGAATTTCCGATGCTGGAGCTCCCAAAGGATCTAGAAAACGAAAGTATGATTCGATGTCCATCAAACAAAAAAATGAATTGCTACAAAAAATGGATAAAGGTATATCCTTTGTTTATCTAACCATTCCAAAATCTGTTTATCAATTTCACACTGCTCTGCGCGGGGGGGGGATGTGGCGGTGGCGTGCCATGAACTGGAAGTTGATCTGTCACCACTATCCTTATCTTCAGGGCAGATGTTTTTATTTTATTCATCTTATAATTCCTTACTAAATGTAGTATTTAATCTCAATGTACTCCCTCTTTGATATGATTTAAATCAAATTCCTCGTCATTATAAATATCAGGAATACAAATCAAATAGTTTTCTGGTTGCAATTTTCTAATTTCGGCTATGCGTAAGGTACGCATGCGCGCGTTGAAAGAAATGTTTAATAAAGTAAACAAATAAATAAAGCTTCTTTTTTTGCAAATTTTGATACCCTTTAGATCATAATTGCTCATTATTTTATAAATTATGGTTTCATATTTTTAATTTTATAATTTCTGCATGCCATCTTACCAGATTTAAACTGATGATCTATAATCCGGAAAAATCGATAATCCGGAATAGCCGAAGTCCCGACGAGTCCAGATTAAAGACTTTTTACTGTACTTTAAATGTTCTTCGCAATTAAAGCACATAAATTCCAATTCAATAGCAATATCATAAAATATTTCAAAACAGCATATCTTTAGAATTTCCGATAAATAGTCTCGCACGCTGGAGATAAAAATATTTTATTCATTACAGTGTTACCACTGCTCGCTTTGAAACTGTTGAGTTTCCTAATCAAAAATTCGTCAAAGATTTACAAAATATGAAGGAGATAATAAAACAAATTCGAACTTCCAGATTCAAAGATTATTAATAATTTAATTTTTTTAAATATAATACAGGATGATAATATTTGGTGGCAACAATTTAAAAGTTGATTCGTTTATAGTGAAACGCTATAAAATGCCGTTTTGAGACTAGTAGCCCATCTGTCCTAGCGCCCCTTTGGGGTTAAAAAAAAAACTATGAAAAATGAATTTGTAAATATATATGTATAAAATCCGTTTTTAAATTTTGTATATATTACTCACATATTTATTATAAAATTGAAGCATTTTGCAGAAGATTTTCCTACAAAATGCGTTCTTACATTCAGTTGAACATCTTTCTCTTACAATACTGAGAAAAGTTTAGCTCTATTCCTAAAAACAGATCAAGTATTTTCAAATAGGGTGCATGTTGAAAAGAAACGTTAATGTAAAATGACTAGAATAAAGAACAGGATATACGTTGAAAATTAGGGAAGGGACGATAAGAATGAAAGGCAATGTGCATTGTCATTCTATGTATTATATATGGCACCTTTGATGAGAAAAAGACCTTTTATTTGCTATCCAGGAAAATCAGTACGCCCTCCACATGTATAACTATTATCTGTTCGTATAACTTGGCTCACGCTGTAAAATTTAGAGCGATGCGAAAGAAAATTCGAAAGTGCAGTTTACACTTAAATTTTTCCAATATCGATATTACCTGCTAATTGCATTAAAATTAGCTAACTACAGAGCACAAGAAATATAGTAAGACTAGAATTCTCTTATTGTGAGTGTAGAGTTTAGTACTGTATGTGAACAAAATTTTTGAATTGGTTTCGTCTAGTAGAACCTTGCTAATAGCCGAATGATAAAACAGTTACCGATAGTTTGATTTAGGTTCGAACATAGGTGAATGGGATGACTGCATCATAGGTGTTTTGTGCTAAGTCAGTTTTCATTAAAAAGCCCTTCACGATGGCAGCCCTGGTATGTTTGCAATAAGTATCTCTCCTATGTTCTGTAATATCCAAATAGTATAAACTATTTTTTATTGAAAATGAATAAATTATGCTTTTTGTTTTGTAAAAAAAAAAGTATCTTGTTGAATTTTAGTATCTTAGAGGAAAGAAGGAAAAAAAGTTTATATATTTATTTCTAACTGAACCAGCCAGCCACACGAACAAAACTTAATTTTGTTCCTTTTAGTTGAAGTAGAAATATATTGTGCATTTTGGTGAGTAAAAAGGTTTTACACATCTGTTTTGCCTTAGAATATCTGTTTTGTATTTTGTTTTACGGAAATTAAAATCTTTAATTTTTTTGTTGTAAACCCTAGATGGAGAAAACATTCTCTGTATAAAAAAATAGCAATCACAGATGTACATAATAATAAATAAATATGAGCCTATAGGAAGCAAACCTGTAGCCAACACTTTCTTATAAATATTCAGATAGATTGTGATCATGTTATCCGGGATATTCGTTGAAATTAGTTGAATTTCTGTTCCAAAGCTTACTTTTACTTCCGTGTATGCCTTATATAATTTCTAATATTCACACTTTGAGCATGTATATTCTTGAACACATAAATATTTTTGAGAAAAACCTAACTGAAAGAAGATGAATTTAATCATGATCAATTCTGCACAATTTTATTTTAAAATTTGTTAGCATTTGCATTTTTTTGAGCACAAACATATTTTTTTCTTTTCATATTTCAAAACTTTAACCATTTACACCCTTTAAAAATAACTGCATATTATTATACTGAAAAATGAAATTTAAGAATGTATAGAATACTGGGTAATCTTAATTCATTATATCGAAAACCAAATTATAAATATTTATAAAACTTTTATGTTTCTGCATTAGGTAATTACACTGAAAGTAACGCTGATAGAAAATTGCCTCTATTTAACTATAATATTTTGACAAAAAATATTTTCAATTTTCCGACTGCACATATAAAACTTATATTCAATAAAACGCATCAAGAGCGTTGGCCCATCAGTGAATGAGCAATAAAGTCTCTGTACACTGAGAATTCAAGTTTTGGCAAACGAGCTCACTGTGTAGGCATTTTCTTTGTTTCCTGCACGTGCAACGTGTATACAAGACAGTTTCCCTCAGAAATTTCTCCACGAAGAAATCCCTACCCTTAGGCAGGTGGCCTTTGAGTGCTTTGCCATAGTCAAATTAAATAAAATTAAAAAAATAAGTAAGCATCATGAGCATTAGACTAGATTCTCTGTTTAATTCTTTCTATATATATAGAAAGAGAAAGAATTAAAGCCATAGAGATTAATAAAACCATAAGAATCTATCAAAATCCAATGTCTTTTTTCATTAATGCTCTTATAATTTTTCAATGCAGGAATTTCTAAGAGCACCTGTTTATTTGCTCTTAGCCCCCTCCAAATAAGTAAAAATTTTCAAAAAAAATTTTGAAAAATGAATTTCATTTACTTGCAAAATATTACATGGGTATAAAGAAATACCTTTAGATGATTGATCTGTGATGTGACAAAAGCTGAGGAAAGCTTCTTCAATATTGAGATGAGTCAGTATACAAGGTGCGGAACAAAAAAAACGAGACTGGTAAAATAAATCATTGTACTTAACAGTATCAGTTCTTCTGTGCACCTTTAAGGGAGTCCCCTTCAGCATTCACACACATCTGCATTCGGTGCTGCCATTGCCGATAACAGTTCTGGAGCGAGATTTTTGGAAGGTCCTTCAGGAGGTTTTCTGTTTTTGCCCGAACCTCTTTAACTGAGGTAAAATGGCTTCCCTTTAAGCAAGATTTAACTTTAGGAAATTAAAAAAACTGCCGCATGACACCATGTCAGGTGAATAAGGAGTATGCCCCATCACAGTAATGTTTTGCTAATCAGAAACTGCTTGACAAATAGGGCCATGTGAGCCGGTGCATTGTCCTGGTGCAACAACCATTCATCATTCCACAACCGTGGCCTTTTTTCCCTAATTTTTCGACAAAGTCTTTTTAGTGCTTCAGTGTCCTAGTGTTGATTAACAGTCTGACCACTTGGAACCCACTGAATCATTACAATTCCATTAATATCAAAGAAGACAGTTAACATTGCCATGAATTTTGATTTTGACATGCGTGCCTTGTCTGTTCCCTTTGAAAACGACTTGTGCCATTCAAACACACGTGCGCGAGACAAAGTTTCGTGTTCATAAGCCTGTTAACATTTGAAATGTTTCTGTGGCTGATTTCTTAAGTTTCACAAGAAACATGATGTTGATTCACTGTTTGGTTTTTTACATTAGACATTTTTTTACAGCAGAATGCAGTTGCAAATGTTCACTCAATGATGCAGTACTCCCTACTGGCGTGGTTGGTTAAGTCGATTCTGGCCACATGGATAGAGGAGGTGTGTGGGATGACTTCACCAAAATAGTTGTTGCCAACTCCACTTTTTTTCAAGCTACACACCTAGTTGCATTTTTTTTGTGTGTCACACTTCGTATTTGCTTCATCATCTTTGATTATTTTTACATAGCTATAAATAATGCTTTTTGTAAACTGTTTTTTGATTTAACAAACTCAGTGATTTCAAAGGGAGCAATGGTAATGCTGTATGGAAAAAAAATCTCTTTATCTCTAGCTAGTCTATCGGAAATTTTGAAGATAGGCATTTTTAAATGTTTTTTTATATTACTGTTTACTTGAATATTACCTGGTTTAAGTGCGAAGAACAGGGTATTAAAGAAATAAAGGTAACACACAAAACATTAAAAGAATTCCCTTTGGGTGTAATATAAAATTTAAAATCTTTCAGCTTTTATTTTAATGTTTTTAATTTTATAATTTTTTTCTAAAGCCCAAATGGGAATTAGCCCAGAAGGGCTATTAGTTTCAAAACAGCATTTTGTGTCAAATCACTTTAAATGTCCGAGTCACTTTTGAAATTGTTGCCACCAAATATTATAGCCCTGTATTGTATTTAAAGAAACAAAATGAGAATTTGCATGAACGTATGTATGTTTTCCCATTGTGGAAAAACAATGTTGCTTATAGTCATTAAATTTTGGATAATATATTCCTCCACCCAAACATGGGCACTTGAAAGCCTGAATTTGGCATTTATCATATTTTTATTGTCTATTTTATATTTTAAAAAAATGTAACAAATTTTTTATTAAAAATCATTGTTTTAAAGTGATCAGTGTAATTATTTTATATTTTGTAAAAATTTAACTAATTTTATATTGTAAATTGAAGTTTAACAAAAGTAGTTAAATAGAAATTAAAAGATCAAACTCATTAAGGAAATTAAACAATTTAATTAATTGTAATAAATTGCCTCAGGCTCTTTTTATAAGTGTATTATTTTATGTTTTATAAAAACTTAACGAATTTTTGATTAAGAAACATAGTTTTAAAGCAAGTAGTGTAATTAATAAAACATTTTTATTTTAAGTGTGCAAGACAGTCTGTCCTAAATTCAAAAGATATGTAGCTTTTAAATACTTTAGTCCAAAGTAGCATTAGCCCAAATGCTTTCGAAGCATGTATGTGTCTATAAATGAAAAATTTGCCCGTTTGGACCTAATATTTATCCTATAAAAACTGAAATTGTTTTCATTTTTTATTTATTTATTTTAGGGGTACTGAAGTTTACATAACTTTTCAACCACTTTTTTTTGTGCTTACATTATTTTCTTATTTTTTATAAAACATTTTAGAAAAGTATTTAAAATAAATGGATCTTATATCATGTTAAAGAAAATGCTTACAGATTGTATTTTTTAAATAATCTAATTATCTTTAAGGTAAATGCTATTATTTTTTATGATGATAATAGAAAAATAAGGGGAATAAAGACACCTAAAGATTTCTTTTTGCAGAGTTATATAAAAATAAATTTCATAATTCTTAATTTTAGTAAAACAGAATTATATTTGCATGAAAAGAAAAAATGCCTTCAGAAGCATTTCGCTTCTATTTGGAAAGAAAAAAGTACTTCCTAAGTGCTTGTAAAGAGAAATAAAAAAGTTCATCTCGTGCATACGTGCTGCCATCTGTTGGTCATCCCGTAAGTGGGTGCAAAATTCAATGTTAGGCTTAGCTGCGATGATATTGTGGCTCCATCTATCGGTGGTCGCAGAAGCTGGCCAGAAAAAGAGATTTAGGCTTAGTGAAGGTCTCATCTGCTGACATCTATTGGAGAAGTCTGAAGTTGTCTAATTTTCGTCGTCAAAGTTCATCATGATCATTTCTGCTCGGAATCCCGCTTTGAGCTTATCTGCTGGTGTTTTTCGCTGCTTGAATTCTTCCAATTTGTGCTATTATCATCTTTAAGAAGTTAGATATCTTGTCATTATTTAGCCAGGTGACTGCTTCACTGATATCATTAGGTGGTTTGATTTTCCTTTAAAGCTTCTGACTGTAGGAAATTTTGGCGTGCTTAACTTTTCTGGGATGTCTGCTGTTTTTAGCATCTCAGAGAAGTTTTCTTTATCATTTTTAGGAGCTGCTGGCTGGGGCTTTTGTGTTTTCTTCTCGAATTTCTTGCAATATTCAATGCATCTACAATAACTCGAAACATGATCTAAATTGCAAAAAATGCATTTCGGCTTTTCTTCTTTTTTAAGTTGGCAGGTGTTACTTTTCTGATTCTCACCACATTTGCAGCACTGTTTTATTACAATACATTTGTGAGAGTCTCCACTCTTGACAGCGGTAGCAATGTACCAGTCTTTTCCTTAGCGTAAATTTTTCGATGGTAACTGAAAAACTGAAGACATTGCTTAAATTGTGAATTAGCTGTCCTTGTTCATTCTTATTAAGTTCAAGTAGAAAAATCGGTAGTTTTTCTATATTATCCTTGTGTCCTTTTGTAAACTGTTTCACTTTTAGTATTGGGTATTTTCTGCTGTCTTAATTTTCCAGAATTGCTTGTGCCTTCACTGAAGCTGGGAGCCCTTTCAAAATAACTCTTAGCAGTTTTTCATTATGTGGTTGATAAGAGTGCTTTTTGTTGTAAAAGACATCTGCATATATTTTTATAGTCAGTCATCGTTGACATATAGACGTAGATGTTTTTTGCTTTTACTACTGATTCATATTCTTTCTTGCATTCCTTTTTGAGAAATTCATCCATTTCGAGCCAATCAATCTCATCATGAGGGAAGACAATGGGTGGTTGTGGTTCTTTGTAATTCGTGTTATTTCCTTCATCTGGCTGCTGCTGCAGGATTTGAAATCTATTAATCTGTCAATATCCATAGGTTTCGGCTCATCTACTATTTTTGCTACCTTTTTAGGAGTTTTCCATTCGCTGTTGATCGTTTCTGGTTTTTGAGTTTCTTCGATACTTCTGTTTTTTGAGTTTCTTTGATACAAGTTCTTTTCTTTCCATCTTCTACGCTTGGAGATGTGGTGGTCTGCATTTCTTTAGGAGTGTCATCCTGTTTTGTCATTACACTTCGGATTTCATCAATTCCATGTTTAGTAATCATTTCAATTAAAAACGGCAATTCCACATTTTCATCTTTTAACTTCAGTATTTCTTCCTGAGAAAGTGGAGTGGTATTTGGATATAATTTCCGAATCATCGTATGCAATTCTTCCTGAGAAACTGGAGTATTGTCTAATTTCTTCTTTTTAGTTTTCGTTGGTTTAACTGCTTGGTAAGACGCAGGGTTCTTCATAAACCCTCTTCGTGATGTGCTGGGTAACGAAAAAGTTGACTGCTCGGAACCAGCATCACTAAAATCATTGTCATCACAAGATGGTGTCCTAAAATAGGACATTGTATGAGAATCCCGAAGGAAACACATGCAAAATAAAGGTCAGAATAAATGAAATTCAGGAGCTAATATCGACCGCCTACGGGACTGGGTCTAGCTCTGATGATACTTGAAGATTATGTTATTTCACATAATTGTAAGATACCTGTTTAGGTATTTATTCCATGCTAAAAGAAATTATTTGTAAATTAAGTGATATTAATTTCTTTAAAAGTAATTCATGGGTTCAGTGCAAATTGCATTTTCTTTTGTAGAAGAAATTTTGTTTCACAAATCTTTTGCATACACAAAAATTTTTGCGACAATTTCAGTTTCGGCACGAAAATCGCCCTCAGATCAGTAGATAGTGTGGCTGGATACGAAGTTTTTGTTTATGAACCTCACATTGTAACATCTTTCTCCAACGATTGCTATTTCCCACTACCTGTTGAGCGCATCAGGAGATAGGGGGAATATTCCGTTCCCAGTGATTTTGAGAAGAAAAATATAATGAGGGAAAAAAAATCATTAAAAAAGATTTCGTATCTATCAAAATCTGATGAGTATTTTGCATGTAATGATATGGAAAGCCATCTTTCAATACGGAATAATCCATAGGTCCTAAAAGGTTAAAGATGAAATAGTTTCATCTCGGGGTTCTTGGACTATAGTTTAAACCTAATTTTCTATCATGAATGGCTTTTCTTCGTAAAAATTTTATTACAAATTTTTCATCTTTAGGCAATTTCTAAATAGATAGATCCAATGCGCTATTAAAATGTTTAAAAATTAAACCCGTATTTCAGTGGTAAATTAAAATTTAGAGCTACCTAAATTTATGTGCAGTCATAATTCACTTGCATTTATAAGTATCTAAATTTATGTGCTTGTCAATTTATGACTTAAATGGATGTGTATGCCAGATTTGGTGCTTTTATGCATGTACTGTCACTGTGGTTTGTTATGGTCTTGGTCATAAAATTGTATGTACTTTTGTTTATTACAGGACTGGAGAGCGCCCAGAAGGGCGTGGGCAGAAATGCCCTTTGGATGTGGAGACCGAGAGGTAAGATATGAATTTTTTTCCCTTGGCTTCTTTCTTTGTTGTTGTTTCTTTCTCTTTGAATATGGTAATAAAGTCATGCTGCGATACTGATGTTATGTCACACTGCGACCTTTGTAACGTCACAGTGACATGAATGTAACATAACAAAGTGACATAAATTTAATTTCTTTAAAGCAGCGGTTCTCAACCTTTTGGCTAACACATACCATCTAAACAAAAATTGAAAACCTTTAGTACCACCAGTACATTTTACAATAATTATTATTCAGTTCTGAATAGAAATACAGTAGAAGTCCAGAAATTCGCAAAGCTTGGGACCAGAGGTTGTGCAGATTTTAGGATTTTGCAGATTTTGTGACAGAAAAGATAAATCATAATATTCAGGCTAAAAGTGCAAAATAAATAAGGTATATTAGTTATATTTAATTAAATTATTATATACATTAAATTATTATTACATACATAAATTGATTATATTATATTATTCATTTACATTAAGCTCCTCTATTTTTAAATCAGCATAAATCTGCTTCCCCATTTCTCTCAGGAGTAGTCCTGAAATTGGTACCCCATCACTCGGGCCGCTGCCGGAACCACTCGTACAAGACAGCATCGAGGTTTGCTGATTTCGCCTCGTAAAGATTTCCGGTTTTTGGATTCCGGTGTTAGAATCACTATTGCTGTAAAATTTCAACAGCTTTTCTTTATTATTCCGTATATCATACACAGTGCATGTGGCAATTCCATACGATTCTGCTATAAACAGAGCAGTAGCACCTGCCTCCATCTTTAGCAGAATTTCCACTTTTTTCATTACTGTCAATGCAACGTGTTTACGTTTTTCAGTGTTGCAAGCAGTAAATCCCGAGTGTATTTGTTATCTGTCATTGTATTAAAAAGTGCTGAAATTTAAAATATTCATAATTTATTCACAAAATATCTGGATAAAAAAAAAAAAAAAAAAAAAAAAAAAAAAAAAAAAAAAAAAAAACGACATCACTAAACAATCTCGGGACATAACAAAGCTCAGAAAGTACAACATGAAGCGTGAACTTGAAAGAGTTGAGTTAATCGTCTGCTTTTTTTACCTCGATGCAGATTGGACAAAGAATTGTTTGGATTGGACAGAAAAAAAACTTTTATCATGATGTCAATAATTTGGAATTTCCATTATGACTAATTTTATTTGGTAATTATGATGTCATTAAACGTTAAGTATTTTTTTTTTTTTTTTCAATATTTCGTGCTCCATGCTGCAGTTTCCGAAACCTATAAATTGAATGTTTATATTTTGAGAGGCAGCGCAGATTTCAGGTCAGCAGATTTTCGGTATTTGACTGTATTTAAAAAAATATTCATTTTGACATTTGCACAAGCTATTGGCTATTTGTATTAAATATGCACACATAAAAATATTAGATTAAAAATTGGTTACCATTTTAATTATGAAAATTTAGGTTATAATACTTAAATTCTAAAATTTAGGGTAAAATTTGGGGCAGTTTAAGAGAGATCAATTTCTTTATGTCTGGCCTTATTTCACTTAGCTTTAAGTGTGATCCACTTTTAATTTTGTTCTGTATTTATTTTTCTAATAAAACACGGAAGAAAATTCTTGTTCACACAAATAGGTTGTGCGAAAAGGCAATAAAAATTTAATAGCTTTATTTGAAATGCCTTTAAATTCAGCCAAAAGTTGTTATTTTTGAAATATTCAGTTGAAGTTCAATCATAGGAATTTTCTATCAATTGTTCTTTTTTTCTTCACAGAATTTTTTAACTTAGTTTCTTTGTATACCACCTATTTTTCTCTTGTGCACCACCTGTTGAGAATTGCTGCTTTAAAGATCTGTATGGGTGTCACACAACGTTACATTAGTTTAATCAGTATAATGTCACAATAGCAGTTTTACACACAGTCATTTCAGACAGATATGATCATGTCAGATTTTCTGAGTGATTATTGTTATATCTCATTGTATTGAAATTATATTACTGACACATTTATGATTTATTTACATTTTTATGTAAAACTTTGCTCATATAAATTGCTATAAAACCATATGCTCATAGTTTTTGTGTATCATTTTTGTGTACATCATATTGCTATAAAACATATGCTCATAGTTTTTGTGCAAGTAAA
Source organism: Stegodyphus dumicola (assembly GCF_044657685.1). NCBI lineage: Eukaryota > Metazoa > Arthropoda > Arachnida > Araneae > Eresidae > Stegodyphus > Stegodyphus dumicola. The sequence continues at coordinate 209,446,553 of NC_140774.1, forward strand.
ACTTACATTTCTTCATTCAAATATTAAGTAGTATAGCCAATAATTACAGTCAGCATAGTTATGTGAATGAAATTAAGCATATAAAATTAGTATATTTTTCCAATAAATGTAAGAAAGTTTTAATTAGTGCATTTTCCAGTGTATACGACGCACTTTTTTCTTTGAAAATAGGTCCAAAGAACGAGGCGCGTCTTGTACGTCGATACTCAATTTTTTATTACATTAATTTCTAGAAATTTCCTCTTTTCTGGAGTTATGCGAGTTTTTTCTTGTTTCCTTGTGGAGTATGGGAATATTACAGTTACGTAGAGTTTTGTAAATGCACATGTGCTTTCATCTATGATCACAGCTGGGTTTGTTTAAACTTTAATGTTTTTGAAACTTTGGGCAACAATTTCTACCATTTGGTTTTCTTAAATTTGTTGGCACATTATGGCTCAAAAACAACATCAAATTTGCTATAACATAGCATGCAAGCTGGATGCAGTCTTCAAATTTTGAGGTTACACCATCAGGAAGAAGGAGGCCTAGGATTTCAAAAGTTTGTGAATGGGTCAAAGCATCATGGGATGCTGTGAAAACAGAGGCAGAGGTTAAATCGTGTAAGAAGTGTGGCATTAGTAGTACACTGGATGGTACAGAGGACAATTTGTTGTATGAGGACTCGAATGCTGATTTAGGAGAGGTTTCAGGTGACTCTTCATTTAGCTCTGGTGATGAGTGTTTAGGGTTTGATGAAGAAAATTAAAAGCACTTTTCCAGATGGATTTGCGGGTATAAAGTATTACATTGTATTTAAATTTAAAATACTGTAAATTCATTATAATGATCGGTAATAAAATTTTATCCTTCAAAAATGTGCATAAAAAAGAGGGTGCATCTTATACGCCAGCAAATACGGTAATAAACTAAAACTAAACTCGATGGTGCAAACAGCCCTAATGGGCCAAGGTCTGCAGTGCCCTGAAATCTGTTTTCTTGACCATGGGCCCTGAGGAGCATATAAGCATATGCCCTCATTATTAAATGGTCAGCTTGTCAGTTTAATTCAGCCCAATTACTGACAAATGGAGATATAACAAACTTAGTAACAATGCATCATAAAAATTAAATAACAGAACAAATTAGGATTAAACATAATTTTGAGAAAAAAAAAAGATTTGTGATCAGATAAAACTGCTATTTTATTTTGTCTTCTAATTCATTTAAAGTTTTCTTGACTTAACAGGTTCAGACCCTAAATATATTCCCCTTCCTTCATGCATTTAAGCATGAAGGAATATTAGCATAAATTATAAAAGGAATATTAGAATATAAAGGAATATTAGAATAAGAAATATTAGCATCCCAGATGCTAATATTTCTTCTAGATTTATTTCTTCTGGGAGACTCACATATGCATCTAGTAGCTAGTATTAATAGCACTCTTCACCGGAACACTGGTCTTATTTTATTCGATTTTTCAAATAATTAAGATTTGACTCGAAGACTGAGAGCTATGGGTGCTGGGTGTAGCTTAATTTGGCAGATTTCAAGAAGCACTTCCGCAGAGAACCTGGTAAATGTAAATATCGGCAACTTTGTCGATAATAGTTCAAACCTGGTAACTCAGCGGATTTATCCTATTCGCTTGTTCGAAGTTTGCAACCATTCCTCTTGCGTTCATTTTGTTGAATTATCACTGTCGTTGTTCGCATTTGCAGGTTTATATTATTCTTCTCTTATTTATTATTTTTTCTCAATTTTTTAACAACGAATAGGTAGAAATATTTTCTTAGACAGATGAGGCTTTTGGTTCGGGATGAAAGGAGGGGTGAATGCTAATTTGTAACACGGCTGTTCACGTTGTGTTCTTAATTATTAACAGCTCTAAGAACCATGAGGTTTCCAACTTCTAAAATAATTTGTTTTCGTAGACCGCAAAAATGTGCATGCGCATTTTAAATAATTAAGTAATGCTTTTATTTTCATTATTGGTTATTGTCATCTAAAAGTATGAGAATAAATCAATTTTTATGATGTAAAATTTTAACAAGATAATATATTGTTAATGCTTTTCTAACAATAACCTTTCAGAGGATGGCAGGTGTGACATAAATAGATGGTTAAATTGAAATAAAAAATATTATTGGTTATCTAAGATGACAGAATAGTTTGATGCATCACCATGGTCATCAAAATTAGCAAACTACTGCTGTCGTAAGGAATATATTGCTTTCTGTGTTAACTGGAATTTAAGACAATTTTTTTTTCCATATATCACGTTTAACCGGTTAATTTCAGTATATTATTATTAATTTATATTTTTTAAATAAATTTTTATTTCCGTTATAAATGCTTATATATTGTCTTATGCTTAATCTATTCTTTTCTGTGCTAACTTGAATTTAATACAAATTTATTTTTGTATATCACGTTCAACCGGAGAGTTTTACATCTACATGCTTATTATCTGTGAATTTTTACTACCATATGCTTAATATATTGTTTTGTCTGCTAACTGGAATGCACTAAAAATCTTTACATGCACTAAAAATCACGTTTACGGCTCGGTTCATCATCAATGAACCGCGAGCTTGGCGAGTAAAAATGCAACGACACCAACAGGTTCTTTCCCGAAGCGCCAACGTTTTCTCTGTGGATGAAAACCCAGATTTCATATTATGAAATTAATTGAACGTAAATTATCAAGATATTTTGTAAATGATGAGGTACATAAAAATATATTGGGTCAGTCCATAAATTCGTGCACATTTTTTTTGGTAAATTTTTAAATAATATAAAAAAACACAATTTAACATTTTAATCAATTATATATTTTCTCCTTTATCTACAATGTCTCGCCATCTTACAGGCAGCTTTTTTATGCCATTGCTGTAGAAAGACTCTGGTTTTGATGCAAAAAAAACTTGAAAGTTCATTGTGTACATCCTGTTTAGAGTTTAATTTTTTTCCCAGTAAAAAATTTTGTAAGGCACAAAATAAGTGAAAATCGCTCGGGGCAATATCTGGGGAGTAAGCAGGATTTGGCAAAAGCTCCCAATTAAATTCACCCATTTTTTGCAGCTTTGTTCGAGCTGTATGCGGTCTAGCATTATCATGATGAAACAACACTTTCTTGATATTCACCCATCATGGGCGTTTTTTGATCAATTCTGAGTTTAGACGGCAAAGTTGTTCACTATAAACTTCTGAATGAATCATTTGATTTGGTTCTAACAGTTCAAAACGTCCTGAACCGGGTTCATCATCAATGCTGCTTTTTCAAACTTAAAAATTTTTAAACCATTTCTGGGCAGTCCTTACAGTAATAAATGTGTTTGCCATGCACACTATTAATTTTTATCACTGCAAACCTGGCAGATTCACCACACGAAAATAAAAAATTTAGCACAGCACGTTTGTACTGATTATCTATATTCATCTTCTATGGGTATTAAAATATGTTCGATATTTACGAAAGTTGGTGATGAACTAAATAATATGTTAGTCAAACAATGACAAGTTTCAACAGGTTCAGAACTGTATTGTTTTAATAAATGCGTCATAGTGAATTCCACGTATGCTCCTAATGCGCACAAATTTATGAACTGACCCGATATTTTTAAATGTTGACTTACATAAAATAACTTATGATAACTTAAAGGATTTAAATGCCTTCTTTTTTTGGCACCTACCCAACTGTACTCTTCAGTTAGTATGACTGACGTCACTTCAAAATATTCATTACAATTTAATAGTCTCATTTACCATTAATATATTTTAATTTATTTATCTAAAAATAAAAATTCACTTTAATATTGAAATGCATAACCAACAGGATATCTTATTCTATCATTTAAGAAAATTATTTCAACTTCACAGAACACTCAAGAAATCTAACTTTCCTCAAAATAAAATGCAAATGTAATGGAAACTTATTTATAAAATCATAACGTTTTCATTGCTTTAAATTCCATATTTATATTTTACTGCATTTTATGCAGTTAGTTTTTATATAAAGAAAATAAGATAATACTGAATTATAAAATTTTGATTTAAGTAAAAATGTAAAAGAAATTACTTTATAAAATAATGAAACTGTTAAGATTATTGTAAAAAATTATTATTTTACAAGACCACAGACATATGTTGTTCGAGAAACTTTTCCTTTAAAATTTGAAGTTCTAATTCAGTTTTTAATGGGAATATATTCTGAATTATTTGGTTGAGCTTCAGTTGCACAGTGAGGAGTTTTCAGCAAGTCCACCTTTTTCTTCCAGTATTTGTAATCTGCTTGATAAAGAATTAATTTTTTTTTTTAAGATTAGATGTTGAAATTCTGCAAAAGAGAAAAGGTCAGGGTATTACATAATTATTCTAAAAACCTGAAAACAGAACACTTTTAAAAAATTGACTTAAAAGTATTGTTCCAAAAGTCCAGCTGCAATAAGATAGCTTCTCCACAAAGCAGGTTTAGGATTACTAGATTTGGCAAGAAATCGCCCATTTGGTGACATCTGGCAACAAAATTGGCAATATGCCGTAGACGGATGGAGAACCATTTAGATCGAGTTCTTACTGGTTTGACTGAGAATGTTCTGGAATGCAGGCCCTGCCTGTACGCGGAGTAGCAGTAGTATCTCGAGTCTATTGAGTTGATCTTCAGTCTAGTATTGAGTTGATTGTCGAGTGTGTAGAGAGAGTCTTTTAGTGTATCGCGAGTTAGTGCATCATCGAATTTTATCTTAAGAGTGTGTTGAGCTCCGAGAATGACTGAACCGTGTCGGGAGCTGTATTCTTGTGCTTATCATCGAGTGTATCACGAATTGTAGCATGGAGAGTCTCGAGAGTACGTCGAGTTCGGAGAGGACTGAACCAAGTTGGGAGCTGTACTCTAGTGCTTCGCTGTGAAGCTGTCTTCACTGTTATAGCCTGAAGGCTGTGTTGCTGATAATTTCAGCGTGCTTGTCACAGTTTTTCGATGGCTGTAAACATGTTTTTGGAGCTGTCCTGAGTAATACTGGTAAATACTTTGTTACCCACGCTGAGTAATACTGGTAAATACTTTGTTACTTCATCAAATGTTGTCATTAACCACTCCAAATTGCATGAACCTGTACAGGAATGCAACAGTATGAAACCTTTATTGGGTCCTTCTGATGAACGTGCTTTTCGAGTATTATAGTCCCCAGAGCTCCAGTGAGGACTGGCTGAAACAGATGCAGAAAATTCTGGTTGAAAATATTTTCCTTGTGTGCACTCTGGTGGCAATGGCAAGCACAGCTCGCTAGCTTTTTTACTGTAGTACTTTTTTACTTGTTTACTTTTTTTACTCATTCAAGAATCGTAGAATTGAAGTCGCTGGTGTTTTCTTTTCGTTGTTTCGGCACCAGATTCTGCACTATCGATATCTGAAAACTCCATAGCCAACTTTAACTTTTCTATGCCTTTTTCATAATTAAAAGAAAATTTTAAATTTCCGTTATCTCTCATAAGCAATAAGGGTAAATTAAATAACCGTTTAATATTAGATTAAACATCTAAATGCTCTAGCGGTATTTATTTGCTCATGTATAATTATCGAAATATTTGATGTAAAATTAGGTTAACAGCTATGGTTACATTATTTTATAAAATTCTACGAATTTCAGATATTTTGCAACAATTTATTCATTAAATAAATGAAATATAATTTTTATAGTTTCGAAATGTAGGATTATATTATTTTATTATTTTTTCACTGGAAAATTAAGGTAGCCTAATAGATTTTGAGAGCATCAAATTTGTATAAAAATAATGCAGTTTTAAATGTTCAAGAAAATATATTATATCCTGACATGATTGGTAATTTTTGAATTTTTTAATACATGCATGACTGTTTTTAAACAGCTAGTCTGGTAATTAAAATAATGTTAAGATTCAAAGACCAAACTACAAACTTGTACTAATAATTTATCAATAAAAGTACTAAAAAAGGAGATGCATTACTGTATACCCAACTGTACTCTTCAGTTAGTATGTCTGACATCACTTAAAATATTCGTTACGATTTGGTAGTCTCCTTTACCATTAATATAATTTAATTTATTGATCTAAAAATAATTATTTAAGAAAATTATTTCAACTTCACAGAACACTTAAGAAACATGCAAGAAATCTAACTTTCCTCAAAATAAAATGCAAATGTAACATTTAATATTAAATAAGTTTATAGATAAGTTTATAAACTTATTTATAAACTTATCTATAAACTTATTTATTTATAAAATCATAACGTTTTCATTGCTTTAAATTTCATATTTATATTTTACTGCATTTTATGCAGTTAGTTTTTATATAAAGAAAATAAGATAATACTGAATTATAAAATTTTGGTTTAAGTAAAAATGTAAAAGAAATTACTTTATAAAATGATATAAAATGATGAAACTATTAAGATTAATGTAAAAAATTATTATTTCACAATATCACAGAAGCTATGTTGTCAAGAAACATTTCCTCAAAAATTTGAAGTTCTAATTCAGTTTTTAAACGGAATATATTTAATTCTGAATTTTTTGGTTGAGCTTCAGTTGCACAGTGAGGAGTTTTCAGCAAGTCCACCTTTTTTTCCAGTATTTGTAATCTGCTTGATAAAGAATTTAAATTTTTTTTTTTTTTTTTTTTAGATGTTGAAATTCTGCAAAAGAGAAAAAGGTCAGGATATTACGTAATTATTCTAAAAACCTGAAAACAGAACACTTTTAAAAAATTGACTTAAAAGTACTGTTCCAAAGGGTCCAGCTGCAATAAGATAGCTTCTCCACAAAGCAGGTTTAGAATTGCTGGATATGGCGAGCAATCGTCCATTTGGTGACATCTGGCAACAAAATTGGCAGTATGCTGTAGAGAGTCGGAGAACCATTTAGATCCATTTCTTACTGGTTTGACCCAGAATGTTCTCGAATGCAGGCCCTGTCTGTACGTGGAGTAGCAGTAGTATCTCGAGTCTATTGAGTTGATCTTCAGTCTAGTATTGAGTTGATTGCCGAGTGTGTAGAGAGAGTCTTTTAGTGTATCGCAAGTTAGTGCATCAGAGTTTTATCTTAAGAGTGTGTTGACCTTCGAGAACGACTGAACCGAGTCGGGAGCTGTATTCTAGTGCTTAACGTTGAGTGTATCACGAGTTGTAGCATGGAGAGTCTCGAGAGTATGTCGAGTTCGGAGAAGACTGAACCGAGTCGGGGGCTGTACTCTAGATGCATTACTGTATTTAAAAAAATATATTGGTACTGATGTCATTCATAAGAGTATTTTCCACTTTTTAATCAACTTTCTAAATTATACAGTGAGAAAAATGATCAACAAGAACGCATATGAATTATGGAAAATTTCATACTTGTCGATGCGAAACCATGTACGGATCCATAGATCAGGTGTCAGAGTAACCATATACAGATCATAGCTCCTACCTTCCTCACTTACTACTGCAGTTCTTCATCTGGCTGCTTTCTGCAATATATATTTTCAGCATGAAATTAAAAAGTTGTACAAGGCCTAGGCTCTGATTACTACTCTGGTTTGATAACCTTAGATGTTAAAAATCGATAATCAAAATTACTGGAGGAAGTCTGAACTAATTGGGATGGTTTTAGATTTATTTTGGAACATACTGCCCCCTATCAAGATTTTTAGCAATTCGTACTTTGACAGGTTCATGCAAAATATGGAGTCTGTACTCAAGGAAGTGATGGGATTTCTTGTGGAAACTTTGGCAAAGGTCATGTGATCCCAGTATCCATGTCCAATTTTTCAGAATACAGAAACAGATAAGAACTGAAACCCAAATGCATAAAAAATAGGCAGAGTAGAAACATCAAGTGCCTAGCAATTGAATGCAGATCGGTTAGGCGCACTGCCACCCAATTATGCAAACAATATCGACCCATCCATGCCTTGAAATGGTCAACAATGCACAGATGGCATTTACAGACAGTGAAAAAGCTGAAGCTTAGCTGCCAGCTTTACTATACAGTTTGCATCAAGTAACAAGGCCTAGGCTCTGACTACAACTCTGGTTTCCCCCTCAGATATACCTAGTGTAATTGTCTGATTATACAGGGAAACATACATGCAGGTGTTGAAAAATTTTTAACTCAAATTCATGCGCCTGACGTAAGGCCTACTGATCCCATGGTGGTTCTAGAATTTATTGAAAAACTGAAGCACAAAAAGGCCCAGGCTTAGATTCTATTTTGAATTGCCTGATCATAAACTTTGCCATAATGCTTATAGTTTAGATTATTTTTCTTATTAATTTTATGCTTAGGAAAAGCTACTTTCCTGATTGTTGGAAAATTGCAACAGTTGTCCCCATTCCCAAACCAGGACAAAATTTAAATGTACCCCTCTATTACAGGCTAGCTCAATTACAGCTTCTTCTTCTTTTTTTTTTTTTTTAAATTCTCTTAAACGCCTGAATGAATTCATCTGTGATCAAAATGCGATTATTCTGGAAGTTTGGCTTTCGCTCTCAACAACTCCATGGCACACTAGTTACATAGTCTGTTGAGTCCATGTAGGTGATATTTACACATGTAGGTGATATTTATAGTCCATGTAGGTGATATTTACAAAGGCTTTCGTAAACGAGAGAAAACTGGAATTGTCTATCTTAACATAGTCAAATGCCTTTGATGTAGCCAATGCAAAAATGTAAAGGTTGATCTTCTTTAGTTATGGTACATTTTCAAGTGATTTTCCCCATATTTTAGGCAGCATTCGGGGTTGTAACATGAATCCAGGGTTCGTACGGTCCTTAAAAGTCCTTAATTTTTTCAAAAATGATTTTTGGTCCTTAAAAGTCCTTAATTTTGGCTAAAATGAATAAACAGTCCTTAATTTTGTTCATTTGACATTTCTTATCATTTCTAATGATTGCCGTTCTAAGTGTGAATTACGATTTCTCATGAATATGGAATTAAAATTACATGGCCCTTAACCAATCTGTTGGCGGATTTGCGTTGCAAACGATGATAAAAAAAAAAAAAAAAAAAAAAAAAAAAAATTAGCTAACCGAACGAAAGTATCGGTGTCTGATTGCCTATTCACCCAATGTTTTGAAACAGGTGTTATCCAGTAATTTAGGGAGATTGTGACGAAAGCATGAAGCCGAAAGTTCTTTAAGAGGCGAAAGTGATGATGAAGGTGCTCGAGAAAAAAAAAAGGGGAGGGGGATTCTGAAAATATTTGCCAAAATTAGAGCAATCCCAACCTGGAAGGCCACATCCCTTATCCCACAATCCAATAGGAACGAGATGCCTGGAAAGTGCATTTTCAATAAACTGTGGCTTCATCAAGCTGACTACAAAGACTGGATATTGATGGATGGCAATCCTTAAATGTGGTCTTTGTCTGAAACAAATTGAAATTTCTAGAATGGGAGAGTCAGCGCTGAAAATTCACATGAAAATTAAGTTTTGTTTTATCATTGCAATTTGTTTTTATACGGTTTTGCTTAGCTTAATTTCTGTGTTTGTTTCAATTAAGCCATAAATTAATTTTTTATCACCTTCTGCGGAGTTTATTCTCTTTTGCACATACTATATGTATGGGATATTGGGATTATGAGTTTATTTCTGCAGAGGGTCTGTTATCGATTTCGCGGGAAATCTGTTGGCTTCATTTCGATTTTAGGTCGCCAAGGGCAAATTCGGTAACGCTAGCCGAGAAAAAGTGAAGTTCGGAAATACGTTTTGAAGCTTCAATAGACAAATTAAGTATTTGGTTTAAACCTATGTTGTTGATAGTAATGCATAATTTTTGCTAATGGCGATACAATTATTAGTTGAAAATAACTAACTAATTAAAAATTTTTTAATATTTTTAAAGCTGAAAACAACCAATTGAAACTAATTTTCCTGAATTAACTAGACGCAAAATTAACTTTCAGGAATTACTAAAGTTATTGGGTAGAAGGGTAACTGAAAATATACATTCCGTATTATATATATATATATATATATTTATACAGTACAAAGTCCGAGGTCTGGACTCGTCGGGAGTTTGGCGATCCCAGATTTGAGATTTTTCCGGATATTAGATCATTTTAAATCTACTAAGATTGCATGTAGAAATTATAAAATTGAAAATATGAAATCGTGATTTATGAAATAATGAAGCATTTATGATTTAAAGGGTATCAAAATTTACAAAAGAAAAGAGCTTAATATTTATATGTTTACTTTATTAAACATTTCTTTCAATGTGAGTTGTTGGATTTGTTTTCTCTGCTAATACTTTAGACTAATACTATAGACATATAATTTCTTGTTCAGTTATTAAGTTCCATTGTTCAAGTCCTGTAATTGCTGTGTCGAGAATTCTGAATAACTTGTCAATCAAAATTTTTTTCGTTCAGTAACCTCTCTGTTACTTTCTTCACTATCAGTAGCTGTATTTTCTGGATTTAGAACCATACTATATATTTTGCCCTCCGTTAATTGATTGATGATTGGGCATTGTCATCGCAATGAAAAACTTCTGTTTAACTTCGCTAAATTCTGCTGCCTGGTGCGGCCATGCCAGATCTGGCGCTGGTTCTGGCTTTATGTGAATAACAAATTAGTTATTCTTAATTCAAATAGCACTAAATATAATCGTTTGTCCTATGAGTATCAATAAGAAAATCTATTTTTAGCATAAGGAAAGAAATTTCTGCTAAATCTCCCCTTGTCAAGATTTTAGGGCATTAAACTTAAATCTGTAATCGGATAATACTCTGTTATTTGGCATCGCTGCTTGATTCATCACTCAAGTTGTCATCCGTTGATAAACATGCGGTGATGAAAGCAAAATACAATAAATAATGATTCGCGATTTCGGCATCAAGGATATAAAATATTAGTTGGTGTAAAATTAACAAATGTTTCGGTATGAGATTATGTTAAGCAGATACGCAGCTATAGAGTCAAGTTACTAATCACACAAATTTATGCTAAAATAATTATTTCTTCAATAATGAGATATTTTATTTAGCGCCAAACTGAGATTAAGAATCGGGATTTTCGACATGTTTTTTTATGATGAGGGAAAAAATCTAATGCGCGTGCGTAAAGCATACCCCTTCCCTTCAAAAAAGCCCTAAAAAATTGGTTGGTGGTGGCTTTGAGGTCCGGATTTTAGATCATTCCAGATATTGGATGTCCGGATATCGGACTTTGTACTGTATATAATATATATACATCTTTCAAAATATAACTTAACAGTATGGATTCACTCTTTTAAAATGATTCTACTTTAATGAAACTTAGGAGGTAATATAATCAATTAATCAATATTGTTTAGGAAATAAATTATATATAATATATATATATAGTAAAAAATGTATATTTTCACTATTCAAGTATTCACTGTGACAAGTATTCTTATCTTGTCACATGAACAGGCCTCTGTGGAAAGGGGCTTCTCTGTAAATAAAGCAATTGAAATTGAAAATTTAAGTGACTCATCATATATTTTTCAACATGCAGTATTTGATTACATAAAATTTTCTGGAGGTGTTCTTAATATCTAAATTAATAAAGAAATGAGATCAGCAGCAGCTTCTGCAAGAAGTGGAGTTTGTTATTTAGAAGTTCAGTATTTAGAAGAACAAAAATCTTTAACTAAATCTGAAAATTCAAAGAGGAAAAAAAATATTATTGAGGAAGAAATTGATTATATGAAGCAGAAGAAAAAATTTCTTCAAAGGGACATTAAAGATATTTATGAAGAAGTAGATGCTTTAGCAGATGAAGCTGAGACCAGCAGGAACATTGATTTGTTTATCAAAGCAAATGAACTTAGAAGAATAGTTAAAGAAAAGGAAATAGACATAAATAAATTAGATGTTAAAATAGCTGAAAAGATTTCAGATTTAAAAAAAAGCACAAATGTTTTGTATCTTTTATTTTAGCTTATTATTCTAGTATCTTTCAAAAACCCAAAGAAATAAATTGTATGTTTACAAATCAGTTATTTTAATCTGCAAAATATTCTTACATTGTGATTATAATAGTAGTTGACTGTGTTTAAATAAATATCAAATAATAATCATGTAAATCTCTAAAATAGTGACTATTATTAGTGTAAAATACACTTATACATGTTTTTCAAGAAATTATGTCCCTAATTTAATGTTATCTACTTCGTAACTTGTAGGGAGTTAGTTTAATTTTCAAAATTGTTTTATGGTAAGTATTAAATTGAATTTAATAATAGTGCATAATACACACTTCTGTTAGTTTCTGTGAAAGTTACAGTTAGTTTCTGTTAGTTCTGTGAAGTGAAATTACAAGCATGAAGTCGGTTGTATGGATAATTGCTTTATTCTATTCATTTTTTTGTTTGCTGATAGGTCCTTAATTTGTTCTTTGATGGTCCTTAAAAGTCCTTAAAACTCCTTAATTTTCATGTAAGGAAATGTGTACGAACCCTGGAATTTTGAGTGTCACCGAATCTTCGGCATCGGAAGCATTCTAGGTGAATAAGTCTGTGCTGGTAGCTAGATGAATATACATTTAAACTAATATGGGAACATTAGGTATATCTGAAAAGTAAAAAAATATGTATTATAAATTATTCTGTGTGAATTAAATGTTCTTAATTTTTTATATCAGGAATTTTTATTTAACTGAATCAGATTCAAAAGTAAAAAAAAAAAAAAAAAAAAAGAACTGCATCTGTTGCTATTAAATATCTTAGCTTGTTCATCAGTAACAGAGATTAATTTTAAAACATAAATATCTTATATTTTTCCGAATGAGCATACACAACACGTTAAGGTGAAGCAACACAAAATTGCGTTTCAAGACTATTGGTCCATTTGGGCTAATAAACTCATCTCTAATTTCTAAAGTTTTTCAAATTATTGATGCTAATAACTTTTTTTCTTGATCCATTGAATATTTATGTAAGAAAATAGTATATAATAATGTTATAATTTATATTGTAGTTTTCGTAATAGCTGAGCAGTATTCTTTATAAATTCTTCTTTTTAAACAAATAATAACCTATATTCTGTTACTTAGGTCTTCTAAAGGATTGTGCACGCTCCCCCGGGCATCATTATGCCCACTGGCATCCTTTAAGCAGCCGGAAGCGAGGATCCGAGGGAGGGTGATTCGCACCCTGGACCCCTCGGAATACCCCGTGGCACAGATATGCTCCCTGTCGAGGCATTTCCCAGGTAAAATTAATACTTTTATATAATTTTATTATATAATTTTTTCTACATATTGTTGCATGCATACAGGTTCATAATAATATAGAGTTCGTACGGTCCTTAAGAGTCCTTAAAAGTCCTTAATTTTGCCCAAACTCGGCAGAAGGTCCTTAATTTTAATCATCTGAAATTTCTGTCTGGTTTTTACGACTGACATTTTGAGTGTAAACTAGCATTTTGGAAGAATATTTTTGGCAATTCGCTGACATATATGATTATCTTTTGAATGGGTTCATGGGTTATAATTTGTTTCTATTTCTAATATAAATAATAGGATACTCGAGTTTCTAAGCAAGAAATGAAACATAATCATTTCGAAATTCGTTTAATAAAGAGCTGTTAAACGTTGTTAATTTCGCTTTTGGGGATGTGAATTCTTTTATTAAACGGTTCTAAATTTGGCGACTTATCAACATTTTGGCGATTTTGAGATCAGTTTCTATAGAAAATTTTTAATTCCGAGATCTGAGAAATTTTCGATGTTTTTTTTAGAACATTGTAACATTGATAAATATTAATGTATTGTAATTAATTATTTTTAAGAAATAACATTAAAGTAAAGCATTTTTATTTTTCGCTGCCATATTATAAATTCCATTTTGGCCATTTATACAATATCTTGAATCTGAAAAAATAAACGGTACTATTCGGTTTTGAGGGCCGTAAAAAAATTGCAGCGAAAATGTACGCGCAAAAGCACCAAATCTAGCAAACGCGCCCATTTAACAGCGCGCCAAATCTAGCGTATGCGCTGATTTCAGATTGCGTAAGTTTATATAGTTCTATATTTCTTAACACGCCATTGAAATACTAGATTAATTTTTAAATCCTTTTTTGATTTTAAATCCTTTTTTTGATATACTATGGATTAACAATTTGGGAATTGACCATGACGAAAACTCGGCAATAGAATTTTGGGTAAAATGCAGAATCACTGCACTGCTTGACGCGTTTTTAAGAATTGCACATATTCGGTATCCATGTACACATCGACCCATTTTCACTTTAAAAAAAAATCCTAGAATTGCACAAAAATGGCACTGCGCACACCCTTGACTTTATCTGTGTACACATCGACCTATTTTCAGTAAAAGAAAATTGACAAAAATTCAATTGTTTTTACCTTGTAAAAAGCGGCAAACAAATAAGTGAGCGATTCTGCACTTTACTAAGAATATTTTCAAAGAAAATGCATCATTCATTATAGAAAATTACGTTTGAACAACCAACGAGATGAAATTATGCTTTAGCGATAAGTCGGTAGCGAAATAGCGATGCAGGCATCCATTCAGTTATGTTTAGCAATTTTTATATAAATTATAAGAATGATCTGAAATAGTTATATACTCTTATGCTTCCATTCAGTCATGTTTAGCCTTTTTCATATAAATTATAATAATAAAAAGGTATTATATGAAATTAACCTTTATCTAAATTAAAATATCAATCTTAAATAGTTATTTACTATTATACTTCCTTTCTTGCCGCAATTATTAGGGTTGTTGCAATTATTTTTGGCAGCATTGGCATCAACAATACTTTGGCGATTTTTTACGGCCCTCGAAACCGAATACAGTCAAAAGTCGTTAATTTGGACACCCGTAATCCGGAATGATCTATAATCCGGACCTCAAAGCTAAAATCTTTCTGCGCATGCGCCGCATTGACGCATGCGCATATGCATTTTAGTCATGCGCGCAAGACATTTATGACTGCGCAAGTGCAGAATACGTTTTCGCGTGCGCATTTAATGTATAACGGACGGTATAAGCTAAAATGATCTAATTATCTATTTCAGTTAATGTTGATAATTGCGTTGTTCCTTAATCTTCGAATTGGATCCGGCTTATTATTTTTTGCAGACTGTAAGAGCAATTTTCTAAAAGTAAGCTTGAACTTTCGATTATGCCAAATAGAATTTCCGATGCTGGAGCTCCCAAAGGATCTAGAAAACGAAAGTATGTTTCGATGTCCATCAAACAAAAAATGGATAAAAGCATATCCTTTGTTTATCTAACCGTTCCGAAATCTGTATATCAATTTCACGAAATCTGTATATCAATTTCACGCTGCTCTGCGCGGGGGGGGGACGTCGCAACGCGCAATGAACTGGAAGTTGATCTGTCAACACTATCGTTATCTTCAGGGCAGATGTTTTTATTTTATTCGGCTTATAATTCCTTACTAAATGTAGTATTTAATTTCGATGTACTCCGTCTTTGATATGATTTAAATCAAATTCCACGTCATTATAAATATCACGAATACAAATCAAATAGTTTTCTGGTTGCAATTTTCTAATTTCGGCTATGTGTAAGGTATGCTTTACGCATCCGCGCGTTGAAAGAAATGTTTAATAAAGTAAACAAATAAATATTAGGCTTCTTTTTTGGTAAATTTTGATACCCTTTAGATCATAATTGCTCATTATTTTATAAATTATGGTTTCATATTTTTAATTTTAAAATTTCTGCATGCCATCTTACCAGATTTAAACTGATGATCTATAATCCGGAAAAATCGATAATCCGGAATAGCCGAAGTCCCGACGAGTCCGGATTAAAGACTTTTGACTGTAGTACCAAATAAACAAGGTATAATGTTATAAAGCACAGTTTACAAAACATTTCTTAGCAAAAGCAAAATAGCTATGTAATTAATTAAAAATATTTTCTTTTTAATTTTTTTATGGTAAGAGTTATCCCATTTTATTGTCACATATGCATCAGTTTTCTCTGAAATTAATTTTACATTTTCCCCCTCTGATTTTTTTTTCTGAAAATATTTCTGGAATGTTGCTGTTATAGAATTCGTAGGAGTAATTTTTCTTTAGGATTTTAGACATAGCAGCTTGGAAGGTTTAGAAGAAAGCAAGATTTATAGGCCCACGATTCTAGAAGATTTGAGAAATATGTGACAAAATTTGAAATGTCTCCATGGTATCAACACATAATGGATGCATTTTACAGAAAGTTTTCAATTAATTTCTTACTTTTTGGAGAACATCTGGAAGAACAATGAAAACATAATATTTGAATGTTTTACTTCTGATACTAGAATCTTTTTTTTTTTAACATGTTTATCTTCCCTTTATTTTCTCTACTTTTCACTAGACTCAAGCATGGAAAATATTAAAAGTGCTTCTAATCTTAGCACATGTGCAGGGATTATAAAAACGGATTTTTTTATAAAGAAATTGAAAACTTACAATTTAAAAGATTCATCTAATATGTCCTAATGCATCATACATATAGCTGGCATTAGGCATTTTCCCACCTGATGCAATCTCTGTGGATCCTAAATTCTGCTGCCTAGTGTCTTTCTAAATTCTGCTTCCAATGCCTCCTCTAAATTCTAAAAGTTCTGCCATGTCTAGATTTTGTTGTTTGGTGTGCCACTAAATTCTAAAAATTCTGCAACATCGGCTCTGTAATCGGCCTTTACCGTATATATTTTATATTTCTTCTAAATGTTCATATTACTAAAGAAATAAAACTAGCCACTTTTTCTATACATTCTAAATGCATTTAGTGTTTTTTAGAATAACAGAAATCCTTAATTAAATCCCAAATTCTAAAATGAAAAGGAAACATGTTGAAGAAAGAAACGGTATACATAAAGAAAATTATTCTTTAAAGATATGTGCAGTTATTATTATTATTTAAATTACCCAATTGTTTATGATCTCAGCTTTTACTATATTTTCCTGTTTCTGTTTCCTTATATGATAGAGTTACTGAACCAGATTAAATTAAATTGTATAGTCTTTGACCACTACTCCACATTATTAGTTTGAATTTGACTGTTCTTGTTTAATTATGTCATTATGAGCTGTACTTGATTTTGTTAGCATCAGAACGTGCCTTTATGTTCCAAGTTCTTTTTAAATAAGCCTCTTATTTAAACCGTTGTCTGATATTGTAGTTGCTTTCAGACAAAGCGATAATATGCTTCACGTCTGCCGGAGGTTTTGGACTATTTAACTTTTAGCAGATAAAGTAAACCCTCGTAGGTACATTATGGAGAGGTTGACAAGTTAGGAGGTAAAGCATGCAGAAACTAGCAAGGGCAGTGGTTTGCATATTAAGACAAATCTCTAATTGTTAGAAAAGATGCTTAAAGAGAAGGAAATCGATATAATCTAGCCAAAATATTTGGGAAGGCTTTAAATTAAAACGATGGATAAATATTTTGTTGAGTGTTTTTGTTACAAAACATAGATGTTTTGTAGCTTTTAATGTGTAATAATCCTAATATCGTTTAAGAATCAATGCTATAAATTATGTGTATTTTAAACTATGAAATTTTATTAAATTTTGATTTTAGTAGGGCTTTTTTAATAAATTTTGTTCAAAAATAAAATTTAATAGTAGTCATGTAAATCCATAATGACTAAGGATATCAAACTACCTAATTTAATTATTTATAACTAACTGCTTATCCTTAAAAATTATCTCTACATATTATTGCCTTTCATTAATACTCACTGTGGTCACAAGATAAAATACAAAAATGTAAAAATTCAAGTAAAGCATATTCTAATGCATCTACTGAGACTTAAAATAATACAAAACAACATATCACATCTGGTGCTTTAATGGTTTATTGGAACCTTAAAGTATATTAACTGGGTTACAACCCCTGGAACTGTACATGAAGCTACGACACTAACTGCATCAAACAGAGCCTGACTAACTTTCAACACTTGCCAACCTCGCCTTCATCAGGCTTTTAATGTTTGTTCTAATCAGCAGGTCTCTCTCTAGACAAGCAGCAGCAGTGTCAACATTTAGTCTTTTGTTATGAATCATGCTGATTATGATCTTACTTCTTATTTTAAACTATGGAGTTTGACATAAAATTCTACCTGCTTATTTACTAAATCTCTAGACTGACCAAGTATGTAACATAATGGGACATTAAAAAAAATCAACATAAAGCTTATTGTTAGTAAACGTAAATGTCACTTCTTTCAAATATGTCCAATAAGTGTAAAATATTTAATGCTACTTGATCAGCTGCTTAAAGTTTATCTTATTTTCAAACTTATTAATAATTATGTTAATTCATGTTTAGTAATAATGCACACTACTTAGGGATCTATTTTATTTTTAGGATGTTATTACAAATGTGAAATGCAGGCATCGATAATATTTTTAATTGAATTTATTCAGTTTGCATTTGCTCATGGGTCCTTAATTTTTTTCATTAATGGTCCTTAAAAGTACTTAATTTTCGTGTGCAGAAATGTGTACGAACTCTGTAATAGATTGAGAGTTCACCAACGGCCGAGCGTTAAAAGTCACTGAATACTGGTAGTTCGGTCTGAGGTTCGAATCCCGCGAATGGGCTGGCTGCATGGGCGCTTTACTGGTTTTCCCCATGTGTAACGTGTATACGAGCCAGTTTCCCTTAGAAAGTCCTCCACGGAGGCATACCTTCCCTTGGGCAGATAGCCTTAGTGTGCTTTGCCGTAGTTAAGTAAACAAAAACCAAAACAAACCATAATAGATTGAATGAATAAGTCCGATAAAAGGTTAATAAAATTTATTCTTATCAAATGAAATGTAATAGATTGCTGAAATTTTCTTCAGAGATATTCGTACAAGTGTTCACAGTATCACGCAGTAATAATCAGTGGTTATACTCAGGGCTGTGGAGTCGGTAGGGAAAATGACTGACTCTGACTCCTGGAATTTTAATGACTCTCATTCCCTCATATATATATGTAAACATCTAACATGGGTTACAGCTTATTTTTTTAATATAAAAGAAGTAATAGATGCTACAGGAAAAAAATTGATGGCATAGCAAATTATATATATTAATTAGCATTTATTATGAAATGGAAAAACTGGCATTAGTTATTTCTAAGAAAATGTACAACTTCGGCAAGATTTTCTTTGTTAGAGGGCCATAGATCAGATTTGATAAACTTCAGAGCTGAGAACTTTCCAGACTAACTTGAGTAGGAGGAAGAGCTATTACTGTTAGGCCTACTTCTTTTAACTATTCAGAATAGATTTTTATAAGTTCTAAAAGAGGTGTCTTGCAAGTATTTCTGTATTTCTTCAAAGGCCATGTAGAAATCTTGTTTGTATTTTTTCATTTTTCTATTTTATTTAAGCTCTTGTTTTTTTATTTTCATTCGCTTTGCTTAGCCTTTTAAGTATTATCCAAAAATATTTCTCAAAATCTAATTTATCAATGGAAAGGATGATAGAGACTCAATTGCTACTTTTGCAGTTTGACTGTCCTGATTCAAATTCTCCAATTGTTCTGAGAATGATTTCATTCTTAATGAAAGTTCATAGATGACTTTCTTTGCCTTTTAACTTCCTAAGAATGGCATCAATTTTAGGAGTTGTTGCTGCTATTGCTGCTTACCTAAATTTACCAGTGAGATTTGTAATTAAATGGACCAGTTTAATCATTAAATTCAAATATCACATCCATCCTCCTCCCTTATATTTATTTATTAATAGTTCAATAAAATAGAAAATAACCATTTATTAATATATACAGTCCATAAATAAAAATAACTCAGCTTGTCATTAATTTTTTTCAATTCATTTTATTTCAAATTCAAACTGTCCAACGAAAACTGGAGTTGTAGTAGACCTGATTCTAGTGACAACAGTTCCGACTCCTTTTACCCCAAAATCTGCCCGACTCCATGACTCCACATCCTTGGTTATACAGTCAAAAGTCATTAATCCGGACTCGTCGGGATTTCGGTGATTCCGGATTATTGATTTTTCCGGATTATAGATCATCAGTTTAAATCTGGTAAGATGGCATGCAGAAATTATAAAATTAAAAATATGAAACCATAATTTATGAAATAAAGAACAATTATGATCTAATGGGTATCAAAATTTACAAAAAAAAAGCTTAATATTTATTTGTTTACTTTACTTTCTTCGCTATCGGAAGCGAATTATAATGATGAGAAATTTGATTTAAATCATATCAAAGACGGAGTTCATCGAGATGAAATACTACATTTAGTAAGGAATTATAAGCCAAATAAAATAAAAACATCTGCCCTGAAGATAAGGATAGTGCTGACAGATCGACATCCAATTCATTGCGCGCCGCCACGGGGGAACGCCACGGCAGAGCAGTGTGAAATTGATAAACAGATTTCGGAATGGTTAGATAAACAAAGGATATGCCTTTATCCATTCTTTGCAGCAATTCCACTTTTTGTTTAATGGACTTCGAAACACACTTTCGCTTTGTAGATCCTTTACATATTAGTAAATATATATCGAAAAATCTTTTTGACATAATCGAAAGTTCAAGCTTACTTTTATAAAATTGCTGTAACAGTCTGCAAAAAATAATAAGCCGGATCCAATTCGAAGATTAAGGAACAACGCAATCTGCAACATTAACTGAATTAGATAATTTTAGCTTAGCTTATACCGTCCGTTATACATTAAACGCGCATGCGTAAACGCATTTTGGGCATGCGCACACGCATATTCACAGCTGTAAAGGTCTTACGCGCATGAGTCAACACGACACATGCACAGAAAGTTTGTAGCTTTGAGGTCCGGATTATGGGTGTCTGAATTAATGAGTTTTGACTGTATGTACTTAACTATTAAAAATGTTACAATACAATGCAATGCAAAAAGAAACTTAATCCAATCTCACGCTGAACAGCTAACTAAACAGTTGAACTGAGATGTTCTGTCTCTGGCATTTTTTAGCATTTTAATTGGTTACGAGAAGTTTCAATTAATTTCTTTGCTTCTTGAGATTTCTAGAAACCATTAAGAGGAATTACAGTTGCAGCTAGCAAAGTAGTCAATTACATTTATTCAAATTAAACATAAATTACTGAGATAAACGTTTACTCAATGTTGAATGCACATGGTCCTGTATTTTTACTTTTCTGGCAATAGCTTTCTCACATGTTGCATTTATCACGTGCTGCATTGCATAGGAAAGTAAAACAATTATAATTCTACTAACATTAGCTATCTAAATACAAAATTTGTAACACTGCCCCCTTCCCAAGGACTGCACGTCCCAGGCAGTACAATCCCTGAACAGGAAGCCATGCTTATAACTAAAGCATCGGTGCACTAATACGCATTACAATACAGTAACAAACAACATAAACAATAAATGCAATAAGTAATGTAAAACAAATCAAATACTAAATCAATAAATGAGTGCAAAAATTTACAAATTTCGAAACAAAAAAAAAAGAACCATGGTCTTGTACTATTTACATTATATACACCATGTACTATGGCTATAGCAAGGTGCTAACCTGTCGCAATGAACAACTTTAGGCTTAGAGATCGATAACCTTACAGATCTGAACCATGACGTTGTTCAGCCTGTTTAGGACTGCGTAAGGTCCATCCCAAGGTGACTAGCTTAGGACTGAGTTCTTTCCGTTGAATCGGGATTCCACAACCACACCATGTCTCCTTCATTGAATGGATGTCCTGTAGCTCTGGTGTCGCATCGGTCTTCATCTTCTTTGTCACCAAGTTGACTTGTTCTTGACTAGTGCCCAAAATTGTGCATCACTTCAAACTGTGCCTTAAGATCTTGGATGTACTCCTCGGGTGATTGAAGGCACATCCTGAGGGTGACCAAACAAGACATTGCAAGGCAGATGAAGGTCATAACCAAAGAGCATCTGAGATGCGGAATAGCTGATAAGCTCTTGGACAGTAATGTAGGAAGCTTTGTTCTATCCAGAAATATGATGAATGTGAACTTCCTAGGTGGCTGTCTACGGGCTTGAAATGACTAATCCAACTTACGATTAACTCGAACGTTTAATGGATTTTAGAAGCTTAAAATCACAGAGACTATTCAATATTAAATCACAGTTTTTATCAGGGCTTGACTCATAATTAATATGTAACAATTTACACACAGAAATAAAATCATATGGAGTAAGAGTTTTAAGTAATTTTTGTTTTGTTTCTTCAATATTAAAATCAGATGGAAAACCACAAGAGTTACGCAATCTCACTCTATTTTTTCAATTACCTAAAGTTCCAATCACAATTTGATGTAAGAGTTTAATGGATTTTGTAGGCCCAGTTCTTAAAGAATTAGAAATTCTAGGTATCGAATTTAAAGTTGCCATCTTGATTCAAAATACAGTATAACACTATTCTTAGAAGTAACAATGTGAAAATAATCGAAAAAAATTACTTCTTTTCTTTTGTAATATTCGTCATAATTCTTCCTATGATTCTTCCTTGGCTCATCCCAGCTGAGCCCCCATTATTGTAGGAAGCTTTGTTCTATCCAGAAATATGATGAACGTGAACTTAATTCCTAGGTGGCTGTCTAGGGGCTTGAGATGACTAATCCGACTTATGATTAACTCGAATATTTAATGGAAACATAAATAAGCTGCTACAAACTACAAGGTGATTACATATGTGGCAGGAAATAGATGAATGTTATTTACAGGTGAATAGCGAATAACATCCTTTTTATATACACGTCTTTAAATACCGTCATTGTTGTCCCTCTCTTACCAACATCCAAATAATTGCGCAGTTCACTCTGTCTTAGCACTCGGGATCCAAAAGTCCTTTCTCCTATGGCTTGGCTTTACATCCACTAGATGACGCATTCCCATAGTAATGCGATAAGTAAAAACAGATAATTTATTGTCCCAGTCCTGTTGGTTTTTTGAAACCACCAAACCAGAGGTTATTAAGCATGGTTCAATTAAATTTCTCTATCGTGCCGTCTGACTGGGGATGTAAAGGTGTAGTTTGAATTTTGCCAATACTAAGTAGCTTGCAGAGTTCTTTAATTACGGCCGAAGCAAAATTTCTTTCTTGATTGAAATGTAATTGAAGAGGCACTCCGAACCTGGAAATCCAGTATTGTATCATTACCTCTGCTACTGCGACAGTCTCTTGATCAGGAATAGGGTATGCTTCAGTCCACTTAATGAAGTAATCAATGGCAACGAGGATGTCTTTGTTGGTATCAGAAGTTTGTGGCAGAGGTCCCGAAATGCCAAAGGTGATATATTCAAGGATGTACTTGTATCTCAACAACTACATTGTAACAGTGCAGCTTGCCTCGACTATGTTTCTTCTGTTCTGATTCACTCAGATGTCACAAGATTGGAATCACATTTGCATGTGATCCTTTGCATTACTTCAGCAGAAGTGCTCATGAACTCTCTTCAAGGTCTTCATTATTCCGAAGTGACCTCCTGTAGGACTGTTATTCAGTTCTTTAAGGACATTCACTGATCTTGGTGTATCAGCTGCCATGGGAAAGCCTTTCCATCATCTGATTTGTATTTCTGGTACAAGACACTGTTTTGACTATGGAATGAGTCTCAATATTGTTTTGTTCTAGGACTGTAGATCGCAGTTTTCTTTCAGGTAGATTTTGTGTTTGAAGACTCCATTTAAGTCAATTATGGGTTTAATTTTGCCATTTTCTAGGTGGATTTTCCTGACTTTATGTCACTTTATGGGTCTCAATTAGCCAATGCTGATGTTGTAATTTTTCTTGTGACCGAATAAAGCAGGATGATTTCTTCTGATGATGGATAGTTATGTCCTCAAAGGCTGAATGCAATTTGTTATTTTTAAAGAGAAAGGAAAAATTGTATTTCCTTAGAAACTCCAGTCTGAGTATAATGTGATAGTAGGCAGCACATGATGTTTACATTTAACTTCCCATCTATGTGTATTTTATCACCAGATGCCACATAATAGGAAAGCTTCTAAATGAGGATCAGGATGTATCCAAAAATACAGAATGGTGTCCAAATGAGTTCATTTTTAAATTATTGAACTAAATATTTCCGAATGATGGTAACATTTGCTCCTGTATCTATCACCATTTTGGAAGGAACTCCATTGATATGGCCCATGATAAAAAGTCCATTTTTGCCGCCACTCACTGCAGAAATCTGAAGTGCTCTAAAATGTGGCTTCTCATCATCTGGCAACCTCCACCCTGGGAGATGGCCACCTCCCGTCTTTGGGTGTTCTGATCAGTGCTGAAACGTGGAGTATAATATCGACTCGGAGCTTTTGTGATGGAAAGTGACATGAACAGTTCGATTAACTCTTTAGCCGCAGACCTCTTTGGTATTGAAAGCCTTTCATAGGTATGGCCATGGAGGACTGCCACTCCAACTCCAAAGCAGATATGATAGATCTGTTTGCGTGCTCCGCTGAGTTCTTCAGGGGAATGGTGCATTCATTTCCTCTCGTGTCCTGGCTTTTACAAATTGCATGAAACAAACCATTCCTTCGCACTGTTAGGTCTGTGGGCAGGGATGAGTCACAGGCTGTAGGCTGAGATATGGTTACTGCCACTAGCTAATCTTCGTCCTTGACCAGTTTCAGGCATATGGCATTGTTGGAGAGTTCTCTCATGATGGAACAGAGTGTTACCCTTCTGAAACCATATATAAACCATGCATACAGTGTTCGCTTCTTCCTCCTCATCATCTCATGCCTAGGTTAAATCAAAGACTTCCTCAACATATTTGTGAGCCATACTGTTACGCCTTGCAGAAAAGTAATAAAGATTGAAACGATGATTTTTTTTATTTGCATTTTATGCAGTAAATTCTCTCGATTCCCACAAAGGCTGACCTTCTGGACCTGATACCATGGACTAGTGAGTTTTGAACTGCTACCAAAAGTATGAACTAAGATTCCATGCATTTGAAATAAACCAGGGGGTTGTCGTAAGACAGCAGCTTCCAGCCCATTATTCCAAGGTGCATGTTATCACTTGCAGATTTAAGTTGCTTGCAGCTCGAGCTTGAAACATGAATCGTAATTAAAAGATTCATGCAACAGAAATCAAATTTCCGGAATAAAGAAATTTAATTATACCCCAAAAAATAAAATAATGGTCAATGTATATTAAAACTTAACATTCCTTATTAACTCATTACAGTTTCATGTTTGCTGCATCTGATTCTTTACTCTATCATAGAAGAGGTGTATTTTTATGCCTTAGCATCCCAGCGATTTCGTAATGATGCTGGCACCTCTGTGCAAGTTGACAACTGTTAAGATAAGGATCTTCACCTGGACATCTCAAAATCCTGGTGAAGATTGCATTCTTCATAGTTTAAATTGACCTTCGTAAGGCCACTGGAACCTAGTGCAACCAACTTCCAATAAGGTGGATGCAGTTTCTTTGCAAATTGGCCGTGGGCACGAGCTCCTCTGCCCCTGAGCTTACAGCAAGTATTGCCAATCCATTTGTTGCCTCAGTCCTTTTTAGAAGAAAGATTTTTTTCATTGAACATTTTGCACAATAATCATAATACAAACAATTGCATGTAAATGACTAAGATAATTAGATTTATAGGAACAGAAGCTTAAAAAAAAGTTATTAGATTTATGCTTTTATTATTTTTGTGTTGTTATTTTTAATTTTATAAACATAAAGAAATTTCCCAAAACGCAGATTCTTACTGCACATAAAGTTCGATATTGCTTAATGTGATGGCTGTGGTTTAATCTACTGATGCAACTTTTTCAAATATTTGATTTTTCTAAATTTTATCGTTCTAAAATATTCAACATGTTTTCTATAGTAAATGAGAGGCTTAAGTCTTCCATTGTATATTGCAGTTATTGTATAGAGATGAATACATTTAAATATAATTGATCTGTAACATATATTAACACTAGAATGGCAGGAAAATCTTACCTACTGGAACGGTGGTAAGGGGTCATTTTGACCCTTTGATGAAAGTACTAAAATAACAATGGTAAAACAATTTTAAATGTCATACATTGGCACAAATACGTCCTTTATATGTATTTCATAATTTATATTTAATATCACAAGGTAATTTATTGACTTTTTAAAATACTGTAAATGTATTGAGTATATGGCGATCAATTGGATCATATTACAATTACTCAAATAACTCAGTAATTTGATATAAGAATTGATTTCAAATAAATGATTTCACAAGTTAAAACTAAGGTTTTCTAAAATAAAACACAATTTATATAATAATATTTTTTATGTACTTACTCAGAGGATGATTCACTCTGTAAATGCAGAAATGAGAAATGTTCTCTGATGTTTCAGTTATATCATTATAAATGCAGCTGAATGGAATATTAAATCATTTCATTTCAATTTTATTTAATATTTAAAATATTAGAGATTACACATACGTATTAAAAATTAATGCAGTTGATACAAAAATAATTTTTAACAATTTTTCCAGTGCATTTTCCACACACAACTTTGGAACAAGATGCACAATATTCTTGAGATTTGTTTCCATTGCATGTCTGTACTTGACACTTTTTTCTCTTTATATCTATTTTCTTTTTATGTGTTTCTTCTGAAGACTCAAGAAGCATCTTTGGGAGTTTTGAAGCCATATGTACCACTCTTAACTTTACTCCTAATTTCAGTAGAAAATTTCTCCATTTAATGGTGTTTCCTGTTACACTTTTATAAATTATCCAGGTGTTCAAAGCTGCATGATCCAAAATATTGAAATGTTATGTACAGGCCATCGTCTAAAAGCCAAATTAACTGAATATTTTCGGTATATCTGATCATGAATATCCACACAATACTTGGTTGCGTTGTGAAATGCTATTGAATCGGGCAACTTCTTGAGACTGTCTTCAGTTTTTACAGTAGAATGTAATGAGTTCAGTAGAAAAACGCTTTTGTTTCTTTTGCCTTCATAGATGATAAATGTGATATTATCATGTTACACTATTGTCGATGAATAAAGATTACTACACATATTTTCAAAGATATAGGAATTTCTCTTCTATTCTTTTTCATTGTGCAGACCATAGTTGTATTTTTTTATTTTAGCATTTCTGCTAATTTAATGCTAGTGAAATAATTATCCGTGGTAATATTCCTCCCTTTGTTTAGATGTGACATTAATTTTATGACAACATTTTCAGACAAACGTAATTGAGGATTTGCTGTTTAATTTTTTCCTAGATAAGGAAATCCATTCAAGAGGTATTTAGTATTAACATCGACAGGTAACCAAAATTTTATTCCAAATTTGTATGGTTTATTAGGCATATTTTGTGTAAATCTACACCTAGCTATAGATGGGAATAATTGTTCATCAACTGTAATATTTGTCCTGCTCGGTAGCACGTTTTGCAGTTTTCAATAAATTTGTTCCACATGTCTGATGCAAAAGCAAATTTATCAGTCTGTAATCGAGCAGATCTTGTTGTCTTTTCATCGAACCTTAAAAATCAGTTTATTTCTTTGAATCTACCTCTTGATATAGTTTCTTTGCAAAATGGCATTCCCCACGCTTCGGACCCTAAGGAATATAAATCTAAGCCCTTTGCTCCTATTACTCCTCGAACATACAATATAGTTACAAAAGCATCTTACTCAGCCGGAGATAACTTCCAATCTTTATTTCCAAGTTGCCGATGAGCTTCGGATTCTGTACATTTCTTCCTATGCAGCAAGATATCATCATCAATAAAAAGCTTGAAATTTGTCCTCAGAAACACGACTCTTTGCAAAAGATGTTAGTCTTGCTATTTCTTTTAGAACATTATATGTAGAAACACGGCCAAAGACTGTATTTTGGGAATTATATCATTCCATATAGTGCTATCAGGAGCTGTAAAAACAGTTTTGCAAATACCGTGATCCGTTTTTGCTTGTTTATTTCTGCTGAGTTCTTCTTCGTTTACTTCACTGTCCTCGGCTTCACTAATAGTTTGTGTCTGGAATTCATCTTCAGTTTCTACAGAAAAATTATCAATTTCACCTCTGTCAGACTCATTTTCAGATAGCTCCTGCAACAATTTTTTAATTTCTTCATCCTTAAGACCTCTTTTCCGCTTATTAAAAATATTTTGTAAAAGTTGAAAAAGTAGAAAAATATCAGACTATCAGAAAACGATAGGGAATATATTTTAGCATATGATTCTCACAGCGTAAAGGAAAGGGGAAAGGTGATAATGAACTTGACAGAATTCATATGTACTGAAATACTGATTTGGGATTACCAAGAAAACATCTGTCCTAACTGTTATCATCTGCAGTAAGTAAAATACATCTATAAAATAAACTATTTCTGGGGAAAAAAAAAGTAAGCATGAAAAAGACTGCATCTACCTTCCTTGCAGTATTTTCTTAACAAATAGATAATTGCAAATAAAGGAACAACAACTTATGTAGACATTAGAAAGTAGTGAGACCACCCAGGTTTTTATCCCTCTGGGAGATAGTATGAATGCAATTGAAAAATCCTTATCAGTGAATGTTTTTCACAGGTTATTTGACAATGCCTCCAGCAGAAAGAGGGATAAAAGTAAAGGGGTCAAAATGACTCCTGTCCGCCGTTCTAGGAATACGTGCCATTATTTCAAAAACTAACAAACCTAGAATGCTGAAATTTGTTTTACAAATATTTGTTATCTATTTAGGAAAAGTAAAAAAATTCCAAATGATTTCTTCCAATAAAGCAAACGTAATCAATGGTCAAAAGTGTTCAGGGGTCAAAATGACCCCTACCTCCGTTCTAGTGTTAAATAATGTTTGTATATTTTTCCTCTTATTTTATGATTTCTTTCTTACTAAACAATATAGCTTTATATCAAGAAACAGTTAGGAATTTTATCAATAATTTTCGGTATTTAGTAGGACCTTAATTATGCTGGTGTGTTGCCAATGCGATGCATATTTGTCTATCGGCTTCCTTTGACCTTTAACTTTCCTCAAGGCTTAATTTCTAAAATTAGAAGTACCGGAGCCCTATGGAAGACTGTCAGGAAAAAACAAAATCAAGTAAATAAATAAAATGGGTAGAAAGTAATTAATAATTAATTACTAAAATTGAATAATTAATGATTAGAGTAAATAAATATTAATATTAAAATTTAATAAAATATAAAGACATAAAACATAATAAGTTATTAAATAAATGGTGAATAATTAAATATTAAAATAAAGTACTGGACCTTGACTTATTTGGGGGCTTCGGCTGGAATTACAATTTTGCACAAAAAATAAGAATTAGCTGTACTGGTCTCCAGTTTAATTTAAGCTCTGAATATAATGTACTACTGCAAAGGTTAATAGAAATGAAGACCATCTTGTTCCAGCACACTAATAAAAAGTGTTAAAAAGGTTAAAGCGTCACCAATGAAAGTATAGAGAATGTTATAACCAGCAATAGAATATGGAGAAAATTTTAATGGATGACCTGTAGGTATTAAAAAAAAGAGAAGTGTCCAACATTTTCTGACTATGATTTCCTCTGAATATAATTCTAGCTGTCAAGCAGAATATGACAGGAGAACAAACTTTCACTGAATCCGAAGGTTAGTTGGGAAAAAAAAAAAAAAAGTAACAAGTGAAAATTTTCATCATTTCATTACATGATTCCAAAAGTCTGCATGTGCTCTTTTCTGCAGGAAGACACTAGCGTAGGAACGAAAAATTTACCTGCTCTCATAAATTAATTGTACTTTCTGGAGAATAACCCCTTAACATGTAGATGGGGGGCTTCTCTTTCCTTAAAAATCTCGACCTCCATCCAAGAGCTCATTTCCCAAGAAAAGAGAATTATGCATTCAGAAGTTAGAATCGATTTTTAATATAATTTTATTTCTGTAAGTTTTCAAGATCTAATTTCTACTGAAATTGCTGTTCCGTTACATTAAAGAAGTGCCAAAGCCTTCTTATTTAGAGCTCCGGTGCGCTTTGGCTAGAATTAGGATTTATTCCCAAAACTAAGAAGCACCGGAGCCAGCTGACTTTCCTTCCATTGACTGCCTTTAAAATTTCATCAAGCCCTGGCTTTTAGTTTGAGAATCATGTAAAATTATGCTGGGGCTTATTTTTGAGAAATATTTTGGGTGAATAAAGCATTATCTGAGTGTACACTAATAAAGCATTATTAGTGTACACTCAGATTTTACATTATGCCCAAAGAGGCTTTTTTTTTAATGTGGTTACCTTTATTTATTAAATATCATGTTCTTTGCACTTAAACCATAAATTTGAGTTCAACAGCAATATCCCAAAATAATTTTAAAATGAGCATATCTTTAGAATTACCGATATGCAGTCTCACATGCTGGAGATAATTTTTTTTTGCCATACAGTGTTGCCATTACTTGCTTTGAAATCCCTGAGTTTTTTTAATCAAAAATTTGTTAGAAATGTATAATAAAATTTCTAATTTTCTTCTAATGAATATTTCTAATTAGACATCTCATGATTTTAATGCATGTTGCTATAAATCAGTATCATAAAAAGTAGAAAAATGTATTCGTAACCGTGTTTATTGTTTTTAAATTGCTTTTTTATTACTCAATAAATGTCTAGATGAAATTTGAAAGTATTTTAGACTTAAATGAATGGCAATATGCTAGCAAGTGGAAGATAAAAGTATTCTATTTGAGGCAGAAGCAACACACTGCTTTCGTTGAACCGAGTTTCGAAGTTAAAATTGAAAGATAAAGGTCCTCCACTTTGACAACAGTCTGCAGATAAAAATAAAAATGCTTTGATTTGAACAGCGTTTCCACTGTTCGTATTCAAATTGTTGACATAGTTAATTAAAAATTCATTAAACGCTTATAAAATATGAAATAAAAACAGTTGAATAAATTCTAAATTCCGACTTCCAGGTGTACACATTTGGGTGGAGGACTAGGTTATTCAAAATTTGATGGCTGTAAATACCGTCGATATTTTTGGCAATGCAAGGAATATGCATACATACATGTAGACTCTTCAATATTTAATAATGAGACAGGGTGAAAATATTTGGTAGCAACAATATGAAGCACGATACGTCATTTATAGTGAATCGCCACAAAATCTCATTTCGAGACTGATAACCCTTTTTGGGCTAAATAGCATTAACAATTTACCTACATTTTAAGCATGTACAATTTACAAAATATGAAATGGATAATTAAAAAAATTCCAAATTTGGCCTTCCAGATGCCCATATACAGATGGAAACGTCCGTTATTCGAAATTTGATAGCTCTAGTTACCGTCGTTTTATCACAATGCGAGAAACATGCATCCATTTATGCAGATTCTTTATAATTTTTTTAATATAGTATAAGTCTTTAATATTTGGTGGCAGCAGTTTGAAAAGTAAACCAACATTTTTTCAACAGTTTTCAACACAAAATGCCAAAATGAAATTAATAGCCCTTCTGGGCTAACGCCTCCCCCCAAAATAACTGCTGCTTTTACATTAAGAAGTTTGTAATTATCTTGTTTTAATTACAACTATATATTCATGACACATTTAGTTAAAATTTTTGTTGTTAATGGTGATGAATAAATTTTCATTTATAGGGAGCAATATCATGATAAAGCTCCGACAGCTCGCCAGGGAGCGAGAGGAGGAAGAGCGCAGGGAGCGAGAGGAAGAGGAACGTGCACAGGAAGCAGGTTAGCATATTTGTGATATGATAATTAAAAAGACAAAAATAAAAATTGTAAATGATATCTTCAAAAGCAATGTATATTAATTTTTGAGTGTATTGTTTGTAAAAAAGGAATAAATAAAATAGGTATGTTAAACAGTTAAAGGTTTACAGCATTTAAATACAATAACCTACTTTCAGAATACAAAATTAATGAAAGAACCAGGTAATCAACAAAAATATTCAAATTGTATCATTTTGTAAGAGTCCTTTCAATTATGTTAAAATCATGTAATGGTGATAATTCTGAAACTATGCACTTCGTTTTTATGTGTCCAGTTGTACATTACTTTACATGCTAATTCATAGAACTGTAAAAAACGGAAGAAGATTGAGATGACGTATTGTGTCCTTTGACCATATAAGCACAATTAAATTAAGATTTAAAATAAGCCTATTTATTAAACCTTCCATAGCTGTAAGATTAAGCAATTATTTCTTCCTCAGCATGCATATCTGTCAGTCGCAAATTTGTGTTGCAAGTTTTTGCCTACTACTATGCATAACTAGAATGTAGGTAACTCATTGGATGACTGTCAAAAGGTTAACACACTAACCTCACAAGAATACGTGCCTCTCCGCAAACACTTTGATAGTATTGTGGTTTTTGCTTTGGGGATTTCATCATTTTAGCTCAGTAAGACAGGAACAAGTACGGGGGGGGGCACCACGACTTCGCCATTGACAAAAATGGTATAGACCTCCCATGCATTAACCTTTCTAGAGAACTGTTCCCTCTGTGGGGAACACAAGTGCCTTTTCAGGCATTAATTTAAGATCTTATAAAAAGGCTACATTTTTAGTATATTATTACATCTATGAATACATTGAATAGATGTAACATTGCTGTACTTGAAGTTTTACATTGGAGCTGGATTGCATACATTATTGATTGATTATAGTGGACTTAAGTCATATTTACGTTGGTTAGTGGTTGTAGTGGTATTGCAGTGTTTTTACATTGGCTTTTGGATTATATTGAGTGCACTTAGCAGCTCACGGTTTTGGATTATATTGAGTGCACTTAGCAGCTCACAGTTTTGGATTATATTGAGTGCACTTAGCAGCTCACAGTTTTGGATTATATTGAGTGCACTTAGCAGCTCACAGTTTTGGATTATATTGAGTGCACTTAGCAGCTCACAAGTATAAAAAATTATTCATGATTTCGTAATTGTTGCACTGTGTTAATATAATATTTATGGTAATTTGTATTTAGATGATATTGAGTTCATATTAGTAGTAAATAGTTCACTGTCTCTGGTGATGGGTATGCTATTTTTGTGCTTTTATTATTATTGAAGGCACTCCTTATATGGAGAAGTGCTGTGGAAATAATGCATTGATGAATGTCACCTCTGATGAAACTGAGTTTGTATTCACTTAATCACTCAAACACCGAATCACTGAGTGGTGCTGAGCAGTTAGTCACCATTAGTAATACTTTGAGTTCATAATCATGATAATCACTGAAACATTGGCCGGGACACTATTCTTTGAATTGGTGGAACATGGTATCAGTGGGATTCTGAGTACTATGTCACATGAAGCAGTGGATTACTGATTTTTGATATTATTGATATTATCCATTGCTTTGCATCGTTTGTGAAGCAATGGATCCGTGGAAACTTGAGAAACTGGGGCATTGAGCCACATTGAGTAATGTTGTGCATCTTGTTTGATTTATTTTTTGGGGGGGCTGGCACAGCTCTAGACCATGTTGACGTAGCTTGTCAATTAGTGCTTTAATGTTATAGGAATGTCAATGTTTAATTGAACCTTTGGAATTCTACTCCTGATTGATTGAGGTGTGTACATGATGAGTTGATGTTAGTGGGCATTGTAGAAGGTAATGATTTGGATCACCCCTCTTCCCACATACAGACACATCTGATGTTGAGGGATTTCTTTCGCTAAAATATGTGGGGAAGGGGCTGTGGCCGGAGATAATACTGTGACAGGTAAAAATTGGATATGGTACCATTCTCGTCTATCTGTCATAGAAGGCTGTGCGTACATCTGCCTGTTATTCCTTGTGACCATTATAGTTTCCATTCTGTTAAGCAGGCTGTTTTAATTTCTATTTTAGGGCCGATTGTGGCCGTAGCATGTTTATTTCATCTCCAAGCTGTTCCATTGTGGCTTGCTTTGGCGAGGAAATCGGCTCTCTCATTGCCTTCACAATTGCTGTGCCCTCTTGTCCAGGTGATGATAAAGATTTTGTTACTGGAGGTGATGGTATCTTTTATTTTTTCTGCAACTCCTGAGGTGGTGCTTGAATTTTTAATCGTATATATTGATGATCGACTGTCTGTCACTATGTGGATATTATTGGTTTGTTCAGTGTTACAGTGAGCACATTTTGTGAGGAAGCATTTTTCATGTAGTGGAATATATCAGTTACCAATTACCACAGACTAAACTTATTATTTTTTCCATTTGCCAGATTTTACATCTAATGGATTATTAACATAATAAATGCACAATAACAAAAATGCAACAGGAAAGTATGGAACAGGTATCACGTGTCGATTTTAGCCTTCTTGTTTTAGGACTTCATTGCAAAGATAGATTACCTGTAATAAACTTTTAACTCTTTTAAATGGATAAAATTCGATGACTTCAGAAAAAGAACACAAGTCGTTTATTTTTTCATCTAATCAAATCACATAATCTACCAGTTGTTACTGGGCAACAATCTTATGTTGTCATCTTATGAAAATTAAAATGTACAGACATTAAAGATAAGAGGAGGAAACATAGAGGACACTACACATTTCCTTCCCAGTGAAAATGATTAGGAGACATAATCCTTTAAATGGGGTGAAAACCTGATGGTCCTTCCACTGCTTGTGGTATGGTTGTGATTGACACGGAGATTTGCACTGTGTGGGCGGATCTGGATAATCCATATGTCTGTGGGTTTCAAGAGGCTGCTCATCATTGTCTTTTATGGTAAAACATGGTTTTTCAGCATATCAACTGAAATTCTTTTAACGGTTCCATTAATTTCAATGCCAAAATATTTAGTGGTGTCAGTGGCGTAGTGAAGGGGGGGAAGGGGGTGTATGACGCCCCGGGCGCTGCTCGCAGAGGGGCGCCAAATGGTCTCCAAACAAGATTTTCCAGAAAATTTCAGTTTTTATTTCGATCAATTTCTGGAAAATATATTTAAAATGAATAATTATTGCAATATAATTAATTACTTATTTTCTTGATTTATCTGATAAAATGTGTAATAAAATGTTTGCAGTCCATCAACCAAATATTTCCATATACAAAACATTCTTTCTGACCACTTTATTTCTCTAAGAGATATATTTTTCTTTTTTTTAAAAATGAAATGCATGTATAACTCGCATTTTTTTATTTTAAAACAATAACATGACCTTGTCCCGAATTTCTCAAACATATCCAGTTTCCAAAAACTGATTCCACAATCTGGAATTGACATTTTGGGAAACTCGTAAGGCTTCCGCTGAAATGGATTGCGTTTGACTATTCTGGAAACAACTGATGGTCTTCCTGGTTACTGATTCAACTAAGTCATCTTGCTGAGAGATCGTATATTCACTGCTTCAAAGCATTCAATACATGCTGATTGTTTTTAGTTTCCTACTAAAAAGGAATGCTACTGGTCGCTCCTTATCTAAAATGCTTAGTTTCCGACGTTACAGACTAAATTTGCATATTCCCAACTTTGTAAACATTATAATTTTCCTTTATAATCTCTTCTATTTCCTTTTGTTAAAAAGGTTGTCGATTACATGGTTATTTAATACCAAACTCGCAATGTCCCATAATTCTTTTGAGCAGTGAATGTCTGCAAGGTGTTATTCCGCAGTAGAAAAGAAACTGAACCTAAAACTCCACTTCAGATCTATGAAGAAAATGTTTTTCCAAACCAAAGTGTAGCACTTCAAATACTCCTTACTATTTCATTATCAAATGCTAGCTATGTTTTAACTGTGATTTTTTTGGGGGAAGCCAAAAAGATATTTTGCCCCGGGCACCAGTTAGGCTCGCTACGTCACTGCTGTTTGACAACATAAGGCCAAAGATAAACTGGTTGCAAAGATGAAGTGACCGTGTTATTGTAGACGAAAATGTAGCAATTCAAAATGCATTTTGAGATGAATACGCTTGTATATCCATGGGTAGTCTTTGGAGAAGATTTCATGTTACAGATTATACTTTGTACTATTTCATGTTACGGATAATACTTTGCACTAACTCTGAGTGTGTGACATTAGGGATCGTGGTGATGAATTCTTCGAGTAAACAGAGGGGACTTGAACAAAGAAACTCTGCTGAAGAGTATCCTGTATCTTCTTTCAGTGCAGAGCATAATCCCAGAAGAACCAAGGGTAAAGTGTCTACCCAAGATTGTAAAACAATATTGTCTACCCAAGATTGTGCTTTGTTGTAAATGACATTTTCAAACCCAATTAGTCCATACAATCTTGAGTTGTCGCCCATTTAATCCATACGATTGTGGGATGGTATGCGGCTGTTTTGGATTTTTGAAAACTGAAGTATTTGCTCAAAGATGAGAAGAGTTGACTTCCAAACTGACATCCTTGATGAGAAGTAATATGCTGTGGTATTCCAAAACAAGAAATCCGGGTTGAGATCATCCCCTTTGCAATTTGTTTCCGCTAATTGATCTGCCATAGGAAGAGCTTCAACCGATCTTGATAAACTATCAGTCATCGTTAGTAAATGTATGAAACCTTGACATGAAGGTAAGGATCCAACAAAACCAATGTGAACGTGTTGAAAACACATTCAGGTGGAATGTTGAAGTCCTTAAGAGCTAACTTTGTATGTCTTTGAACCTTATATCATTGGCATTCCATGCGTTCCCTACACCATAACTGACAATCTTTATTGAAATTTGGCCACATGAATCTTTTCATGATTAATTTTCTTGTGCTTCTAATCCCTGTATGAGATAGGGTAGGAATAGAAGAAAATATTTGTCTGCGAAAGTTTGAGGGGATGTATGGGCGGTTACTGTTGGTAGAGACATCTCAGTAAATCATTTTGTCAATACAGTGCCTGAATGGAAATCTGAACCATTCTCAGCCTCCAGTTGTTTCTTAAACTTGTTAACTCTTCATTATCTTAAAATTCTGCAGTAGTTGCGTAATCAGTTGGAGACGGTATTAATTCTGGAAAGAGCATCTGCAACAACACTTCCTTCTGCATTGACAAAGCAAATATTTGTTGAAAATTGAGCAATATAACTCGATTGTCTTGCTTGTCTGGGAGAGGCTTTGTCTAAATGCTGTTGAAAAGCGAAGGTGATAGGTTTGTAGGTTATAGAAATGTTGAAATTGGCAAAGTATAAAGTTGGTCATGGGCACGAGTGCTTTTGCCCTTGGGCTTGTAGCAAGTAATGCCAACTCATTTCTTGCCTCAACCCTTTCTTGAAGAAAGATCTTCATTGAACTCCTTACATTTTACATAATATACATCATACAACATATTCATAATACAAACAACTGCATGTAAATATCTAAGATAATTAGAGGGAACAGAAGTTTTTTTAAAAAGATTGTTATTAGATTTATGTTTTTATCATTCTTTGTGCTGCTGTTATTTTTAATTTTATAAACATGTTTCAAGAAGCACAGATTCTTACCGCACATAAAGTTCGATATTACTTAATGTGATGGCTGTGGTCTAATCTACTGATGCAATTTTTAAAAATATTTAATCTAAAATAATATACCGTATTTGACGGCATATAAGATGCTGTTTTTTTCCTAAATTTGGTCTCGAAAAAGTTACCTGCGTCTTATACGTGAAGGTAATTAATTGCATTCAATAATTTTTTATTTGGCTTTTACAAAACGTGAGAACTAAAAGAAACCACGCTATTGAAACGTTTTTTCCTTGTGTGTGGCTGTCTAAATAAGGGTGCGTCTTATATGCCATCAAATACGGTAATTGGTTTGTAAAATATATTAAATAATTTTCATATATTTTCCTCTTATTTTATGATTTCTTTCTTACTACACGATATAGCTTTCTATCAAGAAAGAATTATGAATTTTATCAATAATTTTCGGCAATTAATAGGATCTTAATTATGCTGATGTGTGGTTGATGCATATTTGCCTATCAGCTTTCTTTCACCTTTAACTTTCCTTTCATGGAGTAGCTTTAAAATTTCATTAAGCCCTGGCTTTTAGTTTGAGAATCGAAGAAAATGATGCTGGGGCTTATTTTCCAATTAGATCTTTATAGTCTGAGAAATATTTTGGGGAAATAATGCATTATTATTAGTGCACACAGTTAAAAAACTTGCTTTTATATCAAGAAATTTGTAATTATCTTGTTTTAATTACAAGTATATATCCATGCCACATTTAGTTTCAAATTTTTGCTATTATAATTAATGATGGCTAATTTTTTCATTTTTAGAGACCTGCGTGCCACCTCTGGTGCAGGACACCAGAGAGGTGGAAATGGTCGCGCAGGAGGAAGGTGCACAGGGGGAAGACGCACAGGAGGAAGGTGCACAAGAAGAACGCACGCCGGAGGAAGTCGCGTGGGAAGAAGACACGCTCGAAGAAGAGGTGTTCGAAGAAGAAGCAGGTTAGCATATTTCTGTTTGAGAATCTGATAAAAGAGTACTCAGTCTTGTTTGGTGTGGAACACTCGTGCTACGCACTGTAATCATGAAAGTTTGAGTTATCTGAAACTATTAATTTTCTTTAAACATCAAGTGGATTTTATATTTTGCAGTTTCATAATAAAGTACTTGCTAAACTCTCATTGTATGCTTCAGACAGACGAAGCACAACTTAACTTTCAAAACTTGCCAGCCGTGCCTACAACAGGCTTTCAGGTTTTTCCTGATTAACAGGTTTCTCTCCTGGCAAGCAGCAGCTAATCTTCTGTTACAAATCATGCTGATTATGATTTTATTTCTAATTTTAACCTATGCCATTTGACATAAAATTTACCTGCTATTTACTAAACCTCTAGACTGAGTAAGTACATGGCAAAATGAGACATAAAAGAAAAAATCAGCATAAAGCCATTAATAAAATGTAAATGAAATGTCCCCAGTCTTCTTTCAAATATGTCCAACAATTATACATGTAAAATATTTAATGCTATTTGTAAACTTTATAATGTGGATTTCATTCTCAAATTTGTTTTAAAATTATGTTTAATAAGAATGCATCCTAGCTCCTATTTTTTAGCTCCTATTGGCTGATAGGTCCTTAATTTTTTTCATTAATGGTCCTTAAAAGTACTTAATTTCCATGTGCAGAAATGTGTACGAACCCTGAAGCTGTGTCCAAAGTAAAGAGAGGCTTGCATTCAGAAGTTAGAATGGTTTTTTATGGCATAATTATTTTTAAAATAAAATTTTTCTGTTGAAATTGGGGCTTCTCTTGGAGAAAAGAAGTGGCAGAGCCCCTTCATTTAGGGCTCTGGACTTTAAGACACTCGCGAGCTCACTGACTGTCAGCTCGCTAGACGAGATGCTAACTCTGCATGGACCAACTGAGTCTCCACGTACCAGCAGGGCTCATACAGCTTTTGGCTTGTGTTGGAGAACATTCTGGGCTAAACCAGTAAGAATTCGTTCCAGAAGCTTCTCCATCCATCTGTGGCATATCGCCAATTTGTTCGACAAATGTGGCAACCCTATACCTGCCTTGTTGGGAAGCTATCATACCGTGCCTGGACACTTCGTAACAATACATTACCTTGTACTAAACTTTAAGTAAAGTATGAGATAAACTGTTGTCTACAATCAGGAGAATTTTTGTGTCATCAGGCAAACCAACCGAATTCAAATATTGACGAGCATTGGGTGCAAAATGATTTTCAAACCAGTCATTTATTAATGCTTGTGTCATCCATGCTCTTTTATTTGCACAATATATAATGGGGGAAAATCTTTACTCCTCTAAATTCTGGATGCCTGTATTTTCCCCCGATTACGAAAAGTTTACACTTGTGCATTCCTGCAGCATTTGTGCATGCTAAAATTGTTAGTCTTGAAGAGTCACTGGGAAGTAAATGTGGAACATAGATTGGGAACTGCTGATTTAGAAGTTAGAATATGATATTTAAATTATGTTTCTGTTTATTGGAATTTTACGCACTGTATGGTGTATATTCTAACATAGAGAATGACTATTGTGTGCCTTTTCACAATACAAGGCCTTCTTTGTTTATCCAACTCTTCTTCTCCCCCCCAAAAAAATGTATCATGTTTGTAATTGGTTTTTAAGTCACAGTAATATTGATAATATATTCTTCAGTTAGTCTCCAAGAATATAACTGCCATTTTCTCATTTATCTGTCCACTTTGAAATAACAAATCATATTGATAACTAATTCTTTAAAGCAGCAGTCGTCATTCCTTTAAACAAAAACCCTTACCATAATCAAAGTGTTTACTGTTTTATATATATATATATATGTATATAAACTTTGAATTTTGTATGTGACGAATTACTCTTCCCATTGATATTTAAATAAATCCGTGGCCTTCCAGTACATATCTCAGTACATATATCTTTTTTTTTTTTTTTTAAAATTTCAGATAATATATTAATTCTTTTCTTTTGTAGAAATCCAGGAGGGAATGATGACAGATGAGGTTTGTATAATTATAATTAAACTTATCTACATTATCAATTTGTTTTCTGTGCATGTTGTTATCTAAGGGCAGTGGTCTCAAACATAAATTGAATGTGGGCCTAATGCCCGATCTGAAAAAAGCTTATTCCAAATAATTCTAAATATGTTCAGCACACCTGCGGCCAAGTTGCTGAACAGTGGTAGTTTAGTTGGAGGTTCAAAAGCCACTTACAGGTTGGCTGCATGGGCATTTTCATGGTTTTCCCCAGGTGTAATATGTATACAAACCGGTTTCCCTTAGAAAGTCCTCCACTAATTGCCATTATCACGTAAACCAACCAAACCATCTAATTAAGTTGAATTACTGACTAACTTACTTCAGCTAAAAATAAGCATTTTACAAAATATTTCCAGGGTGACAAAATGTGAGAGCAAATAAAGACAACTTATTCTCTTTCTTATATTTATTAAGTTTTCCTTTGATGTATATAAAAAATATCCATATACAGTCAAAAGTCGTTAATTTGGACACCCATAATCCGGAATGATCTATAATCCAGACCTCAAAGCTAAAAATTTTCTGCGCATGCGCCTCGTTGATGACACACGCGCATAGGACCTTTTACCACTGCGCATATGCGTGTGCGCAAGTGCAGAATACGTTTTTGCGCGCACGTTTTATGTATAACGGACGGTATAATCTAAAATTATCTAATTATCTATTTCAGTTAATGTTGATGATTGCGTTGTTCCTTAATCTTCGAATTGGATCCGGCTTATTATTTTTTGCAGACTGTAAGAGCAATTTTATAAAAGTAAGCTTGAACTTTCGATTATGTCAAATAGAATTTCTGATTCTGGAGCTCCCAAAGGATTGTACAAAACGAAAGTATGTTTCGATGTCCATCAAACAAAAAGCGGAATTGCTGCAAAAAATGGATAAAGACATGAAGAATCTGACAGAGAGGTTAGTGAAAACGAAAAAATTTCGATTGACAAGTTAGTCGGTATTCTCGGCACAACAATTAACTGGACTTGAACAGCGGAACTTTGTAACTGAACAAGTACAGAATTAAAGAGAAAGTATTATCACATAAAACAAAGCAATTTAAAACAACATACATTGAAAGAAATGTTTAATAAAGTAAACAAATAAATATTAAGCTTTTTTTTTTTTGTAAATTTTGATACCCTTTAGATTATAATTGTTCTTTATTTCATAAATTAAGGTTTCATATTTTTAATTTTAGAATTTCTGCATGCCATCTTACGAGATTTAAACTGATGATCTATAATCCGGAAAAATCGATAATCCGGAATCACCGAAGTCCCGACGAGTCCATATTAACGACTTTTGACAGTATTTGTTCATTAATGAGTGAATTTCTTTATTTCCGACTACAGATTTCAGCTGCACCACCTGATAAACATCAGTCAATCTCATTCTTTTCATATTAATTATCAACTGCACAGAAAAAATTTTCACATCTAAATATGTACTCAAACAAAGTGATTGTTCTTATTGCGAAAATTCAGATATGAGGATATTTTACTTTTTTTAGAAGTATGAATAAAACTTAGTCATATCTATAGCTTGAAATGTTTGAAAAAATTTATATGAATTAAAAATATATATTTATATGATTTATATTAAATAAATTAGTTCTGTTTGTGAATTTTTTTTTGCAGTTCTTATACTCGTTTTGAATCATAAGCAAAATGATGTAAAACCGGACTCCGAATCATTAAAGTCTTAAACTTTTACTTCAAAATCTTGTCATAATAATGCTAATTCAGTTGATGGGCTACCAGTTTAAGACGACTGCCTTAGAAAAGGTTTTCTTTCTTGTTAATATACTTCCTTTTCAAAGATAATCAAAATGAGATGATTTATTGTATTTAAGATTCAACATTTTGACTGCTACTTCTATGACACTTAAAGTTCTGTACACGACACATTATTTATTATATTGTTATGAATTAACTATGTAAAAGCAATAGATTCAGGCCGTGAGAATATTATTTCTTAATTTTTTTAGTATAATTGATTGAAATAAATATTTAATTAAATCATGAATTTTTATTTAAATCAATCAGATTAAAGTATTAAATACTTTTTATAGAATTATATAACATATTTTTCACATTTTAAATCTACTGAAAATACATAATATGCCTCAATGAATAGTCATCTAATTTCCTATAAAATGTTTTGCTATTCCACCCGGGCTATGTCTGTCCACAGTCT
Organism: Stegodyphus dumicola; assembly: GCF_044657685.1. NCBI lineage: Eukaryota > Metazoa > Arthropoda > Arachnida > Araneae > Eresidae > Stegodyphus > Stegodyphus dumicola. The sequence goes on from NC_140774.1 coordinate 209,489,114, forward strand.
CAACTGATAAACTGTATTAAATTTAAGAAGATCCCTTTTAAGGAACTGTTAAATTTAAACCTTTTCAATATTATTTTTCTTTTTTATCTCATTCAATGTTTCATTATTTAATAAAACTGATGTACTATAAAGAAAATGCACTGTGTATTGAGTTTGTACTCTTCTCAACTTATAAAAGGACAGGCAATTTAAATGAACAGACAGTTGCTGATAAATACACTCCACACTAATACACTGCTGGCCATTAAAATTGCAACACCAGAAAGGTATGATATGACGAACATCAAAATCATATGAAAGGAAGAAGAGATTGGGATATGCAAATGATTAGTATTTCAGCATATTTAGACAATGCAGGAGGGAGAAACGACATCTGAAGCACTGCATAAAAGAAAAGTTGTGTATTGTATTTCTCATTCGGAAAGTGCTTTTTAAGATCGGAGTTAGCTCAGAATATCATTTTATGTCTCGAATAATAAGAAGAAATGCTTACCAGCAAGTGTCGTAATTCGGTAGAGGCAGAATCGTTGCCTATCTAGAGTGTGGATTATTGTTCAATGGTATCACCCTGGTTGACATCCAACTATTGTCATGCGAATACAGAATCAGTGGTTTGTTGAGGGTCATACTGAACAGCATGCAGGATCTCGGTGCCCTCCATAATGAAAAATAATCATGGGAGGGTAGTGCGCGAGAGGACAGACATAGTGTGAGGTCAATTCTGCAAATCCGTACAACCACATTACGGACCATTACGCAAGAAGTGGGCATGTTTGCAGCATGCCTAGTATATGTTCATATGGTGTGTTGATGTTTGCAGTTGCATGGACTATCAGCATAGCAACCATTACTTTGGCTTCTCTTGACAATGCAGGATAGAGAGAGATGGCAACTCTGATGTGACGAATGACGAAGTTGGATACAGGAGTGGCACAATGTCATCTTTTCTGATGAGTCTAGATTCAGCATGCAGTATTTTGATGGCCATAAACATATCTGGAGGTTCCGGGGAAACAGCATGTCACCTGCTTGCGTTCGATATTGACATAGGGGCCCTGCACCATTTGTGATAGTTTGGGTAGCCATTTGGTACATGACATGCACATCTCTAGTTTCGATTGACGGTAATTTGAACAAAGATCAGTACATTTCTGACATCTTATGTCCAGTAGTTGTGCAGGATCTTTGATGCCTGCCAAATGCCATCTTCCAACAAGATAATGCCTTATCTCTAGTTGCATGTAGTGTTCTGACATACCTTGATACACAGGGTATTCAATTGCTGCCCTGGTCTGCAAATCTGTCATTCATTGAAAACCTGGTCATGGGTTGCTGAGAGACTGGCCCACCACCCCTCTTAATATGGTTGATGTTAATGAGTTGCCCACTTCTCTCACCCAGGCTCAGTTTGACGCCATGCCTAACCGGGTAGCGACTGTTTTTGCTTATCCTGTAAACCCCCAAAATGCCTACAAATTTAATCATTTTGTCTTAATGCCATACCGCATATGTACACTAAATTATCTTTTTTGTATTTGCTTTCTTTAAGGTGCTGCAGTTTTAGTGGCCAGGAGTTTATATTTATGAGAGTGGGAACTAAATAAAAATGTAAGAAAGAATGATTTTATAGGATACACACCTGATATTATAAAAAATTATTTTTACTCATATCTTCAGAGAAAAAAGAGGTGTATATTAAGGAATTTTATCAGACTTTTAATAAAGGTTGTAGATATCTTATGTGAGACACTAAATTGATTACATGATGGATCAGGCTATGTTAGATTTTTGTCAGGTTTCCTGACTGTTCAAGTTCACAAACTGGCAATTTTGATGAACACAAAGGATGCAATAACCAGTGGCAACAATACAAGGCATCGCCAAGATTAAAAAAAAATTCTTCTTAAAATCTGATTCTTGCATTTCTTAAAATCTTAATCTTACATTTGAACTATCAGGAAATCCAGTCTGTATGATGTATTAAGATCGGAGTTAGCTCAGAATATCATTTTATGTCTCAAATAATAAGAAATGCTTACCAGCAAGTGTCGTAATTCGGTAGAGGTAGGATTGTTGCCTATCTAGAGTGTGGATTATTGTTCAATGGTATCACCCTGGTTGACATCCAACCATTGTCATGCAAATACAGAATCAGTGGGTTGTTGAGGGTCATATTGAACGGCATGCAGGATCTCGATGCCCTCCATAATGAAATATAGTCATAATGAAAAATAATCATGGGAGGGTAGTGCGCGAGAGGCCAGACATAGTGTGAGGTCAATCCTGCAAATCCGTACAACCACATTACAGTCCATTACGCAAGAAGTGGGCATGTTTGCAGCATGCCTAGTATCTGTTCATATGGTGTGTTGACGTTTGCAAGCATGGACTATCAGCATAGCAACCATTACTTTGGCACTTTAGTACATCCATATACGCTGAAATGAACATGCTACTTTCAGCAAAACGAGTTCTTTTTTAGATTGTGTTGCACTATATTTTATTGAGTGTCACATTCTCTCCAGATCTGAAGTCATGGATTAGCCGTCTTGGATGGCCCAAATCTGGATTCCTTGGGAAAGAAAGCTTGGCTGTGCATTTGTCCAATCAAAGCTTGCATCCATTGGAAGATTTCTTCTCAGCTGTGAGACATTTTGACACCTGTTTAGATTGACTATTATTAGCAAATAAAGTTATTCTTTGAAGCGATAATTTGTGAAAGACATTCACCAGTATCTCTTGGAACTAAATTTGGCAGTTACCTCTTAGTTTACTTGAATGTTAGTTGCTAAGATATGTTGATGACTGGCTTTCCATCTTAGTGTGACTCATCATACGATGTTTTAATGCAAAATACTTTTTTGACTGAGCATTCTGAATTCAGATAGATGCAAAAATCTGCTTTTCCTACAACAAATAGTGCATGTGTACTCATGTCACATTAAAAAATTCTTTTTTGTTAATTTCCCTATTGAACAACTGTCTATGCCTGTCTTTTTATTATTCGGAATAATGAATTTTCTTTCAAAACAGTTCAATGAACAAGACTTAAGTGAACTGGCTTGAAATAAAATTTATTTCAAAATATTCTTTTCTGAAATATTCTGTTGACCAGCATCTGTACTGTATAAGTTTCCAGTTTTTGTGGTCTGTAGGCTCTACTTGCATTGTCTAATGCTGTACAGAAGCCCTGGTATAAGAGAAACTCTTTTTAGAATTTCTTTGCAAACACAAATACAAGTGCAATTTTTTCGTAAAAGTGCAGTGGTGTAAACAATTATAAAGTGAAGAATATCTATGTTAGAGATTATATGAAGTGCGATAAACTGCTTTCAAAGTTACTGAAGTTTTTATTTAAATGTAAACATTATTTATACAGACTCTTAATTCTGATTTTATCCTGTTCAGACAGGAGACATCTGCAAACTCCTGGATCTCTGCAGTGAGACCGAGAGGACATTAGAAAGTGCCCTCACAATAGGTAATCAAGAGTAGAAATTTTTTTTGGCATATGCCAGAATTGAATTTGTATGTATTTAGTGTCTTAATATGTTAAAACAGTGTTTACTGTTGTTTCTGCAATTTTGAATTTTCTATGTCGCCAATTGCTTTTGCCATTGACAGAGTTGCCATGCTACCTGGAAAACTGGAAAAAGTCAGGGAATTCGAAAATTGACCAAAAAATTCAGGGAAAAGTCAGGGAATTTAAATATTTTAGTCAAAATCTAGAAGAGTCACGGAATTTCATACAGCGACACCCGCCCCCCCCCAAAAAAGCGAGTTTTGCACCGGCAATGGAAGCGATCACTTTCTTGGCTAATTGTGTATTGCGGAGTGTCATTTGGGCAGCTGGCATAGAGCCGATTTTTGCAGCTCCAATTAGGTTGTCTTTTAGAAAGGCAAAGCAAGTTTTCAGCAACTTTAGTTTCCAATAACCTCAAGAATTGCATGCACATGTGCAGTGCATGTTGAACTAAACAAAATACTTATTCTCGTATAAAACAAAATCAGTTTAATCCTAATATACTGTACCAGGAAAATTAGAATAAAAGAACATGCATTGTTAAGAAGGAAAACTTCTCTGCAACAGGAGTGGCTCTGTTCCAACGTAGAGGAAAACAGCTACGCATGCACGAAATATCTCGCCAAAGCTCGAAGCCGTTGTCGAAATTCAAAGGTCACGTTATCAAGATTTCATAAAATGAATTTCTTTAAACTTTAAAGCAAAAGATATTTTTTTTTTTTGAGCAAGTAAATTATTTAATGGGTTAGTTATTTTGAGAGGAGGGGAACTACAAAAATCCGTGTTTAAGTTATTGAGAAAAATCAAAGAAGAAATGTTTTGTCAAAGAATGTTTCTTCTTAACTCGTTTTCCTCAATTTCCTGCACATATCATGGAGAGGGAAATTCTGGCTGCCAGGTTCCGTCGCCAAACCCCTTGGCGAGTTTTCCCTCCACTTTCTAGTGGTGTAATAGCATTACGTCTGTGGAACTTTTCCATCTTTACATAGACGTTCTTTGGTTAGAATAACCTCCATGTATTCTATTCTAACCTCCATGTCCGGTACACATGGGATATGGCAATATGATGAGCAGGAAATGGGTCATTTTATTGTTGGCGACAAATTTCAAAATCAGGCCAAGGCCTTAACACTGTATAATAGGATGTTACCACAAAATCTTTTAAACTTTTTTTTTTAAATAAATGCCTTAGTTGTCATTTTGCAGTAAAATAAAAAAAAATAGTAATCAGTCATCTAGGCTAACCATTAAATATAACTATATTTGCTAAAATATTGTTGATTATTCTAATTCAATTTTTAAGTAATTATCTTTATTTTTAAGTTATTTGTATCATTTAATGCTGCTTCTTCCCTCTAAATTTATTTATTATTAGTAAATAATACTTTCAAGTTTCAGGAAATTTTCTCTGGCAAAATCCTGAAATTAATTCTAGCAGTATGGATGACATGCCATTACGAAATTTAATACACATATTTTTTGCAAATGTATGCTGCTGAATAAATATAAAATATCTGAATTTATTTAAAAATATCATTAAATATATTTCTTTCATTGAGCTGCAAAATGTGCAAAAAAGACATTTTTCTGGATTAAGATTGGGCAGATTGAATCTTGAGTATAATCTCAATCTTGAGTGGAGAAAACAATTCCTATTATAGTTCAAATAGTAATGCTTTTGGGATTATATTTATATAAGTCATATGTAATTGTCAAATTTTTGTGTTCTCAAGTAATACCATAATTAGTTTACCTCTTAGCACAGCCAACGTGTATTACGTGGATAGATTGGAATTTTCTTAAAACACACCTGGAAAACCTGAGAAAGTCAGGGAATTTCATTCTCCTGTTTGAGTAGCAACCCTGCATTGATATTTAAAATCGTGGCTGCTATTTTTGTGTAGAAATATTTTTTGTTGGAAAAATTTTCCTTTTTTTTTAACTCAAAATTAGTACATATCTTTTTTTTTAAATTGAAATTAATATCTTGATTCTTTTTTTTTTTTTATAGAGTGCGGAGTGCATCAGCTCTCCTTGCAAGAGGTTTGTATAATTATAATGAATTTTTTCCAAGACATTATCTATTTCATTTTCTGTAGATGTTGTCATCTAAGAATATTATTTCTTTAATTTTTTAATATAATTGATTTAATTAAATATTGATTTAAGTCATGAATTTTTATTTAAATTGATCATATGAAAACATTAAATATTTTTATAGAATTACATAACACATTTTTTCACTTTTAAATGGTCAGAAAATGCATAATGTTTCTCATGCCAGACTAAATGAATATTCATCTAATTTCATATGAAATGTTTTGCTTTTCCACCTGGACTATGTCTGTCAACAGTCTCAACTGATAAACCATATTAAATTAAAAAAGATCCCTTTTGAGCAATTGTTAAAATCTGAGCGCTTTCAATTCTTTTTTTCTTTCCTGTCTCGTTCAGAGTTTCATTATTTAATAAAACTAAAGTCCATATAAAGAAAATGTTCTCTATATTGAGTATGTACTCTGCTGAGTTGAAAATGGGATAGGCAATTTAAAAAAAAAAAACACTTAGCTGCTAATAAATATGGCGTACACTATTAAATATATTTTGAATGTGAGAACTTAATAAAAATGTATGAAAAAATAAATTTATAGGAAACACAACTATTATAAAAAATTCATTTTTACACGTGTCTTTCAGAGAAAAAGAGATGCATTAAGGAATTTTGTCAGACTTTTAATAAAGATTGTAGATATCTTGAGTCTGTGGGAAACTCAATTGATTACATGAGGTTATGGGAGATTTTCACCAGGTTTCCCTACTGAATGTACAATAGCTAAAGTTAAAAGTCTATCAACAACATATCCTGATTATGTTCTACTGGATTCAAATCTGAGCACCATTCCATATGCTCTGTCATTTTCTCCCCATGTGTTCAAGTTCATGAACTTGGCCATTTTGTTGTGTAAAAAAGGGTGGAATCACCAGTGGCAGCAGTACAAGGCTTTACCAAGATTTTAAGAATTTCTTCTCTGTACATTTGAACTATCAGCGGATCCATTTTAATTCCTTTTTAGACTGTGCTGCCCTAAATTTTATTGAGCGTTCTGTCCAGATCAGAAGTCATCGATTAGCCATCTTTGGACCAAATCTGGATTTCTTGTTGAAGAAAGCTTGGCTGTGCAATTGTCAAATCTCATAGTTCTTAAGACCAGTTCCTTCAAGCTTTAAACTGCTCTGAAGACAGAAATGCATATATCTAGCCCACACATGGAAAGACCTTTGTAAATTCTTTGTGTAAGCTACTTGTAATAGCCAGTGGAAGCTTGCTTTGCAGCTGGGTGGCATTTTGTCACCTCTTCAGTGCGACCATTATTAGCAAATAAGGGTCATTCTTTGAAGTGGAAACTTGTGAAAGACGTTGACCAATATGTCTATAAATGCTTCCTACCTCTTGGAACCGGGTTAGGTGGTTACCTCTTAGCTCACTGGAGGGTTGGATGCTAGGATCTTTTGACGACTAACTTCCCATCTTGGTGTGGCTCATCGCATGTTGTTTTAACACAAAAACGTTTTGACTCAGGATTCTGATCTGAAGTGGATGCAAAAATCTGCTGTTACTACAGTAAAGGTGCAAGTATACAGATTTAAAAGAAACACTCATTTTAGACATTCAGGTCACATTAAAAAAGTATATTCATTGTTAACCACATAAGTTTCTTTTCTCTGTCATATTATGACAAAAAATAAGCATATTTTTGATAAACATTTTTATGAAGAAATTCATTATATAAACCGAAATCAGCAGTCAGAACTATTTTAAGTGTTGAATTTATTGATTTACGCTAATTTTTATTTTCATCGTAAAAAGCACATTTTCCCTTAAAGTTGGCTTTTTTTGAACAAGGGAACTGGAAAGGACACTTTACAAAAATAGATGTCAGAATTTAAAATGTTTTATTGTTATTACATATCTCTTAGATTCCAAAGAAGAATTATTAATATCAAGTTCACAAAAGTTCCGAATTTGCGCTAAATTATACTTTCCGTTTCTTCGTTACTAGAGAAGTCAGTCAACAAACTGTCATTAATTCCAGAATCATTTAGTGAAATTTCAGATTCACTATCTGAGTCAATATCAGAGTTATCTTCAGTTATAAGCTGCTCATTATCATTCATTTCTTCTTTTATTTTAGCTCCAAATTTAAAAGAAATAGTATTCGCAGTAGCCGGAACACCGAGCTAGTGAAAAGAAATTTTGCGCCTTTACTTACGTAAAAGAATTCAGTAAAACCTAACCTTGAAACCAGTTGTTTTGCAATTCTAACTTTACTGTATTACTAGCGCCATCTGTTAGAAACATTATACACTAAACAAGCAAAAAATTCAGGCAAATCAGTGTATTAGACTAGAGGTGCTCGGGAAAATAAACAAAGTGCCATTTCCAAGTACCCGAATAGCATTCGGGCGAAACTGGGAAGTGGTTAATTTGCATTTTAAACAGCTTTCTGTGCTTGCTTTTTTCATTATCAAGAGTAATGAATTTCATTTCAAAGCAGTTCAGTAAACAACACTTTAGTGAACTAGTTTGAAAAAAAAATATATATATTTTGAAAAATTCTTTTCCGTTGACCAATATCTTTATCATATAAGTTTCCAGTTTTTGTGGCCCACAGGCTCTACTTGCATTGTGTAAAGCTGTACATAACCCCTGTGTAAGAGTATACATATACAGCCCCCTACAGAGTATATATATATATACACATATGTACTCCTTTATATAGAGAGAGTTGCCCCTTTTTTATATAGAGTATACTCCTTTTTTATATAGAGTAAAACCCCCTTTTATATACAGTGTACCCCTTTTTATATAGAGTACACCTATATATATGGTCTCTGTTGTATTCTGTATAAAAACGGGTATACCTTTATATAGAGTATACCCTTTTTTATAGCATATTCTCCCTTTTATATAGAATATACCCTTTTTATATAGAGTATACCTATATATACTCTCTATGTATAGAGCATATCTTCTAAGGTATTTCTCCCGCTTTCCTAGCGTGCCTTCGTGGTGTAGTGGCTCTGCACGCTGGGCCGTTGTTCCAGAGGTCCGTGGTTCGATTCCTGGTGAAGGCATTTGCTCATTTTTCCTCTTGCCTGCTTCCAAAAAATACTTAATGTCTCTACAACCTACATATATAGAGTATAAGTCCTTTTTAGTATTTCTTTTGGTAAGCAAACACAAATACAAGTGCAGGTCTCTTGTAACAGTAGAGTGGTGTAAACTTAGAAAGCAAAGAATATATGTGTTAGGGCTTATATGAAATTAATGCTTTGAAATTTACTGAAGTTTTCATTTAAATGTAAAAATAATTTATACAGTACTTTAATTCTGATTTTATTCTTTTCAGCACAAGGAAATGAGCATGAAGTTAATCATGCTTGACGAATGGGAGGATCAGTTAGAGGCCCTCATTGAAACAGGTAATTCAGAGTAACATTTTTTAGCATATGCTGGAATTGTATCTTTTATGCATATTTATTATTATTTTTCTTTCTTAACTCAGTCGTTAGCATTATTTTCCAGTTGGCTTTAGTTAATCTTGTAATGGTAATAAAAGTTTCAGTAAAATTAGGCTGCTTCAGACAAACCTTCTTGGATATGAACTCGTAGAATTTTGCATTATATCCTTTTTCTGAAGAACATAGAATGAGAACTGAGTTCCAAGAAGAATAAAGTGATCTGTTTTATTGATAAAGCTTTAGGTGAATAAAAAGCATGATTCTGTTCATGTTTTAAAATGCTTTATGGCTTCTTGGCAATCAGTTAGCAGAAAGTTTACCTTTGAATTTAAATTCATTCAATACTGGATGAATGCTTGAAAAATTGATGCTTGCATTGAACCAATGCTTCCAAAATAGATTCATAGTTAACAGGAATGACAGAAGTAACCATTTGTTGTGAGCATTGACTGGACTATTTTCTGCACCATTCACATGTAATACTTATCAGTAGTGAACTGACCTATGAAATTAAGTGTTATTAATTTGGCAAGGGGGAAAATTGTTATACTTTTTATGAGTGCCTTATGTTCTGTAAACACAATAAAGTTCATTTCTTCAAACAGATATCTGAAGTATTTAATAGTGTTAAATATTGCGAAAAGTCATAATCTGTTTGCAAGACTCAAAATTGTTTCAGTGTCTTTTGACCAATGTAAGTTTATTTTGTTATTTTTCTTACAACTTCCCAGTGTACCATTTAAAGGAAGTTTAACTTCACCAGAATGATTTAAAAACTTCTTATAGAAATTAAGAATTCTCAAAAAATGTCAGAGTTCAAAAATAGTTTTTGTTTTCAGGAAATCTTGGATAACTTCAAAAAGAATGATTCTATTTTTGTCAATTATGTCACCAAAGAATTTTACACGTCCTGCATTTAGGAAGGTTGACAGTCAACTTATGATTTTTTCCCCTCTTAAAAACTTCTTTGATATAAAGGATATTCATTGAGAGATGATGAAGGAATCAAAACATCCTTTCCATATATAGTAAACAGTAATTTAAATCGTACAGAATTTGATCTAGTAGTCTTTGTGAAGTTTGCGCAGCATTTCGTAAGGAAAATGTTATGCAGTTAAACTCAAATAATCCAATAGGGGTAACCAATGCCGTTTCTGGTATGTCCTCTTTAGTCATTGGTACCTGGTGATGCACTTTTTGAGGTATAATGTTGAAAAAATAGCCTTATTGTTAAAAGTATATGTAAAATCATATTGATGCCTCATTGGATAATTACCTGGAATGGTTAATTTCATTTACAGTAGTTGCCGTGAGGTCACAAAAATCCACCTGATTTTTTTACCATGTGCAGAGGGATACTCCATCAGCTTTTAGAAGGACTACAAATTCCTTTTCATACTAAATAAGCAAAATCTGCTTTTGGAGCAGCCAGTTTTGTGAGGCGCTAAGCTCTAACCTTAGCCGCTGCTGGAGAATGTTTATGTTTTATTAAATGTGTAATACTACGAGTATTTGTATCCAAAAGCTGTTTTAAAACATCTTCAAATAAAGAATCATATTCATAAGTAAATAGCTAAATATATGTAAACTTGGTAAAACTAATTTTGGGCACAATATCTCGGGGTATCTTGTCATCTGATGCAGCATGAACTGTCAATTGTTTGGGGAATTTCAAATTAACAGCTTGGTTTCTAGTGGTTATTAAACACCAATTTGTAGATATGTACATAGTGTTTAGAATGACTAATCTGAACAGTGAACATACAAAACAGATGGTAAGAGAGATTCTTTGCAGTCCACCAGAGATAAGATTGTGGTTGACCATGCTTTAGATGGAGAAATCAGGACATAATGACTACGTTGAAGTACAGCTTTTTTACCTTCCAAATCTTCTGTTTTGCATTCCATTTATCATTTATGTTTTGAGAATGCCTAGTGAATCATTTATGTCTATATGTTTTGCTGACTATAAATTATGAAAATGATGGCCTTTTATGTATGATGTTCAGTATCTCCACTACAGTCTTGCTGACTTGTTATTTTACATGGGAAATTCAAAATATCCAGATGGATGACATCCATGCTTTCCTCTATGCTTTCCTCGTTCAAATGCAACATTTGAAAGCAACCGTGGAGAATGCCTGCCTTTCAAAATGGCTCTCTACTTTTAGGTGGTTTTTTTTTTTTCTTTTTTTTTTTTTTCAAGCACTCCCTTGAAGTATATGTTTACAAAACAGAACCTTGTATCAGGCCTCCTTCATTCTATGGCATGAGCAATTAAACTATTATTGGTATGAAGAATTAAACATTTGGGAGGCTATTTGGTGTTCAAACTTTTCACTTGAATTTTGCCTTCAATTATACTTTTGAAACTAGATACTGCTTTACAGAAGCCTTGATATTCCATCAAATGCTTCCACTCTATATTGTGTACAGTGTGTTAAAATGAAGTTACCCAAATTAATATTAATAAAAATGTTCTCCTGTTGTTCTTCCCAGACATTCTTATTATCTTGTACACCATCTGATTTTATACTCCATCAGCTATAATAAAGGAAAGTAAGTAATTTCTTTTAAAAAATAGTGGTGAATACACTAAATTTATACCATTCACAAGAACACACAGTATTAGTTTAAAACCTTGGAAGCAGTAAAACACACAGCAAAACTATATTTATGTGAGTTTTGAGAAGCTTCAAGCAGATTTCAGAAATTCTGGAAGGACTGAGAGTGAAAAATTTTTCGTACGATGGTTCCAAGGAACATCCGAGCATTATTTTTCTGGAGAACACATGGAACATACATTGGGAACTAGTGCTTTAGAAGTATTATTATTTTATATCCTTATCTTCTAACTAATTAATCAAGGTAAAACAAAACTGCTTACCTTGTTCCAATGGGTTCGGCCAGGGCCACTGGATGATTTCTTCTCTGTGAATACCTGCAAAATCTTGAAAGGGATAATCCATAAATGATAAACTTTTGTAACACAAAGATATTTAATGAAGAAGCAAACGGTTACTGAATATTTACATAATGAAAAGGTTTAAATGTTCGCACGACGCAGCGGCGACTTCTCAGTCCCGAGTTCTCGTGATCTCTAGCGAGAGTTCATAGTTTGAGATGATGTCATCGGATCTCAGCAAGAGTTGAGTTGCAAAAAGAGGTTAGAATTCCCTATCAAAATTATGTTTCAGTTTATAAGAATTTTACATAATGTAAGGTGTACATTTCTAACACAGAAAACGGCTATTATCTGGTTTTTCACTATATGGGGCTTCTTTGTTTCTCTTACTCTCCCAACCCTAAATTTAAAATGTTTGTAATTGGTTATTAAGTCACAGTAATATTAATAATTTATTCTTCAGTTAGTCTCCAAAAAATTATAACTTTCGTTTCCTCTTTTATATAAATTAACAAATCCTATTGACAACTATTTCTCTACAGCAGCAGCACCTTTAAACAAAAAACCGTAGCATTTTCAGTATTTACTGTTGTTTCTGCAGTTTTGAATTTTATATGTCACCAATTGCTCTTGTCATTGAAATTCAAAACCATGGCCATTAAATTTTTATAGAGAGAGTTAAGCCTTTTTTTTACTCATAATCAGTACACATGTTTCTTTAAATTTCAGATAATACCTTGATTCTTTTTTTTTTTTTTTTTCACAGGGGATGGAGAATACAGAAGGCGTGCCTTTCAGAAGGTTTGTATAAATATAATGAAACTTTTCTTCTAAGACAGTATCCATTTAATTTTCTGTAAATTTCTGTAAATTCTTCTGTAAAAATTTCTGTAAATGTTATTGAAGAGGAGTGGTCTCAAACATAAATTGAATTTGGCCAAATGCAACATTTGAAAGCAACTTGTTGCAAATAATTCTAGCATGTTGAATCAATGACTAACTTACTTACTTAAGCTAAAAATAAACAGTTTTCAATTTATTTCAAAGTATTTCTGGTTACAGATTTGAGCTGCACTGCCTGATAACCATCAGTCAATCTAGTTCTTTTCGTATAAATTTGAACTGTGCAGAAAAAAAGTTCACTTATAAATGTACACTCAAATAAAGTATTTTTTCTTATTGGAAAAATTCACAACTGAGGATATTTTATTTTTTTGATAAGTATGAATAAAATTTAGTCATATCTGTAGCTTGAAATGTTTGAAAAAATTTATACAAATTAAATATATATCTTTATATGAATTATATTAAATGAATTAATTCTGTTTCTGAAATTATTTGGGCAACTCTCATGTTTATTTTTAATGATAAGGAAAATAATGTAAAATTGGACTGTGAATCATTAAAATTTTGAACTTTCTCTCCAAAGTCGTGTCATAATAATGCTTATTAAATCACTGAGAAATATTCTTGAGCCATGTGAAACTGCTTCAAGGGAACATGTGCAGCCGGCAGGCCGCCAGTTTGTAACAATTGCCTTGGAAAAAACTTTTTTGTTTGTTAATATACTTCCTTTTAAAAGATTATCAAAATGAAACGTTTTATTGTATTTAACCCCTTCGAGCCTGGTAGCGAAAACGCACGCTTATCGCGGAGGCCGGCAGTGTCTTCCGCGAGCGTCTCACCAGGGCCGGGGGCTTTTTTGCTACTAAGCCTAAATCCATGAAATTTCCGAAGTATCAACACATTGTTTAATAATGCTCTATAGAGTATTTAAACGGCTTATGCTTTATAGATATTTTTATATATATACTTTAATTACCTTATTTCTTGTTTAAATCCATATTTTACACATTTTATTTTAATTACTCACCATTTTATGACTTTTAACATTATACATCTGAAAACTAAATATATTACTTAAAATTCTCTTTTCTTATGAAAAATTTTAAAACAGGGATCTACACACAGTCCTGCATTACATTTCTTGAACTCGTAATAACTCATTTGCCGTTTTGCCTCATTGCCTCTTATATGGGTAAAAATTCACTTTTTACCCATATAAGAGTACAGTGATCGATTGTCTGCACCTTTATGACATATGCCACAGTAATATTTAGGAAACTGCTGTAGCAAAAAGATCTTTGAGAAAAAAAAATATGCATTAATGAATATTATCAAACTTCAGAGTGTAGCCATCTTGAATCTGTGAGATACTAGGCTTCCCATCTGTGAAAAACTGATTGATTACATGATGGATGAAGTTTTTGGGGGATTCTTACCAGGTTTCCTGACTGGAAGTTGAAGACAACAATGTATTCCCGATCATGCTCAATTGGATTCAAATCTGAGCACAATTCCATATCCTCTGTTATTTCCTCCTCATATATCACATTCATGAACCTGATCATTTTGATGCATGAAAAGAGGAAATTCACCAGTGTCAGTTGTAACATGCCATTACTAAGATTTTAAGAATTTAGTCTCTGTGAATTTTAACCATCAGTGGATCCATTCTGAATGATGCACAGGTCAGTACATCCATATGCACTGAAACAGGCAGGCTGTTTTCAGCAAAAGGAGGTCCTTATTGGATTGTATTACACTGTATTTTATTGAGTGTCACATTCTCTCCAGATCAGAAGTCATCAATTAGACGTCTCTGAGCCAGATTTGGATTCGTTGGGGATGAAAACTTGGATGTGCATTTGTCCGATCAAAGTTAAGTGCAGTTTCTTCAAGCTTTAAACTGCTCTGAAGATAGAAATGCATAGGACTAGCCCACACCTTTGTATATTCTTTGTGTAAGTTTCTTGTAATAGCCATTGGAAGCCTTTTTTTGCAGTTGCATGACATTTTGTCAACTCTTCAGTGGGACCATTATTAGCAAATGAGATCATTCTTTGAAGTGTTAACTTGCAGTAAAAAATATTCACCAAAATCTCTTGGTACCAAATTAGGTGGTTGCTTCTTAGCTCACTCGAATGTTGGATGCTAATATCTATTAATGTCTGGCTTTCGATCTTGCTGTGGCTCATCATACGATGCTTTAATGCAAAATCCTCTTGACCTGGGGCTCTGATCTGAAGTCGATGGAAAAATCTGCTGTCACTACAATAAATGGTACATGTATACAGGTTTAAAAGAAATACTCATTTTAGGAGACTTTCAAATCACATTAAAAAAGTGTCTTCATTGTTAATTTGCATTTGAAACAGCTTTCTATGTCTGCCTTTTCATTACCCAGAGCAATGAATTTTGTTTCAAGGCAGTTTAGTAAACAATGCTTTAGTAAACTGGTTTGAAATAAAATATGTTTTGAAAACTTCTCTTCTGTTGACCAGCATCTCCAGTATATAATTTTCCACTTTTTTGGCCAGTAGGTTCTACTTGCATTGTGTGATGCTGTGCAGAAGAAGCCCAGTTGTAAGCAAAACTTGTTTTTGGATTTCTTCTAGTAAGCAAACACAAAGACAAGTGAAGTTTTTTTTAAAAGCAAACTGGTGTAAACTATTTTAAAGTAAAGAATATGTGTATAAGAGATTATATGAAGTGCAACATATGCAATATATTGCTTATATATAGTATAATAATGTGTATGAAATATATGCAATGCTTCCAAATTTACTGAAGTTTTTATTTAAATGAAAAAAAACTATGCAGCAGTTTAATTCTGATTTTCTCCTTTTCAGATACTCAAACTCTGCAACACGTGCCAGTCACTTCTCGGAAGAGTATTAAGAGAAGGTAATTAAGAGATTTTTTTTTCAGCTTATGCTGGAATTGAATCTTTTATATATATTTATTGTTATTTTCTTCTTTTTTAACTCTGGTTAGTGTATTATTATCTGATTGGCTTTTGTTAATCTTGTAATGGTAGTAAAAGCTTTAGTAAAATCATGCTGCTTTAGATGCATTGAACCCTGTCAGCTATGAATTCTTTAGAATTTTGCATTATATTCTTCATCTGAGGAATTATTTGTGCTAGAGACAAGCAAGTTAATGTATCATTTATAGAATAAAAACTGAGTGTGAAGAAGATTTAAGCAAACTTTTTGATTGAAAAAGCTTTGACCAAAAAGCATGACATAATTTAAAACTCTATGGCTTCCTGGCAATCATAGCAGGAAGTTTAGCTTTGAATGAAAATTAAATCAATGCTGGAACATACCAATGCTAGCAAAATAGACTAATAGTTAACAGGATACTTAGATACTGTGGCTATACTGGAGTTCTGCCATATTAAAGCGGTACTTCCCAGTAACCTGAGCAAGACTGCGAGGGGCATGACTTGAAATGAAAATATAGCAAGTGAATCATAGAACAGCAGAATATCAGTAGAAGAGCAGAAAGAAATAGCTTTAATCCCTGAGAAGCTTTGGGAAAAAGCATAGAGATGTCAGCATAGGTGTCGCATAGGTGTGGTGAAAATGGTGAGAAGATCTCAGAGAAGCTGGATGGTGAAGGCTGGGTCGCTGAGGATTAGGAGGCAGCGAAAAAACTTGGAGGAAGTAACACGTAACTGGGAGAGAGGATAACAGGATTGACATCAGTAACCATTTCAATGTGAGAAAGAGGATCAACTGGTCAATTTTCTTCACCATCCACATGCTGAATATCAGTAGTGAACTGACGAAGTTCAGTATTGATATTCAGCATGTGAATATACTGAAGCTGTGAAAACGGTCACGAGTCATTATTCAAGCTATGGGCTCTGTTCCAAAATCATCAACAAAACTTCCTAAGTACACTAAACCATACTGGAACCGGGAATGTCCTACACTGAAACAACAGAGAAAAGCTTGGCGAGTTTTTCATAAACACCCCACTTTGCCAATCCTTATTACCTTCAAAAAGCTTGAGCAAAAGTCACCCAGAGCAATTAAGAGTGAGGCAAGCCAGAGGGATTCGTGGGTGTCTTATGTGCCTGGAATAACATCTTCTACAGCTAGTAAACGAGTATGGGAAAGAGTTAGAAAATTATGCGGACTGAACAAAGACCACTCACTTTCCTTTCTGAAGAAAGATGGCCGAGTGATCAGCACAATGGAAGAAATTGCAAATGCAATTGGTGAGAATTTTGCTGCCATTTCTAGTGGCAGCAACTAGCCGCCTACATTTCTTTCTGTTAAGCGATGCTGTGAAATGCTCTCATTCAATTCAACTCTCCGATCTGTGAGCTGTACAATAGGGAATTTTCCGTGTTTGAGTTAAGTAGGGAACTGATGCAGACACACAGATCAAGGCCGGGTCCAGATAGTATGATACAGTTATATGCTGAATCATCTATCCTATAAGTCATTGGTTGCCCTACTCACCCTTTCCAATCGAGTGTGGACTCTGCCTTTCCCAGTGCAGGACAGAGAGCTGTTCTCATCCCCATAGCTAAACCAGGGAATAACTCGGAAAAATCCTTCCAACTACCGACCAATCACTCTTAACTAGTTGCATTTGCAAATTATTTCAAAGAATGGTAAACCGCCGCTTAGGCCATTATTTAGAAAAATACAGAGTAATCTCACCGTATCATAGTGGTTTCCGTGAAGGTAAAACAACTATGGATAATATGATCCTTTTGAAAACTTCAATCCATAAAGCCTTTGTCAAAAGAAACCATTTAGTGTCAGTATTTATTTATATTCAAAAAGCTTATGACAAGGCAAATTACGTGATCTCTACAACAGTGGCTTGCATGGCAACCTGCCGATTTTTATAAGGAATTTCTTGAAACCTATGTTTCCATGTTTGAGTTAAGTAGGGAACTGATGCAGACACACAGATCAAGGCCGGGTCCAGATAGTATGATGCAGTTATATGCTGAAGCATCTATCCTATAAGTCATTGGTTGCCCTTCTCACCCTTTCCAATCAAGTGTGGACTCTGCCTTTCCCAGTGCAGAGCAGAGAGCTGTTCTCATCCCCATAGCTAAACCAGGGAATAACTCGAAAAATCCCTCCAACTACCGACCAATCACTCTTAACTAGTTGCGTTTGCAAATTATTTCAAAGAATGGTAAACCGCCGCTTAGGCCATTATTTAGAAAAATACAGAGTAATCTCACTGTATCATAGTGGTTTCCCTGAAGGTAAAACAATTATGGATAATATGATCCTTTTGAAAACTTCAATCCATAAAGCCTTTGTCAAAAGAAACCATTTAGTGTCAGTATTTATTTATATTCAAAAAGCTTATGACAAGGCAAATTACGTGATCTCTACAACAGTGGCTTGCATGGCAACCTGCCGATTTTTATAAGGAATTTCTTGAAACCTATGTTTCCATGTTTGAGTTAAATAGGGAACTGATGCAGACACACAGATCAAGGCCGGGTCCGGATAGTATGATACAGTTATATGCTGAAGCATCTATCCTATAAGTCATTGGTTGCCCTTCTCACCCTTTCCAATCAAGTGTGGACTCTGCCTTTCCCAGTGCAGAGCAGAGAGCTGTTCTCATCCCCATAGCTAAACCAGGGAATAACTCGAAAAATCCCTCCAACTACCGACCAATCACTCTTACAAGTTGCGTTTGCAAATTATTTCAAAGAATGGTAAACCGCCGCTTAGTCCATTATTTAGAAAAATACAGAGTAATCTCACCATATCGTAGTGGTTTTTGTAAAGGTAAAACAACTATGGATAATATGATCCTTTTGGAAACTTCAATCCATAAAGCCTTTGTCAAAAGAAACCATTTAGTGTCAGTATTTATTTATGTTCAAAAAGCATATGACAAGGCATGGAGATATGGCAAATTACGTAATCTCTACAACAGTGGCTTGCATGGCAACCTGCCAGTTCTTATAAGGAATTTCTTGAAAGCTATGTTTTTTCAAGTAAGATTTGGCTCAGTGGTATCAGATGTGTTTTGTGAAGAAGAGGGTGTGTACCTCAAAGCTGTGTTCTTGGTATAAACTCTGTTCTAAAGGAACTTTCTTCTTCCATATCAGGTTCCCTATATGTTGATGACTTGCAGATAAGTTGTTAAGGTGCTGATATGAGATACGTGGATAGACAGCTGCAGATTGCTCTGGATAGGATTCATAAGTGGTCAGAGGGTGAGGGCTTTATATTTTCAAAAGATAAGGCTGTGTGCGGGCACATTTGTAAAAAACAAAATCTTCATCCTGAGCCTGAGTTTTACCTTCAGGGTTCGTTGATCCCAGTTGTCTCTGAAGTAAAAATTTTAAGAGTGGTGTTTGATCGTAAGTTTACATTTCTTTCTCATGTGTTATATTTAAGGAAGAAGTACTTCAAAATAGTAAATCTACTAAAAGTACTGGTGAACACCTCCTGGGGAGCAGAACGTAGCTCTTTGTATTTACAGATCACTTGTACACGCCAAATTAGACTATGGCTCAATTGTGTATGGATGTGCATGGCCTTCTGTATTAGTGAAACTTGATCCCGTACATCATTAGGCTCTGAAGATTAGTTTGGGAAGTTTCAGAACATCTCCTGTGCAGAGCCTATATGTTGACTATTATGAACCGGCGCTTCAACTATGGCGTGTGCAATTGTGTCCTTATTTCAACCATCTCTTTCTTTTATTTCAATATTATGTCGCAGTATGATCACCCCCTCCAGGTCTGTAGGCTTGATGACTGTCACAAACGTTTATTTTCTGCACAACCTCTTAATATACTAATTAATAGAACAGAAACAATATAATAGAACAGATTTCTTAATATAATAGAACAGAAACACTGATAGAAAAATTTTGTTTCTCTGATATTAAGGTCCAGGCAGTGAAGTATGTAGATAACCTTTAAGGTTCTGTGCCAGAATATCCATCCATCCATCCATCCATCCTCCCCACCCCTAAATTTAAAATGTTTGTAATTGGTTTATAAGTCACAGCAATATTAATAATTTATTCTTCAGATGGTCCCTGAAAAATTATTATTTTCGTTTTCTCTTTCATATAAATTAACAAATCATACTGAAAACGGTATCTCTAAAGCAGCAGATGTCACTCGTTTAAACAACTACCCTTAGCATTTTAAAACAGTGTTTAACTTGGGTGTAAACGAGTAACTTGTAAATTTTTAAGTGTTGTTTCTGCAATTTCGAATATTATGTGTCGCCAATTATGTTGCTTTTGCCATTGATATTTAAAACCATGGCCGCTATATTTGTATACAGATATTTTTCAGTAAGAAAATAAGTCTATTTTGTACTCGAAATCAGTACATATCTGTCTTTAACTTTTAGATAATAGCTTAATTTTTTTTTCAGGGCTTCCAAGAGAAAAGGAGGATATGATGAAGGTGTGTATATAATTATGATAAACATATTAAAGACATTATCCATTTAATTTCCTGTGGACATTATCATCTGAGAGCAGTGGTTTCAAATATGAATTGAATGTGGGCCTGATGCATGAAACCGGCTTATTCCAAATAATTCTAATTATGTTGAATTAATGACTAACTTATGGTAAAAATAGACAGCTTACAAAATATTTCCAAGTTTCCAAAACTTGAGTACAAATAATGACAACTTATTCCTCTTTTTTATTTATTTATTTATTTATTCAGCTTTGCTTTAGCATTTACAGAAAAATACATATATCTACACATCAATTAGTGAATTTCTTTATTTTTGGCTACTGATTTGAGCTGCAAGAACTAATACAGTCAAAAGTCGTTAATCCGGACTCGTTGGGACTTCGGCGATTCCGGATTATCGATTTTTCTGGATTATAGATCATCAGTTTAAATCTCGTAAGATGGCATGCAGAAATTCTAAAATAAAAAATATTAAACCATAATTTATGAAATAAAAAACAATTATGATCTAAAGGGTATCAAAATTTACAAAAAAAAAAGCTTAATATTTATTTGTTTACTTTATTAAACATTTCTTTCAATGTATGTTGTTTTAAATTGCTTCGCTTTATCTGATAATACTTTCTCTTTAATACTATAAACAGACATAATTTCTTGTTCAGTTACAAAGTTCCGCTGTTCAAGTCCCGTAATTGCTGTGCCGAGAATACTGACTAACTTGTCAATCGAAATTTTTTCGTTTTCACCAACCTCTCTGTCACATTCTTCATGTCTTTATCCATTTTTTGCAGCCATTCCACTTTTTGTTTGATGGACATCGAAACATACTTTCATTTTGTAGGATTCTTTGGGAGCTCCAGAATCGGAAATTCTATTTCACATAATTGAAAGTTCAAGTTTACTTTTATAGTATTGCTCTTGCAAAAAATTATAAGCCGGATCCAGTTCGAAAATTAAGGAACAACGCAATCATCAACATTAACTGAAATAGATAATTAGATAATTTTAGCTTATACCGTCCGTTATACATAAAACGCGCATGCGAAAACGTATTCTGTGTTTGCACACACGCATATGCACAGTTGTAAAAGGTCTTACGCGCACGTGTAAACGCCTATGTGCATGTGTGAACGCGGCGCATGCGCAGAAAGTTTTTAGCTTTGAGGTCCGGATTATAGATCATTATGGATTATGGGTGTCCAAATTAACGACTTTTGACTGTAATTCACAATTGAGGATATTTTTAATTTTTGGTTAAGTATGAATAAAATTTAGTCAGATCTGTAGCTTGAAATCTTTGAAAAAATTTACTTCCGTTTATGAATATTTTTGAGTGATTCTCATATTTGTTTTGAAGGGTAAGCAAAATAATGTAAAAGTGGACTATGAATCATTGAAACCTTGAACTTTCTCTTCAAAGTCTTGTCATAATAATGTTTATTAAATTGCTGGGAATATATTCCTGAGCCATGTGAAACTCCTTCAAGGGGATATGTGCAGATGGCAGGCTATCAGTTTGAGACAACTGCATTGGAAAACATTTCTTTTTGTTAATATACTTCGTTTTAAAAGATTATCAAAATGAGTCGTTTTATTGTATTTAAGATTCAACACTTGACTGCCACACTAAAAGCTCAGAACAGGCCACATTATTTATTATATTGTTATGAATTAATGAACTGAACTATAAAGCAGTTGATGCAATTATTAAGAATATTGTTTCTTTGATTTTTTAATGTAAATGATTTAAATAAAAGCACATTTAATTAATGAATTTTCATTTAAATGAATCAGATTAAAATGTTAAATATTTTTATAGAATTATATAACTTATTTTTTCATTTTATAAATCTACAGAAAATACTTAATATTTCTCATGTTAGTCTAAATGAGTATTCATCTATTTTCCTATGAAATGTTTTGTTATTCCAGCTGAGCACTGGCGACAGTGTCAACTGATAAACTGTATTAAATTTTAAATGATCCCTTTTGAGTAGTTGTTAAAATCTGAACCTTTCAATTCTTGTTTTTCTTGTTCAGTGTTTATTTAATAAAACTGGCGTCAATGTAAAGTAAGTGCTTTATATATTGAGTAAGTACTCTGCTCAATTGATAAGGGATAGGCAGTTTAAATAAACAGATAGCTGCTGATAAATATGTGGTACACTATTAAATATATTTATGAATGTGAGAACTTAATAAAAATTTAAGAAAGGATAAACTTATAGGAAACACAACTATTATAAAAAATTCATTTTTACACTCTTTCAGAGAAAAAAGAGATATGCATTAACTCCTTCACATCCAATCCGCCTCACACGGCCTTACATTGAAACAACGAGAACCGCCCAAAAATGGCCGAGATTGTAATCTTGTTTTCTTCCCTCCTCCTAAGGTATGCAGTAGCAGGTGCAGTTTCCCCAATTGCATTTTATTAGTTTACTGCAGACAGCTTGTCCTAAGAGGTTTCTTATCTTTTAGTTGGTCGTGACATTTCGTTGTTGATTCTTTTGTGGTACAGTGTGCTTTTAAGCTTTAAACAGCAATAAAAGAGCAGTTTAAAAATTTAAGAATTATATTTATTTTTAATCAATTTATTCCTTTCTATAAAAATAACGGAAATAAACAAAATCTCAGTCGTGATCATAACAAAGGCAGAAAGGCTTGTTGGTCTGACCTTCAGAATAGTTTTATAAAGAACGGGGTCAAAGGCTAATTGAATCTTTGTTAGAAAGTACAAAGGATGTCATTGGAAATCTTCACACTTATTTTCTGCATTAATGAACAGGGAGGGAAGGAAATTGCTGTCAAACTGGAAAACTATATCGGCGGTCCGGTATTTTGAGGATACAGGTTAGCAAAGGGTCTGGATTTCAAAGAGTTAAGGAATTTTGTCAGACTTTATTAAAAGTCTGACAAAATTCCTTCATTGTAGATATTTTGAGTCTGTGGGGAACTAAATTGATTACATGATAGATAAGGTTATGCGCGATTTCCCCCAGGTTTCCCTATTGAATGTACAGTAGCTAAAGTTAAAAGTCTATTAACAATGTATCCCGATCATGTTCTACTGGATTCAAATCTGAACACCATTCCATATGCTCTGTTTCTCCTCATGTGTTCAAGTTCATTAACTAGGCCATTTTGATGTATAAAAAGGATGGAATCGCCAGTGACAGCAGTACAAAGCATTACCAAGAATTTCTTCTCTGTGCATTTGAGCCATCAGGAGACAGATTCTGAATGATGTAGAAGTCAGTGCATCCATATATGGTGAAACAAACCCCTTATTTTCAGCAAAATGAGTTTTTTGGAGATTGTGTCGCATTAAATTTTATTGAGTGTCACATTTTGTCCAGATCAGAACTCTGAAAATACATTCGTAAATTCTTTGTGACAAAAAGCTTACACAAAGAATGGACACTGGAGGCTTTTTTTGCAGTTGCGTGACATTGTGTCACCTTGTCAATGGGGACCATTATTAGCAAATAAGGTCATTCTTTGAAGTGGTAACTCGTGAAAGCCATTGACCAAAATCTCTTGGTACCAAATTAGGTGGTTGCTTCTTAGCTCACTCGAATGTTGGATGCTAATATCTGTTGATGTTTGGCTTTCCATCTTACTGTGGCTCATCATACGATGTTTTAATGCGAAATCCTTTTGACTCGGGACTCTGATCTGAATTGGATGGAAAAATCTGCTGTGTATACAATAAATGGTGCATGTATATAGGTTTAAAAGAAACACTCCTTTTAGGAGACTTTCATATCACATTAAAAATGTGTGTTCATTGTTAACATTGTATTTGCATTTTAAACAGCTTTCTGTGCCTGCTTTTTTCATTATCCAGAGTAAAGAATTTTATTTCAAAGCATTTCAGTAAACAACACTTTAGTAAACTGCTTTGAAATAAAATATATTTTGAAACGTTCTTTTTTCTTTTGGCTAGCATCTGTACTGTATAAGTTTCCAGTTTTTGTTACCCATAAGCTCTATTTGCATTGAGTAATACTGTGCATCTGTGGTAGAGATTATATGAAATGCAATAAAATGCTTTCAAAGTTACTGAAGTTTTTTGTTGAATGTCAGAGTAATTTATACAGCATTCTAATTGGAATTTTATCCTTTTCAGGTGTTGGAAAAGGTATTTGCATTTAAAAAAGACTTTGATTATTTCCTGATGAGGGAAGCAGATGCCCTGCTGGATGCAGGTAATTAATAGTACTTTTTTTTGGCATATGCGGTAATTTAATGTTTAATATAGTGTCATTTTCTTCTTTTTTAACTCAATATTTAGTGTATAGTTTTCTATCTGGCATCTTGAATGCATTTGAATATGTGTTTTTGTTGATCATACAGAAAAGCTGATGATATAGATAAAGTATTGACAATTTAAAATAAATTTCTGCTTTGAATTGTTTATAATTTTGGTTTTAATTAATTAATTAATTTTTTAAATGAAGTGCCTTTCCCAAGACTCTATTTCTTTGTTAGTTTCCATGTTAATGTTAATTTTTTGTTGAATATGCATTTTTGTTAAACACGCGTCATACATACAGGAAAGATTGATTTTTTTTTTATTTAAAGGAAAGGGACCTTATCATCAGGAAAGAGAGCCAGAAGAGGAGGATGAGGTAATTTTTCAATTAATATTTTTCTAAAGCATATATATCTAAAAAATTCATGAGTTTTGACTTATTTTAAACATTAAAAGTATATTTTAATTGCTGCAGCTGTATTTTTAGCAAGGAAAGACTTGGTACTTTTTACAAGTATTGTATTTAGGAAATCCTTGGTAGATTTATTATTCATTTTAGTATGGAGACTTAGACTAAAAAAAGTTTCTATTTTTATAAAACAGGAATATTAGTAGTTCTTGAATACCATAATCCTACCTAAGTAGTTTCTCTTTTCAAATTTTAAAGAAAATTTAGCTTACATTTCTCATGATTTTAAGGCTTTAGCAGCATATATTTTGCTTTAATGTCAATTCTCATGCACTTGTGGTCAGATGCTGGTTGTACGCACAGTTATATATCACCATGTGTGTATCAATTGGAATTTTTAGTACTGGCAAAGTACATTAATCTTCAACGCTATTTCATTTTTGTAAAAGTCTGTCTCTTGGTGAACATAAAATTAGTGTTGTAACTGTAAATGTTGTTTATAAACCTGAAGCATCCTTAATGGGGATTTCTACCTAGCTGCAGATAGTTTGAGGCTAAAATACTACATGGTACCTTTGTTTTATAGAATCCATAGAATGTCTTGTTTTATCCAAAATAGTGATTTTCAGTGGTATGATAATAATGCTGTACAATATACAGTACACTCCTGATTATCCGCGGAATCGGGTGGCGCGGCCGCCGCGGATAATAAAAATCACGGATAATCCGAAAAAAGCTAAAAATGGGAATAGCAAAAGAGAAAACAGTCATTCCAACTTTGAAAAATCGTTTTATGTGCAATAAAATGTAAAATAAACAGCAGTAAATGTTTAACTAACGCTTAATATTTTAGTATATCATTCAAAATTAACCTAAAATGCAATTTGTTAATGAAAACAGAAAAGTGCTTTGTATACTTACGAGAGGTGTCAAGGATACGCAGAAAAATTAATACATATGTACTGTTTTAATACTGTAATGTATTATGTAATTACAAAAGCATAACTGTAACAGTTATTTGTGTTCGTTTCTTGCTTTGGAAGCATTTTCTCTTGATCCGAGATTGCATTTTTCATAGCATAAGTTTCTCAGCCAATTTTGCATCGTCTGGTTCTTTAAAATAGCTCAGCATTCCATCGACTTGTTGCAAAGCCCCTTCGTGAGTCTTCCACTTCTGCACATTGGGCTCTTCTTTGCCTTCACTTTGCTGTCCTTCACTCTCAGTCTCTCCCCTTGCTTTCTGCACAATTTCGTCATCTGTCAAGCCTTCGAAGCCAGGTTTGTTGACGTCACACTCCAACCACTCGTTAATGTTTTAAGCATCGACGTTCTCACCACCTGGAACTGTTTTCACCATATCGGCAAGAGTTGACGTGGGCGTGTCTACATCTTCATTCTCTTCTTCACAACTCAAAGGGGTTACGTTGTTGTTGGCTTCAACATTAGGCATGAGTTTTCTCTTTGATTTTATGGGAGTTGACAGTTTCACAGTCCCATGCAGATGCAATATCGTAGATGCTGTCCAAGATTGTATAGTGTTTCCAAAACTCTTTCAGATTATAACCTTCTTCAATTTTGCTCATTAGCAGCTTGGTTCCGTATGTTCTCTTCATTGTTGCAATGACTCCTTGGTCCATAGTTTGGATTAGCACAATAATGTTTTGGGGGAGAAAATTTGCAAAAATTTGTCCATCAGAAGACTTTAGCACGCTTGTTGCTGGGTGAGAAGATGCGTTGTCGATTAATAGCACAGCTTTTTCAGGCAGGTTTTATGATTTAAGATGTTTACGCACTTGAAGAACAAAGATTTTTTCGAACCATTCTTGAAAAATGTTTCGGTTCATCCATCCTTATTTTTGGTTAAAGTAATCAACGGGCAAATTTTCTATCCTTGGGCCTTTGAAAGATCTGTTTTTTTTTTTTTTTTTTTTTTTTTTTTTTTTTTTTTTTTTTTAACTTTCCAATGACAAACAAGTCTAAGTTTATGTCCACCGATAGTGTTACTGCAAGACATGATAGTGATCCTTTTTTTGCTGCTTTTATGACCCGCCACTTTACTTTCACTTTCAAATGCTAAAGTGCGAGTGGGAAGACATTTCCATTAAAGTTCCGATTCGTCAGCGTTGTAAGTTTGTTCAAAAGATTGCTCTTCTTTTAAAACAAATTCTTCAAATTCATGGTGGAAATCATCGGCTGCTTGTTGGTCACCACTAAGTTTCTCCCCTCGAATTCCATGTCACTGCTTAAAACGAGTCAACCAGCCAGAAAACGCATCAAAATTTCCTTTCAGGCCTAGCAACTCAAAAAAAGTTTCTGCCTTCGCCACAATGATAGGACCTTTTGCAGGAGTACCCTCTTTTCGAACTTGAGCTAACCACTCTGTCAATGCCGTGTCTAGCTCATCAAAGGTAGTTTTTTGCATTTTCATTGCGGAAGCACTGTTCGACATTGATGCAAAGTTCACCAGTTTGTCTTTTTGCCTTAAAATGTCACACACTGTTGTTTCCGATATTCTGTAATCCAGTTCCATCTGCTGCTTTGTAGCGCTGTTTGCTACTTTGGAAATTAATTCTAGTTTTTGCGCAATTGTCAACACAACCTTCTTTCGATTTCCTGACATTTTAAATCGGTAACGAAAAGCAAAAAACCAAAAAGCACAATCACTGAACACAGTATAAGATAAGAAATTAACTCCGACCAGTTCGCAAACACTATCGGGCTTAAACTAAGAATGGCGAGTGGCAAGAAGTGGATGTGTCAGTAAGATTAAGACGAGAGAGGATGATGGAGCGGGCAACTGCAAGGGTGAGTAAGAAATCACTTACTCATCAGAGGGGAAGGTTCCGAGAAGGCCTGGGATATTTCTGCTATAAATAATCACGATGTTAGCAAATTAAACATTTCACTCAGTTTTGTGAACATTTTTATTTTCTTTGCTTTAGGCTTGTAAAAAAAAAAAAGAAACTTTGTGCGACAGGCACGGATAATCTGCCCGCGGATAATTGGGAGTCTACTGTATGTGGATCCTTCAAAGTATTTTTTCACATTTATTTTACATATGTGCATATGTGTTTCTTAAATTGTAAAAATTTCTGTATATTGAGCTTAAGATGCTCTAACACATTTTGCAAAATTATGTTGACAACAGAAAATTAGATGTTCAGAATTTCCATCATGCAGTTATTTTTAAGATTATAAAATGATGTTTGAATTGCAGTTAGATATTCTTTATTGTAAGTTCTGCGTGGTAAGAGATTTTAAAACTTCCCTTTTATAGAATCTAATGGTTTACTAACAGTTATTAAAAAAATTAATTCAATTGTTTTAGTTTTGGGATTTTGATACATGTTCTTCATTCCATTCTTTCAGAAATGTCAGATATGTTACCTTATGATCTTATGAACATCAAAATGCTTTTTAAAAATTAAAAGAAAAGAAATTTAATATTTAAAAATTTTGAAAAATATTTCATTAATTTTTGCATAGGATCTCAGTATAGACTCATGCATATCAACAACATATAGATTATCATTTTTTTTGCCTGGAATCTGAACTTTTAGGGGATATATTTCAGAATCAAATGTGTCATAGTCAGTTCCATTTAATTAACAATTCTGAGGTCTTTTGTGTGGATAAGTTCTTCATAATGTAGCATAGTATAATATAATGCAGTGGTAAGGGAACATAAAATAGAGGTAAGGGGACATAAATTAGTAGTCTAAGAACTTAGCCCTAAAGATGTGTAAATAAGTCAATCCCAATGGAGTCTATTCTACACCTAAATACTTTAATTATTAGTTTGTAATAACTGACACAATGAGTCGTATGTGGAACTGCCTTTCTCAAAAGACTTTACGAAAGATGTGAAGGGTATTTTTTTATTATTTAGTGTTAATAGAAAGATGTTTGTAGGTATTCTGTTGTAAAATCTTATTTGACATTAGTTATTGCTGAACTGATCTCATAGATACATATCTGATGCCTTTTAATTTGATTCTGCACACAATTTGATTCTGCACGCAGAATTCCAAATGTGTAAGTAATGCTGTTTGAATGCTTAATGAAGCTATTGTGAGGTCAGGAAATCTAGAACAAAAAAACTGTATCAAAAGTACATCCCATTCATCAGACTCCTGTTTTCATTCTCCTTTCAAAGTCCGATGGACATAGCTCAGGAGAAATGCACACAAAGCTGTTTAAAAAAGCTCAAAAATTCACATCCAGCAATGCAGAACTTTTCATAATTTATATTAGTTTTTACTTAATGTCAGTATCTCATAAAAATTGGCATACTGCTTTCTCAAGGTTTTTGACATCCGATTGTAAATGTAAAAAACATTTTTAATATGTGCAATAACTGTTGAAAATTTCTAAATATATTTGTTACTTTTGCAGGTTATAGCATGGCCTCTGAATCTTCTACCTCCTGGTCTATGGTCCGAAGTAAGTTTTCTGCATCGTCAGATATATATATTATAAGGAGAACAATTAAATATCCATCAAATCAGAGTCTGATTGATGTTTTTAATTCATAATTTAACTAATGTTTTCCTCAAGATTTGACTTAGCTTTTTTATCAGTAGTCAGCTTAGTGTAAGAGCTTTTAGTAGACATCAGAGCTTAGTCATAATTTCCAAGCTGAAGATAAATCTCGTTTATTGGAAGCATTATTTTGTTATGTTAATGTTTAAATAATATAACGTTCTTTATGGTTATTGCAAGGAATCATTTCTTTTTAATAGAAGGTAATTTTGAGGTGTGTGTGGATGAGTTCTTTATAGTGTTGCATAGTTTAGCAAAATGTAGCAGTAAAATAATATAAAATAATAGCCTAGAAATTTCCTCTTATTTCTTTTTTATAAGGAATGCATAATTTTCCTAAATAGAAATATGCAAAAAAATTTACATTTTTAAATATATAATCTTTTACATTTAAAAATGACACAACAGGAATATTTGGGTTATTTAAAACACTTTTTAAGTGGAAGTATATATATCTGTGATAAACAGACAAATAGTTGTGCAAACAAAGGCCAGGGAAGAAATTTTGCTAGATTTATCACATGGATTTTGCACATATGTGTGTTCAGTTTTGATTGAATTTTTACAACAAAATCTTATGTGCAAGTTGGCTTATATTTGGAAATTTTGGTACTCTGTTAAATGATTGCTGCTATTCCTTTAAGTATTGTTTTCTTGCACTTTTTCCAGTGTTGCAATAATAACAATTCTATTTTCTGTTGTCATGTATTTTCGTCTAGTAAATATTTCATACATCGAATACTCTATATTTCATAATTTCATTTCTTGTGTTATTGTGGACTTTAATATTTTACCAATATTTATTAAAAATTATGAGTTTAAATAAATATAGGTAAAATATTGAATTTTATTCTTGTTTTATTTTCTTTTGTCATTTAGAAACATATTTTCCATGCCATTCTTTTAAAAAAAGAAGCTCAGTTTTGGGAAATGACAATACAGATGTGTGGTTTTATGATTGGTGGCTAGTTACCATTATGATGTGAAAATGCTTTTTTAAAATTTGAGAAAAAATAATAAAAATTTTGAAATAAATTTTGTTTACTTTTGAATAGAAGCTCAATATAACAATATGCACATAAATGACACATAGGGTACCATTTTTGTTTGGAATCTGAAATCTTAGGGAATAAACTTAGGGGACTCTACTGTGAGAGGATGATAGAGGAAAACATTTGCTTGGGTATCATTGTATCATAAACCAAGAACAGCTATGTGCGAAAGAACTAGGATTTGACCGGCTAATGAAAGTAGTGAGTGATATAATCAATTTTATTCCCTCACATGCTTTTTAAACCACAGTCAATTTAAGGAAATCCTAGAACACACAGATGCATCACATAGTGATCTCATATATTACTCTGAAGTACGATGGTTGAGCCGTAGAGAAGCTTTGAAAAGGCTTGCTGATTTGATTGATGAAATAATACAGTCAAAAGTCGTTAATCCGGACTCGTCGGGACTTCGGCCATTCCGGATTATCGATTTTTCCGGATTATAGATCATCAGTTTAAATCTGGTAAGATGGCATGCAGAAATTATAAAATTAAAAATATGAAACTGTAATTTATGAAATAAAGAACAATTATGATCTAAAGGGTATCAAAATTTACAAAAAAAAAGCTTAATATTTATTTGTTTACTTTATTAAACATTTCTTTCAACGTAAGTTGTTTAAGTTGCTTCGTTTTATGTGATAATACTTTCTCTTTAATTCTGTAAACGGACATAATTTCTTGTTCAGTTACAAAGTTCCGCTGTTCAAGTTTTATAATTGCTGTGTCGAGAATACCGACCAATTTGTCAATTCGAAATTTTTTTGTTTTCAATAACCTCTGTGTCACTTTCTTCACTATCGGAAGCGAATTATAATGACGAGGAATTGGATTTAAATCATATCAAAGATGGAGTACATCGAGATGAAATACTACATTTAGTAAGGAATTATAAGCCAAATAAAACAAAAACATCTGCCCTGAAGATAAGGATACTGCTGACAGATCAACTTTCAATTCATTGCGCACTGCGGCGTCCCCCCTTCAACGAAGACTATGCCTTTATCCATTTTTTGCAGCAATTCCAATTTTTGTTTAATGGACTTCGAAACACACTTTCACTTTGTAGATCCTTTACATATTAGTAAATATATATCAGAAATTCTATTTGACATAATCGAAAGTTCAAGCTTACTTTTATAAAACTGCTCTAACATTCTGCAAAAAATAATAAGCCGGATCGAATTCGAAGATTAAGGAACAACGCAATCTGCAGCATTAACTGAATTAGATAATTTTAGCTTAGCTTAGCTTATACCGTCCATTATACATTAAACGCGCATGCATAAATGTATTATGCGCATGCACACACGCATATTCGCAGCCGTAAGGATTAACGCGACACATGCGCAGAAAGTTTGTAGCATTGAGGTCCGGACTATAGATCATTCTGGATTATAGGTGTCCGAATTAACGACTTTTGACTGTACCATTCCTTGATGAAAATGGCAAGCAAACTAGGATGCTAAAGGAACCATCTCTTAAGTGTAAATTAGCATTTTTAGTTGATGTGAGAGCTATTCTGAATGACCTAAACAAAAAAAAAAAAAAAAAAAAAAATGATGGGGAAAAAAAAAAAAAAACAATTCATCAATCACCTGGCCAATGCAGTATCTGCTTTCAAACTAAAACTCCAGCTGTTCTCAAAGCAACGCTTGGCTGTCAAAATTTTGTCAATTTTTTTTTTTTACTTGAAGAAACTCAAAGAAAATTTTTTAGATAAAGAACTGGCTTATTCAGATCAAATAAAGAGGCTGCTTATTTCTTTTGAAAAGCGATTTACAGACTTTGAGTTGCATGAGGTTAAATTTAAACTGGTCAGAGATCCATTGTAGTCGAAGAAGGTCCAGAAGATGTTCAATGAGAACTTATCGATTTACAAACTTCTGACTTTTGCAAATCCAGATTCCATGATTTAGATATTCTGGACTTTTATAGAACTCCACCTGCCGAATTTTTGCACTTAAAAAATAATGCAAGCAGATTTGCTACCATGTTTGGTAGCACATATATTTGTGAACAAACATTTTCTCTTATGAATCTAAAAAAAGTCAAAATTAAGAAATAGAGTGACAGATCAACACTTGCAATCTGTGTTATGAATATCAACAACTAACTTTAATCAAATATATCAAAAATTGTTCATAAAATTCAGTCTCAACCATCACACTAATGTATTTAACTATGGCTAACTTGTACACATTTTTATTAAAATATTTGTATACAAGTATTAAATTCTCATACGCAAAAGCTGAACTGTGTGTTTTGGGACCAGTAGTACATGCAAGGGAAAACCCATCCCTCTTAGCTTACATACACACATAATGGTCTCCAAATCAATTTTAATCTGATTACATGTCTGAATTGCAAATTAAACGACTTATTGCATTGAACCGACCCTCCCTTCAAAAAATGTTTTGCATACGCTTTTGGCCACTAACAGAAACAACCAAGTTGTTTCTTTTAGTGGCAACTTCTGCTAAAAAAGTTTTTGCATCCCTACTTTAAAGTATTTTTCCGCATTTACTTTGCACATGTGCATACGTGTTTCTTAGATTGTAAAAATATCTATATATTTAGCTATATTTCACATAAGATACTTAACACATTTTGCGAAATAATGTTGACTGCAGAAAAATAGATCTTCAGAATGTCCATCATGCAGTTATTTTTAAGATTTTGCAGTGATGTTTGGATTGTAGTTAGATTTTCTTTATTGTATGTTCAGTGTAAGAGATTTCAAAACCTTCCTCTTGAAATATCTGATAGTTTATCTAACATTTATGAAAAAAAAAAAAAAAATGAATTTAAAACTGGAGAGTTCTACGGGTGGGAGTTTTCAAAATGTTGCTTTTATAGATTTTAATAGTTTACCGATATTTATTTAAAATTATGAATTCATTTGTTTTATTTAGTTTTGTGCTTTAGATGTATTTTTTCATTCAATTCTTTCAGAAAAAGAAAATCGTTTTTGAGAAATGAGAGTACACATGTGTGGTTTTTATGATCCGTGGACAGTCACCATCCTGACATCAAAATTTTTTTTGAAAATTAAAAGAAAAGGAATTTAATAATAAAAATTTTGAAAGATATTTCGTTTTTTTTAATAGGATCTCAGTATAGGAACACACATATAAATAACATATAGGTTTTTTTTTTTTTTTTTTTTTTTTTTTATTTTTTAAATGGAATCTAAGCATTTAAGGGGATAAATTTCAGAAGCAATAAATGTATCAATTCAATTCTATTTAATTCATAATTCTGAGGTCTTTTGTGTGCATAAGTTCTTCATAATGTAGCACAATAGTGCAGTGGTAAGGGAACATTACGTAGTTGCCTGAGAACTTTTCCCTGAAGATGTGTAAATAAGTAAATTCTAATGGAGTCTATGCCACATCTGATACTTTAATTATTAACACTGACTGACACAATGAGTCGTTGGTGGAACTGCCTTTCTGAAAAGACAGAAAGGAAGTCTTCAGGAAAGACCTGAAGGGTATCTTTCCAGATTAATTAGTGTTAATAAAAAGATCTTTGTAGGTCTTTTATTGTAATACCTTATTGACATTTATTATTGCTGCACTGAGCTCATAGATGCATGTCTGATATCTCTTAATTTGATTCCGCATATTATTTAGCACAATGTTTTTCGAATGCAGAATGCATGCAGAATTCCAGATGTGTAATGCTATTTAAATTCTTAATGCAGATATTTTGTGACGTCAGTAAACACAGAATGACAAAATAGTATCAAAAGCAATGTGTCATTCATCAGACTCCATTTCTCATTCTCCTTTCAAAATCCAACGGACATTGCTCAGGACAAATGCACACAAAGCTGTTTAAAAAACTCAAAAATTCACATCCAGCAACATAGAATGTTTTCGTAATTTATATTCGTTTTGTGAATATCATATAAAAATTGGCGAACTGTTTGCTCAATATTTTCGCCATCTGAGTGTAATTGTAAGAAATGTTTGTAATATGTGCACTAACTATTGAAAGTTTCTCAATATGTTTGTTACTTTTACAGCGAGAGGCATCCCTTTTCCAACCACCTTCTCCACCTCCAATTACACCCCCTTGCCCACCTAAGGTAAGTTTTGTTCATCTTCATATATATTATAAGAAGTACGATTAAGTATCTGTCAATTAAGATTTTGAATGTTTTTAATTCATAATTTAACTAAAGTTCTTAAGATTTGATATAACTTATCAGTAGAGATTTTTATCAGTAGTCAGCTTAGCGTACGAGCTTTTAGTAGACATCTGTGCTTAGTTTTAATTTCCCATCTGAAGTTAAGTCTCGTTTATTGGAAGTATTATTTTATTAGTTTAATGTTGAAATAATGTAAAGTACAGTAACTTTTTTTTATGGTTTTTGCAAGGAATCATTCCTTTTATGGACATAGTGGAACTGACTTTCTCATCCTCTACAGCTGTAATAACTCAAGACAAGAAACATTAAGCACAAAATTGAATTAAAAAAGTATCAAAATATTTTGTTCAGAAATTGAGAGAAAATATATTTAATAAAAATTTTGAAATAAATTTAATTTACTTTTGAATAGAATCTCAATATAACAATATTGATGTAAATGACACATAGAGTATCATTTTCGTGTGGAATCTGAAATTTTAGCAGATAAATTTCAAAAGTAATAAATCATTAGTCGATTCTATTTAATTCATTATTTTGGGGTCTTAAGTTCTGCATAATATAGAGTAGTATAACAAAATCTGACATACATGGCTCAATGTAAATGCACACGAAACTTTTGAACTCGAAAAATTCACTTCCAGCAACTCATAATTTTTTCATACTTTATGTTAGTTTTACGTCAGGTCAATACACTCATAAAACTTGCATGCAGCAATCTCTAGGTTTAGATATGTGATTGTAAATGTAATAAAAGTTTTTAATATGTGCACTATTTATTCTGTTAGTTGTTTCTAAATATATTTGTTACTTTTATAGGGCAATAGGAAGAAGCGGAAGAGGACAGAGTCTCCTGTCCCAATGCCTCAAGTAAGTTATTTTTTGCAGCAGAATTGGAAGTAAATAGTGGTTCTAATCTGGTAGCATTTTAGACACCTTTTATTTAATGAGAACGATATTTTTTTTACATATTTCACAACACACTCTTAACAACCAAAATTGTTTGACAAAATATATTAAACACACCAATGTGAATTTGAATTTTTGACACTAAAACTGCATTAATCTTCAATACTATTCCATTTTTTGTATAAATATCTCTCTGTGTGACCACAAAAGTAGAGTTTAACTATACATGTTGTTTAGAAACCTGAAGCATCATTAATGGAGATTTCTACAAATTTGTGTGTTTTGAGTCTAAACTGCTAGATGCTAAATTTTTTTCTTTAGAATCCATACAGCATCTCAATTTATCCAAAATAAGTGCATTTCTACAGTATGTTAATATGTAGTAAGGTTCTGCAAATGTATGCAGATCCTTAAGAAGTAATTATTTTTCCACAATATTTATTCTGTTTATATTTCCATTGTAAAAGTTTACGTATATTGTATTTCACAACATATTTTGAAAAAAAATGTTGGCTATACGAAACTAAATCTTAACAATTTCCATCATACCTTCAACATACATATCTCGAAGATCATGCAATTATGTTTTTAACTGCAATTAAAAACTGCAGAATTCTATGTGGTGGGTGATTTCAAAATGTTGCTTTTATAGATTCTAATAGTTTACCAATATTTATTTAAAATTTTGAATTCATTTGTTTTATTTAGTTTTGTGATTCAGAGGTGTGTTTTGCATACCATTCTTTTAGTAAAAGAAACTCAGTTTTTGAAATGGCAATACAAATGTGCGATTTTATGATTTGTGGGCAGTTACCATTATGCCATCAAAATGCTTTTCTAAACTTTAAGAGAAATTAAATTTAATAAAATTTTTTAATTTCATTTACTTTTGAATAGAATCTTAACATAGCAGCATAAACATAAATGACATGCTGTAATCTCAAGCTTTTTATATGTGATTGTAAATGTGAGAAATATTTGTAATATGTGCACTAACTACTCTAATAGTTGTTTCTAAATACATTTGTTACTTTTGTAGGGCAAGAAAAAGAATAGCAGTATTTACTCCACACCATCCACCTCCTCATATCCTGGTCCATCATTCGGTGGAGAATCAAGCGAAATACCTTTTTGGCATCTCCCCGAACAAAGTGATGTGATGAGGTTTTTGTTTGGGGACCATTTGGCATCCCTGTGTGAGGAGCACCCGGAGCATCATACACCCCCTTGTCCCCCCATCGCTACACCACTGCCATCATTCCCTTCCGAAGTACGTTTTGTACATCTTCATATATATTGTTTGCAACAGAACTAGAATTAAATAATTGTTTAAATCTGGTAACATGATAGTTCCATTTCAGATAACTTAAAAGATTTTATTTTGTATTTAAAAACTTTGTTACAGCGAGTCATCTGGGCAGTGATGAGGTCTTAGTGACCAGGGCACAAAGTCAGGTCCCTGGGACGAGGACATCATTAATTTTAAGACAAATTTAATTAAATTTAATTTTATGTAATTTAATTTGTTTCATATTTTTCAATTTTTAATGGAGATATTTCGAGTTTTTATGTAATTTTGTATTGCCGCGAAGTGAGAATTGAATTGAATGAGAAATATATCTCAAATTGAAGGAATTAAGTTTAAATGAAATGTAGCAAAAAATTTGTATACAGTAATATGCTATTACAGTATACAAAATTTACCACTGAAAGTCATGTGGTGTCCACATCAGAATTTTTTATGAAGATTTTCCTTAAATAGAAATGGCAAAGAAATGTATAGAATGCTATATTTTGTAATTTATAATGTTTTATATTTAAAAAGGCCAAAAGATGAATATTTGGGTCAAAATATTTTTGTAAGAAGTATGTATATCTGTGGTAAACAGACAAACAGTTGTGCAGGTAAAGGCCAGGGAAGGAATTTTGCTTGATTTGTCATGTAACTTGATTTATGATGCAATTTGCACATATGTGTCTTCAGTTTTGGTTGTGTTTTTACAAAAAATCTTGGCCTGTCTGCAGGTTGGCTTATAAACTGGTTATCATAAATTAAGGAAAAATCAGAAAAATAGCGATAACTCCCACAAAAATAAGCCAAACCGTGTAAAATTTGCAAAAATAAGCCAAACCGTGTAAAATTTGAATATGTTGCCAACTAAGAGTAGCTGAGTAAAACTGCGATATGCAAATTAGTGGCGCTGCTTTCGGAATACGTCATCTGCAAGGAGCATAAAAGTCCATGTTTGAGAGCAAGCCCACATATTTCACTGTGATAGTGACATCAGAAATCTGAGATAGCCAATTCGTAACAATGTCCTCCAGCCATCGTCTGCCTGCAGAACTGCAATGGAGAGCCATTGGGAGACTAGAGGCAGGACAAAGTCAAACAGAAGTGGCCAGATGGTTAAATGTGAGTCCTCCTGTGGTTCGTAGACTTTGGAGGCAATTTCAAACCACAGATTCGGCATCTAGGAGGTTCAGCCAAGGACGGCCAACTGCTACGATGAGCGCCGATGACCGATATTTGACATTATGTGCCAGACACCGGAAGGTTGGTGTCAACGTCAACTGTGTGTAGAAGGCTTCATGAAGGTGGTCTGTATGCGAGGCGAACAACCATTTGCGTGCCGCTCACATCTTGCCATAGGAGGGACCATTTTCAGTGGTCACTACAACATGTCCACTGGAAGCTTGATCAATGGAGGGCGGTTGTCTTTACGGATGAGTCAAGGTTTAGTCTAGAAAGGGACAGTAGGCGTTATTTGATATGGAGAGAGAACCTAGAACCCGTTATCTGTCAAACATCCGTGAAAGAGATGCATACGGAAGGGGCAGTGTCTATGTTTGGGGTGGCATCTCTTTGGGTGGACGCACAGACTTCCATATCTTTACAAGGGGAACCGTGAATGCTCAGAATTATAGAGATGACATCCTTGATGTTTATGTGCGCCCATATTCTGGGGCAATAGGTGAAGCTTTCCTGTTGCAGGACGACAATGCAAGACCACACAGGGCTCACATCATAGATGATTATCTTCAACAGGAAACAGTTATGCGCATGGAGTGGCCAGCTCAATCCCCGGGCTTGAATCCTATCGAGCACATTTGAGATGCTTTAGGGAGACGTCCAGCTGCTCTCAATCTGCCACCTCAGACCCTTGTCGCGCTTGCAACTGCTTTGCAAGAGCAATGGCTCTCGCTTCCTATGGAACTGATAGACTGCGTAATTGAAAGCATCACACATCGCTGTATTGCTTCTAGAGGCGATCATATTCCATATTGAAGGCATAGCAAACTGACATCTTCGATTTGTTCATTTTATACGTGTACTAATTTTTATACTACCATATTTGTCTGATAATTTCTTTTTATGTTATTTGATACCTTACTATGTGTTGTATATTGTGAGTAAGTTTCATTAAATTCTACATGTAACTTTTTCAGTAATCGTGATTTTTTAAATTTTTCCTTATTTATGATAACCAGTGTATTTGGAAATGTCTGGTAGTCTGTTAAATGGTTGCTGCTGTTGCTTTAAGTATTGTTTTCTTGCTGTCATTTCACTGTTGCAATAGCAATTCTACTTTCTGTTGTCATTTATTTTTGCCTAGTAACTATTTCATATATCATATAATCTGTATTTCGTACAATATTTCATAAAAACGTTCTTAATAAAGTTAGGAGGGAAATATATTATTTTGCATATGTGCACATGAATGTTTCTCCAGGGTTTGTACGGTCCTTAAGAGTCCTTAAAAGTTCTTAATTTCAACCAAATTTGGCAAGAGGTCTTTAATTTTAATCATCTGAAATTTGTCGGTTTTCAGGACTGCCATTTTGAATGTGAAATAGTACTTTGAATAAATATTTTGGCCTTTCACTGAGGTATATAGTTATCTTTTGAATGGGTGAATAGGTTCATGGATTATAATTTGTTCCTATTTTTAATATAAACGGTGGGATACTCAAGTTTCTAAGCAAAAAGTGAAACGCATGCTTTTCGAAATTATTTCATTTTTTCTAATGAAGAGCTCTAAACAACTTTTTATGTTTTGGGAATGTGAATTCTTAATTGAACGGTTCCAAGTTTGGCGACTTATGAACATTTTGTCGATTTTAAGATTATTTTCTGTAGAAAACTTTTAATTCGGAAATTTGGTAATTTTCGATGATATTTTTTAAAAATATATCATTGATGAATTTCATTGAAATAATGCTAATATATTGAAATTGTATTTAAAAAATAACATTAAAATGAAACATTTGTATTTTTTGCTATCATATAAAGTGACAATACTTTTGATTATAGGAACTTATTATGCAATATTTTGAATCTGAAAAATTAACAAGCCAATAAATGCTTTCCGCTTTAGAACCCATGTAGTCCAGTTTTCTCTATAAAATTGATTTTATACTTTTTCCCTCTGATTTTTTTTTTTTTCAAAATATTTCTGCCTTTTTGCTGTTACAGACTTGGCAAAGGTAATTTTTCTTTAGGATTTTAGACATTGCAACTTGAAAAGTTTAGAAGGATTTGGATATATGCACATAGAAAAAGAGATCGGTCACATTTCGCTTTGTGCCGGTATCTGTGCAATTTCTATTTCATTAAAAATAAGAAAACTTTCATGTAGAATTTTATTGAAAACTAAAACATTTTTATTGTGATCGCAAAGAGGTGGCACATGTTAAATGATTCGCAGGCACCCAGTTGCCCGTGGCTGTCATACAGTTATCTCAAGGTTTTTACTTCCCTGTACGAAGTAAAAAGGAAGTATTGTAATCACGAAAATTTTCAGGCAACATATTTCAACGAAAATATCCCATTTTGACCTCTTTCAAATGCAATTTAACAATGTATTTCCATGATATTTGTATGTAAGGACAGAATAAAACACTCTTTTCCTCCAAAAAAATTATAAAACTGCTTTAAAATGAATTCTGAAGAGAATTTTTCGTTGCTTCTGTACGTACGTACGTATCTCGCATAACTCAAAAACGTGTAGCCTCAGAACGTTGAAATTTTGTATATAGGACTGCTATAACATGTAGATGTGCATCTCGTATTTTGGTTGCAATCGGCCACAACAAATGTATATAAATATATTTATATATATATCCACTCTGTTACCCGGCTCAGTGATCTCAGTTTCTTTACTCTTATATGTTTGTAAATTGTACATTATTTGCTTTAAAAATGATTGAATTATGTTGTTCTTATCTTCCGGTTAAGGTTTTTATGCTTTGAGTAAATCTGCATGCAATATTTTTAGAATTATCAACAATTTTAAAATTGTTTAAGTGCTATTGCTTGTTTACATTTGAAACAGCAGGATAGTGGATTTGTTGCCAATCTAGAGAAACTTAGCTTCGCAACAACAAAGATAACGCCTTAATTTATTATTCCGAATTAAATCATGCTTAATCCTTTCTATAATTTTTTTCAAGGAAATAAGTGTTTAAGATTTACTTCGTAATTTTTAATATAGATATTTTGAGTTTTTATGTATTTTTGCCTTCTCGCGAAGTGAGAACTGAATTAATTGAATGAGAAATACTCAATCGTCCGTGAAAAACTGTTTCTTTTTTGTTTTGTTTGCTTAATTTCTTTTATACATAGTTCTAGCTTCTAGTATTTGAATAGAACATGTGGCAACGATTAGATAATTCTTTAAATGATATAAATTTTGTGCATTCTGAGTTATACTATGAACGGAATATAATACTGTTAAGTAAATCTAGCGCCAGAGTGTTGCTATGGTAAACAAAGTGAATTTTAAAGAATGCATTTATTCTATTGTGGATCATGCGCTGTCGGAGAAGTAGGTTTAATTCAATCTAATAAGTTTAAATGAAATGTAAGAAAAAATGCATATAATTTAATATTCCGTACAAGGAAGTCATGTGGTGTACACTTCATATTTTTTATAGTTTGTAAATGTGAGAAATAGTTGTAATATGTGCACTAACTATTGAAAGTTTCTAAATATATTTGTTACTTTTACAGTGTGTGGCATCCCCAACTTCTGCATCCCCTCCTTCACCTCCTTGCCTGCCTGAAGTAAGTTTTGTGTATCTTTATATATATTTAAAAAAGAATGATTAAATATCTCTAGGTTACACAGATTTTAGTAATCTCTGAGCAAAATGCTCTGGACATGCACATTTATTACTTCCTTGTATGAAGTAAAAAGGAAGTATTGTAATCGTGAAAAGTTTCAGGCAGCAAATTTCAACGAAAATATCCATTCTGACCGCTATCAAATGCAATGGAACGATGTTTTTGCGTGATATCTGTACGTAAGGACAGAATAAAATACTCTTTTCCTTCCAAAAAATTATAAAACTGCTTTAAAGTTAATTCTGAAGAGAATTTTTCGTGGCGTCTGTACGAACGTATGTATTTTGCATAACTCAAAAACGAGTAGCCTCAGAACGTTGAAATTTTGTATATAGGACTGCTATAACTTGTAGATGTGCACCTCTTATTATGGTTGCAATCGGCCGCACCAAACATATATTAATATATTTATATATATATCCACTCTGTTACCCGGCTCAGTGATCTCAATTTCTTTACTCTTATATGTTTGTAAATTGTACATTTTTTGCTTTAAAAATGATTGAATTATGTTGTATATATTTTTTACTTTAATAGTGTGTGGCATCCTCAACTTTTGCACCACTTCCTTCACCTCCTTGCCTGCCTGAAGTAAGTTTTGTGTATCTTTATATATATTTAAAAAAGAATGATTAAATATCTCTAGGTTTTGATATGTGATTGCAAATGTTAGAAATGTTTGTAATATGTGCAGTAACTATTCTGTTAGTTGTTTCTAAATATATTTGTTACTTTTATAGGGCAATAGGAAGAAGCGGAAGAGGGCAGAGTCTCCTGTCCCAATGCCTCAAGTGAGTTATTTTTTGCAGCAGAATTGGAAGTAAATGGTGATTCTAATCTGGTAGCATTTTAGACTCCTTGCATTTAATGATAACGACATTTTTTTACTTATTTCACAACACACTCTTAATGTCCAAAATTGTTTGACAAAATATATTAAACACACCAATGTGTGGAATTTTTAATTCTAAAACTGCATTAATCTTCAATACTATTCCATTTTTTATATAAATATCTCTCTGGGTGACCACAAAAGTAGAGTTGTAACTGTAAATGTTGTTTATAAACCTGAAGCATCATTAATAGGGATTTCTACAAATCTGTGCATTTAGTCTAAAATGCTAAATGATAAATTTTTTCTATAGAATCCCTGCAGCATCTCATTTTATCCAAAATAAGTGCATTTCTACAGTATGTTAATATGTAGTAAGGTTCTGCAAATATATGCAGATCCTTAAGAAGTAATTATTTTTCCACAATATTTATTCTGCTGATATTTTTTACATTGTAAATGTTTCTATATATTGGACAGAGCATATTTTGAAAAATAATGTTGACTATATAAAACTAA
This sequence comes from Stegodyphus dumicola, assembly GCF_044657685.1. Classification (NCBI taxonomy): domain Eukaryota; kingdom Metazoa; phylum Arthropoda; class Arachnida; order Araneae; family Eresidae; genus Stegodyphus; species Stegodyphus dumicola. The sequence continues at coordinate 209,532,162 of NC_140774.1, forward strand.
ATCTTTAGAATTTCCATCATATCTTGAACATACTTATCTCGAAGATTATGCAATCATGTTTTTAACTGCAATTAAAAACTGCATAATTCTATGTGGTGGGAGTATTCAAAATGTTGCTTTTATAGATTCTAATAGTTTAACATTATTTATTTAAAATTATGAATTCATTTGTTTTATTTAGTTTTGTGATTCAGGTATGTATTTTGCATGCCATTCTTTTAGTAAAAGAAACTCAGTTTTGAAATGGCAATACAAATGTGTGATTTTATGATTTGTAGGCAGTTACCATTATGACATCAAAATGGTTTTCTAAAATTTGAGAGAAAGTAAATTTAATAAAATTTTAAAATTTCATTTACTTTCAAATATAATCTTTATATAGCAGCATAAACATAAATGACATGCTGTAATCTCAAGGTTTTGATATGTAATTATAAATGTAAGAAATACTTGTAATATGTGCATTAAGTATTCTAATAGTTGTGTCTAAATATATTTGTTACTTTTATAGGGCAACAGGAAGAAGAGGAAGAGGGTGGAGTCTTTGACCCCAGTGCCTCAAGTAAGTTATTTTTTCAACAGAAATGAACGTAAATGATGGTTCTAATTCGGTAGCATTTTAGGCTCCTTGTATTTAATGATAACGATATTTTTTTACGTATTTCACAACACAGTATACTAAAGCAAGTCTCTTTCATTCAGATGCGAAAAATTGTACGACAAAATATGATTAAATATGCCAATGCAAACTGATGGCACAGATGATATTTGCAACTGCGGGAAACTTTTCTTAAAAACCTGATATTTATAATTCTATATGTATGCTATAACTGTCATAAAATAGTTACGTTTTCTGTTGTTGTCGTGTCGGTGTGAAGTTGGCATGTAGATTATATTTTCTAAGAATTATGTACTTCTCATAAAAAAACACATTATACTAATACATAAAGAGAACACTTTATGAGGTTAATCAAAACAAGCCTTACACCGTTTATCAAAATCATAATAATCCCTCTAGATGCCAGACACATTTTTTAACTCAATCTTTTACAATCTAAGAAAAAATATCATTGTTGCCAAAACATTAAAACTTAAAATTATCCTTTATAAAGCAAATACTGTGACATTGGAGGGTTATGAAATCTGTGGCTTTGATCAAGTTCCCCCCCCCCTTTATGTTTTTATGCTTCTTTCCCACAAACAAAAGCTTACTTAGTTAAGATATAATAATCTGCTTGCTAATAATAGAAAAAAGTTAATAAAATATTAGTAAATAGTGAAAACTATTGCCAGCTTGTGAATGAATTGCCGTCTAATTTTAATTCTCAATGCCATGGAAAGGCTTGGTTACCTGGGTAACCAAAGAGCTGACAAACTATGCCCAGTTTTATTTATTGTATGCTGCCAAATTTTTTATTGTTTATGAATGAAACTTTTTGCTTGAATTTCCAAAGATTATATTTCTAATTAAAAATTTTTGTTTCAGCACCGCCCAGTCACGAGGTCAATGACGAGAGCTTGTGGGACAGGGATGCCATTTCGGGTAAGACAAATGAAATTTATGTTTTATCATATTTTTCAATTTTTAATGAAGGAATTTTTAGTTTTTACATATTTTTCTCTTGTCACGGAGTGAGAACTGAATTAAATGAATGAAAATATATCTCAAATTTGAGGAATTAAGTATAAATTGAAATGCATTAAAAGTGTGTATAAATACTCCATACGAGAGAGTCATTGTGTTCACATCAGATTATTTTTAATAAGGAATGCATCTGAAAGATTTAAAATTTGCACATATGTGTCTTCAATTTTAACTGAATTTTTGCAACAAAGTCTGGATTGTATGCAGGTCGGCTTATATTTGGAAATGTCTGGTACTTTGTTAAATGATTGCTGCTGTTTTTTTAAGTATTGTTTTCTTGCTCTTATTTCAGTGTTGCAATAGCAATTATATTTTCTCAATTATCTAGTAAATGTTTCAAATGTCATATAATCTGTGTTTCGTACAGTATTTCAGAATTTCATTTCTTATAGTATTGTCATGGAATTGTATTGTTGAAATGTGCCTGATCTTAAAGAAAGTTTTCCATCAAAAAAACGTTCTTAATTGCATTAAAAAAACATGAAAGCAGTGTCTTTAGTGCAGGTAGTAACCACCACCGTTATTTTATGCCATTGTTTTGGTAGTTTTTCAAAACGTTTGGCCCAGAAACTTGATGACTGTGAGTCCAAAAACATATTAACTTCATTTTGACCTCCTGTGTAGAATGGAAAACAGCACCAGCAAGATGTAGCTGCAGTTGTAAAAAAAAAAAAAGAAGGTCTGTGAAAGCTCGAAAATTCACATCCGGCAAAACGGAACTGTTTGATAATTTATATTAGTTTTCACTTGATTTCAGTATTTCATAAAAACTCTCATATTGCTTTTTCAAGATGTTTGACATCCGATTGTAAATTTTAAGAAATACTTGGAATATGTGTACTAAGTATTGAACGTTTCTAAGTATGTTTGTTTTGCTTTTACAGAATGTGGCATCAGCTGTCCCATCTCCACCTCCTCCTCCATCATCATCACCTCTTCCTGCACCATCTCCTCCACCTGCACCACCTTGCGCACCTAAAGTAAGTTTTGTGAATCTTCATACATATTATAAAGAGAATGATTAAGTATCTGTCATTCAAATTCATAATTCAACTGAAGTTTTTCTTAAAATTTTATTTAACTTGGTTATTAACTTTTTTTTATCAGTAGTCAGCTTAGTGTAGGAGCTTTTATTAGACATCTGTTTTTAGTTTTAATTTACCAGTTGAAGTTAATGCCCTTTCGGGGAGCATTATATGTGTAAATGTTTAAATAATGTAAAAGTAAAGTAACACCCTTTATGGTTATTGCAATGAATCATTTCTTTTTATAGAAGATAATTTTGAGACGTTCATGGGTAAGTTCTTCATACTATAGCAAAATGTAGCAGTAAAGAAAAATAAAATAATAGCCTCATAATTTCTTCTAAAGATGCATAAAAATGTCAGTCCATAGGACTTACATCAGGTCAAGAAAATATCTTACACTGTTGTGAAGCTAGTTGTCAGCAGCTTGGAAAATGATTTAACTTTGTTCCATGTTCTAACAGAGTTTATGCCCCATCTCAGACTTTAAGTGATGACTGACATAATGAGTTGTTCGCGGAACTGCCTTTCTCATCCTCTACAGCTGTAATATTTAAAGAGTAGAAAAATTAAACATGAAAGACACGAAGGATATTTTTCTTGATTATTTACTGCTTATAAAAAAATCTATAGGTCTTTTTTCTGCACTGATCTCATGGATATATATCTGGTACCTCTTTAACACAATATATTTCAATTTAAAGCATGCAGAATTCCAGGTGTGTTTCCTATTTGAATGCTTCATGCTTAATTTGAGTGGTGTAGTAATACAGAATGAGTATCGAAAACAGTATCAAAGTAATGTCCCATTCATCAGACTCCAGTTTTCATTCCCCTTTCAAAATCCAACATACACAGATTTGTTTGAAGAAGCTTAGAAATTCACATGCAACAACTCATAGTTTTTTATAATTTAGATTAATTCTATTTAATGTCCGTACCTCCTAAAAACTGGCCTACAGTTATCTCAAGATTTTCCCTACCTGATTCGAATGTAAGAATATTTAGAATATGTGCACTAAACTACTAAAAGCTTCTAAATATGTTTGTTTCTTTTGCAGGAGTGCGTGAGTTCCAGTCGGCGTCGGCGTCTTCCGCCTCGGCGCAAACCGCCCGTAAGTTTTATTGATTTATCATACATAGTTATTTAGTTTCAGTGGTTTTAGTAAACATCAGTACCTAGCTGTAATTTTCCAAAAGTTAGTTAAGTGTCGTTTGTTTGGAGTGTGGCGATACTGAAGGAACTTGTTTTTGTTACTCGCCAACTGCATGCCCAAATTTCTAGCTTTAACGGATATTTTCAAGATGTGTGAGAAACACTTAATGCTCCATCGCTGCCGCGCTTGGTCTGATTTATTCTCCAACTCAAATATCTTCAGTGTTGATTTAAGGAGTAGTTATGATGAGTAATTGTTGTGATTAAAAGTTTATTATTTAAAATCGATCATCTGTTTGTGTTTATTCAGTGGTTCTCAACCTTTTCACTAACGTGTACCATCTAAACAAAAACTGAAAAACTTATGTACCACCACTACATTTTACAATGATTATTTTTCAGTTTCTCAATAGAAATATTAAAAAATATATTTTGCCATTTTCACAACCTATTGGCTGTATGTATTTCATATGCACACATAAGAAATATTAGATTAAAAATTGGTTATGATTTTAATTATCAAAATTTCCTCTAATAGCTTTAATTTTAAAATTTAGTCTGAAATTTGGCTGTGCTTAAAATATTTGAATCTCTTTATGCCTGGTCTTATTTCACTTAGTTTTTAACCGTAAATTAGGATCCACTTATGATTTTATTCTGTATCTATTTTTCAAATTTAACATGGAAGAAAATCTTTGTTCACACAAATAGGTTGTGCATAATAAATAGGCGGTATAAATTTAATAGCTTTATTTGAAAATGCCTTTTTTTTTTTTTTCAGTTCAGCCAGAAGTTAACAAATGTGCTATTTTTGAAATCTTCAGTTAGAGTTTGACCACAGAAAATTTCTCTGAATTGTTCTTTTTCCAAACGAGATAAAATTTCAGGTACATTTGAGCAAAATTTTCTTTTTCATAATCCTTGGGAAAATACATGTTGAAATTATTTATCAATTAAAAACAATTACTTTTAATGTCAGACATTAATTCTTTTATTTCAAATTATTTTCGATTAGAAAATTTTCTAAAATATGGTAAAATGTTTAAAATATTAATATATATTTCTTAAATTATTAGCTCGAGTTTTTTATCAGTGCATTTATTGGTAAATAAATTAACACATTGTCCTTGCTATCCTAAATTTTATTCATTTAACTTTCCCAAAATATCGGCTAAATATGCTAAACATGCCAACCATAATTCAGCGAATGAGCGAAATGACCTGATGAAGTGTTGTGATGTTTTCAGCGATATCTTAACAGATGAAATTACTGGGTCGAATGTTGATGCTCATGATATATGTGCTGAATTGGGCAACTTAGCAGGTTTAGTGCAACAAAGTACTGGTGCTTTTAAAAGTCTGCAGTTCATATACGAGAACATTTTGCTAGATTCTTTCCCAAACGTCTCTGTTGCATTGCTTGTCACTTTGACATTTCCAGTAACTGTCACGTCTGCTGAACGCAACTTTTCAAAGCTAGATAATTAGATAATTTTAGATTATACCGTCCGTTATACATAAATCGCGCACGCAAAAACGTATTCTGCACTTGCGCACACGCATATGCGCAGTGGTAAAAGGTCTTGCGCGCACGCGTAAATGCCTATGCGCATTTGTCTACTTGGCGCATGCGCAGAAAGTTTTTAGCTTTGAGGTTCAGATTATAGATCATTCCGGAGTATGGGTGTCCTAATTAACGACTTTTGACTGTAATAAAATTACACAGGGTGTTTTCCCATTAAGGTTTGAATTGCATATCAGGCTCCAATGCTTACATGTACATAATAAATTAGGTGATACTCAGTTTCCTGAGTCCTGTAACATGATGTAGATATACGGATAAAATAATTATTATACATTTACATGCACATATACAAGGCAGCACTTAAATTGTGCCAGAGCCTGCCTCCTGTACTTCTTAGTTTTAGGGATAAATCATAATTCTAGACGGAGTGCACTGGAACCCTGAATAATAAGGGTCTGGCACTTCTTGTATGCAGATGAAGAACAATTTCAGTAGAAATCTGATCTCGAAAATTTTATTTTTAGCAAAACAATATTAAAAATCGCTTATTAATTTTAATTTAGCTCTGTACATTTTATTTAATTCTAATCATTTAATTACTTTACTCTTTTATTATTTTAATGAATAATAATAATTAATCATTAATTAATTGAACAATAATTATTAATTAAATAACAATAGGAATAATTATTGTTAATATTAATTAAAAATTATGAATACTTATTTAATAATTAATTAATCTGGTAATAATTAACTTTAATTTTTTAATTATTAATAATTTTTAAGGGCCTTTATATTTATTTATTTACTTTTGTTCCTCTTTCCTGATGGTCTTGCATAGAGCTCCGGCACATCTAATTTTAGAAATTAAGCCCTGATACAAAGTGTTTTTACATTAAGGTTTGAATTAATTGCATACTAGCCTATAATGCTATATTAGGTAATACTCAGTTACTTGCGTCATCAGTACACAATAGAGTAGATTCTTCTGGCATATTCATATAATATTATGTATGACATATATACAGATAAAATCCCCATTTATGTCTTCCCGCGGCATCCAGGAAAGGTCAGGAAATGTCCAGACTAGTTTTCCGACAAACTGCATACGTTACGCACGCCAATTAATTTTGCTCTTCTGGAAAGCATGCCTTTCAGTCAATTTTCACAGTCTCAGGGAGGGGGGCTTTTCCATGTTTTGCCTAGGGCCCCATAACACCTGAGAAGAGCCCTGGCAACTCTTATAATAAAACATATGTAAGTCCCGTTGCATAATTCTCCAAATAATCACTGCTGCGATAGTATTTGACCTACTTTGTAAAAAGGCTTTCATCGATTTCTACTATTTTGTTGGGCCTTCTGATTTTACTGAAAGCTTTGTTTAGTATTCCTGCAAGCAACTGTCCCAATCTATTAACATTTTGTCAACCGTCCGTTTAAGAAATAGAATGCAGTCACTGGATTTCTGGAGCTAATTTTGTAAAACAAAAGGGGGCTCATCGAAAATTATGCTTACATCAAATGAAAGCACATATATTATAACGTCATCCTTATCTGTACTTGGTGTTAAATTATGCTGGTTGGCAACAGTTTTATGTTTGAAGGGATAATATGTGAGTACGTTAGGCTAAGCTGTTACATTATAAGGCAATAATAATTTGCATGTTAAAATAAAGTGTCATTAAATAGTGGGAAAAATTACAGCTTGTCAATGAATTGCCATCTAATTTTAATTTTCCGTGCCATGGAAAGGATTGGCACTCTGGATAATTGGAGAGCTGTCCTGCATTTAAAAAAAACTTCCCGAGTCTTATTTATTGCATATTGCCAAATTTTTGTGGTATTAAATCAATTCATACATTGTTCTTTGTGCTTATATATATGTTTTTAGTGTGCTAGTGTTAAATTTTTTAATGTTCCTGAATGCAACTTTTAGCTTGAACTTCATGTTAAAAGATTTTATTTCTAATTTAAAAATTTTATTACAGCGCCGACCCTGGACGAGGTCGATGTCCAAGTCCCAGGGTCCGGTGACAAGGTCCCAAGCAAAACGTCAGGGCCCTGGGACTAGGTTTTAAAAGAACCTCATTCTCATGTAAGCTTCATTTAATTTATGCATTTTATTTTATGCAATTTTTTCATTATTGCTAAATGGTAATAAACAGTGAATAATTAGGTATATTTGTGACTATTTATTTCTATTTGTATATCATGTTATGTAGGTAAAAAAAACTATAAAGAATGTAAAGAAGTAAAACTAATCATAATGAAGGATGTCACTTCTGACCTTCATTTAAGTTTTGAAATGGTATTCTATATGGAGCTGTCATAAGGCAATAACTGCCATTTTTCTAATGGTTCAATTTTTAAGCTTCTTGAGCATAGTTAGAGGAAACTGTCAATAAAAGCAGGGCATCTAACACATTGTAAAGATTTTTAACAGGGATTCAAGTTAGGTGAATTGGATGACCACTTCCTGTGAGCAGTGTTTTTATGTTTGAGGTACTCATTCAGAAATTTTGGTTTATGCGGACATTCATAGCTATCCATAAGAATAAATACTGGACAAACTGCTGTAGCATGCAGTCTTGCAGTGGGTTCGATAAAATCTCAGTGCAATGGAACTGATATACTGCACTTCTTGTGCAGCACTGCAGGATGTTAAAAGAAAATACGTCCTTCAGTATTTACGTTGCTGTTACAGGCACAGTGTCGAGTTCCATTCTTCTGAGCACTGTGACACTCACAGGAACAAAATCTCATGATACTGAGGAATACAGTTGTTTGGTAGGATGTTTGATATTACTCTTAATGTTACTAACTCTTAGAAAATAAAAGGTAAAAAGACTTACCTTGTAATCGATCTTCTTTCTTCTCCAAAGGCATATCCGGGAGTATTTTTCTTAAGTACATCTATACACAACTCACAGAAAGAGAGAGGCTTCTAAGATAATAAGATATTTAATTTACAATAACAGCACTAAACTAAAAAATATATATAACACAAAGATAAGGATTACATGTTTCACTCAAACGTCCATCACGAGTTCTCAAAGTTCAACTAAAAAGTTCTGATTTAGTTTTTGCTGCTCGCATGCGCAAATCACGTGGCTGTCGGTGAGAGCTTCAACATACTCCCACCTTTAAATTTGCTGAAAAATCAAATTTAAAACTGTAACCTTTGAACAGGCTTTACCATTCGACCACTTCTTGTAGTCATCGATGGAATCTTTTCGCTCTTCAGATCTTGAGGCAAGTCATTACGAATATCTGGTTCGCAGTAAGTATCTCGTTCATCAGAAGAGCTGCTTGCCACATTTCTAAATCTAGACTTTTCATTTGATGATGTTATCTCCAAAGGATACAACGCTTGGTTGGTCGCAAAACTTCTCCAAGCTTAATCTTGACCTTAACTATATGCACGTGTCCATCTCGGTTACTTTCGCCAATAACCAGTCTGTTCGCTTCTTATTATCATCGGACACTAAAACAAGATCTCCAATTTTCAGAGGTTGTGAAGCTTTTATATGTTCATAATTTTTAACTGTCCGAGATATTCGATTCGAAATCTTTTACGTAGATCTTGTAGAAGTTTTTGTCGATAAATAAGCCTTTTGTTTAAAGATTTCGCATCTATGTTATCCAGATCAAGAACTCCAATTTGTCGAATCTCGTGGAGAAACATGGAAGGTGTGATCGGAGATAAATCTTCAACATCTTCCGCAGTGGTGGCTCGTAGCTAAAATTAGTGAGGGTGCTGTTCTAAAAAAGTTTAACCTTTGTTTTAAAATTGTGTAAAAGGAAACAAACATGTATAAAAAGAAAATTTATTTTGAAATATCCTGAAAGCTTACGAGAAAAAAATTAAACATTTCTTAATTACTTTAACCTAACTATTGCAGTTCAATCTATATTTATTTATTTAAAAATGAAATCCATTCTTCTTGTTTTAATTTGCGCAAAAAGATCAATAATTTTCTCCTTGATCTCTGGATGACAATGGAGGAAATTTTTCTTTATTGAAAGCAATGCAAGCGCGTTTAGTCTTTCCGAATTCCTAGTGGTTCTTAGAAAAGTTTTCATTCTTTTCAATGTTGAAAAGCAGCATTCTGGCTCTGATGTAGTCATGGGAACTCTCAAGAGAATTTTTATCAGTTTCGTAATTTTACTAAGAACATCATCTAGAATTATTTTCGAAGATAAATTTCAGTAGCTCAATTAATTTACAATATCCATGGATATCAGACCTGCAACAGAATACTTTTAGTTCAGTTTCAAGCTTTTCTTTGTCAATCATTGGATATGCTGCAGTGGTCAGTACTATTTCTTCTGTAGAATGGTCATTCCTAAAACTAAGCATTTCTTGTTAAACAATTTAGCAGCTGCTAAGTGTTTACTGGAAGAATATCTGTGCATTATATCAAAACGTAGTATAACGTCACATATTTAAACACACTAATTTCTCTGCATTGTATTTAGTTGTATATTATTTCAACATGAGGCATAATCTGATAAAAAAGCTCTAATCAAAACTAGAAATTATCATCATTTAGATATTTTAAAATTCCTGTCGCTTTTGCAATAGTTTGATCTGCATTTGATGTTGATTGAAATCCAGTAAGGCAATTTTTTAGAGGTTGCAAATTTTCATGAACTCTGTGTATGGTCCTTATGATGAAGTTCCACTTTGTGGAGGAATACGACACACGCGGAGTAAAAAGAAATTACGTTCTCAACAAGACGCAAGAATTTCGGTGCTGCAAGAGTGACAGTGCTTTCTCTCTCTCTGGTTTTCTGAGTGCGCATGCACAGAACAGCCAAATACCATGTCGCTGGAACTGTGAAGCGCACAGTTCCAAACAAAGACTTTTGTACTTTTTCACAAACTGGAAGATGGCTACTGCCATTAAACTTAAGGATTATGTATTGTAAAAGTATAAAGAAAGAAGTAAAGACTAAAGGGCACACTATATTAAATATTAAAAATTATAATAAGTGGAAATAAGGGGTGCTGCAGTTCCACAGTGCTCATTACGAGCCACCACTGATCTTCCAAGACATATGTCAATGGACGATTATTCATTATTGCTTCACAGTCACACAAAATTGTTATCATTTCTTCATAATTCAGAGATGATCGTCCTAAAACTTTGCAGAGGATTCTTCTCAGGGCTCCTATTAATTGCTCCCACCATCCTCCCCACCAGGGAGCTGATGGCGGAAGAAATTTCCATGTGATCCTGTGGATACTAGCTTGTTCTAAGATTTTTTCTCAATTTAAGCTTTTGAATAATGTATCACTTTCTTTGAAATTCGTTCTATTGTCGGAATAGATGGTGTGGGTCTTCCATGTCTAGCAATGAAATGTCTCAACGCTTGCAGAAAACTTTCAGTTGATAGCAAGAAAATCAATTCCAAATGTACTGCGCGAAAAACAGCACAGGTAAAAATCACTATCCATGATTTTTGATTTCCCTTCAATATCAAAGGTCCAGCCAAGTCAACACCTACAAGGTCTTCAGGGAGAGGAGCACTGGGTGTTTTCGAAGAACTAGTATCGAACCTCTGACATACAACACAGCTTCTTATGACTTTCTTGACAGTCTTTCGTGCTTTCAAAATCCAATATTGTTCTCGTAAAGCGGATATTAAAAATTGTACTCCTGCAAGATTGTTCATTTCATGTTTAGCTCTAATTAATTTTACTACAATAGGATGATCTGAAGGAAGAATAATAGGAAATCGAAAATTTTCTGTATTATCTCTTCTCAGAATTCTGGTTTTAACCCTAAGGATTCCGTTAGAATCAATCATTGGTTGAAGCACACACATAATCTTTTGTCATCTGATCCAGAAAATGATTCACTCTGCACTAATCTCAAAAGAGTTAATTCGGCTCCTTTAATTTCTTCTGCTGTAATTGTTATAAAAGTTCTTTCATTAGGACTTAGTCTGACATTTTTAACAAAATGGAAGATCCAAGATATTATCTTTAGAATGGTATTGTACGAAGAAATCTTACCAAAATTAACTTCAGTCATAGCATTCGAATTAACTGCAGAAATTATTGTCTTCTTTCTTTCAGCATTTATAATGTCAAAATTAGGTACAATTTCGGAGGTAGGCCATTCTTGTGGATCATTTCTCAACCAATCGGGACCCTCCCACCATTTTGATTTGACTAAGGTTTTCGGACTGCATCCTCGGGAAGGGAGGTCTGCTAGATTTAGCGTTCCAGGAATATAATTCCAGTCATTTGGATTACTTAGAGTATAGATTTCTTTCACTCTTTTTTGAACGAAAACGGCCCAGTTTTCATTCTTTTTTATCCAAAATAATGCATCCATAGAATCACTCCAATCATAAATAGGCAAGCTTTCTAGTCTCAAATCTTCCTTAACATGAAGTGCCAGTCTAGCACCAATCATACAAGCTAAGAGCTCTAGTCGAGGTATGGAAATCTGCTTGATAGGTGCCACTCTGGATCGAGCTGAGATGAGCTGACATGTAACGGAATTTTCATTACAGCTTCACATAAATATGCATGTGGCATGAGCAGATTTACTCGCTTCACAAAACACGTGTAAAGATAAACCAGAAATTCTTTCGAAGTCAGCAAAAATTCTTCTGGGTACAGCTATTTTTTCCAAATTGTGCAATTTATTTTTAAAACTTTCGAATTTGTCAGAAATGCTTTTATATAAATTGTTACCCCATGAAATCTTCTGTTTCCAGCATTCTTGAAGCATAAGCTTAGGAATCAGAGTAACAGGAGCTGTAAACCCAATCGGGTCAAAAATCCTGTGTACTATTGACAATATATTCCTTTTGCTGACAGGCTGTTTCACAGAACTGTCTTTAAAGTCACAGGACAAAATGTCATTTGATAAATTCCATTTCAACCCCAGAACTGATATGGTTTTATCGGAGTCTTCATTGCAAAGATTTCCTTTTAAAGTTTCACCGCTAGTTTCATTGTAACACCATCCCCTTAAATCAAATTTAGCAGTCGACATAATTTCCTTCGACACATTAATGAAAGTGTTTAGTTCTTCAATAGTATCAACGCTGGCCACACAATTGTCGACGTACATTGATTCACTTAATTTCTTAGCTACCTCTTGTTGATGTTCAGGAACACTCGAGATGATAATTCAGTGTGGCGGCGAGAAAAAATAGGACTGGTATTAACGCCAAACATAACCCGCTTATGTTGATATATTTTCAATTTCTCGGAATCTCCTTCTTCCCACCAGAGAAATCTAAGAAAGTCTCTATCTCAAGGACAGACACCTATTTGCAAAAAGGCCTTACGTATATCTGACATAACCCCGTATTTACCTAGGTGAAATCTGTTTAAAATACTCGGTATTAATTCCAAATAATTTGGGCCCTTTTCTAAACGGTCATTTAAGGACACACAATTCCTTTCCTTCCTTGAGGCATCGAACACAGGTCTAATCTTTGTGATTGAACTTTCCTTAATTACAGCCCTATGTGGTAGGTAATGACAATTTTCGGTTTTCTTATCTTCAACAGATTCTATAATACCTTCTTCAGCCCATTTGTTAAAAAACTCTTTCAAACAGTTTTTTGACTGAAGATTTTTGACGCAGGATTTTAACCTTTTCTCTGCTAATAATCTGTTGTCAGGTAAAACCTCATGCCCTTCTAACCAAGGAAGAGAGACCTGATATCTACCCTCACTATCTCTCTTTAATGACTGATGAAAATATGTTTTAGCAATTTCATTAATTTCCTTTCTCGTGGGGGTTGTAGCAGGATCCGTTATTCCTAACGAGTCAAGACACCATAAATCTGAAATTTTAGCATCATTAACATGAAGTGACAATACAGTTTTCGTTCTATCAGAGAACTCACGCTTTTCAGTTTTCCCCATCATTGTCCACCCTAATCTAGTGTGTACGCATGATAACCCACATTTTAGTTGTCTAACCTTCCCTGTTAGAAGCTTTCCTGCCACATCTGCACCTAAAGGAACATGAATTTCTAAAGGTGATTTTTCATACATCAAATCCACAGATTTATTCTGCATGTCGGTTAAATAAATTCCATGTTTTCGCAGTTCAGTAAGATACGTATCTCTACGAATTTGAGGAATGTCAGTACATATTTTATCCTGATCCAAAACCTGAAAATTACAGTGATAATCATCTTTAAGACTACTCACTCTAATTAAATATTTACTATGAGTTTCTTTCTTTTCAGTTTCTCCAAACAAACCATGGATTAATTCTTCTTTACCACTTGTTTTAAAATTCATTATACTAACTGCATACTTCGAAATGTAGGATCACTGGGAACCACTATCTATTAAAATTCTCACATATTTTTCGATCCCATCCCCACGAAGGTTTACTACTAAAGTTTGCAAATTTACTAACTGCATGCAAGATTTATTTGTCAGAACACAGTCTTTTTTATTATTTTTATCCTCCATAATGTCTGTAGAATTATTTACGTGAGAGTTACACATTATTGACAAATGAGCTTTACCGCATATGGAACATTTAACTTTGGTCTTGCAGAAGCGATCAAATCTGCAGGCAATGCTTTAAGCAAAATAGGGGTTAATAAAGCTCCATATGTTTCTGAGGTCATATTTAATGATTGAAGACATCGAATATGTTTTTGTATGTAATTGAATAACTTACGAAAATTTTGAATGTCATTAGAATCTTTTAGAGGTCTTATTTTCAGTAATTTATCTATATGAGCGTTTATCAGTACATCTTTATTTCCAAATCTTTCTGTGAGGAGTTTAACTGAAGTTTTGTAATTTTCTTCGGTTAAATCGAAACCGTCAATGGTGTTATAAGCAGTACCTCCCAAAAAGAATTTCAAATAATTGAATTTGCTTATAGCGTCGCGTTTTATTTTGGTGTATGGCTGATGAAAAAGTGTTCCAAAATGTCAGCCATTCGCAGCTCTCGCCATAAAACTTCAGAATCGTAAGTTTAGGAAGCTTCACATTATGATTTTCGGTTTTCACGTTTTCTATTCTTTCACTTAACTGTTCAGTGCTTCTTAACACACTAAATTTTTGTTCTTCTATATTAATTTCTTTCAATTTTTTGTTAGCTTTGTATTTAAATGTAGTTATTCTTTTACGATATTCGTCAACACCGTTTAATTCCTGGTCTAGATCCTTTATGTCTATTAATTTTTCTATATCGGCATCTATTTGTTTTAACTCGTTCGATTTTACATTTAAGTATTCTAAGGAAATTTCTAGTTCCTCTGCATTCACTTCTGTTTTTGATTATTCAGTTTCGATTCAGCCAACTAATTTTGTAACGGCAGCTCTTATGTGGCCACGTTTCCTTTTCAATGTATCGATGAATTCCGTCATTGTTTAATATATATTCAATAATTCAACAAATATCAACAATTCACTTTCATCCTGGCAGGGATGCCAAAAAATGTATAATTCTTAGAAAATAAAAGGTAAAAAACTTACCTTTTAATCGATCTTCTTTCTTCTCCAAAGGCATATCCGGGAGTATTTTTCTTAAGTACATCTATACACTATTCACAGAAAGAGAGAGGCTTCTAAGATAATAAGATATTAAATTTACAATAACAGCACTAAACTAATATATATATATATATAACACAAAGATAAGGATTACATGTTTCACTCAAACGTCCATCACGAGTTCTCAAAGTTCAACTAAAAAGTTCTGATTTAGTTTTTGCTGCGCGCATGCGCAAATCACATGGTTGTCGGTGAGAGTTTCAGCACTAACAGAGGCTGTTTGAAGTCTTTAACATGAATTTGCAATATTTTTTACAATAGTTCCAAATTCGTCATAGTTTAAAGTGTTGTTTTTATTTTCTGTTTAACACTATAAGTGAAGGAGGCTTCTCACTAATCTGGGACACAAACAAAAAATCTAGAACACTCTCACACATATATTTATTTCAAATATGCATGCAAGCAATTGCTAATTCAATAAATAACAATCAGTCATATTACTTATTTCTATTACTTCATATTTATTCTAAAAATAAATAAAAATCTGAAAAAAAATATGGCGTCCAATTGCCCCTGCGTCGAAATGTTGGCGTCGAAACAACCTGCTTCGGAAAATACTAGTTACAAAGTTTTTGTTTTACCAAAGTTAGCAAATTAATATTATTACGTCTACCCACAAAATTAAAAAATAACTATTCTTTATGTTTTTATAGCTTTTAAATAACATATTAGCAACATGATTTATTTATTTTGTTGTGAAGCAAAAAATCGACATAATATACCAGTTTTTGTATGCTGCTTGTGCTTTTTTTTTTATTATGTTTCACCCTTAAATCTTTAATGTTTTTAGGTTGGAGAAAGAGTTAGATGCAGGCGAGCCAAAAGACAGTGAGGAGTTGCAGAGTAAAAAGGACACTCAGAGGGGCCCAATAGTAGTCATAACTAACAGCAATAGTTGTGAAGATGTTCGCAGGGCAGAGGAAGACAAGACTTCTAATGAAGCGGAAGTTAAAAAGGACTTAAACTCAGTAACTGGAGATTTAGATACAAGTAATGTAAATAATCTGAAAAATGGTGTAATCTCTGACTGCCAGGAGAAGAATATAGCAGCTAAAAATGGAACACCCATAACTTTTAGTAATGAAATAAATTCTGGAACTATTCTATCACCACCTGTTCCTTCAAGCTCAAAATTATTCAGCACATCGAAGAATTTCAAAAAGCCGGTGAAAGCAAAAGGTATAATAGGGTCACCGCCTACATCAACCCCTATAAAGTCTTATCCCACCCCAGTGTGCCTCCAAGAATGAGGAAACACCTTCCAGCTCGTCGAACGCGTAGCGACCCTGGATCTGCTGATCAACCCTCTCGCATTCCGAGGCCCATATTTACTGGCAGTCGTTCGTCCGTTTCGCCTACCATCACTAAATCCAGTCCAAAAGGCTCTTGGAGACCAAAGATAAATGTAGCTAAGAAATCAAAGGTTGTTGAAAATTCTAAATTGAACAGTAACAAGCATTCTATTTGCATCAAAATCCAAGATGCTCCAGCAGAACCTGCGTCTTCTGAAACCGAGCTCGAACAGAATGAGGGAATGTCCCCAATTAAAAACATTTTTGATGAAAATTCAAAAGAGATTGTAACACCTACCAACAATGGGAATGTGAAGGAAGTACCATCCGTGGATAGCAATAGTTGTAACTGCTATGAGGTTTTTGTTCGCTGTGAGTCTGACGCTTCCAATATTTCGAAAGTGGAAGTATTCAACAATGCAATGCCTGTCTTCGAAAATTCACTGGTTGATTCCGCTCCACTTAAGGTGGTTTCGAAAGAAATTTCTGGTACTAACCCTTTCAGAATGAGTGAAATGAATCCATTCAAGGGTGGCACAGATTGTAAATACCATTCTTGAAAATCACTAATCCATTCGAGGACACAGTGGAGGAAATTTCAGCCTTGCAATCAAAAGGTCAGATGTCATCGACTTTAATTCCTCCCCCAATTCCTGAGAGGTAAGTTACAAATAACCTTTCTAAAATTGTTTTAATAAAATAAGTTTGGTTATTTTCAATTCGAAACATTAAATTCAAGACACTTGTTGCGAAGAACACAGAAAATATATAAATCAAATATATTCAAAACAGTTTGTTCAGTTGCGGACTGCCTCTAACCCAAGGCTGGGTGCATTATAAATAAAGACAAAATATTCTTAATAAACCATTCTTTATTTTCATCAAAACTGTCTCACTCTTCCGAGATCAGCTTTCGTACCATCTACAAGCATTCCATTCGAAACACTCAGCACGCAGGCTGACGTCACGAACAGCAGCGCCTCGCGCCAGTTATTACTTCAGTTTTTCATTATGCTTTTGAACCAGTTGACTAAGGTATTCTTTTCTAAATCGTTGTCTCAGATAATTTAACAATTTAGTTCTATACTTTAATCTCTTATTAAGACTTGACGAATTTAATTCATCAAGATCTTCAACGTTGGAATTTCTGTTCTCGATAAGAAACATGGCGGGTGTCAGAGGTACTAATTCTTGCGGATCTTCAGAAACATAAGTTAAGGGTCTACAATTAATTATAGTTTCACAATCACAAATAATAGTATAAAGGTCTTCATATGATAACACTGATTTACCTAAAGTATATTTCAGCAATTCTTTTACTGCATGAACCAACCTAATTAAAATTTTCTCAGAATTTTCAATTTCATACTGTGAAAGTTCAATGTTTCTATTCTTTTCAGAACCATCTTTACAATTATTTACAAATCTAAATATCCATGCAAATATTCTAATCATTTTATCATAATTGGATACACTGATTCGATGCCAAGGGGGTGCGTCTTTTGATAGATCAATTTTCACTATTTTTATCTTTTTCCTCTCCAATTCTACTTCTTCATGCAAACAAATAATCTCACCAGTGGGCCAGTTTTCAGGGCCTTCTCGCAACCACAAGGGGCCTTCCCACCATCTAGACCGAAGCATTTGTTTCGCAAAACATCCGCGCGATAACAAGTTGGCAGTATTCAGTTTCCCTTGGACATGTCTCCATGAATGACCTCGTGTCAACTCTTGAATCTCTTTAACCCGATTTTCAACGAAAACAGACCAATTTCCTTGCTCTGTTATCCACCAAAGGGCAGTGGTTGAATCAGACCAGAAGGTAACTTTTAAATCGGGCAAACTGAGAGCCTTGATAATATAATTTGCAAGTCTAGAACCTATACAACAGGCCATTAATTCTAAGCGAGGAATGCTTAAACATTTCAAAGGCGATACTCTAGACTTCGCCCGTACGAGATTTATTTTTACTTCAGAATTAAATACTGATCGAACAAAGATACACGCTGCATACGCCCCCTTGCAAGCATCCACAAATACATGTAGTTCAGACGTGTCATTGATAAACAAGTATCGAGGCAAAGTAACATCTTTCAAAACATTAAGTTCTTTAAACCAGTTCAAAAATATATTTACATCATTCAGAGACAATTCATGCAATTTTCACTTTCCACAATTTTTGCAACAACAGTTTTGGAAGCAATGTAGTTGGCATTAATAAACCAATTGGATTAAAAATTGTCTGCACAATTGCTAAAATTGACCTCTTTGTGATTTTCGTATCACAGGTCAATGTATCTGTATCTGTGCAGCACCTCAGCGTATCATTATCCAAATTCTAAATTACCTGTAAAACGAAAGTATCCCCTGAATGTTTGTCAACATTTGTACCAGCCACATTGCTTTCAAAACCGCTCAAGTTAAAACATCTATTTGACATGATTAATTTGGAATGTTCAATAAACGTATACTGTTCATCAATACTAAAAACACTTGATAAACAATTATCCACATAAAAGGACGATTTCAATTTTTGAGCAACTTCACTATATTGACGTGGACAGTTTTCTAATAGATGTATTATAGATATGTTCAACAAGTAGGGGCTCGAAGAAACTCCAAACACAACTCTGCAATGCCTATAAATTCATTGCCCTTTATTGCATGGGAAAAAAAAATCTGAGAAAATCTCTATCTTTAGATTCGACGGATAACATTAAAAAAGCTTTTTCAATATCGGCACTAATACCTATCGGATACATTCTAAAACGATCTATAATATCAGGTATTAATTCAATAAGATTTATTCTTTTACACAAACATTCGTTCAAAGAGAGTTTTCCTTTCTCAGATGCAGAAGCGTCAAAAACAGGACGAATTTTCGTGGTTTCACTTCCTAATTTGATTACAGGCTTATGCGGCAAATAATGACATTCATTATTCAGTTCGGTTTCTGGAACACTTTCAATAATATTCAACCTTTCCCATTCCTTGAACACATTTTGATAATCATTGAAAAATTTACTACATTTGAGTTTATAGATCATCTTTTGATACCTTTTCCAGGATAATTCTTTATTATCGGTTAAATGTGTCGTATCACATTTCCAAGGAAGTTCAACTTCATATCTTCCATCTGGAAGATTTTTCATTTTATTCTCAAATTCAGATAAATTAAAACTTTCTTTCATGTTAACAGTTTCCATTCGAGCGCATATTCCTATATTTTCAAGTTCCCATAACTCATTCAGAGGAATTCTCCTGACATGCATTGAAAATGTTTTCAAAATATAATTATTTTCACCCGAATTTCGTTTTCCAAATACCGTCCACAGAAGTTTCGTTTCAGCGGTTACCCGGGACTGTAATTCAATAGAGTTTCCCGTCAATAATTTTCCTATAACATCTGCTCCGATTAAAAGGTTAATTTCAGTTTCCTTTCGCAATGGATCAGAATATTCGATTTCTTTTCCTTTTAATTCATTCAAAATCTCTTTAACTTTGGGAATAAAACCGCAAATCTTTCTCAGAAAGTGCTTCAAAACTACATGCAAACGTTCCTTTTAAACTGCTGACCTCGACGGAAAACACTTTATGTTGTTTAGGTTTTGTTTCGTCCCCCCCAAACAGTGCATGTATAACTGTCTCCTCCGGAAGTGGAGATGCTTTAAGCTGACTCATCATACTTTCACTGCTATCAATTATGCAGCGAAAAATTTTCTCGCGACCTTGACACCGAATTAGAATGCAAAGCGTTTGCAAAAATACAGTTTCGCTTCTGCCACAGTTAGAAAGAGAACTCTCTTTTGAAACATGTATCTGATCGTTATTTTTTAGCTTTTGATTACACATTACATCAAAATGATTACAACTTTTGCAAATAGAACAACTTAACTTACCTTTCAAAGGACAAAATTTACTAATGTGACTCGCTCTTTTCAGACAAGAAAAACAAGCACCTTTTTTCAATAACAATTGTTGTTTTCAGCTAAAGTCATTTTTTTTTTGCAGAGTAACATTTTTCACTAAAATGTTTCTCTTCACAAAAATTACAGTTCGGAACACTCCTACCTGAATTCTCAAGACTTACTAGAGCTGACGCTGTTACGGGTTCATTTTTCTTTACCTGTTCGTGGTTAAAGTCTTTATTCCAATGGTTCTGTTGGGAAGCGAAACCTGTATTCAAGGCCAGAGCCAATGTAGCTATACCAGTAGCATTTTAGGAGACATGGGATGGCAAAAATCATATCTTCGATTGTGGCTGTGTTATCTTGTGGAAAGATTACATAGATAATTGTCAGCTTGCATGAATGTACTTGATTGTCAAGGATGGACACCAAATTAGTTTAAAGTGCCATTTAGAGCTACTGTTAACGAAGAACACAGAAAAAATATAAATCAAATATATTCAAAACAGTTTGTTCAGTTGCGGGCTGGCTCTACCCGAGGATTGGTGCATTATGAATAAAGACAAAAAAGTCTTAATAAGCCATTCTTTTTTTTCATCACAACATTCTCACTCTTCCGAGATCAGCTTTCGTTCTGTCTACGAGCAAAACATTTGAAAAACTCAGCACGCAGGCTGACACAAACAGCAGCGCCTCACGCCAGTTATTACTGCAGTTCATTTCACAACATCCTTTCCCCCTTTGAGACTCAGGTTGAGTCTCAAGCTCATTAAAACATTATTTAAAAGATCAAGATTTTTTTTGGAGCTTTCACAAGTTGTCCAGAGGAGGAATATTGTTGCATCACCATTTTATCAGGTGCAATTCCCCTTTTTAACATACATCCAGCACTAGAATTAGATTCCTCTGCACCCAGTTTCTTATCAGGAATTATGTTTCTATCATTGGCCTGTATCTCCAGAGGGAAGATGCATTGTATTGGTCGTACAACTGTTCCATGCTGGGTCTTATGTTTAACCGTACAAATCTTTCCATCACGTCCAGGGATCAATTCTGTAAATCCGGCTAAGGACCAAAATAAACGTTTTCTGTTATCATCCTCCATCAGTACTATTTCTCCTACTGCAGGTTCCCGAGATCCTTTTTCATTATGCTTTTGAACCAGTTGACTAAGGTATTCTTTTCTAAATCGTTGTCTCAGATCATTTAACAATTTAGTTCTATACTTTAATCTCTTATTAAGACTTGACGAATTTAATTCATGAAGATCTTCAACATTGGAATTTCTGTTCTCGATAAGAAACATGGCGGGTTTCAGAGGGACTAATTCCTGCAGATCCCTCTGAAAATTGGGACAGAAACCAGGTTGGAAGTATACTTGCGAGAATGTACAGGTTCTGGTAATCATATAGTATGTGATCTACTGCTTTTAGTTAGTTATTTATTTCTTAGACTAAAACACTCTTTTTAAATTTGAGCATGCAATAAAATAAAGGTGAGAAGACAGCAAATTTTAGGATCACCCTCTAAAAATAAATACCATAATTTCCGGAAGAAACGCTGCGGCGTTTACGTGTTTGAAATTTAAATTTTCAGCGGGTGCGGCGGTTCTACCCATGCGGCGTTTAGGTGCACTAAAAATAAAATATTTCCTACGATGGTCATTGTACATAGTTAGGATGGCCTTTTCATTGTGCATAGACTGGTGCTATTGCCACACAAAAGACCACTCAGTTGCTTTTTGCGAATGTTATTTTGTTTACATTCTTTCCCTTGAACGGACCTACATGCCTTATTCACCCTAAACGAGATCTCAGAACAATAACATTCTTCCCCCTTTCAAATCAACATTCTCATCAGTTTGAATAGTCTCTCTTCTCTGCTATTCGATGAATTTTCCAGGACCCATCCTCTCCCCACCCTGCCTTTTCTGCAATTTTTTTCAAAGGCTGACACGACTTCCTCCAGCTGCCTCGCAATAACGAACTCTGACATATTTCCCCTTCAGCATGAATGGATTTTTCTTGGCATTCTGCCAAATACAGATCCCATCAGTTTGGGTACAAGTAGTTGTTGAATAGTTTTTAAGTAAGAAGGGAGCGGAAAATTTTTGAAAATGTCTGTAAACGGTACAGAAGCTATACATTTCTGACCTTTAATTTATTTTTGAGTTATGGTTTCATTTCATGCATTTTTCTTAACTGGTATGTCATATATCAGGACTTAGGTTGAGTTTTTGCATCTATATGACCCACGACGATGTCATGCGCAATTTAATCTATTGCGGCGTTTACGCTGATGCGGCGTTTCTGAGTAAATTAATTTAAATTTTTTTCCCGCTATTTTTCTCGAGTGTGGCGTTTAAGCTGATGCAGCCTTTCTTCTGGAAATTACGGTAGCTAAGTGATTAGATCACATATTACATGATTACCCAGGTGCTGGCCTTTCTTCAAACTGGCTCTGTTGATACAAAGATATTCATGATAAAAACTTCACAAAATATGATTATTTAGTCTGTCCTGTTTACAAACCAAAGTCTAGATGGTAACTAAACAAGATGGTTGCAAATTGAAATAGATACTATTTCTCCACTGGGAACCATTTTCTACATTTAGTTAGTAGGTAACTTGTATATTCATGAGTTTTTGGACATAGAATTGAATACCATATAATGAAAGGCATAATAATCAGATTTTTTTTTTGTTGCAGCAATAGAGTTATCACTTTAAAGTAATGTGACATAAGTAAAATAACTGCTTTTTATGATCTTCATACATTTTAATTATTTGGGACACATGCATTATATTTGTTACGATTTCAGTTTTTCTAAGTATGTCTTTGTCTTTGCATATGTTAGAATTTACAGAAATCTAAATTTTGACATTTACATTTTCGATAGGCTTTATCATGGCAGATGTTGATGATTGGAGTCTTTCTGCTGATATACAAGGGAAAGGAATTTCGAAATTAGTTGACAATTTGGACGATCCTATTCCACCACCTGTGCCACCTCCAATACCTCCTCCAAAGATTCCTGATGAAGCATCAAAAGACGATGATGGAAAAGATGATGAACCTGAATTAAATCCTGCTGAGATATCTCTGATGAAAAACCTATCAGATCTCATTTAATTGAAGTTTCTCATGATATAGATATCCAGAGAAATCCTAATTCATCTCTTTATTCTGTGAAATCTTTTGAAGAATTGAATCTGCGACCTGAACTTCTTAAAGGTGTGTATGGTATGGGATTTAATTCATCCTCAAAAATACAAGAAACTGCTCTTCCTACTCTTATTGCAGATCCTCCACAAAATATGATTGCTCAGTCTCAGAGTGGTACGCTTAAAACTGCTGCTTTTCTTTTGGCAAATTTGAGCAGAGTGGACACAAATTTGAAATATCCTCATGTGCTTATTTTATCCCCAACATATGAGTTAGCCATGCAGACAGGAAAAGTGGCAAAACAAATGGCAAAATTTTGTCCTAACATTGAATTTTGTTTTGATGTTAGAGGTGAGGTTTTGCAAAGAGGAGAAAAAATTACTCCTCATTTTATGATTGGAACTCCTGATAAAGTTTATGATTGGGCATTGCGCTATAAGTTTTTTGATCTCAGGAAAATAAAAGTATTTGTTTTAGATGAAGCAGATGTTATGATCTCGACTCAAGGATATCAAGACCAGTCTATTCGCATCCATAAGCAGCTACCGAAAGATTGTCAGATGATGCTGTTCTCAGCTACTTATTCTGAAGGAGTCATGCAATTTGCAGAATTGATTGTTTCTGATCCTATTATAATTAAACTGAAAAGGGAAGAAGACAGTTTGGATATTATAGATCAGTATTGCATAGTATGCAGAGATAAAGAAGAGAAATTTCAAGCTTTGTGTAACATATATGGTACTGTGTCAACAGGACAGGTTATTATATTTTGCCATACCAGGAAGACTGCATCTTGGTTAGTTGAATAGCCATTCTCAATAGATTTAGAGAAGGAAAAGAAAAAGTAAGTAACAATTCTTGGTAAGATGCTCTATAATTATAAAAGTAAAATTTATTTATGAAAGCAGTTTTTGCTTTTCAAAGAATAAAAATATTAATTTACCTTTAATCAAACATGCTATTAATATTCGCATCATTCAAATGAGTAATTTTCTAAATTTTTGAAATTTCTGAATTTAAAGAAAAAGAGAAATGAATTATTTATATATATGTTCTTTAATTATTCTGTGTATGGTTAGTCATTTCTTGGATTTTTGTCATTATATTTCCCATTAAAAATATTTGCAAGTTATTGTGATAGAAATTTTTTAAAGTTAATTTTAATCACAAAATATAAATGGAGAAAAAATATATGATAACTTGATTCAATACTGTAATTTATGTAGTTAAGACCACCCAGTAATGTCCAAAGTAAATGCCTCTGGCAGCATGAATGACAGATGCTGTGGAAGTGACTCAGATATTGAATGTCTGATAAAGTGTCTGGAGTGATGTATTCTCCAGATATCTTCGGCAGTGTGAAAATTGCTCACATTTAGTGCAACATGACATTTGGTGTTTCTTTTAGAGAATCCGGTTATTGAACTTGTAGTAATTTCAAAAGTTTTCACACTTAGTGTGAGGACTTACCTGGAAGTAGTGTTCTTGCAGTGAGACTATTTGAAAGCAATTCTGATTGTATGACATGTAGTATTCAAGGCCAGAGCCAAAGCAGCTATACCAGTAGCATTTTAGGAGACATGGGATGGCAAAAATCATATCTTCGATTGTGGCTGTGTTATCTTGTGGAAAGATTACATAGATAATTGTCAGCTTGCATGAATGTACTTGATTGTCAAGGATGGACACCAAATTAGTTTAAAGTGCCATTTAGAGCTACTGTTAACGAAGAACACAGAAAAAATATAAATCAAATATATTCAAAACAGTTTGTTCAGTTGCGGGCTGGCTCTACCCGAGGCTGGGTGCATTATGAATAAAGACAAAAAAGTCTTAATAAGCCATTCTTTTTTTTCATCACAACATTCTCACTCTTCCGAGATCAGCTTTCGTTCTGTCTACGAGCAAAACATTCGAAAAACTCAGCACGCAGGCTGACGTCACAAACAGCAGCGCCACGTGCCAGTTATTACTTCAGTTCATTTCACAACATCCTTCCCCCACCTTTGAGACTCAGGTTGAGTCTCAAGCTCATTAAAACATTATTTAAAAGATCAAGATTTTTTTTTTTGGAGCTTTCACAAGTCGTCCAGAGGAGGAATATTGTTGCATCACCATTTTATCAGGTGCAGTTCCCCTTTTTAACATACATCCAGCACTAGAATTAGATTCCTCTGCACCCAGTTTCTTAGCAGGAATTATGTTTCTATCATTGGCCTGTATCTCCAGAGGAAAGATGCATTGTATTGGTCGTACAACTGTTCCATGCCGGGTCTTAAGTTTAACCGTACAAATCTTTCCATCACGTCCAGGGATCAATTCTGTAATTCGGGCTAAGGACCAAAATAAACGTTTTCTGTTATCATCCTCCATCAGTACTATTTCTCCTACTGCAGGTTCCCGAGATCCTTTTTCATTATGCTTTTGAACCAGTTGACTAAGGTATTCTTTTCTAAATCGTTGTCTCAGATCATTTAACAATTTAGTTCTATACTTTAATCTCTTATTAAGACTTGACGAATTTAATTCATGAAGATCTTCAACATTGGAATTTCTGTTCTCGATAAGAAACATGGCGGGTTTCAGAGGGACTAATTCCTGCAGATCCCTCTCAAAATTGGGACAGAAAGCCAGGTTGGAAGTATACTTGCAAGAATGTACAGGTTCCGGTAATCATATAGTATGTGATCTACTGCTTTTAGTTAGTTATTTATATCTTAGACTAAAACAACTTTAACCTTAGGAATAAAACCGCAAATCTTTCTCAGAAAGTGCTTCAAAACTACATGAAAACTTTCCTTATCATACTTTCACTAACGTAGCTACTTTGGCTTCCGCTATCAATTATGCAGCGAATAATTTTCTCACGACCTTAACACCCAACTCTGCACAGCGCTTGCAAAAATACAGTTTAACTTCCGCCACAGTTAGAAAGAGAACTCTCTTTTGAAACATGTATCTGATCGTTATTTTTTAGCTTTTGATTACACATTACATCAAAATGATTACAACTTTTGCAAATAAAACAACTTAACTTACCTTTCAAAGGACAAAATTTACTAATGTGACTCACTCTTTTCAGACAAGAGAAACACTTTTTCAATAACAATTGTTGTTTTTCAGCTAACGTCATTTTTTTTGCAGAGTAACATTTTTCACTAAAATGTTTCTTTTCACAAAAATTACAGTTCGGAACACTCCTACCTGAATTCTCAAGACTTACTAGAGCTGACGCTGTTACGGGTTCATTTTGCTGTACCTGTGCATGGTTAAAGTCTTTCTTCCGATGGTTCTGTTGGGAAGTGAAACCAGTTCTTGCAAGTAGAACCATCTCTATCCCCCTTAACTTCGTGTTTTAAGAAATTCATTAAATGTTGCAAGGATCGAGTCCCTTTAGTTTCATTGGAATCGTGATTTCTGCTTATTTACCATGCCATCAATACTTCTTCTGGTAAGCAACTTTCCACTAAGGGGGTCAAAAAATCCCCATATTTTTCTTGGGTTCTCCCCAAACTTTCCAACGCTCGCAATTTTCCTTCTAGTTCATCATAGAGAGATGGTAGATCAGTTTTTGCTCTTCCGGTTACAGCGTTCTTCATCACTAGGCTTAAAAAGTCTCTCACAAAGATTTGCACAAGTAAATCTTCGCGTCTAAAGCGCTCTCTTAGTTGTTTGATGGCTTTAGGATAATTAGCTGCCGTTGCCAGGAAGCTAAGGACTAGACGTCTTGCCTTTGATTTGGGTTCCATGGCCTGCAACAGATACTGCATTTTATCTTCATCAGCGATACTTTTGTCGTCGTGGATATTCTGGAACTGACTCCAAAAAGTCATGTAATCTTTAGCTTCACCACTGAATTTCTTAAGCTCAATTTTAGACAATTTAAATTTCCTAGATTCGAATTTACTTGGAAAAGAGGGGGCTTGTATTTCAGCATCTATTTGAGCACGGCCCACCAGCGGCCGAGTGGTAAAGTGGCTGAACACTGGTAGTTCGGTCCGAGGTTCGAATCCCGCGAACGGGCTGGCTGCATGGGTGTTTTCGTGGTTTTCCCCATGTGTAACGTGTATACGAGCCAGTTAGAAAGTATTCCACGAGGGCATCCCTGCTCTTAGGCAGATAGCCCTAGTGTGCTTTGCCATAATTAAATACACACCTATTTGAGCACTCTGTTCTAGAAACTTATCTCGGTAATCCTCCGCTTCTTTAAAATCATCACTAAATAATTTTTCTCCGTCTTCAGTCTGCAAAATCTGCTGCGAAATAGCACTCTGCCATACGTCAAGTCTCTGGAATTTATCACAAAGTTTACACTTCAAAATCGAAAGTATTTTTAAATCTCTTACTTCCTTAGTTAATTCACTTTTGGTTTTCATTGAGGTTTGAGAAAATGCTATTCTAAGTCCTCTTCTTTGAGCCTTTAAAGCGATCAAATCCATCTTCAAAGTATATTCAAAATCAAAAGTTCAATCGGAAAATTTCAATTCATTGCACCCGGTCCCGCCGAGGGTTCCACTATGTTGCAAAGAACACAAAAAATATATCAATCAAATATATTCAAAACAGTTCATTCAGTTGCGGGCTTCCTCTACCCGAGGCTGGGTGCGTTATGAATAAAGACAAAAAATTCTTAATAAGCCATTCTTTATTTTCATCAAAACAGTCTTTCTCTTCCAAGATCAGCTTTCGTTCCTTCTACAAGCAAAACATTCGAAACACTCGGCATGCAGGCTGACGTACGTCACGAACAGCGCCTCGCGCCAGTTATTACTTTAGTTCATTTCACAACACTATGGCTCACACAAATTCAGTTGAGAATCTGGGGAGTTCCATTGAAAGATCTATGCATGGCTAGGCTTCATGTGATTTCATTTAAGACCAAAATGTCTGATAAATCTGTCACAGATTTGAGATATTTTAGCAGATAAATACAAATAGAAATATGTGTGAATGAAAATATGATATTAGATGCTGGTGTGGTTGTTGAAATTGATGGAAATAAGCTTGTAAATCAAAAATTTCTGAATGATTAAAGAGTGAATGGAGTCTGGGTGTTTGGAGGTAATGAAACATCATGTGATTTTTGTTCTCCATCTGATGAAGTTATGAAGAAGAACATAAAGCAGAATCTATAATTGTCTGACACTGCTGGAGAGCCCGTTATTGTCTTCCAGTGAGTCACAGTGTGACATTTAAGGATTCTGTTTCTATGGCTCACACAAATTCAGTTGAGAATCTGGGGAGTTCCATTGAGAGATCTATGCATGGCTAGGCTTTATGTGATTTCATTTCTTTTAAGACCAACATGTCTGACAAATATGTCACAGATTTGAGAAATTTTTGCAGGGAAATATATGTAGAAATGCAGGTGAGATATGACATTAGGTGTTGGTGTGATTGTTGAAAGCAAAAATTTCCGAATGATGAATGGAGCTTGGTATTTAGAGACACTGAAAGAGAGAATGACTTCCACACCCTTATTGAAGTTATGATGTGAAATTTAAAGATGGGCCCTATAATTGCCTGTGCTAGAAGGCACATTGTGTTCTTATAGTGTGTCATTTAAGGTGACACTTCGTATAGTGTGCCTATTTCTAGGACTCTTACTACTCCGTTGAGAATGTGGAATGCTTCTAGGAGAAATATGTCATGGGTAGGAAGAACTTTCACAGAGAAGTGTATGTAGAAATGTATATGCATAAAAATAATATGATTATAGAGTTATTCGTGTAACTGTTGAAATTAGTGGAAGCACAATCGGAAAGTGGAAATTTAATCATGATAAAAGATTGAATAGAATCTACGTTTAGAGGCACTGAAAGAAGCTGCAACACTTTTTTCTTCTTTAGAATTTATTGGCATAAACTGAGGGGGATGTTGAGCTAAAACACATTTGATTAACTAGTCTGTTATTTGTACATTTTCATAAGTATAAATGGCATGTTCCTGTGTCCAAAAACTTAAAATGACAGAATTTCCATTATATATTTTAAGAAATTGTTTTTTTTACTTAAAACAGGGTTTTTAAAGAAATAAGCAGCAACATATGTGTATAAAAATGAATTCGATTCTTTTAACATTTTGTAAGGCTGCTTTGCAAATAAATTTTGTAAATATGAATATTCAGAAACAAATGTAAGACACTAAATGAATTCCTCCTGAATGCAGTTTCATGAATAATTAAATATAGCACTTTTATTATAATTTATTGTCATTAATGTATTCCATATAAAATACATGATTTGATATCCCCCCCTCCACACACGTGTAAAGAAGCATCACCTGACCTAATTATTTAAAGGGATCTTTATAGCACATAAACATATATAGGACAATTACAACAAATTATAGTACAAAGTCTTTAATCTGGACTTGTCGGGACTTTGGCGATTTCGAATTAGGGTTTTTTCCGGATTATAGATCATCAGTTTAAATCTGGTAAGATGGCATGCAGAA
This sequence comes from Stegodyphus dumicola, assembly GCF_044657685.1. Classification (NCBI taxonomy): domain Eukaryota; kingdom Metazoa; phylum Arthropoda; class Arachnida; order Araneae; family Eresidae; genus Stegodyphus; species Stegodyphus dumicola. Next base: position 209,561,893 of record NC_140774.1, read on the forward strand.
ATTGTAAAATTAAAAATATGAAACTGTAATTTGTGAAATAAAGAGCAATTATGATCTAAAGGGTATCAAAATTTACAAAAAAAAAGTTTAATATATATTTACTTTATTACACATTTCTTTCAATGCGCGCATGCGTAAAGCATACATTATGCATAGTCAAAATTAGAAAATTGCAACCAGAAAACTATTTGATGTCTATTCGTGATATTTATAATGACAAGGAATTTGATTTAAATCAATCAAAGACGAAGTACATAGAGATGAAATACTACATTTAGTAAGAACTTATAGGCCGAATAAAATAAAAACATCTGCCCTGAAGATGAGGATAGTGCTGACAGATCAACTTCCAGTTCATTGTGCGCAGCGACGTTTCATGCCCGCAGAGCAGCGTGAAATTGATAAACAGATTTCGGAATGGTTAGAGAAAACAAAGTATATGCCTTTATCCATGTTTTGCAGCAATTCCAATTTTTGTTTGATGGACATCGAAACATGCTTTCACTTTGTAGATCCTTTTGCAGCTCCAGAATCGGAAACTCTTTTTGAGATAATCGAAAGTTCGAGCTTACTTTTATAAAATTGCTCTAACAGTCTGCAAAAAAATAATAAGCTGGATCAATTTGAAGATTAAAGAACAGTGCAATCTGCAACATTTCCTGAAATAGATAATTAGATAATTTTAGCCTAGCTTATACCATCCGTTATACATTAAACGTGCATGTGTAAATGTATTAAGCACATTTGTAAATGCATTATGCGTTTATGTTTTAATTTTTATTTTAATAATTTCATAATTTCTGTGCATGCATTTACGCATGCACAGGAAGTTTGCAGCTTTGAGTATTAAGATCATTCTGGATTATGGATGTCTGAATTAAAGACTTTGTACTGTATTTTGAAAATATCATTTACAGTTGCTCTGTAATGAATACATTCTTAAAATAAATACTCTTCGGCAATTCATTTATCTTATTTAAACTAATAATTGAATAGAGTACGTTATATCAGTATTTTCATCTAACTTTAATGCAAAATACTTGCTGTGTTTTATTTTCCGAACAAGTGTCTTTGGTATGAATTTGCCATTTCATGAATTCATCAACTTACTAGATCATTTGATAACGTGATATTATTAAGTTCATTAGCTCCTTTTTCGTTTAATAATGTTAAAACGATATCTTCAGCTGCTGGTAATGTAAGTTTTTCTCCAATAGTGTGAACCTGCCCCAGTCTTGGCAATTCTTAGGCTTACTAGGCAACTAAGTTCCAAAGCTAAGTATTTTAGGAATTCTCCAAAGAATGATTTTTTAAAATTCTGTTCCTATTAACGTTACACTACAAATCCTCAGCCAGATGGAAGAACCAGCAAGATTGCTTATTTAAATCCATTGAAGGTGGTAGGGCTGGAAGAGTGGCAGGGACTGAGTCCCCTTGTTAGTAGGGATGTCATTAATGTTACGAATACGATTATTGTTAGTTGATTTTCCTATAAAATATTTATAGTTTCGGAAAGTTAAGAAAATTTTGGAAGCAGCATTTCATTCAGTGGGTATCGGTGGTCAATCTCATATGTGGCACTTCGTTCATAATGATATGGGCAGCTTTGGACTTTTTGTACTTAATTTTTGGGAGGAAGAAAATGTAAATGAATGTAATGCAAAGAAATGTATGAAATGTTAGATATTGTAATTTATAATCTCTTAAATATAAAAATACCAAAATAAAAGTATTTGGGTCAATTAAAACATTTTTGTAACTGGAAGTATGTATATCTGTGATAAACAGACAAACAGTTGTGCAGGTAAAGGCCAGGGAAGGAATTTTGCTGGATTTGTCTTATCAAAAATGCTGACAGAACATATCAAAAACGCAGAGATACATGACTATTATCTTGTTAATCACATCCAAAATGAACACCTCCATCTGATGGGTGAAGTGGTTCTCAAGAAAATAATTGCAGACACTCACACTATCAAATATGTCTCCATCATGGTAGATTATACTCCTGATGCAAACTATCAGGAGCAAATGACTATGATAATATGAATTGCCAATGTTTATGTGACAAAAATTGTGATTTGTAGGCTTTTTGGCAGTAGGTAGTAGCACAGGTTTGACAGAAGCATGCTTGAAAAAGCTTGATGAACTAAATTTGCTGCAGAAAATACAAAACTGCAGAGGGCAAGGATTTAATAATGGATCCAATATGAGAGGACAGAACAGTGGCAAACAAAAACGCATACTTCAGCTAAATCCGAAAGCGTTTTACCTTCCATGCGGTTCTCATGGCTTAATGTTCAGAGATATGGTGAAATCTTCGACTACTACTATCGACCTTTTTTTGGATTTTTTGCTGTTTGCTGCATCAATTCAGTTATGGTATTTGCTCAAGCGATATGTTAAATTGTTTACAGTGAAGCCAACCTCAGAAACATGGTGCGAATGTCGAAGAGATTTTGTTAAATCTGTGAGGTTTCAGATAGAATTGATTTATGGTGCATTATTAATTGAGGTCTCTGAGAGAAACTACCCAAAGGTAACAATGAAGGCTGCCAGTTTGGCAAACCAAATTAAACGCTACCCTTTCTGGGTATTGTTAGTAATAGGGTACGATCTCTTGGAGAAAGTTAATATTGTGAGCAAAATGTAGCAAAGTAAGGCTATGTAATTTAATGTTACTTTGAATTGTATTCAGAACACAATCAACTTCCTAAAATCCTTCAAAGAAACAGGTTTTAATTTGGCCAAAGATGCAGCTAAAGAGTTAGCTACAGAACTTGAGATGGACGAGGGCGAAATAATGTTTTCAACAGCTCAGATTGCAGGACTATATGAAACTTGTCATAATGGGATGAAAGCCCATTATGACAAGTTTGGTTTCTTGCTCAATTTCCGATGCATTACGGGAATGAGCGAAACTGACCTGTGATGTTCTGAGCGTTATCTTAACAGATAAAATTACTGGGTCGGATGTTGATGCTCATGATTTATGTGCTGAATTGGGCAACTTAACAGGTTTAGTGCAACAAAGTACTGCTGCTTTTAAAAATCTGCTGTTCATTAAATTCTTTCCCAAACGTCTGTTGCATTCCTTATAGCTTTGACATTTCCAGTAACTGTCGCGTCTGCTGAGCGAAGCTTTTCAAAGCTCAAGCTGATTATGAGTGACCAGCAAACAAGCATGATGCAACAGCGATTGAGCACACAAGCATGACGCAAGAGCGTTAATATCAGTTGAGGTACAAAATCTCATGATACTGAGGAAAACAGTTGTTTGGTAGGAAGTTTGATATTACCCTTAATGTTACTAACAGAGGCTGTTTGAAGTCTTTAACATAAATTTGCAATATTTTTTACAAATATTCCAAATTTGTCATAGTTTAAAGCATTGGCTTTCTTTTTCTGTTAACACAATATGTGAAGTTGATGAAAATAATTCTTTCACGTCATGTTCGTTTTTGTTCTTTTACTGCTTGTAGTTGAAACGTATTAACTTATTTTTAATGATCAGCAAACAAATGCTTTTAGATAAATGTGAAAACAATTATATCGAGAAAATTATTTTTGTACACTGATAAATGTACAGAAGTACAACGAAGTTTATAAATTAGTGGATGAATGTTCATCAGTATTTAATAACTGATACATGATCAGAAAATTGCATGAGGCAAAATGGCTGAAATTTTGAATTTTTGTTTTAGATGCCAAGACAAGAACGAAGTTCGTATGCAGGAGGAGGACAATGATGTGGAAACGTTTGCATTCCAAGCTGAGATAGGCTACTCATTGAGCATCATCATCAACACCTTCTATTCCAATAAAGAAAGGCTCTTCATTGAGCATCATCATCAACACCTATTCCAATAAAGAAATCTTTCTTCGAGAACTGATTTCAAACTCATTGAATGTAAGTAATTCTGTTGTATATTTAACGTGTTGTAACATGTTAAGATTGCAAACTAAATGAAGTACTATACAAAGTCAAGAAATAATGGAGGACCCTTGTGACCATCATTTGATTTCGTTGCAAAAATTTTTATTGGTCATAGATTGTTTCAGTTTTACCGAGGGCCTCAATAATTTTGTTAGCATGACTGCTGCTAGAGTAATATAGTACATCTTAGCTACCAAGTTTATGGCTTAAAATTAGTTCATTTGAATGACATAAGTAAATATAATGTGATATAAAAACTAGCATCTGATTTAAAGATATAAATTTTTTATTTAGGCTCTTGACAAAACCAGGTGTGAATGTCTCACAGATCCTAGCCAACTGGACCTGTAAAGATCTGAGAGTTAAAAATCATTCCGAACGAGGAGGATAGAACCTTGGCCATCATTGACACCAGTATTGGTATAAGCATTGCAGATTCCGAATGAGGAGGATAGAAACTTGGCCATCATTGTCACCAGTATTGGTATAAGCAATGCAGATTTGGTAAACTTGGTGATTTGGTAAACTTGGTGATTTGGTAAACAACAGATGTCTTATTTTTTAATTTTTTATCAAGGAAAATATTTTCCTATTATAAAATTGCAAGTAATTGTATTCTGAAAAGTGCATTGAACTCTGCTTAATTATTGATTTCCATACACCAAATGATGCAAATTTTTTTATGAACAAAAATGCTAATTGTGAAAATGGACAACCATAATGATAACGATAGTTTTCAAAATATAGAATTTATTCATCATTGGTTTTTATTAACATTGAACATTTGTACATATATTTAGCTACTAATCCATTTTTAATCCTTTTAGGTGCATTCTGATCAAAAATCAAAGATTATAAATACTTGAGTAAATTGGTTCATGAAATGCATGAATAAAATAAAATAATGCTTAATTAAGCATGAAGAAAAGTAAGAAATTATCACCTGATGGCAATAAATTGGTGAAGCTCAGCTCAGTTTTACTGTTGTTACAGTAAGCACCACAGATGTTAACAAGTATTTTACATGGAAGTTTGGAATTCTTTGCCCCACAGAAGACATTTCTCCACTATCCAGCAGGAATGGTCTAGAATCTGCAATCATTAGCATTATTATTGAGGAAAATTTTGGAAGTTCCTATGAAATCCAGACTGAGGAGAAAATTAATACAGACAATAATTCTGCCCTCTAAAAATTAATCTTTTGCTATTTTTATCCAATAAAAGATATTGGTATTGAAGATCCCCTTCCAATTCTATTCCAAATGCTTGTTACATTCATTAATTTATCCTGAATTTTAGAGATTTGTCTGTTTGTCCTGTGTATGATTATGTGATGTTTCAAAGATCTCTTTAAATAAGTAGAACAGATAATTGTCGTTTACATGCAGGGGGGGGGAACACAAATCATAAACTTTATGGTATGTATTAATAAGAATAAAATAACTTGTAAGAATATTGTATTTCATTGTTCATGAAACTGCTGCCACAGTGAATTCGTGCAGTGGCTTACACTTCTTTTTAAATATTTAGGTTTACTTCTTTTTGCTAAACAGCCCTAGAAAATGTTAAAAGAAATAAATGATTTATTTTTCAACACATATAATATTGCTTATTTCTGTCACATACTGCTTATTGTTATAAATAATAAAAGAATTTTTTAAGTTGTATAATTTATTAAAGATATAACTTAAATGTTTGGGCATTGGAGGCTGCATTTTACGTTTAAGAAGAATGTACAAATAAAGGACTAATTAATTGAATATATTTTAGCTAAAATTGCACTTTAATGTATGCTCTGGCATGAGATTAAATTTTTCTACCCATTGAAAATTACTTTTCAAGAGTTATATTCTTTCCTTATTCTGTTTTGCAACTCATTTTACATGTTGGGTAAGTGTTTACATGTTGGCCAACTCATTTAAGTGCACAGAATATGGAGGAATTTTGCCAACATGTGTGCAGTTCTTCTATATATGCAATTCTATAAATGAGCACATAGAACTTTTATTTGGATATTTAACCTGGAAGAATTTTTTTATTTGAGTTAATGTGCAGTTATTTTTAGGTCTTAGGTCATTAGGAAACTTTTGTATTTTCATATTCTTATTCATATTTGTATGTTCATATATGTTGTATATTCATTTAGGAAACTTTGTATTTTGTATATCCATAGTGTTTGTTAGGAAAATTTTAAGTTTTTTAATTTGGAGGCAGTAAAAGATACCCAAACTATTATGCCTCCACCATTCGGTAGCAAAAGTATCTTTGTTGAATCTGAATGTGTTAAATATTGAGGAATTTGTAGATATTGCATAATGCATACCATTTTGAATTTGTTTTGCTGCAGCATCATACAGGTTCTGGTACATTAGAAAGTTCAAGACCTGCATTTGTCATAACTTCAGGCATTCTAGATTTGAGATTTTTCTCGATATTACCTCATCAGTTTAAATCTGATATGATGACATGTAGGAATTATAAAACTGAAAATATGAAATAATCTAAAAATTTATGACCATAAGATGAATAATATTGTTACGAAATGTACAAGCGCAGTAAAATGGCTTCCCCGCAAAGCAGTTTCAGGGTTGCCACATTTGGTGAGAAATTGCCCAATTTGCCGATGCCATGGACGGATGGAGAACTTTCTGGAACGAATTCTCATTAGTTTAGCCCAAAATGTTCCCGAACACAAGCCGAAAACTATATAAAACCTGCTAGTCCGCAGTCAGTTAGTGTGTGCTTTATCGAGAGGGTGAGTTAGTGTCTCGTCTAGTGAGTCAATCCCTGTGGAGTCAATCGAGTTGACAGCCGAGGAGCAAGTGCCGAGTGGGTCGTTGAGTGCAGTGAAGGAGTCTGTTAGTGTATCGTCGAGAGAGCGTGTTAGCTCCGGGAACGACTGAACCGAAGAGTTGGGAGCTGTGCTCGTGTGTTTTCGAGTGCATCATGAGTTATAGTGTGGAGAGCCTTGAGAGTATGTGAAGCTGTGCGACACTGTGCCTCATAACCTGAAGGCTGTGTCTCTGATCGTGTTTATAGTAGTTCATCGACGACTGTAAAACGTGTTTTGGAGCTGTCCTGACATTATTGGCAAATAAAGTGTGTTTCGATATTTCATCAAGTGTCTCCTTTATTCACTCCAAATCCTCATGAACCATGTACGAACATGAAGGAAGAAAATAAAGCAACAACTGGTGTCGGAAGAATAAAAAAAAGTAACAATATGACCTTAAGAGCACAAAAAGATGCTTTATTAAATTAAAATTTTTTATGCGTGTTTTGCATAAAAATACAAAACATGCATAACGAAATAAAATTAAAAAAAAAAAAAAAAAAAAAAAAAAAACATAATGAAAGGAAATATAAAAAAAATCTGAAAGCTTTCAGATTTTACATTATGCCCCAAAAGGAATTTTTTAAATGTTTTGTGTGTTACCTTTATTTATTTGCCACGTATGGCAATTGGATTTCATTCCAAATAAAGCTAATATTATGTATAGACATAATAATTATGTATAAACATAATGAAAGGAAATATATTTAAAAAAAAAAAAAAAACATTATGCCCCAAAAGATTTTACATTATGCCCCAAAAGGCATTTTAAAAATGTTTTGTGTGTTACCTTTATTTAATTGCCACGTACGGCAATATTTCATTCCAAATAAAGCTTAATATTATGTATAGAAGAATGAGATGTACTTAGTAGGGAAAAAAAGAAATGAATAATGGTTCTTGTGGGAAGTTTCATTATAGCAAAATGAATGGGCATCATGTTAGAATGTCCATGATTAAATATGCCTGGTTTGGAGAGAGTGCAGTTGGTAATGCCATACATGGGTATAAAAGTCATCGATGGTTTAATTTGTTTTGATGTAGATTACTTTGAAAATTTTGTCACAGACTGGATGACATTTTTCAAAGAGTTATGTGTAGGAATGTGTGTGTGATGATAAACAGCATGATTGGAGGTTGTAGTGGGATTTTTAAGACTGACGAAAGCAAGTTTAAAAAGCTAAAATTTAACCATAACAAGATGTAAACCGTAAATGTCTGACAATTTAAAAAAAATATTTTTTGAGGTTCTGGAAAGAATTGAAGAAAACTGTTTTTCAAGTTATACAGAAAAATATAAGGCAAGGTCCTGTAAATGTCTCAGATTCTTACAAGGAAAGAAAACATTATTCATTGTCTGTGCCACATGTAAGGTGTGATAATGTGATATGTAAGGTTCTGTTCTTGGGGTTCACACAAAATTCACAGAAGGCTTGTGGATCTTCATTAAAGTTTTTTGCATAGAACTGGGCAGGCATGATTTAATTTCATATTGAAGCTTTGGCGATATGTGACACACATGCAAGAGATTTAGGAGAGAAGTGAAAATAGAAATATATGTGAGTGAAAATAATATGATTGAAGGTGCTGTTTTGATTGTTGAAATTCATGAAAGGAAGTTTGAAAATGGTGGAAATTTCATAGTGATAAGAGTGAATGGATGTTTTTTGGCACTTAAAAGGGAGGGTGATTTTTTCCTCTCTTCTTTAAAGTTATGAAGAGGAACATAAGGCAGGTTCCTGTAATTGTCTGGCATTGATGGAAGGCATGTAATTGTCTTTCAGTCAGTCAGATCGTGCATGGAACTTACCTCGTGTGATTTTATTTGTTTTCAGGCAAAATATATCACACAGTGGAGAAGTTTTAGCAGAGAAGTAGGAATCATACTGTGTGTAAATCAAAGTATGATTTTAGGTGCAGGTGTGATTGTTGAAATTCATGAAAGCAAGTATAAAAAGTGGAAATTTCAGTGTGATAAATGAGTGAATGGAGCCTGGATGTTTGTTGGCACTAAAAGGGAGTGTGATGTTCCTCCCCCCTTCTTTGAATTTATGAACAGGAACATAAAGCAGGTTGCTATAATTGTCTGATATTGCTGAAAAGCATGTAATTGTCTTTCAGTCAGTCATAGTGTGGCATTTAAAGACCCTATTTCTGGGGCTCACATAAAGTTGGTTGAGAATTTGTGGAGTTCCATTAAAAGAGCTCAGCAAAGATCTGGACATTTGTAATTTAATTTCTTTTGAGATGTCTTGGTGATGTTTGTCATGGATTGGAAGAGCTTTTGTGGAAAAGTATGTGTATGAGAATATGATTGGAGCTTCTGGTGTGATTGCTGAAACTGATAAAAGCAAAATTGGAATGTGGGAATTTGATCATGATAAAAGAATGAATAACGTTTGGAGGCATTGTGAGAAATTCTAGCTGTGTTTTTCTTTTTTGAGTTTTCTTAAATGCAAATGACATCTTTTAGTGTCCAAAAACTTATGTTGCTTCATTTCCATTATATTTTGAATAAATTGCTCAACTTTAAAATATTTTACTTATTAATAACAATAAGCAGAATGTGAAAGAAATAAGGTGTGTTATACAGTTGACTCCCAATTATACTCGCTTGCTGCACAAAGTTTTTTTTTTTTTTTTTTTACAAGCATAAAGATGGAATTGGATTACGGAATCGTAGAAACAGCAGTATGTGACATTCTAAAGCAAAAAGACAATCTGGCGAATTTTGCATCAATGTCGGACAGTGCTTCCGCAATGAAAACGCGAAAAACTATGAAGAGTTGTGCCTTTGATGAGCTAGACATGGCATTGACATAGTGGTTAGCTCATGTTCGAAAAGAGGGTACTCCTGTAAATGGTCCTATCATTGCAGTAAAGGCAAAAACTTTTTTGAGGTGTTAGGCCTGAAAGGAAATTTTTATGTGTCTTCTGGCTGGTTGACTCGTTTTAAGCAGCGACGTGGAATTCGAGAAATTGGACTTCATGGGATGTAAACATGCCCACGCCAACTCTTGCGGATATGATGAAAACAGTTCCAAGTGGTGAGAACTTCGATGCTGAAAACATTAATGAGTGGTTGGAGTGTGAAGTCAACGAATCTGGCTTCGAACGCTTGACAGATGACGAAATTGTGAAGAAAGCAAGGAGAGAGACCGATAATGAAGGACAGCGAAGTGAAGGCGAAGAAGAGCCCACTGTGCAGATGCGGAAGAATCACGAAGCGGCTTTGCAACAAGTCGATGGACTGCTGAGCTATTTGGAAGAACAAGACGATGCAAAGTTGGCCGAGAAACTTATGCTACGAAAAATGCAATCTCGGATCAAGAGAAAACCCTTCCAAAGCAAGAAGCAAACACAAATGACTGATTTCTTCAAAAAGATGTAATTTTACAGTTATGCTTTGTATTAAATTTTCTGTGTATCCTTGACTCCTCTTGTAAGTATACAAAGCACTTTTCTATTTTCATTAACAAAATGCATTTTAGGTTGGTTTTGAGTGATATACTAAAATATTAAGCGTTAGTTAAACATTTCCTGCTGTTTATTTTACGTTTTTATTGTACATAAAATGATTTTTCAAATTTGGAATGACCTTTTGCTCTTTTGCTATACCCGTTTATCTTTTTGCGGATCATCCGCCATTTTTGTTATCCGTGGCGTCCACGCCACCCAATTCCGCGGATAACCGGGAGTGTACTGTATGTGTAAAAAATGAATCATTTATATCTTTAACATTTTGCAGGGCTTTTTAGCCAAAAAAAAAAAGTAAATATAAATATGCAACTGCATGAATTCACTGTGACTGCAGTTTCATGACTCATGAAATATGATATTCTTATTAGTAGGCATTTTATTATAATAAATACATGTCATAAAGTTCATGATTTGTGTTCCCCCCTTCCCTGCATGTGAACGAGAATTATCTGGTCTAGTTATTTAAAGATATCTTTGAAACTTTGCACATAATCATACACAGGACAGACAGGCTGATCTCTAAAATTCAGGATAAATCAATGAATGTATAACCAGCATTTGGAGTAGAATTAAGGGGAGAAAATGCTCAGTACTACATCCTTTATTGGGTAAAAATGGCAAAGCTAAATTTTTAGAGGGTGGAATTATTGTCTGTATTAATTTTCTCCTCAGTCTGGATTTCACATTAACTTCCAAAATTTTTCTCAGAACTAATGACGCAGCTCCCAGTCCATTCCTGTTGAATAGTGGAGAAACTTCTTCTGTGGGCTTCTTTTCATCCAAGGATTCCCAATTTTCATGTAAAACACCTGTTAGCATGTGTGGTGCTTACTGTAACAACAGTAAAATTGAGCTGATCTTCACCAATATACTGCCATCAGTGATAATTTCTTACTTTTGTTCATGCTTAATTAAGCATTATTATTTTATTCATGCATTTTGTGAACCAGTTTACTCAGGTATTTATAATCTTTGATTTTTGATAAGAATGTACCTAAAAGGATTAATACAAGATTAAAAATGGATAAGTGGCTAAATATATGTACAAGTATTCAAAGTTAATAAAAATAGGAATGATGATTAAAAATTCTATATTTTAAAAAATATTGTTGAGTTATCACTAAGGATACAATTTCTTGCACTTTTATACAGAGGAAGTTGTGAGAGGGTAGGAAAGCATTAATTTATGAAGGAGTTAGAAAATGAGGAATATAAAATGAATAATGAAGGTACACAGCACAAATGTGGGTAAGGTAAACTTCTTTGAAGTGCATTATATTGGAGCAAAACAAATTAAAGTGCGAATATTAACACATTAAACAGTGCTTGAATCTTCATATAAAAGTCTATAAATAGCTACTGTAGAATGAGACTATTCAGATCAAATGAAATTTAAATACGAAAAATTTAATATATATATAATAAGAAAAACAGTTAAGTTGAAATAAAAGGGAAAATCATTCTGAAATCCTCTAAAAGTGGGGAATGAAATTTGTAAAACTCAAATTGGAAAGTAATGAATGGAAAGTAATGCAAGTTAATGGAAAGTAATGCCAATGAAAAGCAATTTCCATTAATATCAGCAGTACAACTGGAACTTGGAACTAATTGTTACGCTGCCATGCAACTATTATAAAATACCTCTTACAAGCTCTTTCGAGGGTCACCGAAGGCCATGACAAAAGTGGTAGTTCGCTAACAGAATTTCCCAGGAAAGATCGCAGAAATAAGGTAGGAAGCGAGGACACTTTATCCATCAACGTCCACCACACAAAAGCCATCCACTACATAGAAAACAACGGTGAGAACTGGAAGCAGGTGGTACATGTGGCTCCATCCACTGATTGGAAAATAGAAGATAATCATGGGGCAGAAGGGGCGAGAAAATGCTGATATGTTCAACTGATGAACCAGAAGCATTATAGTGGCGAATCAGGAAGGTTGAAGTCACACGAATTTTGTCAGCAGGTCCATGCTATGAGAAAATTAATTTGGCATTGCAAGTTCATCATTAGATGTGGGAATTAAAGCAAATATGTGGAAATATATTCGTAATTAATTTATCTAACTTAATGAGCTGCATAAGGTCTTCAGGTGGAGAGGTAAATTGTGATATTCTTTGGGGAGGAAATCCCATCAGTCATGAAGTTCGTATATTCGTGATCCATAGGATTGTTAGCTGGAAAAACCAACTTTAGATTTTCGGTTTTCGCATAAGGATCCCAGGTGCGATTGAAGTTTTTATGCAGGTGATTCCGTTAATCAAATTTTATGGTGGTGGTAGAGTTATACACAAAAAAGTATGAAGATTTTGAGTGAGACGATAAATTTCAAAAAATATGAGAATTTTTAGCGAGACGATGAATTTCGAAGTCGGTATCATACTTTGAACTGAGTTTAGTGATATTAGGAGGTGATGTGCATGCAAGGAGGCTTAGAATCCCAGATTTTAGAACAGTGTGTGAAAATCTATGTATGGAAGTCCAAGTACCAAGTCCATTTTTCATGGAGTGATGAGAAAGAGGAGCAGTGTAATGATCGCAGTAAAACTGTGCTTAGCTACATTATTATTTTGAAAAAATGGCTGCTACCATTATAGACTTTGTTTTTATATTTTATTTATTTCCTTTATGCTTTCTGTGAAATTTTTGTGAAATGAGATTTCTCAGATTTAATATTACAATAATTAGAACCTGATATGAGTAACTTTAATGTCCTTTAAATTATTTTCATCTAAGGACAGAACTGGAAACATACATTAAAGTAAAATAGCTTATTCACTAAAGCAAACATAAAAGAGTACAACACCACAGTTAATTTTATTTATTTATTCGTGATGTTATACATAGAAGGTCAGCTGTTGATTTAAAGAAGTGAAATATGAGTTTCTCTTAAAAGAAATTTCAGTGCTGAAAATGCAGCTGTGAAATGAATTGTTTAATTTCTAACTTAATCTGGACCTCGCCATTGTTACTGAGATTTTCCAGGTACTTTTGTTTTTTCTCAATTTTGTACTAAAATTGGAGGAAATTATATATGTCTCAAAGAAGAATTTCAAAGTAAAGAAAAATGAAGTTAAAGAATGAGAGGGGCATTCTAAAATACAATTTTGAAAAATAAAAATGATAATATAAAATTAAATTCAGTAGGTAGGCAAGCATAGAATAAAAAGGACGTGTAAATTTTATTATTATCCTCAGTATTGTAACCTGAATGGCATTTCACATGAAGAACAAAATATTTTAACACAAGTATATGGGTCTGTAACAGCTCTATTATTATATGATATATATACAAACAGTTAGAACTGGATTAACCAATAAGCAAAATAAGCATGTTTTTAGGGCAACAAGGAAATGGTCATTAGGAACAAAAGGTCATTAGAAACTCGAGGAATGGATGCACCACAAAAAAATTTTATGCCAGTTTTACTGTGAAATGAACCAAGACCAAGAGAAAAGAAATGGGAAGGGGGACAGAAGTAAATGTATATGAGGCTTAGTCTTAATCTGGCTCTACATATTTTATATATACAGTATAAATATATAAAATAATAATAATCTTCATAATATGCACATGGAACTGTAAATTTTAGTTTAATTAAATATTTTTATTTTATAAGGCAAATGAATAAATGTAAGAGAAAAAAAATTTGAAAATTATTTTGAATTTTCTTTCTCTGTGTGACAAGTGAAATATCTAAAAGAAGTTACTTCATCCCCATACCAAGCATTTTAGGCCACTTTCTGTGGCACATGTTTGCATGATTTCTGAATTTTTCAGAATTACATAGTTGTTGTAAAGAAAATAAACAAGTCATTAAAAAAAACAATGCAATGAATGCAGTAATGTATGAATGGCAACATGTCTTATGACCATGGCTGGCACTAGTATTAATTTATACATTCAGTGCCTAAATATATTATGCAAATCAGATCATATTCACACTATATACCTATGAGGGGAAAAAAGTTAATTCCCTTCCAGTCCTACTATTACTTTTTGTAATAAAATATTATGATTGTGTAACCAGTTTTTCATAAAAAATTATTTTATATCAGATTCACATGCTTCACTAAACCATCTAAAAGACAGAGACAAAATTATTGTCATTCAATAAACAGACAAAATTATGTTTAAACTCCCCCCCCCCCCAATTTACCAGAACTAATACTAAGTTCTGGTTTCTTTGCAACAGAACACTTTTAATTTTGTGTAGGAAATCTTTGCCTTCTCGAAAATATTTCTTTTAAAACACTGACAAAATTTATAAAAAATACCTTTCTGTCAAATTTTTCAAGTCTGGTTTAAGTAATTTATTATGCATGTAAAATTGCATTCTTATATATTTTTTTAATATCATAAGAACTAATATAATAATATAGTAATAATATGCAAGACTGTCTGAGTTCTACTCCAATAAAGTATTCATCTGAGAATTTATTACAAATTTTATGAGAATTAAATTACAAATTCTATGAAGGTTGATAATATATTTTTATTTCAAACTGTTTATTTCACTTTTGTAAACATGAAGTGGAACAAAAATTTCATATTATTCATGACATTATTAAACTACCTTCTCTATGGTCTTGCTGACCTCAGAGTATTGAGCTAATACTTTAATTTGAAAGCCTCTTATACTATTCAGTCACTTATAAATGTAATCCTTTTATCCTTAATTAATTTAAACTTTAAATGTTAGCATGTCTTCTGTGTAAAGCTTAAAATGTAATTATATAATTTATACATTTTAGGCATTTTAAATTTGTGTGTGCATTAAAACAGTTGTCAACACTATTATGATTTTTGATACTATGTTTAAATACAATTCATCATAGAAAATTTTTTAAAGAAAAAGTTTATTGTGTTAAGGCATTGAAAATCTATACAATAATTTTTTAGTAAAAATCTTTTCCTTTATGCATATAATTTCTAAGTGAATATTTTTGTTTTAAAAATCTTCATGTTTAAAAAATTATTAAATAGATGCAAAGTAGTTCATGAAAAGTCAGTTATTAGGTTATTAGAGGAAGAAAATTTGCGTAGCACAATATATAGAAATGTGTAAATCTTTTCTGAAGAAATTTTAATCAATTTAATAATATCAGTGTTTGTTGAAAAAAAAAATGTCATTTTATTATGAGGAGGGAAACTAATAAAATTGTATGCTTTAATTTGTGCATTTTCTTATTTTTATGTGCAGTATGTACTAATTCTGTAAAATATAAAAACATGACTGCACTTAGTTGAAACATGACTGTTTAAGGAAATCTGTTGTTTTATAAAAAATTTGTGAATATAACAGATTTTATTGTTTGAAATAATTAGTGAAATTATTGTATTATGAAGATTCATAAATACAATTTTTGAATGAAATTTTAACATGAATTTGTATTATATTTATATAAAAAAACCAATTTACTTTTTATTGAGATAATTATGTCCATCTTTTTTTTTTTTTTTTTTGTGTGTGTGTGTCTTACAACTAAAAATATTTTATCAGAAATGCTAACTTTCCATAAAAGTTCTATTTTATTAGAACTGAGTATTTTTTTAAATTGTTTTTTCTTTATATATTGGTGAGCCAAACTACATTTGCATGCAAAAATGTTTTGTTTTATGTATTTTAATACATTTTTCTCATTTTATTGAACATTTGTAATTTAGAATAAATTTATACACAGTTCTTGGCTATGTTGACCCATTCTGGCATAATCTGTTATAACTTTCATCATGTTAGGTTATATTTCTGTGTATTTGTTTGACACATTAAGTTCTGCTTAATTCTGTAGTTTCATCTTCTGTTATATTTTGATGATAAAATCTAAGCATTTTGCTTTTAAATGATCCTCTATGCACTTGAAATGTTATTCATATTTTTAAATAAATTTGCTACCATTTTTGAAAAACATTACTTCACTACTGCATCTCCAGTAGGTGGGGGGGGGCACTGAATAGGGCACACTGCTCATGCCCTCACATATATGCATTAGACACTCATCAGCTGAGCTGTAATACACAAGTTTGGACCGCAAGGAGAAAAAAAAACTTTTAGCTCAGCCCAGAAATGAGAGATATTACTGGTGCATTAAAATTAAGTAACCAATTCTTGTCTCTCTTTGACTTTTTTTTATGATGTTAGAAATCGTCAACCTCACAGGACTGCCAGCTCCAGCAGTTTACTAATTATGACTGAATTTGCTATTTCATTATCGTCTGAAAAACTGGATGAGAGTTATTGAGCGCCAACACTGTGTGATATGATTTTTAAGCTTCTCTTTCCAAAAGAGATCTTTTGGAAATCAAAAATGAACTTCTTAACTACAGTAAAATCCGTTGCCTTCATCATGCATTCTTTCTTGACTGCATCGTTTCCGACATGAGAGCTTTCAACATTTCTATGAACTCCTTTTATTGCCTAGAGCAGATGGATTTATTGGATACAGCGTCCCACCTCCCATGGAAAAGAAATGTTGTCTGCTTCCCGTAATGTGCCTGCGACCTCAAGTCATGTGGAAAGAAATCTTTTCGGCAAAAATAATATCGATGCCGTCATTCCTCTGCAGTGTCACCTTTATATGTTCCCAAAGAAGGTGAGAAGAAGGTCGTAAATGTTTAGGAGAATGTATTCTGAATGTTCCATGACTGGCACAGCAGAGAACGGGCTGTCAGTGCCTTTCAGTGCAAAAGAACAACTTCCACTTAAGGTTGTCGTATGTGGCTTAATCAGTGGATGAAAACTCTGACTCCACCAGAAGCAAAATACAGATCAGGGAAGCAACAAACCAGCAGCTGTTTCAGGTGTCAGCACTTTGGGCATATGCAAACTGGATGCCCTAACCATTCTGGATGTCTTTACTGCTTATCATATACCTGCAAGTTCCCAGGAAATGCAGAATACCTGCATAAAATGTAACTCAGACAAATTTGGTGACTTTTACAAAATGTCCTTTCCATCACAGCCATAGCCGGGAAAATTCCAGCTTCAACTGAAAGCCTAGAGTTTTGGACTTTACGAAACGACTCCCGAAAATCGAGCCATGTCAAACAATTTGAAAACAGGGAATTTGACCAAAATTTTTGTTTTAAGGTCCTCCATGATTTAGGACTTTCTGTGCAAAAATTTAGAGACTGTAAAATTGTGTTCACTTGCAAATTGTTTTGAGAAAAAACTGTAAAGGTGTCGACAATTTCCATAATAATGATTCGCCTGGACAGTTTCTGAGGAAACAGGGAAGAAGTGCCTATCTGTATTAATTTTTCTTACCCCCCAACAGAGGTAGCAAATCAGGTACTTTTTACTCCCAGACTCCATAAGGAACACTCTGAATGTCTGCGAAGTATCACTATAGCTGTGATTTGCCTAAGTTTGTAAGTTCACTATGTGTGTTTTCGTAGGCGTTCCTTTCTAAGTTAACTACCTGAAAGGCAAGGACACTTATTATGAAAGAGAACACTTATTTGTTATTTAACTCAGGACTTGCAGTCTGCATTGTTCAAATGTATGTTTCCTTGCTCCTGCTGACAGAAATACTCACAATGTATTTCTAACATTAGTTAAGCAGGAGAAACTGTACTTCGAGATTCTGTAGTATTTAAGTGGGAGAAACTGTATGTATTTCGAGCTCCCATAGTATTTGTTTAATACTTATTGATACATATACATGATGGCAATGAGTTTTTGCATCTATTATCTTTTTGTATTGTGTTAAATAACTGACGCTTGTGACAAATTCATCACTCCCCAGTGATCTGTAGTATTTAAACATGTACAGAAATTTGTGTAAATGAATTAAAAAAAGAAATGTGAATATATGAATATGTTAAACAAGGCAAATAATTTTGTGTATTTAATAAATAAATAATTATTTTTTTTAAATTTATTTATCTTGTATATTTTTCAATTTAAATATTGAAATTAATTTTTATTAACTTTTTCTGCTGTTGATAAACATTTAATGCTCTGAACATTCATATTTAAAATAACTTTCTATTTTTTTAAATCTTTTACCCTTTTTTAAAATTTATATTATATGGTATTATATGTAGTTCTTTTATTTATATAATTATTTTAATTTAGAAAACTAAGAAATCAGGGAAGTAAAGATAAAATTTGTCACTTAAAAAAAAAAAAAAAAATCATTCATGATGCCAGGATTTAACTGTGAGATATTATTTGCCAAATATGCATTCTCCAAGATATATGTTGTCTTTATTATTGATATTTGTTGCTATATCTGACGATGTTTTTCTGCTTGCAAAATTGCAACTTCATTTGTAATTTAGAACACCTAAATAACAACATAATGCTTTGTCATTTCAATATTTCAGAATTGTGCCATGAAACGTTTTATTTTTTTAATTTGGAAACATTATTTTACAAATAATTTGAAAAAGGAGAAAAATCTTTTCAATACTTTATATTTCTTACATTTATATTTTTTGCCTCCTCCTTGAAATTTTCCAATTAATATCTAATGTTAATTAGTTGTTAAAAGAAGATATTTTTGAATTTGATATCTGAATTTTTTTGTTTTCTGTGTCCAAAAAGTAAATAAATAAATAAATAAATAAAAAATAAAAATAAATAAAAAAAAGTATGTCAGAAGACGTATTTTTAAGATTTTAAAATTGATTGTTTCTGACAATTACAGTCAGTTTTCGAAGAGCTATTATTAGATTTATTCTGAATTTTATTAATTGCTTTATGTTGTTCAATATATTTAATGCAAGATATCTTGCATTAAACAGTCATACCTACTGTTTATACAGTCATACTATATTGTCAAAATTATATTGTATAGACAAACAGTCTTACTACTATTGTCATACCTACTGTTATAAAAAAAAAAAAAAAAAGAAAAAAAAAAAAGAAAAAAGAAAAAAAAGAAAAAAAGAAAGAAAGAAAGAAAGAAGAAGCATTTCTTGTGGAAAAAAAAGATTTGTAATTATAAATTTCTCTTTTGAGAAACGTTAATTCCTAATATTAATCAGAAGTTATTAATATGTTTTTATTTTCTAAATCTGTAAACATTATTTAACAAAATAAAGTGTTTTTCATATTTCCAAGAATTTTATTAAAAAAAAAAAAACAGGAAGGCTGGGAACATTCTTCTCAATAGATTATTTTTTTCCTATTCATAGAATTGCTTCTGTCTTGAAAATTTGTCATTAATATCTAATATTCAGTAACTGTTAATATGAATTCAATTTATTACCTCAACATTTTATTTTATATATCTGAAAATCATTACAATTAAATATTGCTTCAGAAATAAATTTTATATGTTGTGGAAAAAAAATTAAGGAGGCTGGCAAAATTGTTATTATGCAAACCAAACCGTGGTACTATGTGTTACTATGGAAATGCATGTATTACCTAAGAATTATGTAGCATCTTTTTATGTAGAAAAACTTTGCATCTATTTCATATTTCATACGAAATATATTTGATATTTTTTGTTTTAATTATATATTTGTGAAACTTAAATTTACATAGCATTAAATGCTACATTTCTCTGAAAATTTCAAATGAGAAATGACAGTTTTGCATTTTATATTATAGCTGGACTAATTTTTAGCATTCAAGAAGTATTTGAGGTCTTGTATTAAAAAAAAAAAAAAAAAAAAAAAAAAAAAAAAGCATCTTAGGTTAAAAAATAAATTCTTAAGAGGATTTTAATAATAGTGTTTCAACCTATAATTAATTGTTTTCTGTTAAAACCCATGAATTTTTATGCAGGATAAATCAAAGCACAGGCACAACTGTAAAGAACCCCCCCTTTTTTTTCATTTTTTCTTTAAAATATAAGGCCATGTTGAATTTTTTAAAACTTTTCTGTTGTCATTCATTCTGAAATACTTCATTTAGCTGTGAAATCTGTAGAGTTCACAGCCAAGTGTTAAGGAAAAATATAATTTTTTATTCTCACATACCTTAACGTTTAGCTGTAAAACATATTATGCTTTGAAACATTCTGCATATACTTTTTAATTGTAATAAAATATATGTTTTAATATTAATAATATATTAAATAATAAATATATATTATTTTATATATTAAGTAATATATAATTTTATATATTAAAAATATATTATTTTAATTATAAATGAGTATTTTGTAAGGAGGCAAAGATAATCTTTGAGGAGTAGTATGCAAGTGCATCAAACTCTCTTCAGAGGATAATGCACGTGGTGAAAGGGAAACATGAAGTAATTTTCTTCCTTCGTTCTTAAACATCTTTCATGTGTTTTTTTAAAAATCAGCACGATTCATACAATAAAATTGTTGAAATGCAATTTTCACTGCAGGAGATGGGGGAAAATAATGCTTAAAAATAATTTTATCCAAGTTTTTTAAAATGGTTTAGTTTGGGTAAAGGTATGCATGTCTGTTGTAAAATAAATTTTTGTGAAAAACTGGTCACAAAATGATATTTTATTAAAAAAATAATTGTGAGAATGGAGGGGAATCACTTTTTTCCCTTCATAGATATGTAATATGAATTCGATCCATTTTGCATTGGAAATTTCTTTCTGAAAGCAGTCCTTTTAATAACATTTCATCAGTCAATATTATGTATCATGTCTGTATCATGTATCAAAGAAAGAACAAGTCGAACAAATTTAGATGAAAAAACAAATTAATTGTAGAAGGACTGTATCCTGTCGTTTTTAAATAATTTATTTGCATGTTCTTATTGGATATTTTGTCTAATATTCATGAGGAGCGAGAATGAAAGTTTTAAAACTTGAATGTCTGAAATATAAAAATACCCTTTAGTTTAGAGAATTAAGATGTAGAGAATTAATTTTTAGTTCATATATATTTTAATTGTGTAAGTATATTGCTGAGATACCAGATAAATCATTTCATGTGAATAATTTATTAGTTTAGTCTTAAAGAAATCATTTCTACCTTTCCATGTCATTTCTACCTTTCCATGTGCATATTGTTTTTATTTAACATTTTGGGGGACAAATGATAAGCCTTAATAAAGATTTAAAAACATGCATTTTTGCTTAACTAATGAAAAGGCATTCTTTGAATTGAATTTGCGAGGAGAAGGAATAATTTCATTGAACATTGTGCAGGTGTTATTGAAATAAAAAAGTTTTTAACTTAAATAGAGAGAATAATTTATAAAATTTCTAAAACATTCATTTTGGTAAGTTAAAATGTCTTTACAAATAATTTTATGGAAGGATTGCATCCATTCACTTGCTAGTAGAAAATGTTGATTTTTTGTTTTAGAATAAATTTAATTTAAAGCAGTTTCCTAATTTCTGCACCAAATACTCAAAACTAGGCTTGATGTTTCATGCGTGCTATCATTTACCCAGGCTTACACATAGCTTGTGAGGCATGAATAATCATGAGATATTTAAGAATTAAATCTTAAATTATTTTAATTATTAAATAATAGTTGCATTCATTCCAAACCCTTCTTATGTAATTTTTTTTTAATGTATAGCTTAATATCTCTGTTTCAATGAAGTGAATGAAAAGTGTGATTTTTTCGCTTTAAATCTATATTTGAACTATTTGAAATTTATATAGTTAAAATAAAAATGAGTAAACAAAATGAATACACTTTTAAAATAACTTTTTCTAAATTATAAATAAGAAATATTTGCTCTATATGGTTGATGATTTAAGTCAAAGATTACTGCGTGTTAATTACCGTATTTTTCAGCATGTGACGTCCACCAGTGTGTAATGTGCATCTATAATTTTACGCTACATTTTTTTAATTTTTGGGTGTATCGTCATATAACTCGCCTTTCAAACAATAATATACTGTATTGACAGGTGATAAGAGGAACAATATGTGTGTGGGTTAAATGCTTGAGGGAGTAAATATTCCTGTGGAGAGGATGGATTCAATGCAAATGTCCAAAAGAATGCTATGGTAGGGTTTCGAGAGAAGGTGGATATAATCTGGAGTAAGAATGCACTTCCAACACGAGAGAAGTCATGGAATTAGATTTCAGATGTTTTCTCTTTCTGTAGTCATTTGAAGCCGTGATTTTCAAGTGAACATCGAAGGTTTTAGTTAAAATATACAGTTCATCTTGTGTTAATTTTAGTAGTAAATATGGTTCCTGCAAAAAATACACTGCTGGTTTCAAATGCAAAGTCATTCAGTTTGTGAAAGAAAATGGAAATTGTGCTGCAGCAAGGATGTTTGGTGTTGGTGAACAATAGACCCAGTCATTTTTGTTTATGTACCAGATTTGCAGTGAAGGTGAAGATAACAGACATCGATGATATGCCTGAGGATATAACGGAATACCAGCATGTTGAACATTTTATGCTATCCGATAATGAAAAGATTTTAAATTTGAAAGGTATGCCATTTCTTTTAAAACGGCATAAGTAAACACAAAAATGTAACTTGTGTATGCCGATTTTTTTTCCATATTTTTAATTTATTATTTTTATATCCGTCGTGCACTCCTTTAACATGCACTCGTAAATTTCGATCATATTTTTGGCAAACGTGCATGTTATACACTGAATTATGCGTTATGTACTGTGTAGAAATGCATTACTTTCCATTAAATGTCAAAATTAATAATATAGCTGCTAAAAATAGAACATATTTTGGGTTTCATATTTTAATTATACCAAAATGTATCATAATTGCATAAATTTATACATTTTGAGCAGAAGGCTTAAATATATAGGAGAGATAAATAGTATTAATTCCGTAATAAGAATAGAAAATAGGCAGAGTATAATTGAACATTTAAAAATTGAAATGAACTATGCTTCAACGCGTATGTTATTTTGTATATGAAATACTAATGACAATTTTAAATAATCAAAATGACAATAAAATTAATACATCAAAGGCAACCTTATGGACAAAAGACTGCATATCTAGTAGAATAACATATTGTTAGTACTGTCTTGAGACAAGTTTTCGAATTTTATTGTTGAGAGTAATAATGAATAGTCTTTCAACAAATTTTAATTCTTTTCTCAATTAAAACAATTTTAATTCAAAAATAAACACATAATTTTAGGAAGCTTATAGCCATGTCACAATATGAAAAAAAATTATTCTGCAGCAAACAGTTAAAACTGTCAGTTAAGTATAAATAGGAGATTCTGAAACGATGATCATTTTAAACTGCTTAATATGTATTAAAGGAAAAAATTTGTCTATTAAATAGTTGATATTTTGAAATATATAATTATAAATTAAATAAAAATGTAAAAATTTATTTTGCTGCTGTCATAAAAGAAATACAGAAATTCATAATTTGTTTCACCTTTTCAACAGCATCTCTTCACTGAATATATAAATATTCATGATAGCTGATGATGTCCAATTATCTACATATCTTGTTTACCAATCACCAGTTTACCAATTATCTTGAGAGTTTATTGCAAATGTTTTGGTATCTGAATGTAATAATTATGATGGATGTAGAATTTTTGAAATATAAACCAGGTTACGAAATGCTATGAAATAAAAAAGAACATTTATTAACACAATGTAAAGAGGAAAAAAGGGAGTCAGCAGCATTGCATGACCGAAAGTGTAAATCAGTCTGGTGAATACAGCAGCACTGCTATGATGACGTGGCTATTTGTAACAGTAATGAGCCATCTTCATCACTTGTAATATGCTGCAGATGTACAGATCCTATGTGGCACACAACCATCACACCTGTCCTGAAGAAGTGGATTGTTAATTAACTTGCTTGATATAAAACTTGAACTTACAAGAGCAAGTCCATGTTGTGCTGGATATATCTCTACTATTCTTCTTAATGGCCATGTAGCTGGGAAAATGTTGCCTTTTAACAGAATAATATCACCATTTTCCAGGATTGACCATTCTCATCTGGATTTCATCATATGCAAGCATTCACTGTGCCATCTCTCTTCTTCATCTTTTATATTTTCTGCAACAGAAACCTCATGGAATGAAGGTGAGGCCTGATACAATCACATTCAGGAACACTTGTAGTAGTTTCTCATAATTCTTTCAAAGTTCACTCATTTTTCTCTTTGCTGCAATAAATTTACTTCCTTATCACAGGAAATGTGTCAGGTATGCCTTAGCTTCCAGCAAACCTCTTGAATGCAACAGTCACTTGTTAAATCTGAGAAAGCTTCTTGGTGAATAGCTAGCTGTTTTTGCCATGCAAATGAATAATGCAGCATAGTTGTTAGTATTTTTCATTTACCATGTCCTTAGTTAAATTTTAAGTTACTGGGCCCACATAATTAATACTACAGTTAGCAAGTGCCCTTTCTAATTATGCTTTAAATTCTGGCAAGTTAAAAGTTACTTTTACACTTTACAAACTTTGCATTTTGCTTTAAAATCTTTTAATAATTTTCTTTGCTCCATTGATAAAACAGCTGTGTTTTAAAATGGAATTTACCACTATACAACTTGCATGTGTAATTTCATTCAGCTCAATCAAGAGTTCATCCAGTCTATTAGGAGATGGAATTATAAATGAATGCTTAGCGTTATAATTTATTTTAGTATGCTGAATACAACCTGCCACTTGTAGGAGGCCATCTTCAAAAAATTATTCGATGCCACCAAGAAAATAATTTTCAAAGGTTTCTTGTAACTTAATAATTGTATTCCATCTTTAAAATGCACTTACTATACTCACAGTGCTAAATAATGCCTTGATGCTTTTCTACATTCCAAAGAGTTATAGAGAAAGGTTCACCCTTGAAATTTGGCAAACGGTTTTGTATCTTTTTGATAAGGGAACTGTGCTAATTTTAAGTTTCAGTTTTTAAACTATGCCATGAAAGTATGGTATTAGTCGTCTTTTCAGTCAATGCATCTGATCCTCAGTGATGTTACAGAATTCAAAACTCAGTCAAATTCAAGGGGCCTCTTTTAACCACCACAGTCAGTTTATTTTGAGCTTTTCTAACAGACTCCCCAGGAAGCAAGGCATGCTGGGTATAATTTTGATGGAATGTAATTCTGATCGAGACCTCACTAAAACTCCGAGATTTCCGTACTTCAGTTAACAATAAATGTTTTCCATCTGCGACAAGGTGATGATAACCTTATTAGTGCAACTTTAGACTCATCCCATGCAAAGATTTTAAATTTATAGTAACTCAGAATATTTTGAATCTAACCAACAAACTTTGATAGCATTCAATTCTAATCTAGGAAAAGAAGAATAACTGTAGTTATGACAGCTATTGTAATATTAAGTTCTTGCTGTTATAACTAATCACTTATTGGTATGCAAAATCTGATGCATCACAAAATGTATGTTAACTGCATTGTCTGTAAGTGAATGCATCTAGGAGGAATTTTAATATACTGAAACTGAATCCATTTTTCATTAATACTATTAGGATTGGAAGCTATTGGAAGGTTAAAAAATCTCCAATGATTGAAATTTTTCATATTTTAGGTTTTCTTCAACAGCCAAGACTGTCTTAATCCCATTATATAATAATGTTGAATCACATTATAATTTCAACAATTTAGACAATTTATTAGGCATAATTTGCATGTTGAGAGAACCAGTTTCCTAGTTCAACAAATACTGGCTTAAAGAAAGGCCAATCGGTTCACCATTTTTTAGTTTAAACCACTTCTTTAGTTCCTTAATTTCTTTAGTCACCAGTTTCGTAGCTTCTGATATATAAAACTGCCTACAAGTATCAAAAGCCTTTTTAGTGCTTTCCAATCTAAAGAAAAGATCATTACATAGAAATAATTTCTTATTATCTCTGATACGTGGCAAATCTTTTTCACCATCCACTACAATTGTTTCAAAATGTCATTGGCAGAAATGAAAAGGAGGCATGAAATAAGTTACCATAATTAATCGATCCCATACTTCTGTTCTGCGAAGCATTTCTACATTCTTTAGCTATAAGAATGTGCTCATACAATTCGGCAGTATTAGACATAAACACTACAATATGTATTCTGAAACTTCCAAGTACCGAAAGTAATCACACTTGATAGTTAGGCCTGCAAATAATATGGAATTAAAAGACTTTACTTTATATTAGGCTTAGAAAAACCATAGCACTATTTGGTATAAATGCAGAATGTTGAGTAATGTATTATGCATTTGTGCCCAATGGCAATTAAGTGTGAAATTGCCACTTCTCTTATATTCTCTCATATTTTCAGCAGAATCTCAAAACTGAAGCTTTACAATGAGTTTTTAACTCAGTCCAAAAGTTATGTAATGCAATTGCGGTTTCATTATCACGAAATAAGTTTCCAATTTTTCCAGAAAGTACCCGACCAAAATACGTGTGTTGTGCCACTACTGAATTTTTAATTATACCTGGCAACAAAAGGCAAATCCATTATAACTGCCAATAATAATGTTAATTTTTCTCACTATATTCAAGATCAGCTAACAACAGAATCTGCAGATGGCAGAATATTATGATCCGTACGTCTTGGTGGAAGAGGAGAGGTAACATAACACTCTCTTGCAGAATGAAATTTTGGAATCATGGGCAAAGCACATATGAATAAACAGTAGATAGAGCATAACTTCTTTTCAGTGGTAACTTCAGTGTACAAGACTCCGAAATAAAGCTGCATTTATTACCAGTATGCAGAAGAACAGAACAACTGTGCTGGTTTACCATTCTATCAAGTGCTTGAATGATTGCTGTGGGAAACAATACTTCTTATTTTTTCCACCAACATAACATGCCGTGTTAAGCTTTAAATTATAAGAATTTGAGATCACACCTGGATTTAAGTCAGCTGTAACAAAACTGACTGTTCTCATGTAGCAGTGTATTACTTAAATTTAGAAAAACTAATGCAAGTATGTTAAGTACCACAGAGGCAATTAAAACACGCATTATATATTTTTTACGTTATCTTTTCCTCTGTTACATCTAATTCCTTAAATTTAAATATTTTAATGGTACCCATTCTTTAAACAAATAAGCATAATTTATTTCTTTACATTGATGAGAAGCAATTTTATTTGCACTTCTATTAGAAATACATTGGCATTTTCGCTAAGGTCTCTTTTCATGCTCAGTATTACAAATTTCTAATGAAGCACATCTATTACTTAAATTCTAAGAAGCTATCAGATAAGGAATGTCAATAGCTACTTTTTGAGATCATAAATAATGAGGATTGGAGTCTACTTTTTGACACAAAATAAATATTAAAACAACTGTTCTCTTGTAGAGGCTTCTACATGCAATGAATACAAGTTCCGAATTATCTCATTAGAAACATCACCCTAACACTGTAAGCTTGAATGATTTGTTGCTGGTTAAATTGAAAAAGTTTTTAATAGAGATATTGTTATCTCTTTTTGTCATTATATTGCTTGAAATTGTTGTATTGTCAAAAATAACAGTTACCCACTGATTAATATAATGTACTTTAAATACCCAAAATATTACCTGCCTTATTAAATCTACCTTAGCAACTAGAAGCATCTCTCATTGGCCTTACTGGGGTACTGCACATCTACTGTATCTACATATACGAGGGCCATCCAGGAAGTAGATTACGTTTCCGTCTGTGTCCGCTAGGGGCGGGGCTAGCGCGGCCATCTTGGGGTCAGAGCGTTGCGCAGCTCAGTCTGCATCTAGCCGTGCTAGTGAGAGGTTCGTGCTGTGCTTCGTTCAGATACTGTGACGGTTTGAAATGTCTGCGTTAATTGAAAATCCCGCGAGCTGCGAGGTGCGCTCAGTAATAAGGTTTCTGACTGCAAAAAACTGTAAACCGATAGAAATCTATCGGCAGCTTCGTGAAGTGTATGGGGACAACATTATCACTGAAGGTGGAGTGCGTCAGTGGGTCATAAGATTTCAAAATGGCCGAACCAATGTTCACGACGAAGATCGAAGTGGGAGACCCAGCATAGTGACCGCCGAACTTCTCGAAAAAGTCGATGCTAAAGTCCGTGAAAATCGAAATTTCACAATAACGGAACTTTCTTTGAGTTTTCCACAAATTTCGCGAAGTTTGTTGCACGAAATCATCAGCGAAAAGCTTGGTTACCACAAGTTTTGTGCAAGATGGAAGGCAAGAAGAGGTAACGAAGTGGTTGAAGGCACAGGCGGCCGAATTTTTCGACGAAGGAATTTCCAAGCTCGTACATCGCTACGATAAATGCCTTAATATGTATGGTGACTATGTAGAAAAGTAGTATTTGAGTGTGGCTTTCATCTGTATATAATAAAATTTGTTTCCTATACTTTGTTTATTTTTTTATTCCAAAACGTAATCTACTTTCTGGATAGCCCTCGTATTATCTATATAAAATCTTGAGGCACTTTGCATGTAGTATGCAGTTCTCCTGTATAAAGTCTGAAACTTTCTGGGTGAAAATTCACTTTGCAGCACATAGCTACCATGTCGAGTTAACACTAATCTAAAACAAATGGCCACTCTAAGATACACAATCTGTTTCTGTACTGTAATGAAAGTCGGTACAGTACAGGAAGTCTTTTTTGGAGAAGTCTGCTGTTACGAGAAGTTGATTCTCTCACAAGTGGGATGGAGTTGGAAGTTATCTTGTCTATAAGAAGATGTCCAAGACTGTGGCCAGTAATAGACAGTAAGGTATCAGGATGGTAAGTAACATCATCATATTTCATCTATTTCGCAGAGTATATAGAGAGCAGTAAATGCTTTTACCAATTTCTACTGCACTTCTACTGTTTATATAGCCTTAAGAGTAGAAATAATTTTTTATTGCTTTGAATGTTTAAATGCATCTTGAAAGATTGAATATCTAAAAATTTTTAACAAAAATTAATTAAAAAAATAATAAATAATTACTTTGAATGTATGTTTGTTCATTCAAATTAGAAATATTTTATTGTGTTAATTATATATTTTTATGTAATGCACAATGTAGCAAAAATAAGTAAAATGTCTGTCTTAATTGCTTAAAGCAAAACCAGGAAGCACAATTTACTGCATCTGTGTCATCTTTTAAGGGAACCACTTACTATATATGTATTTAAAAGAAGACTCTTAATTGTTTAAAAAATTTTAATCTGTTTGTTTTCAGTCCCAAATTTAATTTAGTAGAAACTTATATTCATATAGAAGAGCATCTTACTGCTAGAAACTAATTAATAATAGAGCCTTTTAATGCAATCTTCTGAGTCCTAATATCATGTAAATGTGATGTGTTTGAATTCTGCACATTTGATTTTGAGAAAGCTGATACAGATGACATGGCAAAAACCGTCGTTCCATTAGAAGGTTAGCCAGTTATGAAGTAAAAATGAGTATCATGTTTTCTGATTGATTTCTCATATCAAAAGTTACATACTGATGTTTTAGTGACACAGCAATCTCATTGTGCATAATGTTGCAAAGTCGTAACATTATGTCATCTTTAATATGTCCAGAAGTCCGCAAAATTCCATGCTTCTGCGACCATCGCAAAGATATTGATTTTCCCCTCTTTACCTTCATGTAATTTCATGCAAAGATATTGCTTTTGCGTCTTTCCATACCACATTCTTTCGAAAAACATATGATCTTAGGTTGTAACTATATGGTATCATGATGACATTTTTGCTCAATTACTACAAAACTAATTCCTTATTAGTTTTGTAATTACCTCTTTTTGGGATTGTTGCAAAGGCTCATTATAATGCCTTTTTGTAAATATAGTCTGTTTTGTTGAACCATTGAGTGTTTTATTAAAAGATATAATTTTTTAATTCATTCTTTTCCTAAGTTCCGACATATATTTACTTGCTTGTTATTGAGAACATCTGAATATTGTGCATATTTAATATAAAACTACATCTTTTAACAAACTGTTCAGTACCTCAGATTGACTTATAAAATAATGAACTTAAAAAAGGCATGTTTAGATCTTTCTGCATAAAATAGCATAATAATATAAGCATCAGTATGAGTAACTATTTATTGCTTGATTTTCATTGTTTTTGTACATAAAAAATTTATTAAATTTAGAAAATAAATTTTGCAGGAGTCCTGTTTCTTGCAACAATTTGTTAGGAATTAAAAATTCAGTGCATTGATTACAGATTTTTATTAAAATATTCACCTGATAAATCAAAGTATAGCAAAATATGATTCTTTATTTCTGTTGAACATACAGAGCTTTGTTTTTACATGCTGAGTTTTATATATTTTTCTTTTATTAAACACTACATACATTTCAACTCTTCTTCAAATTCACTGCTCGTTTGTCCCACATTTTCTCAAAATATGAATTGTCTGCTGCATTCATTTGTTTATTATCTGCTTCTATGTAAACTTTATATAAATTGTCCATTTTTGTCCTATGCATGATATACCAGTTTCATTAATCAGTGGCGCATAAAAAATGTTCCTAATTAAATTCCACAATATTGGTTATTAATTTACATAGCATACTATATAAAGAACAGTGTTTACTGAAAAGATAATAATGTTTTCAAATTCAGTTGATCCCTTTGGGGTACATTCATAAGCTGTTTTAACAGAAGTATTACGTAAAGTTCCTTTGTATTGGATTTTAGTGTGAAGGAATAACTTTTAATTGAACTGAATAACCTTCACTGAAATTTAATATAAAACAAATAACCTTTTAATGGCACTGTTATGCAATAACAAGGGATATCGCAAACTACAGAGTAATCCACAATTTCATATTTTCTACAGCCCACTTATTAAATTGTAAATCCACAAGAAAATTTCTAAATCAGAAATCTTGCATTCATAATTTAGAAATTAAAAACTACCTTTAGTTATGACAAATCTTATCAATGAATATTAAAACATTTTCTGAAATATTTTAAAATTAATATAATTGATTATTAAATTAGAAAACTTTTAAGCAAAGTTTTTAGTAAAATTTTTATTTTTGTTGTTGTCTCAGTTTCATTTGCTTCATCTAACTCCAAAGATGAAGGTATTTCGAGAGGGAATATTTTCTGTATTGGTCGAAATAATTCTCTAGACATGGTTCTGACATGAACTACTCGAATGTTCCCTCTTTTTCATGGTTATAGCTCAATCATTTTTGCTAGAGGCCGCAGAATTTTGCGTTTGTCATCACACTCAGTGAAAACTATATCCCTGAATTTTTATTTGTTGAGAAATCGTCACTGTAGATGGATGTTGCATTAACAGCCCAAGATATCCATTTCTAAATCTCTTTCTCAAGAGTTCTCGTAAATTCTGTAGATATTTCAAAAATCAACTTTATCAAGGTGATCCAAGTCAGGACAGAGACAGGAATTTCATCTTTAAATAAGGATGGTGTCAAACGGATGAGATTATCAGAGTCCTTTGACAGATTAGTGAGTGGTCTGGCATTCACAGTTGCACATCACACTCATCAATTCTTAATAATTCAGACACGACTGGCCTAGGACTTGAAACAAGAGCTTATCAACCATTTGAACAAGTCGTTCCCAAAAGCACCCCACGATGGTGCTGCGGGTAGACTGAACTTCCAATCGATCTTGTTTGTAGCAGCCAATATTAATCTCTTCTTTATTATGGATTGGGATAGAAAGAAGCCATTCTTCTGCCGCCTGTGTCAACCAAGGTGGGCCCTCCCACCATCTTGATTTAATAAGTTTCTTCGCGGAACATCCTCTTGATGGCATATCAGATGGTTTTCTGCACCGGACATGGTGCCAGTTTTCTTGGTCCGATAGCATTCTAATTTCTGAAACTAATATTTACAAAAGTGCTCTGAACTTCTACGTTCTTTATTCAGAAAAGTCCTGATGAAGAATCGGTCAGTAATATGCCTTTGAAATTTCAACCTTATTCTTCATGACAAATGAGGCTTATCGCACTCCAGTAAGACAAGCAAGCAATTCAAGTTGTGGTATGCTTGTTTTTTTCAAGGGAGCTGCTCATGCTTTGGCTTGCAGTAGAGTCACTTCTTTATATTGTCTTCTCAAATATACTACACTTGCATAAGATCTCCTTGAAGCATCGGCCAAAAATATGCGATATTGGGGATATTAGGGATGAAGGATGCCTCTTCATATTTATCCCACAGAAGATGAAGTACTTTCAATGGTTCGCCCACTGTAGATTTGTCACTGCTGAGTTCTGTTTATTCTCACCCTCTTAAGTCGAAGTAAGTATTTGCCATTAACTGAGTTGATTTTGCAATAATTTATTCTATTTTTTATTCGAATTCACTTAAGGTGACACAGTTGTCAACATAGAAGGAATTGTTCAGGTTTTTTAAATGCTTCTTCAAAGAAAGTTCACATTCGTATAAATGAGTGTTGATTACTGCTCCTAAAAGAAACGGACTGCATTTTAGTTCAAAGACTACTGTACAGCTGCGAAATTTTCTTATTTCCTTTTGTTCTCAGTTTATCCACCACAGGAATCTTAAGAAATCACAATTATTTCTTTGAACAGATATTTGAAGAACATCTCTGTTATCTGAGATAATCCATATTTTTCTTTGCTAAATTCAAGAAGCAATCTAGGTATCAATTCAATTCATTTTGTTCCTCTTCTTCCAGTACTTCTTGTATTACTCCAGATTCGAGCCATTCTTCACACACTGCATTTTATGTGTCAAATTTATCTTTCAGCAGGAGCTTCTTTTTCATGGGAATCCATCATTTTTTAGCAACTTCTCTGTTACTTGGTAAAGTTTCTTTATCATTGAACCCAAAGTAAACTGACTTCATATCGACCGTGCGACCAAGTCTTGTGAAAATGATCCCGCATTGCTTCTTCTAACTCTGAATGAGTTTTATTTTCTTTTAGCATGATTCCTAGTGCTTCCACAAGTTTTCTTGAGTCGACATGGATATTGTTGTTGATGGCATAGATAAGTAGTTTCTTTCTGAAACTTGATCATTTATCTTTCCCATGACTGCCCATCCAAGTGGTGATTTCAGAGCAGTCAGCCCATTTTCTATTTCTGAATTCTTCCGTTTGTAAAGACATTAGATTATTTTGAAGCAGGAGAGATGAAAAATGAGCATTGCCCTCGCCCGAACTTGAAACCGCGGACTTTTCGAATACGCGCCGAGTATGCTAACCGTTACACCATGAAGGCATGCTATAAAAAGGTGGGAGAAATATCTTATGTGCTCCCCCCTTTTAAAAGGTGACTGGTTATTAGAGGACCTAGTTGCCAAATCCTCGTGGTGGAACATCATCATCCACCACCTTTTTTAGTTTGGGCGCCGCTTAGAGACGTTAAATATTTTTGAAAGCAGAAAAGTTGAAATATGAGCAATGCCCTCGCCAGGATTCGAACCACGGGATCTCGAATACGCGCCGAGTATGCTGAAGACACCATGAAGACATGCTAAGAAGGCGGGAGAAATACCTTACGCCTGCGGCATCAGCTCGAATAAGAACTTCTATTTTCAAATCCCTTCTTCCTACATCAGATATATAGATATTTTTCTGCCTTCTATCCATGGTCCAGGCTCTAAACTGACTCATGGGTATCAATCGGCTGGCCACTGGTCCTTTTGTCAGTGGCTTGGGGACAAGCTCTCGGGAGTACCTGCTTTTAGGAAAGCTGACTGTGGGGCTTCAGTTTGCATATAAACCTGGTTATCCTTGGTGCAGGAATCTGAGTCCCCTTGTTGGACTCTGTGGTGGGTGGGGATGCCGGGTTCGAATTTTTATTTCCTTCAAATATGGCTTTGCAAAATTTTATTACACTTCATGAAACTGCCAAGTAATCATCTAGTAAAAGACCTCAAACTACAGAAAGTACAGAAAACACTAAAGTTGTTCCCCTATTTTTGGTTATGACAAGATCTGCTGAATTGCATAAAATGTTACATTTCCTTGTTCAAAAATATATAAAAGCCTGTGCAGTGTTTGTATGTAGAATGTTTCGAGCCACCCCTTCAGCTGAGACATGAGTAGTTGTCTCTTCACTATTACTTCAAAAACTGTTTCACATCCTGATAATTCAGCCAACTGCTTAGTGCTCGATAGCCAGTTTTATTTGCTCTACCAAGTGCATCTTTCTTGTATTCCTGCTTTGGGATTATGCGTTCAACAGTGGATGCAAGAACATGGCTTCTAAGAGGTGAAAGTTCAAGCAGTAAAATATTTGGAAATCCTCCATGGAAATATGCTTACATTGAGCTTCTCAACACATTTTCCAACTTAGCTAAAGATAACACCAATGATGATGTGTACAAGCAGATTTTCTATGAACATAGACAGGCTTTCAATGACTATGTTGCAGTGTATACAGATGGATCTAAGTCCCAGGATCACATCGGCTCTGCCTTCGTGTGCGGGAATACTGTTGAGGGAAGAAAACTTTATCTCGCTTATACCATCTTTACTGCAGAGATTGTTGCTTTGCTGTTAACTCTCTCTTCCATAGGTAAACAACATTTGAAAAATTTCATTAGTTACACACACTCGCTTTGTGTGCTAAAAGCTCTTGAATCCTATGTGGATAACACAAATCTGTTAATCGTAGAAGTTCTGAAGTTCAGTGTTAGCTTAAAAGCCAAAGGTTACCAGATCCTTTATTGCTGGGTAGTAAGCCTTGGCTTGGTACCCAACAATAAAGGATACAATAAAGGATTGACAATGACCTTGTCGTGCTTCCATTTTATCCTTCTGTTAGCTATAAAATTGCACGGATTCTCCAGAAATTCAATTTTCAAGTCGGTTTCTCGCCTATTAATAAAATTCACCCTTCGATTCTAAAAGATTGCGTTTCTGTCTTGAATTCTTGGGGAATTTATAGGATATCGTGTCAGTGTGGTTTAAGATATATTGGCCAAACAAAAAGAGCATTAAAGTTTCGTATCAGGGAACATGAATCTTATGTCAGAAAAGGCGAAATTAACAAGTCTTCAATAGCAGATCATAGTTGGACATTTAACCATAATTTTGACTTTGGGTCTGCAAAAATTATCCAAAAGGCTTCTTCCATAGGTGAATTGGATTTTCTTGAGGCTTTTCATATTCATAAAGATTTAGCATGTTTAGTTAATGATTTTAAGTCCAATCCAGTCCTTCGTAATGCCTTTAAAATTCTACTATCTTAATTCAGTTATTTTTGCCGAAAAATGGTGTTACCTGCTCGCATTTGGTATTACCAGAGGGTATAAAAATCTGTTCAGTGGTTGCTTTCCATTATTCGAAGTTCAGATTTTGAGCGTGAAGGTGCATTTGCCCCTCGCTCCCTATTTTTAACTTCATCATTTTTCTTGTCCTTTGTGTTACATGTTTGATCAGATAGCCTGGCTCAGTAAAAGTAGGTGGCCAGTGCAACTCTGATTAAAAATTTGGTTACAACCACGTGCAGTGCTAATAAGGACCACGTGTTTCTAAGACTCCTTTCCCTGTATTTTTCCTCTTTCTTGTTATTTCTTTCTCCTGATGAGGAGGGACCTTTAGCTGCCCTCGAAATCGATTGAGTGTTTCAAAATACTTACGCTAAATACAAGGTTGTTTTTACGATTTTGATTGTCACATTGGCGTGTTTCTCTTCTATTCTAGTCTAATAAAGGATCCATTGGTGTTGTGGGAAACGAACTGGTGGATGTCACTGCAAAATATGCCTGTTCAGCTAACCCGTTCCCTATTCATATAACAACACTTTGATTGGGAGGAAAATTTTGATGAAATGGCAAAATCTTTTGGATGCACAGTTAACCAATAAATTACGAAATACAAAACATAAAATAGAACATTGGAAATGTACCCTATACCGAAAGGAGGAGGTCCTTCTGACCTGATTAAGAATTGGTTTCACAAGGCTAATACACAGATACCTATTGATGGGCGAAATTGAACCAGTTTGTGCTAAATGCAACACTGTTTTAACCATTAAACACATTTTAATTGATTGTCCAAATTTTAATTGCTTTCGAAATTTGTTTTTAATACTTGGGAGATTTCAGCAAAAGATTAAGTTGGTAAAGAACTACATTCTAACATTTTTAACTTTTTAAAAGCTACAAAGCTTTACCATGTTAATTGGATGCCCTGAATCCAATTTGAGTTTCAGAAGATCTAACTGGGATCTAGTTATATTCATATTCATCAGAATTTATCCTTTGACTATAGAGTTTACTATCTGTATTTCATGGTTTTCAAAAATTAGTAAAAAAGAAAATTGTGTGTTTGATCTTATAGCTTGCTATTTTATACCTATATGTAACATTGTATTAAATTTCCAATCATGACTCGTGAGTATGCACTGAATGGTGCATGTGTTCTTGTCTTTATTAGTTTAAGTTTTGAAAATACATAATCTTTTGTTTGGCGCAATATTAATCACCATGGGTTTTGTGCCGAAAAGTTCCAACCAACCAACCTAAATTTTCTGTGCTTTTCAAATTTCTACCATTTTCCTAGAGAAAAATGCAAATATCTTTCGGATATTCTTACCTAACATTTTGTTAGTTATTTAACTTAACATTTTGTTAAGTACTTACTACTTACCTTATTGGTCCAACTTTTTTTCACATTGCTTGTCTATTTTTATTCATTACAATTTTCTTCGCAGATTGATGGCGGCTAAGTGAAATATCCCATTCTACCATCTAGATTCTTCTTATCACCCTTTTGTTGTTCCAGACATTCTTTTATCTGATGCAGAGTAAAAGCGCACTGTCACTCTCTTTCCATTCGATACAAGCAAATTTCTAGCAGCATACTATGTTAACAAAAAAAAATTTGGATTTTACCAACTGTATCATCTTATCATGAAACATTTCTTGTTTTTCCTTATTTGATTAACCCTAAAGGTAGGAAATGCATATATGGAAGATAAAGTATATGCGAATTAAAATTACAATTTAAATTAGCAATAGCCAGTTAATTAAATTAGCCAGTTAAATTAGCAATAGCCAGTTAAATTAGCAATAGCCAGTTTATATTTAATTTGGTCATTTCCCTCTCTGTTCTAAAAATATTGTTAACTGTTTCTGGACTGTGTTCTGTCTAGATCAGTCCATATAATATGACTTACATAACATTGAAGATGTAACTAATTCAGAACTTGAACTTAAAATTTTGAGAATAAATCTTTCTCTTAGTGAACTTTCATATTGAATAGCTATGCTCTTTTGCATATCCCTCTGTTCTTGCTAAGACACTGCCTTGCTGCTCTATTCCTACTACAGTATCAGAAAGGTAAATATTTTTTAATAGGCATGACTAGAGTGCCAAGTGAATTGTGGCTGTAAATGTCAATTGAAATAAAGATGAATATTTATTTGCCTCAACTGCCAAGTTTTTTTTTTTTTCAATATTGATCAGCATTCTATGCTATCAATATTGCTAAGTTTGCTGTATTGCATATAGTTACTGAAAACTTAGTGTATTAAAATTATTTTTTTGCTAGTGAACAGGATTTTCATTACTGCATATAATGTCTGAAAGAGATTATAACATGCATTAAAAAATTTCTACTCTTTAAGTACCTTGAAAGGTGTTGCAGCAAAATAGTTTTTGAAGCAGTGGTTGGCAAATTAACTTTTAAATTTTATAAACTAATAATGTATGTTTATATTAGATTTCTGTTGCAATGCTTAAAGTTCCAGTAAATTTAGATATGTTTTGATAACTGAAAACTGGCATCTATTAATGTATTTATTCTGTGGCTGTTTTTACTTTTATATCGTCCAAGGATTATATTAGAGGCAGTTTTATCTTTGCTGATTTCTGAAATTTATTTTTAGTATTTATTATTAATATGAAAATATTGTTACGAATTTGGTATTTAAAAAGCTAATGTTAGTTTAATTATAAATTAAATGGTTTTATTTCTCGCGCAGTGCAGCGCGTGACGAATATTAAAAGAAAGCTAAGCCGGAAAATTGAAAATGCAAGAGCGCGTGCATTAAATAAATAAATATCTCTTTTTCATTTTGAGGAAGTACTGGAAATTCTAGCGCGTGATTTTAAAATCTTATAAAAGGAGGAAAACATCTCAGTTTGTAGTAGTTGCTTAGTTTGTTGTTGTTTAGAAAACTGCTCTTGTTGATTGTAGCGAATTCGCGGATTAGCGTTCTTTAGCTGTTTTGAATTATGTTCTATTGGACATTTGAGTAGTTAAAAGATAACTACTGTGAGATATTGTAATACTGCATGATAATTTGAGAAGATTAAGCATTTTTGTTGTGATAATAATAAATTTTTGTTCATTTTTCATCGGACTTGTGCATTCATTTCATAACGAACCTGTATGCACGCAACAATTTTTGGTGTCAGAAGTGGGATTTGAATGCCAATAACAAGAGCGATGGAAGAGCAGTTAAGGCAATTGATAACAGCCTTTGCCTCGTTTAAAGAAGAAATGAAAGAAGAGATGAAATCTAGCCAAGGAAAGATGGAAGGGGCCGTCAATTCCGTTAAGGAAGAAATGAAATTGGGCCAGGAATCTGTTAAGGACGAAATGAAAGCCGTTCAAGCTAAGATTGAAGCAGGTCAAGAAGAAATGAAAAGAGAGATTACCTGCATAATAGAAAATAAATTTGAAGCTATGGAAGGCAGAATTGACACAGTTGAAAATAAAGTTGGACTAATTGAAGAAAGAGTTTCTTCGGTGAAAGAAGAAATAGAAGAAAGAGTTTCTTATGTAAAAGAACATATAGAAGGGAGAGTTTCTGCTGTGGAGGAACGAATTGAAGAAAGAGTTTGTGCCGTCCAACACCAAATCGAACAACAAATTGATGAGAGAGTTTCTGCAGTTGCCAAAGAAATGGATACTTTAAAGAAATTCGTAGCGACGGCAGGGAACAATAGTGATGGTTTTAAATTTTTACCCATGCCTGCTCGTCCCTCTCTGAAGTTATCCACTTATGATGGGAAGACCTCCTGGCAAGTGTATAAAACACAATTTTCTATAGTGGCGGAGGCGAATGAATGGGATTCCCAAACTAAGGCCTGTCATCTCGCCGCTTCGCTGAGAGCAGACGCAGCGGATATCCTGCAGACGCATCCTGAAAACCAAAGACTTGACTTCGAAGCTCTATCCGGCGCATTGGAGCTGCGCTTTGGCAAGAAATGTTTAAAAGACTACAGCAGGCTTCAATTAAAATCCCATTAACAGAAGCCCACCGAATCACTCCAGGAACTCGCCGCGGATGTTGAAAGGCTGTCCCATCTCGCTTTTTCGGAATGCCCGACAGAAACAAGGGAAATCCTGTCCTTACAATACTTTATCGACCGCATCCGAGATACTGAAATACAGAAAGCTCTTCGAATGGCAGATGTAAAGGACATAAAAAGCGCTCTGTTCGCCATGAAGTTCGAGGCAGCCCAGCAAGCAACTAGTAGAGATCGCTACCCAGTTAGAGCTGTGCGAGTCCATGAGCCAGTGGATCAACTGATGGCTCGTTTAGATGATTTAGCCAGACAAGTCGAAGATTTGATACGGAGTAGGAGCGAGAAGAAAGTGGCTCTAAGGTGTTGGAGATGTGGTAGTGAAGGTCACCTAAGACGGAATTGCAGAACACCCCAGGGTACGGAATATAAAGCAAATGATTTTACCAGACAAGTCAGTGGCTTGAGACGGAACAGAAGTGAAAAGAAACTAATTCTAAAGTGCTGGAACTGCGGAGTTGAAGGCCACATACGAAGAAACTGCAGAACACCCCGAGGTACGGAAAATAAGACCATTTCCCAGCAACAACGCAGTAAACAAATTAGTGACCATATCGAGGAACGGAGGTTGCCAGATAGTGAAAAACCTTGTTTTAAAGCTCTTAAAATTTATACAGTGAGTGGCAACAATAACGGACTGTCCATCAATGGGAATATCGATGGAGTTCCTTGCAGTATGATCATTGACACAGGAGTTAATGTTACCATCATTAGGAAAGATTTAGCTGAACAGTTTAAAGATAAACTTATTTGGACGCCATCCTGTGTTACCCTTCAGACTGCGTCTGGTGACAAGATCGACATAACTGGGAAGTTAAACGTAAACATCACGTTTGGAAGTGCCGCCTACCATCACACGGCATATGTGGCGGATATTACAGATCCATGCATACTCGGATTGGACTTTTTAAGGAAATACAATTTTTCCTTAGATTTCAAAAACAATAAGCTGCTTTCAGCATCTGATGGCATGACTATCCATCCTCAAAAGGGATCCTCGCCTGGAAATGTCGATGCCTTGTCCGAAAGATCCAGTTCGGGAAGCTGCCGAAATCATACTAGGGTCGAAAAGAAACGCAAGACTACCAGCTCTTCTCCAGCCCAGATGCTCTTCGGTCAAGACCTTCGACTGCCTGTTTGATCGCCGCACGGATGCGCCTTCACCGCCTGAGGAACACATCCAAGATGTCCAGGCCCGTTTTGAAGTGATGCCCCGTTTTGCACGAAATCGAGTGAACTTGGCGACGGAGAAAGTGAAGACGAGATACAACACGAGAGCTACTGGACATAGATCCAAGAAAAGAGACAAGGTGAGGTTGTGGAACCCGATTCAACGAAAAGGACTCAGTCCTAAATTACAGTCACCTTCGGATGGTCCATATACAGTGCTGAACACGAATGACGTTGTGGTTCGGATCCGTGAGTCTTCGAACTCTTACGACAGGTTAGCTTATTACTATGGCCATAGTACATAATGTAAATAATTGTAAATAGTATCAGACCATGGTCCTTTTTGTTTTCAAATGTGTATTTGATTTGTTTTGTATTTAGTATTTGATAGCATTTGATTTG
Organism: Stegodyphus dumicola; assembly: GCF_044657685.1. Taxonomy (NCBI): domain Eukaryota; kingdom Metazoa; phylum Arthropoda; class Arachnida; order Araneae; family Eresidae; genus Stegodyphus; species Stegodyphus dumicola. The sequence goes on from NC_140774.1 coordinate 209,602,797, forward strand.
TTTAAGTTAGTTATTGCATTTATTGTTTATGTTGTTTGATATTGTAATGTAACGTTTATGCCACAGTTGTAAGTTTAGCTTCCTGTCCAGGGATTGTACTGCCCGGGACGTGCAGTCCTTGGGAAGGGGGCAGTGTTACGAATTTGGTATTTAAAAAGCTAATGTTAGTTTAATTATAAATTAAATGGTTTTATTTCTCGCGCAGTGCAGCGCGTGACGAATATTAAAAGAAAGCTAAGCCGGAAAAATGAAAATACAAGAGCGCGTGCGTTAAATAAATAAATATCTCTTTTTGATTTCGAGAAAGTACTGGAAAATTCTAGCGCGTGATTTTAAAATCTTATAAAAGGAGGAAAACATCTCAGTTCGTAGTAGTTGCTTGCTTAGTTTGTTGTTGTTTAGAAAACTGCTCTTGTTGATTGTAGCGAATTCGCGGATTAGCGTTCTTTAGCTGTTTTGAATTACGTTCTATTGGACATTTGAGTAGTTAAAAGATAACTACTGTGAGATATTGTAATACTGCATGATAATTTGAGAAGATTAAGCATTTTTGTTGTGATAATAATAAATTTTTGTTCATTTTTCATCGGCTTGTGCATTCATTTCGTAACGAACCCGTACGAACGCAACAATATATATTTTTTTAAATGAAGCTTTAAAAAAAATTGTTGTGGATGTTTAGGTCTGCTTTTTGCAGTTTATGAATTAACAATTTTACAGAAAAAAAAAACAAAAACTGTGTTTGAATTTGCTTTTGCTAAAGTGACTGGTCATTTGAAGTGTTTTTTTTTTTTTTTTTTTTTTTTTTTTTTTTTATTTTGCGTAATATGTTGAAAGCGTAATGCTTCATTGTCATTTAAGCTTTTTAAAATATGAATCATTAGATTCATATTTTAAAAACTGTTTGTTTGTTGATATTACTGTTGTTTACTTCTTTTTGATATTGCTATTATTTTGTTTTCAGTTGGTATTACTATTATTTTATATTCACCAATGTACTTCATTTTAAACTTATCCGATATATGATTGGACCAATATTTTTATATTTCAGTTTCTGTCAAGATACAGTAAAACTAGGCAAAATGCATTACGTTATTTATTACAAAAGTAAGCATATTTTTTCATTTTACTTACTAATTTTTCTAGATACCTTATGGTATGTATATTTTAGATTTTTTTTTTTTTTCTTTTCCAAATGCTTTGTAATATACTGAACTCTCCTGTGATGACCACCTTTTGTAGACAGCTAACTGCATGAGAACATTAACAAACACTGGTATTAAACATTACCTCTGAGGTGACCAAAATCATCTGAAACCTTGAGTGGTGTTTGAAAAGCATTCACTGTTTGTATAAAGGCATTTGAGAATCAATCATTATTATTGAAAATGCGTGATAAAGAGTTAAAATCAACAAAAATGCAAAAATTATTTTTCATCATAGTAAAAAAGTTAAATGAACTCATCTGTATTTTCACATATCATCAGATGATAATTCATGTTAAGAAATCTCTATGGGCTGTTTGTCTTGCTTCATTGTCTTGCAGTCCTTGTGTGAAGAATTGTTGTTAAAAAGGTTAATCAGTTGCAAAGAAGATGAGGTTAACCACTTGTTGAAGGTTAAAATAATCATAAGACAAAGCAGAGTATTCATGGACTGATGTCTCCACAAAGTGCTGAACAAGCCATACAGTATTATTTCCAGGATTCAGAGAAGCCTTCTAGGTTTAGGAACAGTTCGATGCTAGCCACTAAGAGGTGCTTGCTAAAAGTTCGTAACCTGCATGATGTGGCTTGCATTATCTTTATAGTTTCATGCAATGATATCTGGCAGGTAATAATTTTCAGAGCTTAAGCCACCTCAGTAGAAAGAAATTCATTATTGTCTGTTTGCTAGTCTCCGGCTCAATCTGAACTTTTCTTTCTTTAGTGAATATATTCATTGTAACATCAAGTGAAGGGATCAGTTTGGTTGTCTGAGGGATGCAACAGGCAAGCATTATTTTGAATGGGTGTGTTATTTTGACACTCAGTTGTGTCTCCGCCTTTGTATCTTTCATGCATATTTTTTAATTTTATTAATTGTAGGTGACTTTTAACCAATTTGCTCAAGGAATGAATAGAATTTTTGTGTTTGAAGTTGAAGGAAGTCTATGATTTGTTTCATGTAGGATATCTAATGGTATAATTTTAACATCTTGTAGAATTCCAAAAGTGTGTACTTTTTCTTCATTGGTTAGATGAAAATAAATCCCAATGTGACATGCAGTTCACCTTCTTTCATGTTTCTGATATTAATATAAGTTACTTTTCTTCATTCTCAGTGAAAAATGGGTTAATCTTGTAGCTACTATTGTAAAAATCATTGCATTATGCAATTATTTCTAAGTAAAGTACAGTGCTCATTTAAACCCTTTCAAATGTCAAATATGAATTTGGTGAAATGTTTTGATTAGTTGCTGTTTTAGAAATAAAATATGCATTTTGATTGCCTTCTTTTATTAGAGAAGAAAATTCTAAATCTGAAGGCTATGGCAGGTGAAGCATGCAGAACTAAGACTTGTTAATAGAACATATTGTGTCAGTTGATAATTTTATAACATCATACATTGAGTAAAATAACTGATAAGTATAAAACAGCTTGTTAAGAAATATGAATACTATTTGAAGAAAAATTTTAGATAATTTAAAAAGCTGGAAGCATATTTTATTTATTTATTTATTTTTATTTATTTATTTATTTATTTTTTATTTTTATTTATTTATCAGACACATAGCAGTGTAGAAGTACAAGTAGTCCTTCTTCAACACAGCATCCTGTAACACGGTTTCGCTGTAACACGATTCATAAATTGCAAGAACCCTATAACAATATACAACAGGGATAAGATTAGATTGTCTTTAAAGAAATTGTTTTAGTTCTCATTTCATCAATAGATGTCGCCGGTAGCTTAACTCATGTTCAGTCTTTCTTATCTCATCTTATCTAATAATCTTATCTTGTTCATTTGCACTTTTGCAAATGAGGATGATGGTTTGGTAAAACCATCGAAACTAGTCCTGTGAAAATTTGAAAACATAATACTGATTTTTGTTGTTTGACTTCTAAATTAATGTCTAGCCCTATATCGAGAAATTTAAAATGACCGGGTAAGAACTAGTAAGCAAAGTAAAATTACGGATTTTGTAAAGATGGAAGAAAATGGCAGAACTTTAAATGAAGAAAGAAATAATGAAAGTGAAAGCGATCTCATTCCACTGAAAAAACACTCTCTGTTGATTATACTGAGTAATGACAAAGAAGAAATTTATTACACTAAAGTTGTATTAAATTAAAATATGTAATATTCTTTGTTGTGTGTTGGCCCCTTTTTATATTGGCTCTGGGTCTCGTACAACATGATTTCACACAACACGGCATTTTCTAGGAACCTATCTACTGTGTTATACGAGGGTTACTTGTATTGGCATTATATTAGCAACATTATGGTAATGATAATCTTAAATTGAAGCATTTTAGTTACTCATAATAAAGAAACAATTCTAAAACAATTGAATTTCGGCCATAAAGACCAAACATTGTTCAGATCATTGTTTTTACAAGTATTTCATAAAAGCATTATCAGTATGATTGTCAATCCATACATTTTACAAGCATTTTAAATCTTGCAGTTATAAACATTTCAATCATTTACCAAACCACAAGGTTTAAAGTTTCAAAGACAAAATTGCACTTAAATTATGTGTTAAAGCATCTAATATGTGTAATCTATCCAAGGAAATTAACATGCGAATTGCAATGAAAATGGTATAAAAATTGCCTCTTTTTTGAGAAAGTGGCATGTGTAAAGTATATACCATGTTTATAAATATGTAAATTTTAAATACAGTATCTATATGTTTATATTTGTTAAATTAATATTACATCTATCTAAATATTATAGTATTAAAATAAATGAAAATTATTTGTTTTATGAAATTTCAATTGTCTGTTTTTCTGCTCTAAAAAGTTAAATTTAATGTTTAACCATATTTTTCTGTAAATGCAAATAATCAGCTTTAAGTAAATTTTGCTGAATAAATTTCACTAAAATTAAAACATTTTCAGCTGAAGTAGAGATTACATGCAAAGCTTCTGAGAAATTTGATTGCTGACATTGAAGTGATATTGGGAGTTGTTCTAGGTGTTGGGAGGGTGTGTTCTATTGTAGTATTATAGTCATTCGTACAGAAATGTCCTGTCATATATTTTAGAGATGCCTTGGTCCAGAATTTATATTCATGCTATATTGCATGTTTTCATGAAACTTGGGTGAGGGAAGTGCTTTTCTCCATGTAAAGGATTCTGATGCATGGAAAGAGTGTCTAACTATAAGCTTAGCAGGGCATTTTCAGGTATAACTGAATCAAGGAAAAAAAAGAAGGCGGGGAAGCAATTCTGTATCTTCCATTCTACTCGGCCAGTTGCTGAAATTCAGCTTGCATTTTTTATGTCTTGAAAGCATAACATAAGATATATATTTGATAACATAAGATATATTTATATGGAGTGTTATTCTAATATACTTATTCTGACATAAAATTGGAATTTTTCTGAAAAAGCATGGCAATTTTTTTCCATATTTCAGTTCTAAGACTCAACTTATGTATTCAAATATCGAATTTTATAAATTGTGATCAGAAATTTAAGGAAAAATTTGAGAATTAAGTTTTGCTCACTTTTTTTACATTGTGCCAAGAGTAATTCACTTGGAGAACTTCCTAGTTTTTGGCAACATATTTCACTTTTCTTTTCATTCTTAATCTGCCGAAGTCTCAGTTCTTCTTTCGTAGAAATATTTTTGCCATATATTACATTTTTTAATCACTGTTGAAATTTATTCCCTTTTCAAATTTTACTGAATTGCTTTAGATATATTACTGAATTATATTCCTTTAAATAATTATGTAAAAAATTAAATTTTATACATTTGGATTGTGTACTTTTAAGTATTTATTAATATAAATTTTTCAGTGTTTTTTATTTATTTTAACTGCATTTCCTTTTAAAGAGTGCTTTGTGAACCAGTGTACACCATGATGCATTTAAAAACTAGATGTCTTAAAAAAAGGAAATATAGTAAGCACAATTCGTACGTCTTTCAGTGAGCCGTTTTGGAAGAATATATAAATGAAAAAGATGATAATAGAATTTTAATTTAGGAGGAGATGCATATATTGTTTATGCGGTTTTTCATTGCCTTGTCTTTAAACAATTTGTTATTGTGACTTTTTATATATTATTACATTTTTACTTTTAAGTTTGTTAAAATGTTATGCGTATTTCAGAATAAGTTTAAATATTTCATTTTTTAAATCATAAGAATTAAATAGTGTAATATAAAAAAAAGAATTCACAAAAATTATTTTTGAGTTTTTAATACTTTGCCAATTTTTTTGACACATTCTACAAATATGTCTGCTGTCATTCACTTTTTTGGGCTGCATATTGTCAGTAGTTGTGAAACATCTTGGTTTTTGTAACATTCTTAAGAGTAGTCTTCTATTTTTTCCTTATTTGCTCATTATAAAATAGTGAAGGGATTTTCACCGTGATACTGAAGGTCTTCAGAGGTGAGGTATTTTAAAAACTGGAGAAGAAAGAAATGACTAGTTTCATCAACATTGTAAATGATTTTAGATGGTATAAATGTTTTTTACTTGATTGTTGAACTTTGGATAAATTCTTAATCATTTGGCTGAGACATCTTTGGGTTTTCAATTTACGATATAACATTCTGTGACATATGTAAATTTATACAGCCCTTCAGTGAAAAAATAATCATCTTTTGCATACATCCACAAAGTTGTATCTTGGCCCTTTTCAGTTTACATAGGCCCATTTGCTTAACTACTTGATGTGCTACACTGCCTGAAAATTTTTAATAAAATACGGTTTGAACATTCAGATATTTTGCTTTGAACATGCAACTTCTCTGAAATGGATTTTCTGCAGTTGTTCATTCTTCTAATTTCCTTCTTTCAGAAATATTTGTTTTCAGTGTTGACACAAAAACATTAGTTTTTAAACAGTTATATTTCCATTAATTATGTATTCTGGCCAAATTCTCAAATTTGAATTGTATCTTTCAGGAAGACCACCTTTCATTTTAAAGATATTTCACTTGCAGATTAAATTTCAAGCAAAGCTCATTGGACATACTATTGAGTTAAAACCTGTTTAACAAATGATAGAGACTTGTTTTGGGCAATGCTGTGAGAGAGGATCCACTATCCAATTGCAACTCAATGATATGTTATATATCCAATTGCAACTTAACTTTGTATATATTGTTTATTTATCTATATCCATATCATGTACAGTATGGATGTTTTGCTGACACTCTAGTGAGCAATCAGCTATGTTGTTTTCTAGGATTAAGTGAACTGTGAGTGCGGCATAGAAAATATTCTTAAATTGATTTGCTTCAGAGAGGCAAGAAAATTCTACCTCCAGTTTGAAAAGCAGTTATTCACTGAGCTCTTGCGCCTGCTGAATTTAGTTACTTTGTTATGTACAGTAATGGGTATAAAAAGCCTCCCCCCTTTTTTTTATATATTTGGGTTATCTTGCAGGTTTTGGTATTTTTGAAAAGAATAATCAATAAATTTCATCTCTGATAATGCCAGTTTGCAATATATTTGAGAAATATTCTAATTAGATTCTTAGGTGTTTGTGGCAATAATTATTGTTTGTTATTTGTCTTGGAAGGGATGCTTTCTAAGAAAAACTGCTATGTATTCACATACATTATTTATGGAAAACATCAGCCTGTATGCCAGAAGCCAAATCCAGTATAAACTATTAGAATTCAGTGGATTTAATTGCTTGGCCTCTGATTGATGAAATATTCTCATATAAGAGCTGTTAGTGATTCATTTAAATATTATTATTTGCTGGTACTGTGCTTTAGTGTCTAAACTGTGAACCCAACATATGTGCATGTATATATGAAAAGTATAAAATAGATATTTATAGGTGTACATAAAAATAGAAATCTGTTTGAAACTTCATTGAATGAACTTTGTAACTGCATATGTTTCTAATTAGCCAGTATGAAAATTTTTAACATCAGAAAGAGAATATTAATGTAGTTCATTTATTTTGTTATGGGCTATCTCATCAAGGCTGTCTGCCCACTCTGGAGGTCTCTGTAAAGAAAACTCACTTATTGATGTGTTGGAATTTATAAAAATTCACTCACTCAGCCAGTTCAGAAATAAAGAAGTCAGATCAAACTCTCATTATTTTGTGCTTTTTAGCCTCTGAGGCAAATAATATATTTCTATGAAGGTTTTTAATTGTGCTCAGTTTATCAGGACCACTATTTCGTCTAATCACTTTGGCGAACATGTGGGTGTCCTGAGAAGAATAGTGAGTTTACTTTAAAGTATGTCCGATGAAATTGTAGAAGATATGAGAAAGATGGGAAGGATTTAATTACCCTTTATTCTTCATGGTTTGCAGCTGCTCCCACACTTCAGGATACAAAGACCAGTACTTGTGGTCTGAACTGAACTAAAAAAATAAGAACTTCAAACTAACTAAATTTAAATAAGAGCTAAACTCAAATACTATACAAAGACTAGTATCACTAAGATTGGCCTTTTAGGTCTTTACGTATGTAATACACAGAATGCGGGAAAACTACAGTATGTCTTCAATATCAAGAGGACTAAATTTCTGGCCTGAAAGGTGGACAGCAACTGACTGAAAAGCGTGCATGAAATAAGGTGGCGAGAAGTCTCTCTCTCTCTCTTAACTCCTTCTTGGCTAAAAGCCACAACTTAAATACTTAATAGTTTGCAAGCTCAATTTGCATACTAAAACTAACCGCGTTTATTCTGGCCGGAAGTGGAAAATAAGAGAAGACACTAAAGTTTTAAAATAAAATAAACTTTAGTAAAACATAAAATCCTTACAAGTTAATTGGCCTCACATATGATAATCCCATATTTTTTGAAAGATTCTAGGACTAAGAATAACATATTATGAAAAAGATAACTTATACATTCTACAAGGAAGATAGTTAATTTATCTAAATACCATACTGTAAGGAAAGCAAATATATAAAGTTTTATTTCAGAGGTTTGAAGTTATTAACTATTGAAATATATTCTTAAATGTTTAAATAGATTTTCCAGAAGATCATTTTCAGGAGGAAAATTATCATATATTCTTAATATTATAGAATGCCAAATAGCTCATTCATTTGGGTAGTTAGCTGGTGAGTATTTCATAAGACATAACACCTATAAAATCTGCAGATTAAAAAACCTTGCATTCAATCAAATTTTAATGAGCTGAATTGAAGGGACTTCTTAATCCCTTCAGTTCAAGGATGCTCATCAAAGTTTGTCTGAATTGAAAGGACTATGAAAAATTTCGTGCTGAAAAATTGTTTGACTAATTACATTTGAAGAAAATCTCGGATTCTTCATAGATATGCATATAAGTATTTAATTAAATAATAATGCTTTTTAATTAAATAATAATGTCTTGGGCATAGTAGTAATGCTGAACCTGTTAAAGCATAATTAAAAGCAAAAAGTTAATCATAATTAATTTAACCTATGATATTGTGGCAATTGAAATGATATAGGCATTCATGGATTAAGTGATGCTGACATAAAACCATACAGTTCCATTAGTGAATTAGATTGTACATCTGCACTTGAAAAAGAAACGATAATTTTTCCCATGATTATGACTATATTTCTCTTTCTTCCAATGATAGAAATATCTGGAAATGTTATTAGTGATGCAGTCCAAATGATATTAAAATATTACCTTTTAATTTCTGAATGGCAGTGTTTCAGATTTCTTGAATCAGCAAAAAGAGAAAAAGGGAAGCAGTTCAGGTTTATTTAATTACAAATAAAAATGTAGGATATACTGCTGAAATAAATTTTCTTGAAAGTGTGTTTTTAAATGCTAAGAAGTGAAGTGAAGGTGACTAATTTATTCAAAAGACCATGGAAATGCAAATTACTCCACATTTATGGATTGTGTGAAGTTGGTGTGTGACATGACCTCAGGGATTGATTCATGACTTTTAGGGATAATATCAGACTTCAATTGCTAGGGAAGGGAAAAAGTCAAGAAACGGTTTCATTATCATTCAAAAACAAGTTTTTCTTATTAAATTCTGTGCATTGAAGAAATTCGCTTTATGGAGAAAGTTTACATTAAGTTTCTGTACAATTTGTGGAAAACATAAGTTTTACTCTGTAAGTACTGGAATTTATTTTAGTATATAATAACTGTTCATTATAGAGAAATGCCGCAAATGTTTGTGCATCCACATAAAGATATTTCAAATGTATTTGACAAGGGGCATGGTAAATTCATGAAGAAGTCTGTTTCTTAATTTAGCTGCAAAAACTTAATGGTCATTCATATCAGGCAGGCTTTATAAAGCATGCTTATTGTTGACTAATTAATCTCTCATTTATAATTATTAAATATTATTTGTAACTTTACCACCCTTGATGAGGGCCAGTAATTTATTTTGTTTTTAGATATTGCAAAAGAATAGAAAAAATATAAACAAAAATAGAAAAATGATGAAAGGAGCAAGCTATTCAAAATATAGGAAATAGAATGTTCTTATTCTATATTGACTGCATAAACACAATCATTGCTGTTCCCCCCCTTGTATACAGAATATAATTATAAAAAAAAGTTTTTGAAAATAAAGGAGAACAGTATTCTTTCTTGAGTATTTAAAAATAATTTCTGATATTAGCATTAGTTATTGAGCATAGTGTTATGATCCTTTATGTTTGTTTATTTTTATTTGTTCATATTTGAAGGTTACATCAAGTTGGATTATGCATTTTGTTCTTTTAAATATGCTACTGTGTATATAGTTATTTTAAATTTGTGACAAATTGATCAGTTTCATATTTATAGCTGAGGCATTTAATTTTATTATACAATTTTATGTTATTATTTCAAATTTCTAAGACTGTGTTACACTAAAAAAGTTGTTGTAATATTATCTCATAGGTGTTTTGCAATTTGTCTTGAATGCTTTTTTTTTTTTTTTTTTTTTAAAGTATCTATTTTAGATAATGATATATTACAAGTTATAAAACTGATATATTACAGGTTTTCTACTGACCAATATGAGAAAGTACCATTCTTTATTTTTGGAGACTGTAATTTTTGCCTAGATACCAAAGATGCAATACAGGTAATTTCTTCAGAAAAATAAGTTTGCATAGTAATTATAACATTTATATGTTAGATAAATGGAAATAATTATAACAAGATAGCTAAACATTGTTTATTCTGTACTTCTACTAGCTGTTGTTATGTATTAGAGTTATAATATGTATAATCTTACAGTTACATATTTTGCAGTAATATTCCTCTAAAATATCTGAGACACAAATTTTTGTAGTTTATAGTTAGTCATGCAAATAGAATATTCAAATTCGTTAACAGGTATCTTAGTATATATTATTTTCTAAAATTGAAGGAATCTACAAGTAACATTGAACTTGCCAATTTAGTTTGAGTTTTACATAGTTGTAAAAAAAGTTTTAATTTCCATGTTTGCAAAAGAATAATGCACAACTTTAAAAAATGAGCAAGAGCTTCAAGTTCTAGTAATATATATGTTTCTTGTAATATTAGAAGGTGGAGTGAACATAGTTGTGTATGTTATTTGAATTAATTTGTTGAGGTTTTTAAAATCTTAGTGATAAAATCACTGGTTTACAAGGGAAAAAAAGCTGGTGATAAAATCTGAATGTGCATATTTTCTTCCATATTTTATTTTTTGTTTACTTTACCCTCCCCCCAACTCCAATTTTTTTTTTAAATGACCAACATAAAAGTTTCAAGAAAAATCAATTTTTATTTATTTTTAGATGTATACAAAACAGCATATTTCACCTTTATACTGAATGTATAATGGCCTACCATACTTTTCCTTTCCTTTGGAAATTTTTCTTTAAAATTTCAAAAGGTTGAAACAAAAAAAGGTTCAAAAGGTACCATTGCTTGCTTTTTAGCATCCGACATGAGGAAGCTTCCACCCTTGTCCTTTCAATTACTGCTCTCAGATTGATTTTGAGTGAAAGCAACAGCTGTCTTTTTCTTCTCTCTAATGAATTCATCTAATGTGAGCTGTTCATTACTGTATGTTATGGACAGAGATCAATCTCATTATTTAATAACCACACCATGTAGGTGTCTATGCAAACTGGAATTTCATTTGCAGTAACACAGTTAATATGTAAGACTTCAGAATTTTTTCGTATATTAAATGTGCCCACCAATGGGCGAGCGGTAAAATCGCTGAACAGTGGCAGGTATGACCTGGGTTTGATTACAGGTGAACATGCTAGCTGCTTGGGCATTTTCATGATTTTCCTCATGTGTAACGTGTATATGAGCCAGTTTCCCTTAAAATGTTCTCTACAATGGCATCCCTTTAGACAGATAGCCCTAGTGTGCTTTGCCATAATCAACTAAATCAAACCATATATTAAATATTGACCTCTTTATGTTTATCATTTGTATGTTGCAACACAAGCTAAAATATTAAGAACTTTATAGTCAGTAAGGAGATTTTTGTATCTGCAGATGTGAAAAAACTGAATTCCAAAGAATAGTAAATGACAGGTTAATATGTAATTAAGTGAAAATATTAATTCTGTTGGTGGAGATTTCCGAAACATAGGGAAGGGAAAACTACTGTAACACAGCTAGAATTATCTATGATATGTGTTTTTCATAATAAACTGAATTGCCTGTTTACTTTTATTCCTCTAGATTAAGTATTACAAAAGCCATGTTCTGAATTTCCTTGATATATCCAGAATACTAAAAAAATCATACTTTTGTTGGACCATGTGTCAAGAAATGCCAGCTAAAGGTGCTAAAAGGTGTTGTTAAATAATAAATTAAATATTACTACCATCTGAGTCATTGACTTGAGATGACATCTGAGTCATCTCAGCCTAGTATAATGATATTATACTAGGCTGAGATGGCCAATATGTATTTTGCTTATAGGTCAATGGATAGAAATGGATGTATGTGAAATTGAACGTAAGATATATGTACTGCACTAGCTATTTAACACATCTGTCTATGTCAAAAGTGCCCAAAATGGAGAAGTCTTTCAGTCCAGATGTAATAAGTATGCACAACTAGTGTTTATCTCCTTATAGAGACAATTACTAGGAATAGGAGATTACAGCCAGCATGTAGAATTTCCACACTGTTTTTTGTAGTTATGTTCTGAAGGATGAGTTTTTCCATTGCGGGTATGCATATGTAGGTATATGACAAGCCATATAGCTTTATACTGTAAAACTATAGTTCACTATAAATGTTTGCATTGGTACTCTTTGATTGGTCTTTCTTTCTTCATGACTTGACTAGCGAAAGATATTCCGAGAGAAGATCTTGTCAGAACTGCAGTTTAATGTTCCTGGTGTTTCAACATATTTATTTTTATACAAATGTTTTAATGATTGAAGCTAATATGTATCCATATTCTAACATATTATTTTATTTATTAACAAGTTTTATGTACTTGTTAATAAATAAAATAATTCTATCATCAAGTTCTACTTATGATGCTTCTTCCCTAAAATGTATATATATGACATGTATGGAATGGGCTGAAATATATATACCCAATAACACGGGTTCTCAGCTAGGTTGAAATTTCCCCTTGGGGAAAAATTTTCATGGCTCATGTGTGGGATGTGGTCAGCCATTTACTCTTTAACTTGTTTTAGTTTATGTATATAAAAAATTACTCTTATTCAAGTTTTATCAACATTTTCTATACTTTTGGTTTAATTAAAAGAACATTAAAAATAATCTAAATTTAAGTAGATGTATATGCATTTTTCAGTTTTGGAGTTGCATGGGGCAAAAAAACTTGAGAGCCACTGCAGTAATGTAAGCTCAAAGTATACCCTCGTAGTTATACCACCATAATATGAAATGTATAACTCTTTCAAAAACGTTTGTGGAAGAATCATATCACATGTATAAAACTTGCAACAACTGAATTTTGTTGTTAGAGGATGTTAGTATATTCTTTATAAAAGACATATGTGAAGTAATATCTTGTGGGGCAGCATACACAGGTGATCTCATGCAAATAGAAATTAAAGCATCTTTTGACTATTTAGTGTGATGCTGCATTTTGTAAAAAGTGTGCTCGAATGCAAATACTTGTGTTTCTTTGATCAGAGAAAAATTTTCATCAAACCACAACCTTTTTGGAAAATGTTTTATCCTCCAACTCCATTTTTCTGCATTATTTAAGTGTTTCTGTAAGGTCAGCATTTCTGGATAATACAAGCTATTCAGTATGATATAATGGACTGTCTGTGATGTACATGTAAGACAGGCATTCTACTAATGCTTCCATTGAAGTGAATGTTTGTACATTCAAGTTTTGAAAAAATTTCTTGGCTGCAGTTATCCCCCCCCCTGATATTTGCATTCAATAATTTGTGGTAAGGAATAAAAAGTTTTATTATTTAAAAATAATGACTGAGTCATTTCTTAAAAAATACTTCCATGCTAGGTGTTTTAAACTTTGTGCCTGTCATTGTATGCAGGTGGTTGGCACTTATTTATGTTTTACATTTCTGAAAATCAAGTAAGCCTTATATTTAAATTTTAGTGATTTAGATTTATAATTAAAATCTCGGTAATGTTTTTATGTTGATTGATTTTAATATTTCTGTATATCTTTTTCCTTTACTCTTTAATTGAATAATCTGAATATTTTATAAGTTCTGAAATTAATCAAAATTATTATTTAGAAACTGACCAACCAAGCTGTTCCTGTCTATGTCAAAAGTGCCCAAAATGGAAAAGTTGAAAAAATATTGTATAGAGATCCAGGGAATGAAAATAAGGTAAGTCTTTTATCCTCACGAGCAAAATTTAAAATGGAAATAAAGTAAAATTTCTGCTAAGATTCTGCAATATCCAAGGTGAACTTCTAAATGTAATGTGCAGTGTGCATCAGAAAAATGTATACATACTTTGAACTGTCATAGAAAATTTATTTTCCTACCTACAAAATTAAATTTCTAAGAAAACGTAATGTTATGTTTCCTCAGTAGGTAACAGCAGTCATTGATCTAGCTGTACAATCCAGTTAGTGTCAAGTGAAGTAACATCAACATAGCAGACATATGTTTGAGCTTTCAAGAGCAGATGCAGGTTATTAAGTGGTAGTGAAAGTTTGAAAATATTGCTGTAGTTCAGAGAGAGTGGAGGTGTGAGTGTGGGACTAATCCGCTTTCAAGAGTAATAATTACATGTGTACAAGAAAAATCTAAGGTCCGTGGAACAATGTGTGATGTGCATAAAAGCTAATCAGGCCAACCTTGTATGGCTACAAGTGATGAATCTTCATTTGTGGTGGTGGAACTGTTTCAACATTCACCAAAACCAATCGTCAAGCAAGGCTTGCATGAGAGTGGTGTAAGTGCTAGTAGTGTGCTATACATTTTGAAAAAGGGCAAGTTTAGGGTACATTCCAAGGCTGGGGCAACAGCTAAGTGATGATAACCCTAATCGCTGGGTACAGCTTTGTGAACGAGATCAGAAGGTGCTTAAACGCGATTCGGGGTTTATGGATAGCATTGCTTAGTCAAATGAGGCACAATTTAAACTTAATGGAAATGTCACTACGCATAATTGTGTGTAATGGATTGAAAATAATCTCCACATTACTGTTGAAAAGCTGTGAATTTTCCTGGTGTGGTTTGTCTCCTAAGGTATCATAGGGTCTTTCTGTTTTGAAGGTACTGTAACTGGAGAAGAGTATTTAACATTGCTTGGTGATTCCATTTTCCTTGCCATTCTTGCAATATGTGGTAATGATAGGGTATTACCAGCAAGATGACACCTCTCCTCTACATAGCATACCTGGATCAAAATGTACTAGGACATTTTGATAGGGTGCAGGGAACCAGTTGAGTTCCGTGTATGCTCTTCACACCTTACGCTGCTTGATTTTTTTGTATGAGGCACAGTAAAAAATGAAGCGTATTGTTGTTAACCATGCAACCTTGACACACTTGGATAAGATTCTAGTAGTTTGTGCAGAAATCCCATCAGACACTGTAGTGCAAAGCACAAGTCAATGGTAATTCATACTCTGAAATATTCTCTTTCGCAAAAAAAATCAAAGCACCATGGAGGAAGTGGTTGTTTTTGATGAAATTGAATATGTATATAGCTCATACATAGATAATAAAATAATGAAAAAATTAAGGTCATAGTACCTGTTCATGGCTCACAGTCACCCACTGAATGTTCAAATTCTATAGTACAGTCAAAAGTCGTTAATTCGGAGAGCCATAATCTGGAATAATCTATAATCCGGACCTCAAAGTTACAAACTTTCTGCGCATGCATCGCGTTTACACGTGCGCGTAAGACCTTTACGGCTGCGAATATGCGTGTGCGCATGCGCATAATACGTTTACGCATGCACGTTTAATGTATAACGGACGGTATAAGCTAAGCTAAAATGATCTAATTCAGTTAATGTTGCAGATTGCATTGTTCCTTAATCTTCAAATTGGATACGGCTTATTATTTTTTGCAGACTGTTAGAGCAATTTTATAAAAGTAAGCTTGAACTTTCGATTATGTCAAATAGAATTTCCAATATATATTTACTAATATGTAAAGGATCTACAAAGAGAAAGTATGTTTCGAAGTCCATGAAACAAAAAGTTGAATTGCTGTAAAAAATGGATAAAGGCATACCTTTGTTTCTTAACCATTCCGAAATCTGTTTATCAATTTCACGCTGCTCTGCGGGGGTTGGGGAGGGGACATCGCGGCGCGCAATGAACTGGAAGTTGATCTATTAGCACCATCCTTATCTTCAGGGCAGATGTTTTTATTTTATTCAGCTTATAATTCCGTACTAAATGTAGTATTTCATCTCGATGTATTCCGTCTTTGATATGATTTAAATCAAATTCCTTGTCATTATAAATATCACGAGTACTCATCAAATAGTTTTCTGGTTGCAATTTTCTAATTTCGACTATGCGTAATGTATGCTTTACGCATGCGCTCGTTGGAAGAAATGAATAAAGTAAACAAATAAATATTAAGCTTTTATTTTGTAAATTTTGATACCCTTTATATCATAATTGTTCTTTATTTCATTAATTACGGTTTCATATTTTTAATTTTATAATTTCTGCATGCCATTTTACCAGATTTAAATTGGTTATCTATAATCCGGAATCGCCGAAGTCCCGACGAGTCCGGATTAACGACTTTTGACTGTAGTTGGTCGAACCGCCCCTGGTGGCAACGCATGCTTGAATTCGTTGAGGCAAGGAGTGGTAGAGATTCCTAATGTCATCCAGCGACACATTTTGCCAGGCATTCATCAGTTGTCACTCCAGATCTGCGATATTTTGTGGTGCCCGAATCTGGCGGCCTACTATGTCTCAGACATGCTTGATTAGTGAAAGACTCATGATTCCAACTTCCTCTTCCCCCAGTGTAGGGGTCCACTAGCAGCCAAGTAATGCTGAACACTGGTAAATTGGTCTTGAGTTCAAATTCCGTTGAAGATGGGGCATGGCTGCATGGGTGTTTTTGTAGTTTTTCCCATGTATAATGTGTATATGAACCAGTGTTCCATAAAAAGCCCTCCACAAAGGGAAGAAGGCATCTCTTCTATCTTGGGCAGATAGCTCTTGAGTGCTTTGCCCAACCAGCCCCCCATGTAGCAATCATCCTTCAGTACCCTCTTCCTTCCTAGTCCTTGAATTGAAGCATATGTGCTTCAATTTTCTTACAGCTTCTTTACATAAAATATTCTTCATAACAATGCAGCATAAATAACAGTATTCTATACTATACTATGTATTGATATGATTATTACTGAGCTCCATAAACATGTGCAATATTCTAAAATTTTAAGTTATTAAATTATTTTAAGATTAATTATTAATAATTTTATTTAAGATTATTTAAATTAGATTTTCTAAAGGCATTTCACTTTGATATAAATCTTTCAGTTCTAGTTAGCAATCCCAGTTCCAATCCGTCTTGTCTTTACCCTCAGTTTCTAATGAAATTATTTGACAGCTGTTTTCATTTTTCATCATCAGTAGAGGGTGCCAGCAGCTTGACATCCTTCTTATCATTCTTATTGCCTAATCTTATTACTGCTTTTTCCTTCATCATTTGCACTTCTGCAGTTGAAGAAGGAGTTTCTATATTAAACCTTCAAAACTAGTCCTGTGAATTTATAAATATTGTGCTAATTCTTGTTGCTTTAACTCCTGCAATAATAGCTATTTGCATGTCATTTTAACTCGGATACACTTGATTTCACATATGTAATATTCAATTAAAAACTCTTCCTTGCCAAATAAGATTTAAAAAGCTCAATAGCTTTTCCATAATTCTCTTTAGAGAGCAAAATCTTCTAATAAGCTGGCGAGTTCGGTTTCATGCATTGAAATAAATGATCAAATTTATCCTCAGAATTAGGAGATTCATATTTAAAGTAAACAATATTTTCATTGCCATTCTGTAAAAGATAAATTTAAGGCAATGCAACAGTATTCGTATTCAACAGATACACAGTTTGCTTCACGTTAGTGCCTTTTCTGCTTAAAAACTGCTTTCTCTATAGAAAACAAATCATTTCTCAAAAACAATGAGCAATCCAGACTTTTTTAAGGTTAGTTTGAAATTAAAATAGGTGAAAATTATGCAGGATACCTCTGTTTTATAAGGAGGACTTTGCTGCTGAACAGTGCAAATTATTATGAAATAAATGCTGTACATCTTATATGTATTACTTTGTGTATTTTGACTTAAAATGTTGTCTTTAGAAATTAAAGAAAATTCTGATCAGGAACAGTTTTTCCCTTTCATTATGAAAATAACTCGTACTTTTGTACTTGCGTAGATCTTAAAATGTTTCCCTTTTTTTCAGGTAAGCTTTTCATTAGTTTTAACATTATTGATAAATATAAATACATAACATGAACAATAGAGTTAATTATTACTCAAGGAAAGAATATCAGCTATAGAACTATGATTAAAAACAATAAAGACAGTAGGAGAATAATCATTAGGATCACTGGCTTTCTTTAGTTCATCAAAAAAATCATCTAAAAAAATTAGAATGTCATTATTGTCTACAGAAACATCAGTCTTTTCTCTCAGAAACTGGGCCATGCCACCAAATGTTACCTATTCAATAAAATGTCAGCACCAACTCTCCTGCTGAGATCTGTGAGATTTTCTTTCCCAGGGCACTGGTATCACTTAAACCCTGTATTTCGTTAACTCTGTTGGCAGCAAATGATTTCTATCATTTTGTTGTCCTCTTAATCCAACAGAGTGATTTTTGAATCCGTCCAAAAAACACCAAGGAGCGCCTTTTTTTAAATGCACCATTTCCTTGACTTTGCTTGCTAACTGAGCGGCAAGCAAAGCGCCGAATAATTCTAGTTTTGGAAGAGTGATTTTTCTTAGTGGCGTCACTTCACACTTGCTAACCAATAAATTCACTTTGTTTGGGTTGTTTACTGTATTTGGTATTTTAGATTTTTCTGTATTTAACAATTTCGAATGAAGATGTTTGAAGTGTTTATGTACTTTTGCATTGCTGCGAAGTGATTGATTGTAACAGAAATGCATTTCTAATGAAATTCGAGGAAATAAGTCTAAAGAAATTGCAGGGATACAAGAAATATAAAAAAATTGTCTAAAGTCAATTCCTACTTAGATCAACACAGAAATATTTTAAAAATACAACAAAATTTTAAATATGTGAAAAAATTATATTAACATCAAGTGTCATCAACTACAAC
Source organism: Stegodyphus dumicola (assembly GCF_044657685.1). Taxonomy (NCBI): domain Eukaryota; kingdom Metazoa; phylum Arthropoda; class Arachnida; order Araneae; family Eresidae; genus Stegodyphus; species Stegodyphus dumicola. The sequence continues at coordinate 209,621,699 of NC_140774.1, forward strand.
TTTAAAAAAATGTATTTGAACTTCAGTGGATGAATAGAAAGTATTTTATTAACAATTGAAAATTTGCACAAGATATTGGTTGAGTGTGAGCTGATAGTAGGAATTTTAAAAAGTAAAATTTCAATAGTCAGTACAAGGCAGTCGCATGGTGTGCACATTATATATTTACTATGAATTTAATTGAAATCTTCTCTAACAAGTTTATTATTATCTATTTCAATGCAGATTGAATTTGAAGGTGAAACCACTGATGGAAACTTTGCTCTTGATGACGTCACCTTTTACGATGGGAACTGTCGAAGTAAGTATGATAACACATTTTTATGCTCTTTTTAAATGCAGCTAAGATGCTCTTCCCTATGTCAGTCAGTAGCGATATCTGCCATGAAACCTCTGGCAGCCCCCATTAAAATTTAGCCTTTGGAAAGTTGTCAGAATTAAAATCATAAAATGAAGTGCAGTACAAGTTGTCAAATGAAGAAAGTCCATGGTTTCACCGGACGGACATCATCAGCAACTACACTAGTGCGGTGCAGGTATTTATATAAAATGTCCTGTCGAGAGTTGAAAATTTGCCGTAAAGAATGCACGGGGTATGTCCACTGGGATAGGCGAAAATACAAGAGTATTCCACACTTTATCAGTTGAAAGGAGTTTATATATTTAAAAGTTGGTCCACTTTCCTCTTTGCCTCAGAACTAAACTGTTAATTGGAGAGTGAGAAATATGGCATTTTTATCATTCAGATATCAAATCATTATAGCATAATGTGGCTAGGGTACAAATAGGGCGCAGCCTCATCCACCTAATCGACAAGATTTTATGACAAACAAGGGCTGCACCAGGATAGCTTACAGCCTACAGCCATTTTTAGGCAGAAGATGGGCTTTTTCATTTCCAGTGGCTGGGGATCCATTGAAAAACAAGCTCCGAGCCAAAAGCCATTGCATTGGATACATTTATCTTGGTCTCTTCAACAAGAAAGTAATCAGTAGGTGTATGAGACAGCTGCCCACTCGGGAGTGAGCAAATATAACTGCCTTGCTAAAGTTAGTATCAGGTACAAGAAGATTTAAAATTGCCTTTCCCGTGGCAAAAATCTCTGCGTCGAAGTTAGAGGCATTCAGATCAACAGAATAGGATTCCGCAAAATATCCTTCACAGTACAACCGGCACCAGTATTTTCCTTACATGCAGTGTCATCAGTAGAAATGTGGATCCACTCACAGCTAGGGTTATTTGTAGCTATAACTTCTAAAAAAAAAAATTTAAGAGCATCAGGAACTGCCTCGTATATTTTTTCAGCCATACCAATTTCAAGATTACAAGTAGGAGCCCTAATAGTAGGAGGAGAGAGGCTAAACTGGTTAGGGTGGAGTAAGGTAGGCGTGATTAGGTATTGCAATTTCGGACCAAAATTTCAATACCTGCATTTTTTGTAGGAGAATGTTTAAATGTCTTAACAATTTTTCAAACTTGATTTAATTATAATGAACTTGATGAGTTAATATTTCATCCTCATTAGCAATATCTTCAACAATTACAGGGTGATTATAATTAAAGTTGCGATATCAAAACGCTGCTCTAACTTTAAAACTACCAGTCAGAATGACTGGATATTTTACCAATGGAATCTGAACCATCGTGAAACAATTGAATTTTGTTTAGTGAAGGAAAAATACCATATTTGCCGCCGCATAAGACGCACTTTTTGTCTTTGAAAATAGATCTGAACAATGGAATTCGTCTTTATACGTCAATACTCAGTTTTCGATTACATTTATTTCTCAAAATTTCCTCTATTCGGAGTTGCACAATCTTTTGTCTTGTTTTTTGCAGAGTATGGGAACATTAGTTACATAAAGTTCATTGAACCCGCATGCGCACATATCGACAATCACAGCTGAAAACTTTCCAGTTTTTGTGAACGACTTTTAAGCGTGTGAAATTTCTACTGTTCAGTTATCTTTAATTTTTTGCCAAGTTATAGCTAAAAAACCATTGTCAGCATTGCTATAACATAACATGCAAGGTACGTGTGATTGCGTATGGTAACAAGACTATAGATAGGCATTTCGGGCCACCCCGACTGATAAAATGATAAGGACTGTCAACTGGGATGCTGTGAAACTAAAGATAGTGTTTAAATCATTTAAGAAATGTGGTATTAGTAATGCACTGGAGGGTACAGGGGACAATTTGTTGTATGAGGACTCTGATGCTGATTTAGAAGGTTTCTATTGACTTTCCAGTTAGCTCTTGAGATGAGTATCTGAATTTTGAGATGAGTATCTGAATTTTGAAAAAAATTAAAAGATGGTCTTTCCCAGATAGATTGGATATTTGCAGAAATTATCAATTTGTATTACTTTATATTTAAAATACTGTAAATTCATTATAATGATCAGTGATAACGTTTTATCCTTCAAAAATGTGTATTAAAAAGGGGTGCGTCATATATGCCAGCAAATACGGTAGTTAAAAAAATGTGCCGATAGATGGCATTGTCAGGGTTTTACATGGCTGTTGTAGAGATATGGATATTTCAAGACTTGTCATGCACACCACAGATATAGCTGTGATAAAAATGCAGAACGTTAACGGAACACGTAATGCTTTGCTTAAATGCTTTATTGTGACTGACAATGAAGGATCGCGCTCTGCTCGTGAAACTTTTCTATCAGAACGGTGACTCTGCATTAACAGCTATCAGGAAGTTTTGGACATTAAAGGGCATAAAATTCGCCCCCAAAACCGCTTATGGCCTGCGAAAACTGATGGATAAATTCAAAGAGACAGATTTATTTAACATGAAACGAGGTAGAGGACGAAACCCAGTTGCGATAGTGGAAGATGTGGCTACAAAGTTCCAAGAATAGACGAACAGTGATACAGGAATCAGCAGTGCATGGGGAACTGGACGAATGTTGGATATGCCTGTCAGCACGGTGCGTAATGTCCTGTGGAACATCTTGCGCTGTTATCCGTGCAAGCTAACTCATGTGCAGAACTTTCTACTTGCTTACCTGGAAACATGTGAATCGTTTGCACAGTGATTTCTTGCCCGGATGGAAGTGGAGAGTGGATGGCCAGGGAATATTCTGTGGTCTGGCGGAGCCCATTCCGTTTTGCAAGGTTCTGTAAATACTCAAAATTGCAGGATATCGGTGATCAAGAATCCGTTCCCGCTACAGCGAGTACCTCTTCAGTCTAAAAAGGTCACTGTGGTGCGGAATAATGGCAACATTTGTCATAGGTCCGTTCTTCTTCGAGATCACATCTGCAGGGCTCATTAACTGCTTAACCATGTCCTTCTGGCAATTTAGCAGCATCAGTGGTTTGCTCAAGATGCAAGATGGTGCTCCTCTGGACATTGCTACTTCTATGAAGGAACTGCTGACCACTCATAAAATCATAACCTGCCATTTTCCAACAGTTTTACCGCCACGTTCGCCCAACTAAACCCATGTGATTTTTGGCTTTGGGGGATACCTGAAAAGTATTGTTTGCAGTCGGTAGATTGGGAATCTGGCCGACTTGAAGGCAACCATCACTTACCACATTCATAGCATCAGCACAGATACCCTCCGGAACTGTACTGGAACATGTAGTTTTGCACTTCCAACTAGTAGCGGAACAAGGTGGATGCCATATCGAACAACTTATGCGCGTTTGTTTTCATGAAGCTCTTCCTTTTTCTCTTGTCATTATCATTGTACACACGTATTCTTTAAACTATTCGCTGTAAACATGTCTTTTTGCCTGTCTTAAACCCTTGGAGTCTATTATTTTCTTTTGGCTAACAACATTCGTGTGGTTAATGATTAGGTCTTACCCCTGCTAGCATAGTCTGTAGCCACATTTTGGAACTATTTTTTCCCTTCGCCAAACAAAATTTCATTGCCTCTCGATTGTTCTGGCAAAATATCAAGTCATTCTGACCTGTAGTTTTAAAGTTAGTGTTCTGAAATCGCAACTTTAATTATAATCACCCTGTACCTTGTCATTATCTTCATTGTCACTCTCTTCAATGTCGGAATCGGAAGTTCCTATATCTACAGTATGTGGGTTCTTCTGTTGTTTATTATTTTTGGTATAATACATCTACTACTCCTAATTGGAGAGAGTGTGCGTATACGTGTGAGAGAAATAGTGAGAGTGGGTGTGAGGAGCGTTTGAGAGAGTATACTCTCTCTAGCACTCTCACTCTCGCGACCCACACTATCTCTCTCGCAATCATACTTCTTTTTCACACACTCTCTCTCTCGAGTGCGAGAGGGAGTGTGTGAGTGCGCGAGAGTTCGTGAGTGGCAGAGAGAAATTGTGTGTGTGAGAGTGAGAGTGTGTGAGTGCGACAGTGTGTGCGAGTGCTAGAGATTGAGTGGTGAGAGTATGAGTGCAAGAGACAGAGTGAGTAGGTGTGAGGAGGGTTTGAGAGAGAGAGAGTACACTCTCTCTAGCACAATCACACACACTCTCTTGCTCTCACACTTTCTCTCACACTCGCACTCTCTCACACTCGATCGAGTGCGAGAGAGATTGTGAGTGTGAGCGAGTGCTACAGCAAGAGTGAGTGAGAGTATGACTGCAAGAGAGAGAAAGTGAGTGATTGTGAGGAGCGTTTGAGAGAGTATACTCTCTCTCGCACTCTCGCAATCACACCTTTCTTTCACACTGCGAGAGAGAGAGTGTGCGGGTATGTGCGAGAGGGAGAGTGAGTGGATGTGAGGAGCGTTTGAGAAAGTATACTCTCTCACGATCAAACACTTTCTCTCACACTCTAGTGCGAGAGTGAGTGGGTGTGAGGAGCGTTTCATAGAAAGAGTATAATCTCTCTCTCACACTCACACACTCACACACTCTCGAGTGCGAGAGAGTGTGAGACTGCAAAAGAAGAGAGTGTGCGTGTACGTGCGAGAGAAAGTATGTGCGTGCGAGAGACAAAGTGAGTGGATGTGAGGAACGTTTGACAGAGTGCGTGCACGAGTGCGAGAATGCCTGTGAATCAGAGTGCATTTGAAAGAGTAAGTACGCTCTCTCACACTCGCAGGCACTCTCTCTGTCGCACTCATGTACTCTCGCATGTACATGCACACACTCTTTCGCAGTCTCACACTCTCTCTCTCGCACTCAAGTGTGATTGAGAGAGAGAGAGTGTACTCTTTCTCTTAAACGCTCCTCACACCCACTCACTCCCTCGAGAGAGAGGGGAGAGTGTATGAGTGCAAGAGAAAGTGTGCGAGTGTCTGTGAATGCGACAGAGTGAGTGGGTGTCAGGAGTGTACTTACTCTCTGACTCACAGGCATTCTCTCGCACTCATTTGCGCACACTCTGTCTCTCACTTTCTCACTCACTCTCCCTCTCTCTCGAGGGCAAGAGGGAGAGTGTGCGCATATGTGAGTGCGACAGAGAGTGAGTGGTGTGAGGAGTTTGTGTGTGCACAAGTGCAAGAGAGAATGCCTGTGAGTGTGAGAGAGAGCGTACTTACTCTTTCAAACGCACTCTCGCTCACATACTTTCTCTCGCACGTACACGCACACTTTCTCTTTTGCAGTCTCACACTCGAGAGTGTGTAATTGATAGAAAGTGTATGTGAGAGAGCAAGTGCGTGTGTGAGAATGCTAGAGAAAGTATACTCTCTCGCACCCGAGAGAGTGTGGAGAAAGTGTGTGAGTGCGAGAGAGAGTATACTCTCTCAAATGCTCCTCACACTCACTCACTCACTTTCTCTCTCTTGCACTCATACTCTCACTCACGTGCACTCTCTCTTCCGTAGTTTCACGCACTCTGTCGCACTCGAGAGAGGGGGAGTGAAAGAGAGGTGTGTGAGCGAGAGAGAGTATCTCACATGTTCTTCACACCCACTCACTCTCTTGCACTCATACTCTCACTCACTCTCTGTTGCTCTCACACTTGCACACACTCACTCCCTCTCGCACTCGAGAGAGAGAGAGAGTGAGTGCGAGAGAAAGTGTGAGAGCGAGAGTGATTGTGCTAGAGAGAGTACTCTCTCTCAAACCTTCCTCACACCCACTCACTGTCTCTTACACTCAACTCTCACTCGCACTCGAGTGTGTGTGAGTGCTAGAGAGAGTGCACTCTGTCTCGCACACTCACACTCCCTCTTGCAGTCGAGAGAGGGAGTGTGAAAGACTGTGTGTCACGAGAAAGAGTATATTCTCTCAAACGTTCCTCACACTCACTCTCTCTCTTCCACTCATCCTCTCACTCGCTCTTTCTCTATCACTCTCGCACTCGTGCACACACACACACTTTCTCGCACCCACTCACTCTCGCTCTTGCTCACACTCCCACTTTCTCTAGCTCTTGCTCACACTCCCACTTTCTCTAGCTCTCGCTCACACTCTCTCACAGTCGAGAGAGTGTGTGACTGTGAGAGAGTGTGTGATTGCACTTTCTCTCTCAAACACTCCTCACACCCACACACACTCTCACTCAGTCACATACTTTCTGGCACGTACACAGTCTCTCTTGCACACTCGCACTCTTGCACTCACAAACTCTCTTGCTCTCACAATCACACACTAACTCTTTGACTCACAGGCATTCTCTCTCGCTCTCGCACTCTCATACTCTCTCTTTGACTCGCATACTCGCACTCACACTCACACACACACACTCCCTCCCTCCCTTTCTCTCTCTTATTTCGTAAGATAACCCCTGTGTATCTAGTACTATGGTACTCAAATTTTTACACACCTTTGATCACCGACGCTTTCCACACACGTTGCTCTTCCGTTCCCTAAAGTGTCACAGAGATAGGGTTGACATTGTCAAATACTTTTCCCCGAATACCGGGTTAGCAAGAAAATACATAGCAAGCGAGCAAATTCCAAAGACGTCTCACCCCAGTTCTGCATTGCCAGCCAAGCCAAACATTACCTTAAATTATCACCCAGCTCAGTCAGTAAACCGACTATGCGACCCACATTTCTTCATAAGTGCTTCGGGTGCCCAAGAAAGAACCATTGCTCTGTGTATGTTGATCTAGCTGCGAGTATTCCCTGAGCAACAGAACACGGAAAATGGACTCTGGAATACTCTGGAAACTGGTATGAGGAAGTAATCAGTCTTAAAAACGACGACACACTCAGAATAAGGCGTCATGCTCATGAAGCAATGGATCCTGCATGCCAGGCCATGGCGACTTAATCATGGTTTGGGCTGTTTTCTCTTTGGCACTATTTCGGTGTTTTGCTACTTGTATCAATCTCCCTCCGTATGCTTCGGTACGTGGAGTTGCTGGCCAATCTTCTCTATCCATTTATATAACCTATTAAGTGTTTCTTTAACCATGCCTGTATCAACAAGTTAATGCAAATGTACCTCAACTACTAGATGTTCAACAGTTGCCCCTGTAGGGCTATATAACATATGCCTGTTAACCTCTGTTAAACTTCAGGCGTTCCCATCCTCCGTCACCTGTCTTTCATACGGAAATTCAGTATTCCAGCAAGATAATTGCACCTCTCACAGGTCCCAGTTGCCTACTGCATGCTGACATCACCATGCCTCTGACTTCTGCGTCATGAATTAGTTACCTAGAAACCCTAAATGACTTAATCCTATTGAGAAACTTTAGGGGAAAGATGTAAAATTCCAGAAAATTATTGAATCAATGCCTGGTAGTGTTGCGGCCAGATGAGGCCAAACGTCTTACGGACTAGCTATCCAAAATACAGTTAACACTTTTTGTAAGTAAAATTCTTTTCTTTTCCAGCTCATCCTGTAGAAGCAGCAGTGGAGCCCCCTATATCAGAGAAATTCCAAGTGGTTTAAGAAACTGCTAAAAAATGAAGAAGAAAAATGCCGCTTTTAAAATACAGAATATTTCTAATTAAAGCAACCAAAAAATATAAAAATTAGGCTTAGCATGTTTCATAAAGTGCCTTATATTTACTCCTGCATCCCATTACAGTGGCAAACTGAAAATCAGATACTTTCCTCAACCATCTCTGCTTTGTGGCAAATTTTGATACTTTGGAAAACATATCGATATTACTTTCTCTCGTATTGAAGGACAAGCTGAGACTTCAAAGAGGAATCTGCCATTATTTTCATGCAACTGTGGTATCAGCCAGCTTTTTGTTCGCATCTACGGCATTTTCGTGGCATTCAAATAAATCTTGGCATACCACATAAATAAATGTCTGCTCAATTCGCAAAGCTGTATGTGAAACAAATCTGACACATTAAAAAACTGAAATGTTTCACGTCATGTAATTATAAATAACCTTGTATTTAAATACATTAATACTAAAACTATTTAAAATTATGACAATTTTTATACTACATCATTAAAAAAGATATCAGTTTTGCAATTGAATTGAATCTTTCCTTTTAAATAGCATGTGCGTAATTACTATAAATGCAATATAAATTAATGTTTATTAAAGAAAAAGAACAAAATGGAAAGCCTTAACCTAATTTTAAAATTGATATTTGCTAAAAAATCTTAGCAGTATTTTAACACACGTAAGGCAATTTAAAATTTCACGATCACCGTTTTGACTACATATTATCATACACCTGGTCACGTGTGCATCGAAGATCGAATTTCGAGTTTTTAGATTTACCTTTTGCAAAGTTAATACTTTGCACTAACTTTCATTAACAAACTTGGCGATTTCAAAGCAATAGATGGCCACTCTGCAAGACTTATGATATTTGTCTTTCAAATTTCATCAAAACCAGCAATTTCAAAGAAATATGTTCACGCTCCAATTTGTTTCCATTCGGCGAAGCATAAAATACTTTTTTTTTCTCCAGTCTTCACAGTATATAACCTGCCTCTTACTGATAACCAAATTAAGCAATTTAAAATCAACTAGTTCTTTCAACAAGTTCTTTGTGTCTTTTATTATTAATTGCTAGTTGGACATGTCAAATCAATCTAGGACTCATTATAATTGTATATTTTTTTCCTAACAACTATTTTAAACACTTGGTTTAAAAAAATACGTAAGTGAGAAATATATATATTCTTTAACTTATTTTTTGCGTGTTTTTTCCTAATTTCTTTTGGTGAATATTTTTCCATTCTCTGTCCTTGTATTCAGTTATTCACTTCTAACAAAATGGCTGTTATATGTATACTCTTCAATATTTATGGTGTTGAATAATAATAAAGTATATAGCAAACATAAAATTACAGTATTTTAAATAAAATTGTGAAAAATTACAAAAATGTATAAATGAGTAAAATAAAGCATTTGTACTTGCGTTTTATTATTATTATTATTATTATTTCAATTTTTTTATTTTATTTTTTTATTTAGAATGAAATTTACAGGTGCACTTTTACAACGCATTTCAAAACGACGTCGCATGACCCAACATCTTACGCATTTTGCGACGAGAATGTAGTATGACAAAGCGAAACCGATATTTCTGCTTAAAAGAAAAATGTAAGCAAAGACCTGAAATCCAAGTCTTTGCGACGGTCAGAGAATCGTGGAATTTCGCATATATCTAGGTAGCTTAAAAAGGATGGATTTCGTTGTGCCGAATAAAACAAAAATTTATCTTTTAAACGCCAGATAAAATAATAACGGTTTAAATGAGGTCTTTTTGTTGATGTGTTTGTACTCATAATCTACTTAAATTGATATTTTTATATTTTTTTAACTTTCTACTAATATTTTCTACATCGCCGTAATAGCAATTCTGAAACTACAGAAGATTTTCTTATTCCTATAAATACTAAGTTATGATTTCAGATCTGAAGAATAAATTGTGCAAATTTCGCTTCAAAATTTAGTACATTACATTATTTTATATAATGCATTATACGATTGTACCTCAAAACTTTAAACGGTTTTTATTTTATAGGTTCACCAACGAAGGGCGCCACAGATAAAACTTTGTTATATTCATTGCTGCAAATGCACAGCACATCAGCACGAGCAGAACTACCATAATAATTGCATTTTTCTACAACTAGGACTAAAAAATTCTCCACTTTAAAATCATAAAGTGGATCTCCTTCCCCACTACGACATACCCCGTAGGGTAACTACTTTAGGAGTCAAAGTCTGTTAGACTAAATACTCCTCCTACCGCAATTCATGCCGTGCAAATACGCATTTAACTCATGAAATGTAAAGATTCAACACATTTGTAACCATAAGGGTCACTTATAATTTAGTTATGAATAAATCAAAAGTAAATTTTAATTTAGTACCATGTATTTTCACACGCGAAAAGCACCCGGAAATAATATTCTAAAATATTCAATGTAGCTGCAAATAATGGTGAAAAATATTTAAAATAAAAGCAATAGCAATCAAAATTCTGAAAGAATTACGATTTTATCGGTCGCCCAAGAGGATTAAAGTTTTTATGCTGTCGCTAAGCTCGCAGTCTAAGAGTCTGTTACATTCCCTCTTACCAACCCCCCTTTTATTCCTTTGTCTATTTAGCTCTATTATAAACCACCATTAACACTTATACCACATAAAGTATGTGTCATCTTTTCAAGGTATATGTGAATCGTTTGAAACAGAGTCAACCATTTAAAATAACTGTCTACTTTTTGTAAAAAAGCCTTTTAACCAATGAAATTAATTTTAAAGGTAACCTTCCCGTAGCCAAATACATATTCTCACTCACATTATTCGACAGAAACAAATATTCTTTAATATTACATGTTTGGAATATTCACAACATAAATTATTCTTGTAAAATTAATAAAATGTATTTTAATCTTCCTGCGATATTAATTATAAAGACAAAAACTTTGTTATGACCCCGAATATTAAAATTAACCAATATAATACGTTTTCATAAAATATCAATCTTTAACATACTGAAAATTTAAAAATAACAAATATTTTCTTACGATAAAATATGAATTATTTTATTTCTTCAGTACACGTTTTCAGACGATTCTTTTTTCATACCTCGTGTTAATTATTTTTTCTCAAACGTTACAAGTATAAAAAATTATCTTTTTTTAATTCATGAAATAAATTTAAATAACAATTATAAGCACAAATTTGTGATCTGGTTCCTTTGAATTCTGATCTTTAAAAAGTAGACATGCTGATATTTTCCACCAAGGTAACAAACATCCTTAAAGAAGAATTTACAACAAAGAAAAAATAAATAAGTAAAAGCATTTATTTATTGTCCGATATTTTACTTTCGTAGAAGAACAACTTGTGTAAAAGCTCATGCTGCTAATTCAAATGAAACTTACTGAAAACTCATCGTAGGTAATTAATAAATTACATTTTCTTAATTTTTAAGCAGCGAGTAAAATTAATTCCTACAATTAATTACTTAAAAACTTAAATCTGAAACCGAGATGCATTTCAATAAATTTTATTGGTTTATTCTTACCTCACCTCTGAAATAGTCAATATACTCATGAGCTAAGTAATTCTGCGATTTGTAAATTAGTGAATTATTTTTTAATGTCAAAAGAAACGTCAGTGTCAAGTATAAAATCAGGTAAAAATTCCAAATTTAAGTTAGCTTTGATTTTATAGTAAACTCGATCCAAGCAAAAGGGTCTTTTATTTTCGGTACGAAAAAAAAAAAGATCCACAGTACAATGAAAACTACCTTCCTTTGAAAAAATATAAATAAATAAATGAAAACTAAAAAGTCTGAAATTATATTCGACAGAATATTAAGGCTCGCCCAAAACGGTTTGCTAAGGTTTTCAGGTTCGCAGTCTGCCTGTCTGCTGTTGCACTCCCTCCTACTAACCCCCCTTTTTTATCTTTTTAGCTCTGTGATTAAGCATTATTTTCTTCGCACTTACGCTTTATACAATTCAATCAGAAAATTACAAAACTTTCAAAAGCAGCACACCAGTATACGTTTAAGAATTCCTGATGCAGGGTTGTTGGAACACACTTTTCTGCTCTCGTACATTCCTGTGAAAATGGGGCTGAGCAGTTGCAAAATGTGCTATGAACAGGGTTCGTAGCGGTCCTTACAAGTGCTTATAAGTCCTTATATTTGAAAATAAAATATAAAGGCCCTTATAGGTGCTTACTTTTTCTTTAAAGCCCTTATTTTTTTTTTGTTTTTAGTGCTTATTTTTTGCTTTTAGTGCTTTTTTTTTTAATCCTTTGTTTTTAATGAACACGCATGTTCTCCCTGTACCAAAGCCAAAACTAAATAAACAACTTTTCTTCCTTATATGCAACGTCAGGTGGTGAATCATACTCCCGAAAATTGCTTCCCCCCCATCCTCTGCCTTGGAGGTACGAAAGAGAGGAGGGGCTAACCCGCGCTAAAAGTGAAGCACTGCTTTGAAGCTTGGGTCACCAGATGGGGTGTTCTTTGTTTACATTCAGAAGCTCGCTTGACAAGATTCTGATAGTATTTCGACACACGACAGTTCCATAGAAATCGAAAAAGGGACACTTTCGCATGAAAGAAACATTCATAGTGTGATGGATAATAGCAATCTGTATAGTTTAGTGACATTTACGCAAAAACCACGTCTTGGTTATTTTTCGATAACTAACAAGAGCGATTTTGATTATGAATTTGTTTTATAAAAGTCTAAGCTGTTGCACTACAAAAATATAGATTTTAAGAAAAATGTTATGCTTAAAAGAATGAAAAATACCTTACGGTACATTTAAACCGTCGGGGTTCAAACATCACTTTCTTATCAGTGAATAAAAACAAACAGTGATGTGTAAGTATTCAAAGTGATACAGTAACGGAACATAAATCGAAAATAAAGTGTACTTAGTGTATTTCTTAATTAAAAAAAAGATTTATATTTTATACAATGCCGAAACATAAAAGAGCAGGCGGACTTGCCAGTTCTGAAGCAAAAAGCCAAAAACATAAAGAACAGCGAAGAGCGCGAATCACGTTTACGTTCCCAACGAAGGCGAATGAGCACCGTGAGAAGCACAGAAACCGAAGAAGAACGAAATGAATGAACTGAAGAATCAAGAATTGCTACACAACCTTATAGTAAAAGACTACGAACGCAAGCCAGCCATGAAAAATACGAGAAGCGCGGACAAGGTCAAGTAAACAGTACAACCTAACAAATGAAGCATTCCAGACGACCAGCCTCATTGAACTCAACAGCGATTTCTGTTACGTAGCCACTACTGGAAAAGAACTCATCGACCCAATTTATCCAAACATTGTTCGCAACTATACCAATGCGGAGTGACTATTTCAAACGGAAATTTTGGCAACTAATAATAATATTATTGACAATATTAACTTTAATATTCAAAAGAAAATTCCGGTAAAGAGAGAATATGTAAATCGATTGACAGGATGGTAAACGTTGAAGAAAGTGTTAACTTCCCTACACAATCTTTAAACTCTTTGCCATTGCACTGCCTCCGACTGAAAACTGGTCTCCGAAGATACTGCTCAGAAATCTCAACTCACCCAAACTATGTAATGGAACATGGATGGTCGCCAAACAGCTATCGAATAATATCATCGAAGCCGAACTTATGACTGGAAAGGATACATAGTATTTATGCCCACAATACCACTGATATCTGAGCTGCCATTCTAATTTAAAACTGCAATTTCCAATCAAATTAGCCAATAATGTTTTAATTAACAAAGCACAAGGACAAACTTTAAAACTTTGCGGCATTAACTTCAAAGCCATTTCACTTTAAAACACTCAAAAGACTCCTTTTTGTCACGGTCAGCTATACGTAGCTAGCTCTCGAATAGGTTTAGTTTGGTTTGGTTTGGTTTTATTAGATTATGGCAAAGCATTCGAGGGCTATCTGCCTTAAGGGAGGGATGCCTTCGTCGAGGACTTTCTAAGGGAAACTGGCTCGTATACACGTTACACATGGGGAAAACCACGAAAACGCCTATGTAGCCAGCCCGTTCGCGAGATTCGAACCTCGGACCGAAGTACCAGTGTTCAGCGACGTTACCGCTCGGCCGCTGGTGGGCCGCTCTCGAATAGGAAAGTCGAAACATTTTTACGTGTATATCTCGGAAAACAAAATGATAAATGTTGTTTATAACAAACACAAAAAAGTAAAAGTATTGTAAGTAGATAAGTATTGCAAGTATTATAAGTAGATCGAATATGTTTCAATAAAAAAAAAATTACCTCTTATTAGTCCAAAGGGACAATTTGCCCTGAAGGACTATCAATTTCGTTTTAGCATTTTGCGTTGAAAACTTTAAAATGCTGTATCACTTTTTCAAATCGTTGCCACCCTATATTATCACCCTGTCTTATTTTTAAAGAAATTAAATAATGAAGAATCTGCATAAATGTATGTATGTTTCTCGCATTCTGATAAAACAACGGTATCATTAAAATTTGAATAACGTAATCTTCTATAAATATAGGCACGTGGAAGCCCTAATTTGAATTTGAAATTTTGTTTTATTATCGATTTCATATTTTGTAACACTTCAAGGAATTTTTGATTAAAAAACTAAACGATTTCAAAGCGAGCAATGGCAACACTGTGAGGGGAAAAAAAAAAATTTTATCTCCAGCGCGCGAGACTGTGTATTGGAAATTCTAAAGATATGCTCTAAAATGAAATAAATTAATTTGCTATTGAACTAAGTTTTATAGTTTGAGTACGTAGAACATATTTTATACATAAAGGTAACACACAAAGCGTTTAAAAAAAACGCCCCTGTGGATGTAATTTAAAATCTGAAACCTTTTTATCTGTTTATTTTACTTTTTTTATTTTAAAGTTTATCCTTTTATTCCAACTACCACACAACCTCGTACGAACTCTCTGAGCGGAGCCGTTATCCTAGATTTAAATAAAAATAAATAAATTGCTGCGTTGATTGCCTTCAAATTGCTTATATTACTAATCAATAACAGGCAGATTCAATTTTAAAGGGACGGTGGACTTAAAAATGAGTTTTTTAAGTTTTTGTGTTTTCAACAAGAAATTTGACACATATACATATATTTTATAAACTGATGTTACAATATGATCAAAATTTCAATTTATTTTAAATAAAAAATTTTTAAAACAAATTATTATTTTAATTAAAGATTTAAAATGTTCCTTGCACGCTAATTTTCAATACTTTTTCCTAATTTTTCCTTTTAGTTAGTTATAAAGACTTGACACAAATTTTTGTGTATCGGTTATTGAATATTATGAATCAAAAATTTTTAAAACGGATTTTTGTGAATTTAAACCTAGTTTTCGGAAAAATATCTGCATTTGATTTGGTAGCATTGTGTTGCTAGTATCTCAACTAGAATAGTTATCTCCACGCGTTGGTATGTTGACATGCCTGAAACAAAATACGTGAATGGCATCTTATGCTTTACTGAATGGTAACACACTGGCGTGTTGCCATTCAGTAAACATAAGGTATTTAACTTTCAAATTTAATATTTCCGTTACTGAATAAAAAACCAAGATATTTTAAAACCAGTTTTTAAGAATATGTTTTTCTACTTTTAAATCTTATTGATTTAAACAGAAATGCAAGTTAATCATTAAATATCTAATTAAAAGTATTAAATATTTTCCTGAAATTACGCTAGCTGAATTCACAAAAATTACTCCATTTTTTCCCTTTTTTACATCCATTTAAATTAAATCAAGAATTTTCTGTATTCAAAATGGTCCCACCAGTGGCCCAACAGTAAAGTTGCTGAACACAGGTAGTTCGGTCTGTGGTTTTAATCCCGACAAACAGGTTGTGTGCATGAGCATTGCCGTGGCTTTCTCCATGTGTAACGTAGGAGCCAGTTTCCCTTAGTCCTCCCGCCTCCCCTTAGGAAGATAGACCTCGTGTTATTTGCCTTAACTGAATAAATGCAAACCATATTCCATTTGTATTATTACGTTAACAAACTTTCGAGGACCAATGGAAGTCATAGTATGGAAAAGATAAACGTAAGAAGAATTACATTTAATTAGTTTGACTTTATTTTAGGAAATTCTTCACTATCATCAGAGGCAAGGTTTTTGTTTCCATTATGGTATAATCAGGAATGTTATAATAGTTAAAAATATGTTTGGTTTTTAAGAACGCTAAATACAAGGAATTCGACCCTGGTGAACTCATGGAGGTAGGAAGTAAGACTTACCTCCACGGTTGAACTCCAGGGGAACGGACCTGCCTTCCGGGTTGAACGAACCAGGTTTGGCTAAAACTAAAAAAGACTTCCACGGAGACATCCCTTAGCAAATATTCTTCGTGCGCTTTGCTAGACAAAAATAACCCTGCCTAAGGGCGAATTTCAGAGAAAGGATTGGCTGTTTGGCGATTTTCCCATATGTAATACGACAACGAGCGAGTTTCTCATTGACAATTCTCCTCAAAGGCATCCCTTCTGTTATCAGCTTCAACATAACCAACCCGTACTTTGTCTTTATCTATCGAACAACAAACGATTATTTTTTATTTATGCCAAATGAGCGCTAATTTTAATGTACTATTTTTGCTGTAGGTTAGGTTATTTTAATATGTTAAAGCATATGATGGTTATTTGCCTAAGTTGAGGGATGCCTTCGTGGAAGACTTTCTAAGGGAACATGACTCATATTCACGTTACACATGCGGAAAACAACTGTTTCTGTGAAAATGAAGAAGTTAAAGAACGCATGTACAGTTGAAAAGAAATTTTCGTTTCTCTCAAATTTTTTCCCTTAAAAAGAAAAAAGGTACTTTCATCAAACCTCAATTTAATTTTAACTATTTCATTTTCCTTTTAATTCTAAGTTAATTTTTAAACAAGAATTCTTTAGGCATAGTATTCATAAATCATCTTCCTACTCTCAATATAAAAAGAATTTTTACTCACACTGTAGCAGTAAGTGTAGTAGTAATTTAGCAACTGTAATAACAACTTTGCAGTAGTAACCTAATGCTAAATTTATTTGTTTTGAAAACTTAAAAATTTTTTCTCGGCTCCGATTCCAGGCAAACGGACTGGCTGTGTGGGAGTTTTCGTGGTTTCGTTCGTGTGTAACAAGCATACGAGCCAGTTCCCTTAGAAAGTCCTCGACGAACCTTCCCTTAGGCAGATAGCCCTCGCGTACTTTGTCATAATTAAACATACCAAAACTTTCTTTTGTTACTTTTACACCGTAGGAAAATGTATATATAACGACGTACATGTTTAATGACGCAATAAAGTACTTTATCGAAAAATAAACTTTTTCAGCGCATTACATTGATGGAGAAGCATACGCGTGTCAATAACATAGTAATGTGTCCTTATTCTTTGCAAATGACCTTCGCCTACGTTATACACTCACCTCGGAATAAAAAGAAAAATCCATTTAAAATAAAAAATAATCCATTTAATTTTTCGAAGTTGATCTGGCTACTTCTCTTGAGGGGTAGCATAACAGCTATATCTTCAGCTTGTAAAATACAAGCTGATAATATTTTACATGCTGCTTGTATTTTACAAGCATCAGCTTGTAAAATACAAGCTGATGTAAAGCTACAGTTTATACGTCAGAGCAGAAATTTATTACGTTGAGTTTTAGTAATTAAATTACTTTTCTTTCAATAAATTAGCCAAGAAAATTTGCTACATAAACCGCAGGAGTTTTCTGTAAAACTTTTCTTTTTCTTTTTTTTTTTTTTCTCTTAAAAATAGGGAACAAACTTTTTTAATGTAAAAATTTTCAATATTTATTTATTTCTCTTTTGAAATTCAAATGATATCTGATTTAACAACTTGGCACAAAAGCAAATAGTTTTTAGAAGCGCTTTAAGAAGTTCATTTAGCAGTTCTCAAGGATAAATATATTACTTCTATATATTTTTAAAGATGACTTAACGTTTATTAATTTCATGGAAATGAATTTAAAATAATTCAAATTATAAAATTTTTTTATTTAATTTGGGATATTCTGATAATGCATATTTATAAAAATGCTTTTTTTCTGTTTCATTATAATATACATATAATATTTTATAAATATTTACATAATGTTTATATCTTTACATATATATTATATATATGTATGTAAAGAAAATAAAAAACGTAAATAGAATTTACCAAACAAGGGAGATAATTTAATTAAATTGCTTTTGCATTTCTTACAGTACAAAATAAAAATGATATAATAGGATTATTTAAAAAAAGCTACAATATGTGGAATTCGATCGCTGATTTTTTTTTATTTATTTATTAGTCTGATATAGTCACATGTAACCTTTAGTGCTACCGTGATTCTATCAAGAAGATGAATTCAAATAATTAACATGCAACTTCAGGGTCACCTTTTGTTTTGCTTGCCTTTAAGAGGCTTAAGATGCGTTCACACGAATGGATTGCATTTTAAAGCCCATTCTTCTACGCATAATTCAGGCGATATCACAGCAGTTTTTGTTGTTAATGTACATATCTGAAAAATGTGTTTGATATTTCTAGTATCAAAACGTGTAATAACTCGAGCATTCAATTTATATATATTCATTAGTTCAAGTAGGCCCGCCAGCGGCCGAGCGGTAAATCGCTGAATATTGGTAGCTCGATCTGGAGTTCGAAACTCGGCGAACGGACTGGCTACAGGAGCATTTTCGTTGTTTTCTCCCTATGTAACATGTAAACGAGATAGTTTCCCTTATAAAGCCCTCAGTATGCATCCTTAAAGTTAGGCAGATAGCTCTCGAGTGCTTTGACGTAATTAAGTAAAGTCATAAGTATGACTCCATAAGTATGCATTTTACATTACTAGTCATAAGTATGCATTTTACAGAACTTCTTGTTTTCTAATTTTAAGTAACTGATGAAATCTTGTTTCGGGTTTCATGAAACAATGTTCTACAAGTTTCGTCGCTGACAGCACGGGCAAACTTAAGCCGGATGCAAGTGAAATTCCGTTAGCGAACAGCTGAATGCGGAGAAATCTTAAAAAAAAAAAAAAAAAAAAAAAAAAAAAAAAAAAAAAAGAAAAAAGAAAAACTTAGCCAATTATGTAAAACTATTCCTTTCAGTTTCCGGAGTTTCTTTTTCTAAACTTTTTTATGATTATTATCTGTACAAGGCTTATTATCCGAAGTGTATTCGGATAATATGTTCTTATAATAATAATATAGTAAGCTAATATAACTTAAGTAATATTCGGATAATAAATATACATTATGAGTTATTCGGATGATCTTGGCTAAATATTGATGTGCAATCAATGATAAGCGGTGTAAAAGTTAGTTTCAAATCCTTGCAAGTTCGGTTGGCTGGTTAACTGATTAAGGCAAAATACGTTAGAGTATCTGTTCTCGTGCTGGATGCCACCGTGGAGGTCTTTCGAAGGAAAACTGGCTTCATAGTACGTATGAGGTGGACCACGATAGACCGTGTAGCCAGCCTGTTCGCCAACAAAACACTTATTTCTAAGCCAAAAACTTCAAATGGAACTCTTACTGCTTTGCCAGATAGCTATGTTGGAGAACTTAATTTCAAAGATCCGTAAAAGCCTTTCCCAATAAGGTGGCTGTATGAATTGTATATATTCTGAACTTGTTCAAACTGTTTCCTTTCTTTAAGAAATTTCGTAATTCAGTTGTTAAGGATGCTATACTGCATCTGAATTCCAGAAGAATTCATAGATTCTGCAGCCTATATGATTTTTCGGACTCAAGTTCAGCTGTGAGAAATTTGAAGATTTGCATTTAGAATATACTGATTTACGCCCAAAAGGAAAAACTAATAAATCTTTCAGGTTTTATTATTGATCTGCGACCATTTTTTCTTTTTTCAAGATGTAACTTCTAAATTTTCTCACAAGCGGTGGAGTGGTAAATCGCTGAACACTGGTAATTGGACGCGCATCCAAATTCCAGACTGCATTTAAATACTAGACAATCTGCCTCAAAAAGTCCTTCACGATGGCATCCGTTTCCCTACACAGATAATGCGTGCTTTGCCACAGTCAAATAGGTTTGGTCTATCTGATTACGGTAAAATCACGCGACAGCTATCTGATTACGGTAAAATCACGCGACAGCTATCTGCCTAAGGAGAGGGATGCCTTCGTGGGAACTTTCTAAAAGAAACTTTCTTCTAGAAAGTTTCATGTACCATGTGCAAGGTGTACGACAAATCATACACCTTACACATGGGGAAAACTACAAAAACGCCCATGCAGCGAGCCCGTTTGCGGGATTCCATCCTTGGACCGAACTACCAGTGTTCAGCGACTTTACCGCTAGGCCGTTAGTAGGTACCTCCGTGGTGGACTTACTAAGGGAAAATGGCTCTATACACCTTGCAAAATTGTTTTTGTCATGTATAATGCTTCCATGCAGGTAACCCGTTCTCCGGGATTCGAATCCCTGGGGCCTAACTACTAGTGTTCAGCGAAACTACCGCTCAGCCGCTGGTGGGTCGCTATAGTCAAATAAATTAAACTCATCTTCTGCATTTAAAGAAAAAAATTGCTTCTACTGTGGCTTAATTTTACTTGGAATTATTTTGTTTTCAACAGAATTTTTCAGTTTTAGTTAGCTGATAATTATTATTATCAGGTTGTTAAATTATTTATTTCAAATATGAGTTATTTCTCTTTCCTGTTATTGTGAAAGGTTAGATTATTTGAATTGTGCAAAGCACATGAGGGTTGTCTGCCTAAGAAGAGTGCCATGGAGAACTTTCGACTCATATTCACATTATACATAAGAAAATCCCTTAAAACTAACCCTGCAGCCAGCTCGTTCGCCTGGAATAGACCACTAGGTCGAACTACCAGCACTCAGTGGTTTAAACCGCTCAGACATTGGTACAGCCTATACTGCGAAAAGAGGTGGATTTCTAATTACTAATGGAAAGCCATGAACTGTAAAGAAGACGTTTTTAAGTATTTAAATTAAGATCAAAACTTTTTTTTTTGAAAATTTCAGTTAGCTTTTATTATAGTTAAAACAGCGTGGCTTTTTGAAGTAGATTATTTCAGAATTCTATAATCTAAAACTAGGAATTAGCAAAATGTTTCTTTGACTTCCTCGTCTTCCCGTATATGTTTTGGGTCTTGAAAGAAGACTCGACTTTTACACCGATAACGATACAGCCATATGCTGGTTTGTATTAGCATATCGGGTATAGTCTTCAGCGTCAATACAAACCCTGTAAAAAAAGGGGGGAATAGTTTTGTATCCCCCGTTCTACTGGGAAGATTGAGGAAATTTAATTTGTGTTTCCATGTCTCGAACGCGCAACTTGCGATACATATTAGATTTATAACCTGATTTTCCTTAGTCATTCAAATGAAACGGTAAAAGAAAATATACGACACAAAAACCCTTTAAAAAAAATGAGAGCTTAAAAGTCATCAAAAGGATTTTCCTAAACTACAATCCAAAATCTTAAATGCGGTAAAAAGAAAAACAATGTCCGAACATGACTAGAAATTTAAAAGTATCCCTTCATAATAATACCCATAGCCCCACGAAACGAGACATCTGCGGAGATAAAAATGAATAAAATAATAAAACTGAAATAAAGACTGTATATAGAAAAGGGATTGTGTGGAAGAAGGGGGTAGTTGCTTGGGAGAGAAAGGGAAATGCCAAAATCCACGAGTGGTTGAACGTTTCACGTGATTTAGAATAAAGCACTGAAGCGCAGGACCTTGAAGTTGCGAGATGAAACTGCTCTTTTTTGTCTCAGAATTTGATCAACAAGATTAAGACGACAGGAGAAAACTGTGGATTATGGAAAATCAGAGACCGCTGGTAAAATGGGCCTTTGAAGACAAATCCCTCTTTTAGATTCTTTTGTTGTCGACCATTTTTCTCAACTGTAGAATTTTGCAATTATAAATCTATTGATTCTGTTTTTGTTTCTTTATCTACTAGCAGAAAATACCATGTTAGTTTTTCAGAAATTTTAGTTGAAGAAAATTTATCGAATATTGCGATGTCCGACTTTGGCTTATTGCCGATATTTGCCCGTTTGGAAAGAAAAGTGATGAACTTGCGACATAATCCGTTATTTCATTATTTTCCGTCGATAATTTCTGCCGCAACAAGAAATTATAAAAAAACATACTTTCCTATGAGCGTGAGTTAAAACTATGGGATAGGTTCAAGTTTACCTGCTTGAGAAATTACACCTACAGGAGAAGATGCATTAACATTATGCAGTATAACATTGTAGATAAATGGCGGACTCAATGGGAAACTCTGCTAAAAACAATACGTTCATGAAGATTTTGGTTCCTAAGGAAAATATGAATATTTGACTTGAATCAGTTAATTACAGGACATGGGAGATTTGCCTTTTATCTGAAAAGATTCCATGTTCAAGATAACGATTTATGTAAAGTATGTACAAAAGTAGGAGACAATGTCCGCTTTATTACAGAATGTAAGTTAACCAGATGCATTGATGGAGCGAACATACATTTTATGAAAAATTGTTTACTTAAGGCAAGAGAAATAGAGCATAAAATCATGAAGATTATTAACAACAATAAAGAAGCCACTGGCATTGTGTGATTCTTGTGTTTGTATAGTTGTGTGGTGATTTTTGTACTGGCGTAGCCCGTACAGGGTCATAGGGCAAACTTTGTTTTGCAAGGTAGACCGGGCTGCGCCCTAACCCAAAAAAAAAAAAAAAAAAAAAAAAAAAAAAAAAACACCTACATGTATGTTTTTCTATTTGCCTTGCAGAGTGTCTTTCCCATGACGCCACAGTTATTTGGATGTTAGGACCTCACAGAGCAGAAGATGGAAGTGGAATGCAAATATTTAAGCGTGCTTTTTTTTTTTTTTTTTTACAAAGATCCTTAATTCAATAAGTTTTCTTTAGTTCTTATAGTAATATATACTAAATAAACTTAAAATTTTAGAAACCAGCATTAAGTTTAATGATTAATTTAAGCTCCCTAACCTAGAGGTAATACTTGATACTTAGAGGTAATACTTTATAAAATAATTTTATTTTTGCATAAAACTGTACAATGCAATTATTATACTAGACTGTTTTGAAAGAAAAATGAAAATATCAAATCAGTAGTCCCCAGATAGTTGAATACCCACGTTGTCGTGAACATTGTGAGTTTAAGAGAAAATAATGAGCGGTTTGTTAAAATTTAGATCAGATGAAAGATCTTTTAATATATAGCATTTTAATACTATTTAGCACAGTGTAATAAGTTCATTTTACAGTACGCAACATCCTCAAAAATGATCGTTACAACGGCAGTTCGATCATCCATCTTTTCTGAACAACAATCTCTCTCGTTGCCATTCCGTAACAGAGAAACTTACCTCTCATGGAGTTCGACAGTGGCGCGACATTCTCCCCACCTTGAGTTTGGGGATACAAACTCAAAACAGTAAAATAATGATAATACATACATACAATTTTGAGATAACAATAACGTGCATAATAATAATAGAAATATTTCAAAATATTAGAATGCAAATTGAAATCAATATTTTAGAGTTCAAACACAGAAAGTTCAAAAGTTTGTTTAGAAGTTTATAAATCCAGTCTTTTAACTGGTTTTATTTTTCGTCCTGAGCGAGACACGCGAACAGTTTCATTAGAGTCAGTATTAAGCTCAGGATTTTCAGCTACCACTTCCGGAACCTTCTGAGGTTCCGATACGACTTGCTCGTAATTTGGGGTCAATTCCAAAGGATAACAGTCGTTGGATTGGTCTTAATATGTTTCCCTTTTCAGTTCGCAGTTTCACAAGTCTGATGATTCCATCTTTTCCTGGAAAGAGTTCCAGTACTCTCCCTAGCAGCCAATGGAGCCTTTTTTTATCATCTGTACCAATTAACACTATGTCACCTACATTTATTTTATCTTCTCTTTTGTTAACTGAAGAACGAAGGAAACCCAGATACTCCCTTTTAAACCTTCGTTTTAGATTTTCACGAACCTTTTGAATATGTCTTCATCTCAAAACAATATTAGTCTTTTCAATTTGATCCAAATCAGGAACATCATTTAATGGAATGTCCTGAAGAAACATTGAGGGGGTCAAGGTCTTCAGATCTTGTTCCTCGGATCTGCTGTTCATGATCGATTCGCTTTCACAGACGAGAGTCTGCAATTCCTCGTAAGACAAACAGGAGCGTCCAAGATTTTTTCTCAAAAGATCTTTCAAAATCCCAATCAAGCGTTCCCAGAAGCCTCCCCACCATGGAGAGGAGGGTGGGTTAAACTTCCAACGAATTTCGTTGACTCTAAATTCACTTTCAATTGTAGTCCAATCTAATTGTTTCAGAGCATTATTTAGTCCTGTAAAATTAGTACCATTGTCTGAATACATCACAGAAATTCGTCCTCTTCTGGCTATAAACCTACGCATAGCTTGGATGAAGTCGTTGGTACTCAGTGAAGGTATTAGCTCAAGATGGACAGCTCTAAATACGGCGCAAGTAAAAAGTATTATCCACACCTTTTGTTTAGATTTAGTCAACAGAGGTCCAGCTATATCTACACCTGATACTTGAAAAACTGCTGCTACTTCTGTTCGGTCTTTTGGAAGAGGCGGAAAAGGTACCTCAAGATGTTTTACCTTTTTAAGTATTTATCAACATTTTCTATACTTTTTCTCGTTTCATTTTACACAGCGCATTACAAATAACCTAAATTTAATAAAATATATATTTATATTTCGAGTTTTGGAAAAAAGGTGGGAAAGAATGTCTAGCAGTAGTGAAAGAGGTTGGCCAAAAAGGCCAAAAAGCCCCTGGTTTAAACTATTACTATTTACTTTCATTTAATTATTTATCTTCCTTTCGGAACACCTACAATTTCTTCTTCAAGTTATTGCTAGGATAGTTTGAATAAAATTAGATTCAGGAGTCTTTTATATAAGAGAAGGTCTTTTATTTTAACCAATATGGCTTCTACGTTTTAGAAGTAAACTCCATTTTTTGTTTTCCAAAATAAGCCAATGATTTTAATAATATAAATCCCATCGCATCATTTGTATTAAATATTTTTCTAAAAATTAGTGATCTTCTAAAAATGCAGATTCGTTTGGAGATTGAAGGAACATGTGCAAAAATTAGAAAATGCATTATGCATAAAATTGTATTAGCAAAATTCCTTATCTCCATGCATTTTATGGAGCATTTAACCGAGGAAATTTTTAAACTTTTCACGTCGCTCCAGAGCCTTATCTAATAAAAGTAAGCAGTGCATTTCCTGTGAAATTACGTCGAAGGGTCCGGTTGTGAGAATTTAGGTAAATGATAGAAAGTTATATATGGAAACTATAAGTAAGGAAACAATTTAATTCGGAAAATTCAATATGACAGGAAAGCTTTCAAAAATGTTTCTTTTCAAAGGAAGTTTAATTGATATTTACTTTCTCCCAACAGAAAAAAAATATATATATATAGAAAGAAACGTGTTTTTCTACGAAACATGAAAAGTTTAATTAAATTTTGTAAAATCTGCAGTTTGTATTTGGTAGCCCTTTAAACTTTCCCTATCTGAATAGATAAACGGAGATTAATAAATAAAGCATAAATTTCAAAAATAGTAACTGAATAGATGTAAATGAATTTAGCATATTTACATAGCTTCTTTAAATACATAGCTGACATTTGATTATTTATGTTTCATCTTCTTCATAAAGATTTCCTTAAGATAAATACTGAAATAAATTCATCCTTTTTTTCCATCAAGCTAGCTGTGTAATTAAACTATTTCAAAGCGCAACCATGATATGAGCTTTGCACCGGAAAGCTCTTTGTGATTTTTTTTTTTTAAACGTGGGCTAGTGCTTCGAAAATAGTACAAAAAATAGCAATTAGCATGTGTTGCTTGTAATTTGAAATCTGAAGGAAACTGCTAGCATTCAAAGATTGTATTCGATTGATTACAAACAGATTTTTAAGACGTATATTCCAGATTCGGCGAAATTCGAGCGAAAGTATTTCAGCGGAGTCAGTTAAATTTAAGAGTAATGGGAATAACTTGTACCTGATTATGTTAAGTTTTCTAAGTACCAAACTAAAATATTCATCTGGGCCTTAATTAAACTGAATCTGAGTTCTGTGCATATAATTGGGTCTGTACAGGTTAATCTTATAAATACGGCTACTAGCGATCAAAACAGCTGGCTGCATGGGCGTGTTCGTAGTTTTCCCCATGTATAACGTGGATGCAAGCCAGTTTCTCTCATAAAGTTCTTCGCGAAACCATCCATATACATCCGCAGATAGCCCTTATGCTCTTAAGTAAACCAAACATAACCAATTTTAAAAATAGAACCTTCTCTATTTTTAAAATTAGAGGTGAACTATTACAACAGTTTCTCGAAAAGTTAATAGCAAAAATCGTGTGCTGTTATACAGCGAATGCTGTAAAAAAAAAAAAAAAAAAAAAAAAACTGTAAAATTAAAGTAACATTAATTTATTATTATGTCATTTTTAAAGTAAAAACACACGCCTTCCTTTTAGCTGAAAATCAGTTTTTCAGTTATAATTTAAATCTAATTTTCAACAGTAATAGTGTAAACTTCTAAAAATAATCAAATGGAAAACTGCAAATCGCTTTTTATAAACGATATCTTTTGTAACTATTATAACGAGATAAGACCTTTACTATAAGAAGAAATAGTTTCAAGAGGTCCCTTATAGTTAGTTATACGTACAAAAAACTTAAATTTTGTTTTCGTTAAAATTGGCAAAATATGATAATAATGATCAAATTATATAAAAATCTGCCGTCTTTTTTTAACTAATATTAATAAAGAAATGTTCACAAGAAAATTAATGGCTGTTTGTTAGTACTATTTATTCTCACATAGGTTAAAAAAACATTTAGTGGGCTAATCTTTGGAATATGGTAACAGGTAGTTTGGAGACATTTTGATAAGGCGATAAAGGTTACTAGCTAGGACTTTGGCAGTGTACATGGATAAAGTCAAGAGTGTGCGCAATGCCATTTTTGCGCAATTCTGGGATATTTTTTTAAGTGAAAATAGGTCGACGTGTACATGGATACCGTGTATGTACACTTTTTAAAAATGCGGCAAGCAATGGCGATTCTACACTTTCTCCTAATTTCGCACCTAATCTTCGTCATGATTAAGCATTTTTGTTCCATAAGTTCTAGCATAAGCGTAATTCGGCTAGCAGATTGTTGGAAAAAAATGTTGAGTTAAAAAAAAAATTGCTTTTACTTCGTGAAAACAAAATGGCGTCCGAAAAAAAAACTAGCAGGTTGCTATAACAGTGTTGGTCGCCAAATTTTCGCCAAAAAATCGCCAAATTACCATAATCCAAAGATTAACAATTTAGTGTTCAGTAGAATTAATCAAACTTATTAAAATTCGGAATTTAGCAGATTCTCTGTGATCAGATTTATTTGCTTGTTTTACTAAAAAAGACTACAAAATTTTTGGTTATGTGAATACAGAAGCAACGTTAAATAGCGTCCTGAGTATAAAACAATCATTTGCAGAAAATCTCTCTCTTAACATATATTAATTTTCTTTCAGTATATTTTTTGCAGAACGAATTCGTGTAAAGCAAAAGCCACTCAGGCAGAAATCATCATATTAAGTTTTGACAATTATTGCAAAGCAGATTATTCTGAAGATTTTAAAGAACTCTTTCCTATAGCTTGGAAAATAAGGTTTTTCTTTGAATTAAATTTCTAAGCTGAGAGTTGTTTTAGGCCAAAGGAAACTTTAAAAAAGTTTGTACACTTGAATTTTAAATAAGTACTTGAAATGCGTTTTACGATTTCATATTTATATGAATATGAAATAATATGATTTAATATAAAAAAACTACAATTTATTTATACCTTAATAATAAATTTTTCTTAATATTTGTCCCATAAACTTTTTTTCAACTGAATATCATTGACAAATAATTTTGTGCGGTGTTTCTGAAAAATTTAACTTACATCTAAAATTAAGAATTTACTTAGTTTTAAAAGTGCACCATTTATTCGAGAGCTACTATGAACTACACTCATGTCCATAAATTAAGGATAATTCGGAGTCACGCGGAAATCGAGCTCTAAAATAAACATATCACTTGTAAAATCACTATACACATCTTCAAGAATCATATGCAAATTTCAGGAAGTAACCAGATGACACCGATGGTACGTCACAACGAGAGTGTAAGAGAGTGATATATAAGGAATACAGGCAAAGAAGTAAAATTGTTCGCAGGCGCTTTGTAAGCATTTCAGTGCAATAACCGAATATTTATGACACAAAGGACGCATTTGGATGATTTTTTACGTGGTAGAATTATCGGCCGTCTGGAATGTGGGCGTACCCAACTGGAAGTATCAGACGAACTTGGAATTGCCCAGAGTGTCATCTCCAGGCTTTGGCAACGATTACAAGATGATGGTAATGTGAGTAGGCGTTACAGCACAGGTCACCCCAGAGTTACAACGCCGCATGAGGATCGGTATTTGGAAGTTACTGCCAAAAGAAACAGGCGCAGCACAGCCTCAGACCTGTCTCGTCAGCTACTGGTACGACAATTTCAAGGCAGAACGTGTACAGACGCTTAGGAAAGATTGCTCGTAGACCTGTCAGATGCGTTCCACTTACTACAACTCACTGTCGCCTGCGGTTAGCCTGGAGTAGAGAGCATGCATTGTGGACACCACAACAGTGGGCTTGTGTGATGTTTTCCGACGAGTCCAGGTTTAGCTTGCAGTCCGATTCTCGCCGGACTTTCATATGGAGAGCTCCAGGTACCCGTTACCACCAAGAAAACATCATTGAACGACACAGTTAGGGTGGTGCAGGAGTGCTCGTTTGGGGTGGAATTATTCTGGGTTTCAGAACTGATCTGCATGTTCAAATTGGAACCATGACAAGCCAAATCTATCGGGATGTCATTCTGGAACAACATGTACGTTTGTTTAGGGGCGCCATGGGCGCACAATTTGTGTTTATGGGTGACAACGCCCGTCCTCACCGTGCAAACATCGTAAGCGAATGCCTTCAATCGGAGGATATTCCCCGTATGGACTGGCCAGCATTCTCACCGGACTTGAATCCAGTAGAGCACGTGTGGGACATGCTTGGCCGACGAGTTGCAGCCCGTCAACCTTCTCCTACATGTCTACCGGAACTTCGGAGAGCATTGCTTTTTGAGTGGTGTAATATTATCAGGATCAATGTTCCTTCTTACCTTCTTCGGGAACATACAAGGACCTGACTCGGAACAGAGAGCTTACTAAAGCTATGTTCACTAGTTGTGGTAAGTAGACAGGATACAGACGAAGGGTATACAAAACCCTTTATTTTTCTCTATATACAAGAACTTCCGTACTTCGGAAATACACTGACCCGCTACTTGGGGTCTAACGTAAAAATATAAAAATAAAACTAAACTCTAATTTAACTTTAGAATAATACACGTGGAAGATTGGCCTTATAATAACAGGAAGCGTATGTAGTACAGAGACTGTGGACACTACAATACGTTTGAATTTATCAAGAGGATTAAAACCTCTCGCCTGGAAGGCAAACAGCAACTGCGTAACTTCTAAGGTAAGCGGCCTGCTTTGACTCACTGCTTCCTTTCTCTCGCTTGGCAAAAGGCCACAACTTAAATACTTGGCGTTCGCCAGACAAACTTTGCATAAATAAGTTAACGCTTTTAATTCTGGCCGGAAGTAGAAAATAAGAAGTGATAGTAAAGATTTAAAATAAACGTTAGTAAAACTTAAGATCTTTACAATATCACCCCAAGGTCAAATCGATAATTTTATACTCAGCATGCCTAGGCATCGTCTGGGAGACATACAATGCATTAACAATCATACCAACCATGTAATATTGGTTTTTTGTAATTTGCTCCAGGGAGAAAAAATCGCTAATTTTTTTAATAATATCAAACATATAGCATCTTTTTTTGTTCTTTACCTTTTGTTTAATAAATAAGCTTTACAAATAAGTCAAATTTGTTTTACTTCTAACTCTTCCTTTGCCGGATTTTGCATTATCCTTAATTTATGGACATGAGTGTAGAAACACTTTAGATGATCTTACATTCCATCCTTCATGTGTTTGAGGTGCCCACCAGAGGCCGAGCGGTAAAGTCGTTGAACACTGGTAGTTCGGTCCGAAGTTCGAATCCCGCGAACGGGCAGGCTGCATGGGTGTTTTCGTGATTTTCCTTACGTGTAACGTGTATACGAGCCAGTTCCCTTAGAAAGTCCTCCATGAAGGCATCCCTACCTTTAGGCAGATAGCCCTAGTGTGCTTTGACATAATTAAATAGACCATGTCTTTGAGTTTTTCCATCATCTGCCTGAAACGAGGTCTGCTTTTTGGAATTTCTGTTCAACGTTCTGTCATGGTCAAATGTAATACTGCATGTCCGTCTCCTGTAGAAGCAGTCGAAGTAACTTTCTCGAAGTCTTATCTGGTCCTTCTTTCACGAAATGATAGAAAAAAGCATATTACGTCTTGCTGTACACTACATAATAAATCTAAATAAAATTAGGTTTCGTTTAAGCGGATTGGATGGAGTTCTAGTTCACTAGGTAGAAAGCTGATCATTATTTTCGTGGCACACTGACAAAAAGATACAACCTTTTCATATAATATGAAAAGAAAGTTTCATGCTTCTCAAATACTGAAGCAGAATTCTATAGTCTACATTTGTGAGAAATGCTGATAAGAATTTTCTTTCGAATTCTGTATAAACTGAAAGGAAATAAGTGCCGAATATTTCGAGGTATGAAGAAATATCAGTTTTTTTTTTCTTATTCCGAATTTGTTTACCTTTTGTTATTATTGTCGATCTTTTTCTTTGCTTTTTAAGGTGTTAAGAAAACACAGCTTGGATGCATTTCCTTTAAGACTAATTCTATACATAAACATACATTTTGGAGACATACAAGGCTTTGGTCACAATTTTTTTAGCTAATATTAAAGAAAGTGTCGGGGGAAGCTAATGTTTAGTCAAAGTGTTTCAGCTTAATTGCTTTTAAATAACACTGCCTGGTAAGTGAAAACATCTCGTTCTATTTAGTCACGTAATATACTTTTTGCCCGCATAAGTTATGTGTTAGAATACCTTTTTCCAAACGTTACCACAAAATGGCACTGCCATATATTATTATAAAGAAAATGAGAAAAAAATAACAATAATAATAAATAAAATACAGACCTTTCTCTCTTCTTACTAAGAAGTGAATAATTTACCACGAAAATATTTTTGAACGAAATGATTTCGGAATTAATTTAAGTAATTTTATACTAAATATTTAAAAATTGCATCAATACATACATAAAAGGCGATCATCACATTAATCAAAATTGAACTTTTTAAGAATTAAAATTTGTGATTTTTATTTTTGAACACTCGTTAACATTCGTAAAATAAAAAAAATAAAGAAATAATACAAAAAATGAATAAAAAATCAAATCAATAAAATATAAAAATGTAAAAGGGTTTTGTGGGTTACATTACGCCCAAAGGGGCTTTTTTTAACGTTTTGTGGGTTACCTTTATTTGTTAAATATCATGTCCTTTGCACTTAAACCATAAAATTCAGTTCAACAGTAATATCCCAAAATAATTTTTAAATAAACCTATCTTTAGAATTTCCGTTACACAATTTCGCGCACTTGAGATAATTTTTTTTTTTTTTTTCCGTACAACGGCTCGCTTTGAAATCGTCGAGTTTGTTAATAATTGTTTCCAGATGCCCATTTTCAGGTGGAAACGTACGTTATTCAAAATTGGATGGCTCTAGGTACCGTTTTTTTATCAGAGTGCAAAAAACATACGTACATTTATGCAGATTTTTCATTATTTAATTTCTTTAAATATAATACAGGGCTGTAAAATTGGGTGGCTACAGCTTGAAAAGTGAAACTCATAAAATGACATTTTGTTTTAAGTCCGAACTATGATTTCGAAGTTCACAGTATGCAACGTAATTCAAAAACTTCTGAAGAAATTTTTGATTGATTCCTTTCTAATCGAACACATCTCTGTGGTGTCTATAATTCTGACATTTTTAAACTAAATGTGTGCTGAAAACGGGTATAAGGGTTGATAAAAAGTTTTTTTGGGGAACTGGAGAATCGAATAGGTTCCGAATTCCGTTTTCATTCCGAATGCGTTCTCGCTAACATTAATTATCAGCTTGAGAAATCGGGTTGTATTTTCAATTTAAACTGAACTTTGTTGTGGGCATCGAAATCTCGTAACTTCATCATCCGGTTGAAGTGTGTGTGTGTGTGTGTGTGTGTGATTATGGCAAAGCCTCGAGGGCTATCTGCCTAAGGGAAAGAATGCCTTCGTGGAGGACTTTCTAAGGGAAACTGGATCGTATACCCGTTACACATGGGGGAAAACCACGAAAACGACCATGCAGCCAGCCCGTTCGCGGGACTCGAACCTCGGACCGAACTACCAGTGTTCAGCGACTTGACCGCTCGGCCACTGGTGGGCTCATCCGGTTGAAGAACTGAGTCCAACGTTACAAAGCTGCTATGTTTAAATGTAAAGAAGATTTCAACCAAACAACTGGAGCGAATGGAGCCGAAACGTTCGGAAGCAAAAGGCATGAAAAGGCTCGTGAAGCAAATAAATTTTGTATAATTAATAGTTTTGTTCAACCGATAGTTAAGGAGACTATGTAATTAAGTAAAATAGGGCTTAATTGTAAATTGGGAAAATTAGCCATGTGTTAGAAACCAAATTCAAGGAATCGCAATTCCATCAATCGCGTTTCAATTCTCAAGAACCAAGATGTACCTTCTAGTTCTCGGTCAAGAATAGCTTGTGGAATCAAACTAGAGTCTGTTTAGACTATATCTGAGGCTGTATGAGGGTTACGATAAAGGATGTTGTTATATATTCTTTGCAAATTCTTTATCATCTAATATTTGGTGGCAAAAATTTGAAAAGTGAACCGAAATTTAAGGTTTTCAACGCAAAATGCCAAAACGAAATTAGTAGTCCTTCTGGGCAAATTGCTCCTTTGGACTAATAAAGTTAAGAGCAACGCAACACCATTTTGTTTTGGTTTTTTTTTTCCATAAACTTTATCTAGCGAATGTAACCATCATTTTGTCTACCACACGGTAAGTTTCGCAAAATAATTTAAAAGCAGAAAATCCCAAAATTTGGCAAAACAACCAAAAAAAAAAAAAAAATGCTTTTAATGCGATAACTTTGTCGTACTTTTCCACCATCTTTACATAAAATTCTTTGTACTATACGTTTACTTTCCACCTCTTCGCTCGCATCCTTGCTTGGATTTCTTTCGTCAGGGAGTTCTCCGGGTAACCGGGTGATTAAAACTGCTGAATGATGGTAGTTTGATCCCCGTTCCATCCCAAGTAAGCGGGCTAGATTCATTTCTTATTTTTTCCTGTATCTAATGTGAATACGGATTAGTTTTCTTTATAAAATCCTTCATGAATCCTCCCTTAAACGGGTAACATTTGTACGCTTTGTCACATTTAAACGATTAACACATAACCAATATTTTTAACCGAAGAACGGTACTAATTAAGGTTTTTGGTAAATTAAAAAATTTCATAAAATGGAGTTTGAATATAAAATATTGATACAAGCCCTGAATGAAGATAAGCAGTTTTTAAAAATGCAGGAAAACAAACTAAACAACAATGCATTACAAACTGAATACACCAAATAAAATTAAAAATATAATTCTGTTAGCATAGAATAGCATACGATAAATTTGACTAGAATGAAGAATTATAATTCAGACCTCGAAAATTCAACAGTAAAAAATTTAATTTTTATTTAAACAGCAAAAACTATCGAAATAAATATCAAAAACTCTAAATCAATGAAATAATAATTATGCGTTACATTAAATGCTCTACAAAGATATTAGTGCAAAACAGTGCGTTAAAAATACAAGCTGTAATCATATATTTCAATAATACTGAACATTGTTAAACATATATATTTTGTTGTGAATTAAGTAATTATTAATCCAAAGGGCGTTAGCCCAGAACGGCTATTAATTTCAAAACGGCATTTTCGTCGATTCACTTTTATAACTGTTCCCAACAAATATTATCACAAATATTATAAATCTCTACATATAAATAAAAGAAAGAGTCTCTGTGTGTGTGTCTTCGCGCTGCGCGTAAGCTAATAGACCCAAGGCTACAAAATTTGGTACATAGGTGCATCTAGAGAAGAGCCAGTGCACCTCGAAGCGATTTTTTCGAAATTCGAATTTTTTTTATTTTATGTTTTGTGACGAAATCGCGTCATTTTGAGACATAATGGGCTATAGGAAAGCTCCATTTTCACATCGTCATGAAACGTAGGCACTTACCTATTTTACGAACTTAAAAATAAATTTAGTGTTTCAATAAATCGATTAAATAGGAATTTATTTAGCAAAGTGAGCTTAACACCTTTTTAACAGGATTTTTTTCTAAAAAAGTTTATTTTTAAAAACATACAGTTTAGTTTTCTTTGATTTTTGGATACGTTAAACTTTCATCCTTGCGACTGCTTTTACAAAAAGAATTTTGGAAAAATGATAATATTTTGTATTCTTAAACAAATTTTATGAGAAGCTTCCGAGTACACTTCTCACATCTCGCATCTTTAAAAATGTGATTTTGGCAACAATTTTCCTTTCTTATTGTTATTGATAGATTTTTAATAGAATCGCATCATTTTGAATAGTTTCATTCTTTTAGAAATATGCGTTTGGCAACAATTTTTCATCGTATTTCTTATGTCACTGTTTTTTAAGAGATTGGCATATTTCATTCTCATTTATATATATATTATACATTTTTATTGATAAAGTTGTTCTGTAGCGTAAAATTCTGGGCGGAATTTTATGTGTTTTGAGTTGCTTTCATGTTATTTTTTGCTTATTTCACTGTTTGTAAGATTCTGGTGTTGCGTGGCCCCAACTTGTCAGCAACTATGGTAGTGACTGCTATGAACTGTAAATTGCACAAACTCGTAAGAAGGGTTTAAATCCATTTTTATTCCACTTTAGAAATAACAGCTGCGTTCACTTGACGCTTACAAACAACGCTGAACCGGCAGT
This sequence comes from Stegodyphus dumicola, assembly GCF_044657685.1. NCBI lineage: Eukaryota > Metazoa > Arthropoda > Arachnida > Araneae > Eresidae > Stegodyphus > Stegodyphus dumicola. Next base: position 209,656,676 of record NC_140774.1, read on the forward strand.
TCAACAAAAACAGAACTGTGAAACTAAAAATTAATGACAAGATGAATAAACAACTAGATCACTACCTATCAGGCTGTGAAATCGTAACTAACTTAACCGCGTTCTAAAATACAGCTGAGATTCAGCAAGCTTACTGATTAAGCAGTTGAACGATTCAACGAACTGCCGAGATAGGCACACAGGCCGAAACGCGCGGTTCTTAAATTTCTATAATACCTAGCAACCTTCACGTTAGCGATTCAAGAAGCACACATACAATCTCGTTTCCCTTCTATTTAAACTCAACTTATTTCTGCTAAAATTTGAATATACTGCTCGTTCTACTACAATTTACATACTCTGGCATTGACAATTCTAGAGGAAAGTAAAGGCTTGACAGGAAAGATAGCTTAAACTTAAAATAAATGTTAGTTAAAATAAATATAAACCCTACAAGATATTGAAAAGTTTTGGATGATTATTTTTCTTCAACGGCAAGTTGGCTAATTTTTTTATTAGGATAATTAATATTTGTTTTAAGGGATATAGCTTATTTCATTGTAATTTTTTCTCTTTAAAATATAAGATAAAATATAATTATACTTTGCTTTTCAGAATTTTTTTTTTTTTTTTTTTATGTTATTTATTGCTCATTTCACTGTTTTTAAGAGTTTTGAGTGATTTTTTTAGGAAACAAAATTCTTAACCTCCTTTATACCATTTGAGTTCTTAAAATTTTGCAAAGGGAAGTTGGTTAATTTATTTATTAGGATAATTAATATTTCTATTAAGGGATATTGCTTATTTCATTGTAATTTTATTATAAATAATACTTTTGTTTTATGAAGTTATTCTGCAGAGTAAAATTCTGCGCAGTTTTTCAATTTAACGTTTGATGTTCCCTTCAGCCATTTTTGCGGTACATTTAAAAGCCAGACGAAGGCTGGCAGCTGCTAGTATTTAAATAAAATAAACAATGAAGAATCTGCATTAGTGTTTCTCGTATAGTGAAGAAACAACGGTAACTGGAGCCATCAAATTTCAAATAACATAGTCCTCCAACCGAAGATGGGCCCTTGGAAGTCCCAAATTTGAATTTCGAATTTGTTTTATTATGTATTTAAAATTCTCTAAAAAAATTTTTTTTAAACCAATTCAATGATTTCAAAACGAGCAATGGCAACACTGTACGAAAAAAAAACACATTTTTATCTCCAGCGCCAGAGACTATAACAGAAATTCTAAAGATATACTGTCTTTAGATATATTGTGATATTGCTGTTGAATTGAATTTTATGTATTTTAAGTGTGAAGAACTTGATATTTTATAAATAAAGGTAACACGCAAAACGTTACAAAACACCCTTTAGGGCGTAATATAAAATCTGAAAGCTTTCGGATTTTCTTTTTTTTTGTATGTAATTTAGATTCTTGTGTATTTTATTTTTTTATTTATTATGTACATTTTGCTCGCTGATTCTATGTTTATATATTGCCCACGTGTGTTTAATCAACTATATTGCTACATAGTAGTTAGCTAAGCTATACTTTTAGAAATGCAATGCGATGCCATGCGTCTGTGTAATTCAGTTGTATGTCAAACATTGCGAGTCGGTGAAGTTAGATGCTCAATATGTCGACCTTTACTGTGACTGAGAGTGTTCTTGGCCTAGTCGCTCTAGCTCAAAGGCTCCCAACCAGGGGGATATTCATAGTTTCACGGGGAATGCACGTCAGCTTTTTACTCAGCTGTTAAGTATTCAATTTCAGTTTATGAATATAAAAAATTACTTTTATTCAAGTTATCACTTTCTATACTTTCTGTATGTTAATTTATGAATTTTAAAAATAATTTAAATCTAAATATTACATGCATTTTTGTAATTTTGAAAATGTGTATGATTTTCTAGCCGTGGGTCAGAACAGTTCAAGAATGAATGTTCTAACTTATTGGAGGGTTAATTTAGAAGGCAAACAACAAAAATCAGCCTTATATTTTCAAATCTTCGCAGGATTAGTTTGGATGGTTATAACGAACAGTCACCACAGCTGCCAAAATGCAAATGAACGAGATAAAATACAGTGATATGGATTAGGACTATTCAGTTATGGCAAAGCACACGAGGGCTATCTGCCTAAAGGGAGGGATGCCTTCGTGGAGGTCTTTCTAAGGGAAACTGGCTCGTATACACGTTACACATGGGGAAAACCACGAAAACGACCATGCAGGCCCGTTCGCAGGATTCGAACTTCGGACCGAACTACCAGTGTTCAGCATCTTTACCGCTCGGCCACTGGTGGGCCATACAGTGATAAGAAAGGGTAAGATAAGAATGGCTGGACAGGAGTTAAGTTACTGGCGCCATCTATTGATGAAACAAGAAAACTAAAACATAGTTTCCTTAAATACTGAAGGTAAAGATGGATTTGAATTAGGGTCGTTAACTATAACAGAAAGATTTTTTTTTAATGTGAAACACTTCTAAAAAATCCACTTCACCAATGGAAGATGCTTTTTGGATAACTTTGAATAATTTTTGTTGTTTGATTTCTAAATTAATATTTGTTCTCCATGTTATTTTACCTTAATTATTGGAGGGTTTTAAATGTTAGTGGCCAAAGACGAGGTTTGTGGTAATTGGTAATTACGAGTAATTGGGTTTCCAATATGAAAGCATTTGCGTACTATGGGCAACATACAGCTCATCATATCTCCTTATGAATTAGTATTTACCCTGAATTGTAATTCAATTGTGATCAGATTCATTGCTCTCAATAGAAGATTTTTTATTACAATTATTTTTTTCTCTTCGTCAGAGAACACGGTCATAAGTATGTCATGCATTCGAAGTTAATATCTCAGAGTAAATGTTGTTCACATTACAAAGTACCAGTTTTGGTTGGACGTTAGCCGACAGCCCGTCATTTATATAAAACAAGGATTGAAATCTAATAAGTATTCCCCTTCATGTTACATTGTCATTCATTTTTTGATAGTTTACATTCTCTCAGTGAAATTAACTAACACCTGTTCTGAAATATTTAATTAGTCGAAGAAAAATTTTAACGAATGTATTATTAGTATTAATACTACTGGCTGTTTTTGCTAAGAGTTCAATGATATTAATCTTTTTGAAATAGAATAGTTGATAACCATAACTAGCGGAAGTACCGATGCCAGTTACGTTAAATTGAGAATAATGTATTTAACAACACAGAGAACGTAATGATACAAAAAATATGATTCATAGTCATACATGTTTCAGTCTCATGCGATATGGAACCCACATAAAAAGTTTTGATAGAAGAATAAGCTAATTCTCTCCCATTATATCAGCAACAGTGGCACGCAGTTTTTAATGATTTTCGTCTTTCTGATCAAATGATCGTAAAAGCTCTCGAGTTCCATCCAATATTTCACCTATATTCAATTTTAGTAATTAAATGTAGCGAAAAAATTATCATAACTGATCACAAATAAATAACGCGAACAAACAGGTATTCTTTATATGTATAGATTTCATAAAACGTATAAATTTTTAATTAACGAACTCTACAATTTGAAAGCGAGCAGTGGCAACACTTCAAAATAAACCATTTTTATCTCCAATGCGCGAGACCGTTGCCACTCGGGAGTGCGAAAATTACCGCTTTCAGAGTTTTTAATTAATATTTCGGCTGATTAAAGTCGTACGAAGATGGGAATAATCGAAGTGGCTTCCCACGAATTTTTGGAATCGGGAATAATGTATTTAATCTTTGGCGATTGCTACACCTTTCGAAATAAAGCAGATCTTCAGCTTGCGAGACTGTTGCCACTCGGAAAAATGAGGGTGAAAATTGTCGTTTTCCCGAGTTATCTCTGATTTTAGCTACTTTTTACTTCCTCGTACGAAGTAAAAAGTAAGTATTGTAATCGCGAAAAGTTTTAGGCAGCATATTTCAACGAAAATATCCATTTTGACCGCTATCGAATGCAATTTAACGATGTTTTTGCGTGATATCTGTACGTAAGGACAGAATAAAATATTCTTTTCCTTCAAAAAAAAATTATAAAACTGCTTTAAAATTAATTCTGAAGAGAATTTTTCATGGCGTCTGTACGAACGTATGTACGTACGTATCTCGCATAACTCAAAAACGAGTAGCCTCAGAACGTTGAAATTTTGTATACAGGACTGCTATAACACGTAGATGTGCACCTCGTATTTTGGTTGCAATCGGCCGCACCAAACGTATATAAATATATATATATATATATATATATATATATATATCAACTCTGTTACCCGGCTCAGTGATCTCAGTTTCTTTAATCTTATATGTTTGTAAATTGTACATTTTTTGCTTTAAAAATGATTGAATTATGTTGTTTTTATCTTCCGGTTAAGGGTTTTATGCCTTTAGTAAATCTTTGTGCAATATTTTTAGAATTATCAGCAATTTTAAAGTTGTTTAATTGCCGCTAAGCCTTTTTTAATGGCGGCCATTGATGTTTACATTTGAAACGGGAGACTAGTGGATTTGTTGCCAATCTAGAGAGACTAAGCTTCGCAACAACAAAGATAACGCCTTCATTTATTATTGCGAATTAAATCATGCTTAATCCTTTCTGGAGTTTTTTCGAGGAAATAAGTGTTCAAGATTTACTTCGTAATTTTTAATATAGATATTCTGAATTTTTATGTATTTTTGCCTTCTCGCGAAGTGAGAACCGAATTAATTGAATGAGAAATACTCAATCGTCTGTGAAAAGCTGTTTCTTTTTTGTTTTGTTTGCTTAATTTCTTTTATACATAAGTCTAGCTTTATTATAGTATTTGAATAGAACATGTGGCAACGATTAGATAATTCTTTAAATGATATACATTATGTGCATTCTGAGTTATAATATGAATGAAATATAATTCTGTTAAGTAAACCTAGCGCCAGAGTGTCGCTATGGTAAACAAAGTGAATTTTAAAGAATGCATTTATTCTATTGTGGTTTATGCGCTGTCAGCGAAGTAGGTTTAATTCAATCTAATAAGCTTAAATAAAATGCAAGAAAAATGCGTATAATTTAATATTCCGTACAAGGAAGTCATGTGGTGTACACATCAGATTTATTTTAAAGTAGACGTAGACCTTTTTCAGGACCCAGAAAAGAATTGTAAAAACTTTGGTGACGATAGCTATAGTAGTGACTCAGATATCAGCAGATTTTCTTATATATATATATATGCTATAACCACATATAATAAAAATTGGCCATCGTATTGACACCTAGTAGGAAAGGTATAAATATCATTACGTGGAGTGCTGTAGGGAAGGCATAAATGTCATATATGGGACATGGGGGCACTTTTAAAATACTGTTCGTCTCGAAAGAATTGCCGTAGAGTAAGAAAAGGTAAGAGACATTTGAATCCATCCCGGTGAGTATTCTCTATCGAAACCTGGACAAAGCCGGAGAAGTTTATACTGTCGTAAGTTCCCCAAGACTTAAACCAACAAGAGACTCTTTACAGGCATTTAGCCACATTATTTTAGCCAGGCTGGGCTGGCTTAATTTACATTGTGTTCAGATCAAGAGCAGCACAATTCTAACGTATTTTTATAAATTGCTAATAAAATACTACACTTAGTAAAGAGTGGTTTCTTATTTGTAGAAAATAATTTTGAGACATTTTTTAAAGAATTTGAATAGCACTTTATTCGTGCATTAAAGGATAAATTTTAATTCCTTCAAGGCTAATAATATTTAAATTTTCTTTCTTAGCTTTGGAAGACTTTGTAGTTGGGCACATATTTTCAACCTTTCTAAATTCTTATTTTCATTATCAAATCGAGGCCAACCAGCGGCCGAGCGGTAAAGTCGCTGAACACTGGTAGTTCGGTCCGAGGTTCGAATCCCGCGAACGGGCTGAAAGATTTTTTTATTTCAGTATGTACAGGAGTCAACTTCATACGAATATGTTTTACAGTAGCACCAAATGTTACTTCAACAGTTACGGAATTATTAATGAATTTATTCAACAATTACTAAATTTACTAATGAAGTAGAAAACTATAGTTTGTAATTAAGAAATATATATGCGACTAACTAGATCTTTATGTGTGTAGAAGAATTGAAAACAAGTTCAGTATAAGTAGGATATTGATGTGAGTATTAAACATATCGATTGAGGTGAAATCTGAAAAGACTATGGAACAACAATTTGAAATGCAAATTTTACAGGTAACAGATATGGAAATTGTTTTTATAACTTACGACTACAAAATTAATTTTATTTCTGTCTCAATTTAAACAGAAAATCATAATGTACAAAAGTTTTAATATTTATTTAAAAACACGACGTGTTATCAATACATTTAATTTTCATTTAATACATTAATATGCCTTGTTTAATTTGTTTTTAAATATTTTAGCCCAAATGCTCTCGAAACGTGTATGTGTGTATAAATGAAAAAAAGAAAAAAAGAAAAAAAAAAAAAAAAGAAAGCATCTTTGGGATTAATACAAAATCAGAAAGGCCTATAGATGTTATCTATTTTTTTTATAATATTTCAGTTCAGGCAATCTCTTTCGGAGCTCAAAAAACTGCATTATGCACACCAACTCTTGTCATTTTCCCTATCCTATAACTACAAAATTAGAGATATTCCACAGCTAATTCTTTTAGTCATGAAATATTTCTATACGAATGCAAACTCCATTATTTTGAACAGAATTTGGTGTGGCGACTTTTGGTTATTTCTCTCCAATTTTGGCAACAAAATTAGTCGCCAAAACCGTTTACTCAGTAGCCATTTACTCAATGTTAAATAAGACTGTATTTCTGTTTTTCCAGCACAGCATCACTTCTGTCGGCTTTAAAATACAACAATTTTACATGTAATTTCATTAAAATTATCTATGTAAAAATTTCTAACAATAGTTTTGTGAAAGTAAACATATTGCAATTCTTGGAGGAATTTTTTATAATCTGAAATGTTTAGATTTGTGTTAAATTTTGAAATTATATACGTATTATTTTAAATTGTCATATGATATATATGTCATATAATTTGTTACGCACGTTACAGAAACCTTAAATTTACGTTGCTTAATTTCCTATGGGGCATTCTAAACGTATGGATGCCCATTTCATCTATGATGAAATTCAGCATTTCAAAAAAAACCCTGTAAATTTCTTAGGTTTTTTAATTTAGACGACATACATCTAGAACGAGAAAATGAGACGAAATGAAAAAAAAGAAAAAGATATGAAATTAGTTAAAATGCTAATCTTTCATTCGACCTAAATATCAAAGAAATGCAGTTTGCATGCTTAGAAATGGAATAGATTAATTTTTTTTCCTCTGACACGTTTTAATATATGTCTTCTTTCTCGGTGTTTCTCGGATGATAGTTCTTTAGAAACAGGTTTAGAAGTTTATTATTAAGGGAGGAGAACTAAAAAGGGAGAAAGATTATAAGAAGAAAAAGAAGAAAACTAGAAAAAGGGTCATTAAAAGAGTTACTGTGTAGTGAGTGAATCAATTATTAGCCTGCTGGATGAGACCAGATTCCGAACACTTTGTACCTTTGGGAAAGGGGCGAAACCTAACAAAACAAGTTTTACATTAGGCTAGCATAGCATATAGCATATGCCAAATTTAGAATAATACTTAATATAGGAAACAACAGAAAATATAGAATAATACATAAAGTATAGAATAATACATAATATGTCATATAATAAAATTTGGAATTTTCCAAACTTGGAATAAAATTTAAAAAATAGAATATATCATATGACAATTTAAAATAATACTTATAATATAGAAAATGAAATTCAGAATAATATGTAATATATCATATAATAAAATTTAGAATATTTAGAATCTAGAATAAAATGTTAAAACAGTACTTAGCAATTGTGTACTTGAAAAGTCACAGTCCATTTACCGGTTTAGACAGAAAGTTTACTCTGCCACGTAATGAAAACAGATCCACCAACAGCCGATCGGTAAAATTCAAGAACACTGGTAGTTCGTTCCCGGTTCGAATCCAGACGAACGGGATAGTTTCACGGGCGTTTTCGTGCTATTCTTCATGTGTAACGTGCATACGAGCCAGGTCCCTTAGAAAGTCCTCCACGAAGGCCTCGAGTGCTTTGTCGTAATTAAACTAACGAAATCTAACGAAAACAAAATATGAAAATCCACTTGCCAGCTTAGGGGCGATTCATAATTTAAGTTATAATTTTGATTTATACATTTATTTCATATACATACACAAAAAATAGTATATATATACATATCATGCGTACATCCAATATGAATATATATATACGTACATTTATATGTATTTGTCATCAAAATTAAAAATTGCCATTTCAGAATAGGTGTATATTTTTTTGCAGCAAAACTCTCGAGAGCTATCTGCCTAAGGGAAGGGGTGCCTTCTTGGAGAACTTTCTAAAGGGAAACTGTTTCGTATACATGTTACAGATAGGGAAAATCACCAAAACGGGCATGCAGCCAGCCCGTGTGCGTGATTCGAATCTGGCACCGGACTACCAGTGTTTAGCGACTTTACCGCTCGAATGCTGGTGGGCGCTATCACTTTTATTTTTCGATGTATTTAATGTTTGCAGATAATAATCTTATTTTATTTATCTTTAAAACTTCTGTTTTCAATAACTGCCATTTTAAAAATCACATCAGTCACTGTTCTACTTTTGAAATCTAAAAATCAGTAAACTGCATTATAGATACTCCTAGATATATCAGATGGAAGATCTACAGGATGTTGAAAAGAACGTAATTTTTCGATGATTTATTTGAAGTAATTTTAATTAATAAAGGAAAGTTTAATCAATAAGATTAGTGCATGAACAAAAAATCTGATGTATACACCACATGACTTCCTTGTACGGAATATTAAATTATACACATTTTTTGCTGCATTTCATTTAAACTTATTTCCTCGAATTTCATTAGAGATATATGTCTCATTCAATTAATTCAGTTCTCACTTCGCAGCAAGGCAAAAATAAATAAAACGTCAAAATATTTTCATAAAAAATTGAAAAATATAGAAAAATATAAAACAACAAATACAGTTAAAACAATTTTTACAATTTAAATTATATTTTCTACTCAAAAACTTGCAATTCTGCTGACGGGCAAGAAGGCAGGTATTTTGGTGCTCAAAACTGAAAAGTTTATTTTTGATCCCATTTGGCAAAAAGACACTGAAGGGGTAGAAATTGACTTAATTCACTATTCTGCTAAGTTTCAAATGCAAATAAATATGGCTGCTATCGTAAAACGTTAGGTTTATCCGAACTTAAACAACTTTTAAACTGCTGATATTTATACAACTATTGCATGCAGATTAACAAAAGGCATAAAAACCTTTTTTACGTACTTAGAGACGTCACGAAAAAAATCTCTTCCGGATCCATTTTAAATCATTTTTGCAACCCGTTTTGGGAAAAAGAGTCCCTTATCCTATCCTTACGTACAGATGTTGTTCAATTGTATTCGATAGCAGTCAAAATTAATATTTTCATTGAAGTATGATACCCAAAAATTTTCGCGATTTCAATACTTCCTTTGCTCCGTACAAGGAAGTCATAAAAAACATCTATATTGAATTTGTAAAAGTAATCCTGAATTTTGTAGTATTATCGCTAATAAGTGTTATGCATCGGGAGTTAGGTATGCAAATACAATATTCATAGAAATAGGTAAGGCATACAACGATAAAAAAATTATTTCAAGATTTATATCTATAGGAACAAGAAGTAAGAAAACCCAGTTATACTCTTGCGAGGATTCTAGTTTCCCAATTATAGTACAGAGGCAGGACAGAGGAATGTCTTTTGGATTCTTCCCCACCTAAAGACCATCTGGGGAGGAGAGATCACTATCGCCAAATTCAGGCGGTTACGAATTATCGTCACCGACATTTTTTACTTCTGGCGCCACGTGTGGAGTCACTTAGAACTTTTGGAGCAGAAAATGTGAGAAAATCACTTATGCATTTGACGGGATTCAAACTCTTGGCTTCCCGATTGCTTGCCGGACGTGTCTTCAATTACACCAAGAAGGAAGGAGGAAAACTTTTACAACTTAAATAAATGCATAAAAAAAATCTGAAAGCTTTCAGATTTTACATTACGCCCAAACGAACTTTTTTTTCTTTTCCATATACAGACACATACACATTTCGAGAGTCTTTGGGCTAAAATTATTTAAAAACAGCATATCGAGAATTTCCGATAGACAGCCTCGCGCGAGTTGTTGCCACTGCTCGTTTTGAAATTATTGAGTTTTTCATCTAAAATTTTACAAAATATGAAATAAATAATAAAACAAATTCGAAATTCCAAATCGGAGCTTCCGGGTGGCCACGTTTGAGTGTACTCCTGTATTACTCAAAATTTGAAGACTGTAGGTACACTCGTTTTTTCCCGAGTACGAGAAACATACATAGATTCATGCAAATTGTTCATTATTTAGTTTCTCTAACTATAATACATGCGATAATATTTGGTGGCAATAATTTCAAAAAAAAAATAAATATTTAAGTGCTTTAACTCAAAAGCCGTTTCAAGACAAATAGCCTTTTGGGCTAATGACCCTTTGGCATTACAAATAAACAAACTGTGAAATTTATCGAAGTAAAATCGCCGAGTAAACAAAAAATAATTACAAACATAAGCGATCTTATATTTCACAATTATTTTTGCCCACTATAATCACACCCGTTGTTTGCAACTGCAAAAAAAATTACAGATCAGTGCGTTGAATTTCTAGCAAATTTCTGCTTCTAACAATCAGTTTTTATTTGTCACAGCAAAACAATCCTAAACGAAAATGAACTAATCGTGAGTACGTCTAATAAAATAAATTAAAAAAAAAAAAAAAAAAAACTTAAATGTTTCAGATTTTAAATTACGTCCAAAGGGGCGTTTTTTAACGTTTTGTGTGTTACCTTTATTTATTAAATATCATGTTCTTTGCACTTAAACCATAAAATTTAGTTATATAGCAATGTCGCAAAATAATTTTAAAATGAGCCTATCTTTAGAATTTCCGATACACAGTTCGACGCGCTGGAGATAAAAAGGTTTTTCCCCCCGTAGAGTGTTGCCATTGCTCGCTTTTAAATCGTTGACTTTGATACTCAAAAATTCGTTAACGTTTTCAAAATATGAATTCGATAATAAAACAAATTCCAAATTTTGGATTTCATATGCCCATATTCGCAGTAGGATTACGTCATTAAAAATTCGATGGCTCTAGATACCGTTGCTTTATGAGAATGCAACAAATATGCATACATTTATTCAGATTTTTCATTATTTAATTTCTTCAAGTAGAATGCAGGACTCTAACATTTGCTGGCAACAGTTTGAAAAGTGAAACGGACATTTATAGTGAATCAACGCAAAATGCCAAAACGAAAGTAATAGTCCTTCGGGACTCAAATCCCTTTGGACTAATTATCTTATTATTTTCCTCCTCCTTCCAGCATGCCTTCGTGGTGTAACGGTTAGCACACTCGGCGCGTATTGGAAAGGTTCAGGTTCGAGTCCCGGCGAGAGGATTGTTTATTTTTCATGTACTTCTGCTTCAAAAATACCTGATGCCTCTACACTATGTTTAAACGAAATATTTTGCTACTTCATATTGTAGTATGTTTTGTAAACATCAGCATGTTTTTTATCCGGGCACTAGCCATTTCTGGGCTTTCGCCCCCTACTAAGACCGGAAGCGGTGGTCATTTTATTTTGGAGGCACCAAATATGCGGCCACCGTGGCCTCTTATTAAGAGACACAGTTTACATCCATGCCTACTCCGGGATTCGAAACCGGGCCCTTTGGTACCTCAGTAGGCTCCGGTAGCCACTGTATCGTCTGAACGGCTCAACATTTATTTCACTCTCAAGAAAGGTATACTGTATTTCTGTGGTTTAAAGGAAAGAAGCGTACAAATTCAGCATTAGATTGACTTCTCCAGAAATTAAAGATACGTTATTAACTGATGTGATTGAATAAATATTTTTATACAATTAGTTAAAAACAAATCATATAATAAAAAGAGTTTTTTTCTTTATGCCAGATTTATAAAAACATAACATTAAAAAACGCGCTTACATTTACACGCACAAAGCCAGAGATTTCAGAATTAAATTAAGGAAGATAAAAGTTTTATCGATGGGAAAATCAACTCACAGAGTAATTATTTTGTAAATGTTGACGATTACAGATTGTGCTTTTAATAAACGGAATTCTTTTAAAAGTTATCGTTCGAAATCTATTTGAATTTACTTGGCTTTAGTTTCAAAAACTCAGTAATGCCATTTTCCTTCACAAATTAAACTCACAAAAATACATTATTTGGGAGAGAACATGAATATTAAATAAGGAGCTTAGCTAGATCATTAGGCTCTTGACAGCAACAACAAATCATTAGGCTGGGCATTGCTTATTATTTTTCTCATGGAGTTTATCGATTGTAAAAATAGAAAGATGCAATGTTTATTTTCATAAAAATACTTCCTCAGAGCAATGTAAAACAGCGGTTACTTATGAGCATTTTAACTATAACAAAGCTCATAAAGTAAAATAAAAGTAATATTTGAACCAGAAATAAATGAATACGCTCTTTAGTTATAAGCAACCTCTATCAATCTTTTGATTATTGCTTTAGAGCAGCGGTTCTCAACCTTTTGACTAACGCGTACCATGTAAACAAAAATTGAAAACCTTCAGTACCACCACACCCCCACCACTCTTGAACAAACCTCGTATCGCATAAATTTACGGGTATTAGAGAAAAACCTCAATCAAGACGTTGAGGTTTTAATTTTTGAATACAATAGTTAAAAATATTTTGCTTCTTAGCGAACCACCTATTCTTCTCTTGCGTACCACCGGTTAAGAACCCATGCTTTATACTATTATCATCCAAGATTTTGCGATACAATAACATTTCCAATCACTTCTGGAACTTACAGACCCAGAAACCGCCCAGACATATAGTGTTGGGGACGCCTACTGTAGTACCGAAGGTCACGGGTTCCAATCCAGAAGACGGCATGGATGTTTGTGAATGCTCAGTGTCTTTGCAACATATGGGACACTATAAATATATGGCGAGCCGAAAGTCCTCGTGTGGCATGGCGATAGAGGAAGGGGGGAGACCACCGGACGCCCCCCCCCGCGAGGTGCTTTCCCTCAAAATTAGAGTGGAAGTAGAAGTGAGGTTGTGGCAACCATTCATCCATGAAATTAGATGGAAAGGATAACAACATAAAGAAACATCAGGTATGTTAAGACCAGTTTTTTAATGAAAAATTAGCAATCGCCTTCGCCGGGAATCGAACCACGGACCTCTGGAATACCGGCCCAGCGTGCAGAAACACCGCTACACCACGAAGGCACGCTAGGAAGGCGGGAGAAATACACTCTTTTGCAAAAAAATCGAAGCACCAAGAAGGACTTTGGTGATCGTGATGAAATTTGGTATGCAGAAACATCTTGATCGTAATGAATAATGTTCTTTCAATCTCTCTCCCGTCTTTAGTTCAGATTCCAAGAACACCAAGTGAATAAAGTAATAGCAAATGTAACTAAACGTTCACTACGATTTGGTAGATTAAAAATTAACACTTTAACAAAACTCTGCTGTTTGTGCTTGCGAATATAATAATCTGCAAATCAGGTGGTAATTTAGAAATCTGTAGGGTTGTTGTTATAACTGGAAAATAGATCCTGCAGCCCATACTAAAATAGCAAGTTATCGTTATGTCTTCAGCAACTCACAAAATACAGAAGAAGGCTTAAATAACATTTTAATTTTACTTTCAGTTTAAACATAAACTCACAACTTCCATAACTTGTAGATAGTTTAAATTAACAACAGAACATTACAGAACAGAATTCAATTGGAACGCAGATAACGCAATCTAGAACTATACGTTAAATATAATAAGCTGACTCATATATTTTACCGGCGGTTACTTAAGCCATCGGCTAGTAAGAATGCTAAAGCCGAAATATAATTTTAAATAGTTCGGTTTATGTGATTATGGGGAAAGCATTCGAGGGTTATCTACTTATTGGATATGGATGTCTTCGTGAAGCACATTCTAAGGAAGCGAAGTATTCTAAGAAAAAGTGGCTTGTATACACGTTTATGCATGGGGAAAACTAAGAAAACACCCATACAAACAGACCGTTTGCCGAGTTAATTACATTTAAAACTCAAAACCTTAATAATTTTTAGTTAATTAATGGATGGGGAATGGTTTGTCACAAAATTTCAATTCATCAAGTTTCTTACTTCCATGGAAGATTTTTTGTTTGCTTGTTTTCGTTTTTTAGTGGCTGAGAGTCAACCAAGTGCTTTTTTAGTAAACTGCTTTAATTGTATGAAGCTAAAAATTAATTATTTCCTTCGAGAGTTTTAAGGGTTTTCAAAAAATGAGATATTTTACATCCGCTATTATTTAATGCATTACCTCGAGAAGTAAGGTAAATAAAATTTTTATAAATGATAGCAGTCAATAGTTAAGGCATCGTGATAAGAAGTTAATTCATTGTGTACTTTTTAGTTACTTTTATCTTTAAAGATATATATTGCAGTAGCCATATTTCATCTTCTGAAGTGAATACTTTTCCTACGAGGAATAATTGTTTTAATCTCTCTGAATAAATGTACATAGTAATTACTGGGAAGGAAATTAAGCTGAGAAATGCTGAGATGAGAGTTAATATTGTTGTATATAAATTCATATACACAGAGTGGCGTATATTTTAATATTGTATGTGACAAACATAAATTAATTTCGTACAATATAATTTAGTTTATAATACTCTTGCTCGTTACGGATTCGTGATGCATATAAACAACTATGAATACTCCAGCTGGGATGCAGATATAACAAAAATTCTCCTTAGCGCAAGAGAAATAAGGCAAATAACGAATATCGCTTTCAGAGTAAATTCTAAACCATAATTCTGATTTCATGGAAAATTGAGCTAATTCCTTAAACCTAGTTCCGTGAATCCCCTTGCTGCCGCCGTTCAAAAGAGCCATTTACACAGGGTAACCAAATCCTCTAGTAGCTTCCAGGAAAATCATTTAGAGGGTATCAAAAATCCGTTTTCTTGAAATATCCAGAAATTCGCCAAGTTAGAGACATACCTTCAGATGTCTCTAACACGCCGATAAAAAATTTCGACAAGGTCGGTCAGGAAATTTTTGCCTGTATCTTCGACTTCTAATTCAAGTATTTTCACAATTTAAAGGTTAATCAATAATTAATTCGGAATCATGATATTTAGTAGAATCATGATAGAATATTTTAGAATCATGATATTAGCTCGCCAGACGAGCGGGCTGCGGCCAAAGCAATGTTTATAAGTTCTATGTACTGAAAATCTGAAAATTTGCTATTCAAGCAAATGCACTTTATACAAAGTTGCGGCCAAAGCAAAATTAACGAGTTCTGTGTACACCTGAAAAGAAAATACACAAAAACATTCCAGTATAAATGAAATCAGGTTCATTCTTTCCAAGCAACGACCAGTTAGTAAAGTGTTTATTTTTTTTCCCAAACCAGGAAACTGAATTCGAAATTCGTTGTTTTATATATTTTACATACCTATTTATAGGGAATTCCAGATTTTAGTGGTTTTGAATTTTATTTCTTTCGTGTCTTTGAGGATTTGGCTTCTAAATTTCTTACCTTTTGATTTTCATTGATTTCATTGATTTTACATATATATATATATATATGGTGTGTATGCGAAATATGTATGTTATATTTGGTACTTTTCCGGTTCGCCGGCGCAAATCTCGCCAAGCAGACTTTGTTGGTGACAGCATACACTACACACATAAAAACTGTTAACAAATGTTAGTTCTAAGAATTTTTTATTTTAATATGGTTTAGAATTTTGTAATTAGCCAATAAATTTGTAAAACGACGTTAATTTAAGAATTTACTATGCTTTCATGGCTCAACAAATTCTGATTCGCCGGTTCTTATCACGTGACCCCAAGTGATCTCATCTCACGTAAACTACGCTAGAAAAATCTAATTCTCTCAGTAATTATCTACATTAATTTTAAGTTAAACCTTAATTTGGAATAATAGTTTAAATGCAAGAATTATTTAAATTCGTACGAATAGCCTACTGAGAAATTATGCAAAACCGCAGTGCTTTACTTCGACAGTGCATTCTCATTAGAATAGATGAATTTAACCCTTGATTTTGCCTTTCTATATTTTCGCCTTCCTGTGAGCGTTGTGATTGCATCCTAATTGACTTAATTACCTCGAATGGTCTTAGGGCATAAAATTTAACTATCTTGTAAAAATTTCTATGTAATTGTATGCCAGCATTGAAAGAAACAATCAGTCTGATAAGAAACAATGGCTGCGACTTCTTTTGAAAATGAAGCGTAAAAGGTTACCAGCGAAGATATTCCGTTTGGCATCAGTTGTACCATTATTGGAGATTTTATCATTTGTGCCAGCAAAACGGAAAAGTACCTTATGTTTTAATCATTTGTTTTATATCAGCCATGTTTGCTCTGATTCGAAGATTACAGTCTCACAACAAATAGTTTTAAAACTGACCATTTTTAAGCATTACTAATGCAGCGGTATAGCAATGTCACGACGCACACACAAATAAGAAAGAGTGGACTAAATCACATGCTTTTAAACCATCATCGAATAATGAAATAGAATCTTCAATTTGGCACCTTAAGATTTTTAATTCAGCTAAGGAATTTCATTGCTAGCTGACCGTAATATTTCTATTTTAAGATGATTTTCTGTATGTTTGGAATTCAAGAAGCAGTTTGCAACGTTTATTGAATTTCAGCAAGTATTGCGTTTTACCAGAATTTCGCTATCCTGCACTGTATAAGAGAATACAAAACAGAAATAATATCTGCACGATAAAATTCTTCTTTACAGTTTTTTCGAGAAAATGTAAATCAGTTATTTTATTTATGTACCAGGTTCATATTTCTAAGCTACCAAAATTTTGGATGTATTCTATCCCAAGAACTTCGCTTTATTATTTACAACATGTGTTATAACAGAAAAATTTGTTTTTAGAAAACGTACAAAAAAGGTATTCGCGGAAAACTAAAAAACATCTGAAAAAGAGCTATTCTTCCTTTTTCTGACTAAAGTCTTCAGCAGTTTTTTGTATAAAATACTCCAGCAGTAAAAGATGCTGAAACTTCCAGAAATATATGAATCATCGGCTGGTTCGATGACGGAAAGATATACAAGAAAGAAAGTTTTTTTTAAACGAATTTGCAAAGCTATTTTTCTCGATGCATTGAACCAAAGGTATTGGGGTTCGTTCACCTGCTTCGAGCTATTATTTATGTAGACAAGAAAAGCCTCTTGAAGTGAAAACTTGCACTTATGTAACGGAATCCGAGGGATTTTATTTTTTTCGAATAAAGCGGCTTCTTAAAAATCCACAAATTCACACAATATAGATATGCTCTAGTTTGATTTATTTTTTTTATTATTTATCAGTACGTGATCATTTGCATATTAATATGCTACAAAAGTTTTTAGTTAAAGTAAATTAAACGCAAAAACTAAATGTAAATTACGAAACGTAAAATAAACGTATCAACATGTTTTAAAGTAATTTAATATAAAATGTTGCTTTTTACGTTAAATTTATACCTCTGTTCGTTTAGTTTTATACATCGTGTACTTTAAAAGATTTAAACAATGGGTTTATTAAACTCAGGGTTAACATAAAGTGACCCGATGTCCGGACTTTTAACAATTTGTCCCGCAGCTTTTTAAAAAAGTCCCGATTTTTAGGAAGAATGCACGGCAAGCTACGGAATATAGTAAAGCAAGAACTTAATTGGAATGTGCAAAAATCATTCGATCATATTACTCAAATTTTTCCATACAGTAGTATTTCTGAAAATGATCTCTTTAATTAGACATTATTAAAAAATATATAGATAAGGAAAAGGTTAAATCTTGGACATCATCAAAAATCACAATAGAGAAGAAATAGCTAGAAATATTTCCTCATTTTGAAACAAACCATGTTCCATACAATAATGCACTCAAAACTGTGAAATATCCCAGGAACTAATGCTGTGACAGCACTTTTTTTTCTACGGTAAATAAAGTGCAGACATCAGAAAAAACACAAATGAGTGTTGAGACTTTGAAGGCCATTTTATGTGTGAAATATAATTTAACAAATTCTTGTGAGAAATGTCATGACCTTTCAAACAACAACAACAATCTATTAACAAAATTCACTCAAACGAAAAATATGCCAAAGAAAGAATAAAATAACACATTATTTCTTTTAATTAAAATAATACATAATTTCTTTTAATCTATTTGTAAATTGTACTTTGTTGAAATTTAAAAATATATTACAATACTATTTTTTGTTCTATGAAAATTTGTGCTGCTCTGTATAGACCAAATGTTTAATCGCCCTCCCCCCGTCAATGGTGTCCCGCTTTACTAATGTTAAAATCTGATCACCTTAGTTAACATAAAATGGCCTGAATTTTGCTATACTTCAGGCCTTATACATTACTTGTGATGATATTTTCGTCGATAACAGATGCTTAAATTTCAACGTTGGCAAAAGTAGTCCAAGACCATGCAGACAATAAACTAAGCTACAAGCTGGCTCAACTACCATATTTACTCGCGCAATAGTCGCCCTCGCAGGGCTATAGTCGCACCCCCGTTTTAAAGCATAAAAAAAAAAAAAAAAAAAAAAAAAAAAAAAAATCATCAGAAGTGTACAATATCGTGCAGTAGATTTCCCCGCATAATAGTAGAACCGGTGCGAAAAAAGGGCGACTATTACGCGAGAAAATACGGTAATCAACTAACTTGATCTGGCGCATAAGTTTTAAAGTAATCGGCTTCGAGAGAATGCAACGAAATAGTTTTAGTTAGATAGAGCTAGCAAATGTCGAAAATCCATCTAAAATATTTGAGATTGTCACATTTAAAATTTGATCTATGAAACATTTGGTACTTCCGTATTAACGCCACCGCAGCAGAAGTTGCGCTGATGCGCCAATAAAGAGCAATCCTGTTGTTCGCACGCAGTTATCTTTTGGATTTCTTTTTGCCTTGTTGTTTGCCGATTTTTGACGCCCTTTTTTTAGTGCTACGAAAATGCGCCTTTGAGATTTGCCAAATACAGAAGAAGATGTAATGTTATTTTTTCAGGAGCGAAATATTTTGCCAAGAAACGAAAATGTACCAATTCGCATGATATGAAACTTTATTTTGGTTAAAGTACGTTTTGGAAATGTAATTTAAGACAGTGTGATCATCAAGTGGGACTTTGAAAAGACAACTGGTTTGAGAGAAGCAGAATTCCATTTTGTTCAGCTTTGAGATTCATATACTGCTGGTACGAGGAGTTGACGTCAATTAAATATTGTGAAACGCAACTTGATTTATCGGATAAAACTGTAATAGATTGGAACAATTACATGCGTGAATTATGCGTCTTGGATATGGCGAATAAACCAAGCAAGAAGGTAGGTGGACCAGACGGCATTGTGGAAATTGATGAAAGTTTGCTAAGCGTAAAAATAATTGTGGTCGAGTAATACCCGAACAGCGGGTTTTTGATGGTATATGTAGAGAGACAAAAGATTCTTTTATTGTCACCATTCCTAACAGAACTGGCTAAGCTTCTTAATAAAATTATTGGAAACATTGCAGATGGTAGCACAATTTATTCTGACAGTTGGAAAGGTTACCAAACAAATAGAATAGAAAAAGAAGGATTCCTAGATGCTGAAGTTAATCATTAAATATAATTTTATTGATATTACAGGAGTTCATACTCAAACAGTTGAGAGAATGTGGGGTAGTGCTAAATGGAGGAACAAGAGATACAGGGGACAGCGAGACATAATTTAGAATCTTACTTAGCAGAGTTCATATGGAGACATATCAGGTCAAAGAAAATAGAGTCTGTTTTGAATCTATGTTGAACTCTATATCGGCCCATTTTCTACCAAAATCCGATTGACTACTTTGGTTTTAAATAAAGTGTTTGATTTTAAATAAAGTGTTTTAATTTACGATTTGTCACAAAAATTTTAGGTGTAGATTGGCGGCACTTAAAAACCGCCAAATATGCAGCTGAGGTGGCGTTAATACGTAAGCACCAAACATTTCACATATTTGTCTTCCAAAATTAACCATCAAAATGATATTAATGCTGAAATCAGAAAAGGGATCATTGCTTCTTTGGTTTAACACATCTTCTGAAATTCCATCTAATAAAGAGAAGGTCAAAATTCTGTTATACGAGCCACTGATAAAATCAATCTTAACCTATGCTTAGGAGACGTTGATTTCGACTACGAGGGAAGAAAGAACCTTGGCGATCTTTGAAAAGAAGCTTCTAAGAACTATTTTTGCTGCTATTTAGGAGAATGATATATGGCGTAAACGAAATTATAATGATGAGGATATTATTAAATCCACAAAATTAAGTAGAATGAGATGGACAGTTTACCTCCTAGGAACGAATACACAGAGAACGGTCCTTTAAGTCTTTAACGCAACTTAAGGGGACATATAACATAAAAATTTTCAAATATTCAAATTTTCAATTTTGGGCTAAAAAAACAAAGTATTCTGAGACGATTCGAAAAATATATAATTTATCCATGTTTAGAAATTTTATGACCGAAATCTTTCATTACAAAATGTAAACAACAAGCACTAGCAAGCTGACCAGTTGAGAAAGATGTCTGGTGTGGCAACAATAAAGCCATATCAGCTGGTAAAAAATATGTTCATAAACATTATGAAAAAGAAATGAGTCGGAGAAGGCATGAATGTTTGTAAATGTATAATGTTCATGCGGTATGGAAGCACTCGAAATATGCGGCGAGCAGAAAGTTGTCTCGAGAGGTGGGTGATAGGGGAAGAAGGGTGGGAGACCTTCGGACCCGTCTCTCTTGGGGTGCTTCCCATCAAACCTAGAGGCGGATCTGAGCTAAATGGCACTTTCACCTGTCAGGTGCTGAAGGCTGTTGCCAATGACAGGTGCTCCTTGTGCTGTTATACGTTAAACAAGTGAACAACAACAACCCAAAATCCGAATGAAAGTTTTAATAATTGCAATCCAGACACGCATACCAAAAACTGTTTTTGTGAGTGACATCACTTTAAAATTAGCTTTATTAGATGCGGTAATATGTTTTAATGATGGTGTACAAAGTGGCAATAAGTAATGGAATTATTGGGAATACAACCAGGGTTTTATACGGTAAAGTTCTTGGGAATATAGATTGCGATAGAATTCGCGAGGCGCATTTCGCTTACCAAAAACTTTCTAAAATGGCCAGAAAGAAACATAAGTTAATAACACTAAAACAACTAGATATAGAAATGTCAGTTCAAGATGATAATGGTGCAGGAAAATAAAAAAAATGTTTAAATGATTTTTGTTTATAAATTATTAGTGTTTAAATTGTTTTTTCGGCTTTTCTCAATTTTTTTTTCTACTTTCGGTACACTTTTCTTGAAAACTATTCAGCCTAGAACATTTAAATTTTCCACAGTTGTTTATCTTAAGTATTTCTTTGAAACTACTCAGGATATCACATTTATGATCATTAGTTTTGGATATATTAAAAATTTAATACCATTTTTGGTTGATCTTTGAATTATGGTAACTTGGCGATTTTTTGGCGAAAATTTGGCGACCAACTCTGTTACAGCAACCCTCTATTTTTTTTCCCCCGCCGCCATTTTGTCTTCACGAAGTAAAGACATGTTTCTTTTCTTTTTATTTACTCAACACTTTTTTCCAACAATCTACTAGCCGAATTACACTTATGCTAGAAATTTTATGTAACAAAACTGCTTAATCATGACAAAGATTAACTGCAAAATTGGGGAAAAGTGCACAATCGCAAACTCCTTGCGCGTTTTTCAGAATAGCACATACACATAAACCATTTACACGTCGACTTATTTTTACTTAAAAAAACATCCCAGAATTGCACAAAAATGGCATTTTTGGTGAAACTGAGTCAATCGCAAATTTGAACTGTAAGCAATATTGTCTACTATTTAATATTTGTCAAGTTTTTTATTTTCTAATTATTCAACCCCATGTACATTCACATGTTGTGCACTGGCCATTTTATTATGTGTAGAATTGTTTAAAACTAACTGAACATTGTAACAATCTCATCACAGTTTTGTGAATTGCCACATGCTGCTACATTTTTATTTTGGGGTTTTAATTATTAATAACATTAAATAGTAGAAACCTTAATTTTTTTTAATGCTAACTAGCTTTACATACCTGGTAAAGGTAGCTGGTATTCCTGTACCTTGAATTAGGCTTACTTGTACATTATGTAAACTTGTATTTTATGCCAATCAGTCCCCCTCCCCACGCATGTTGACGTCAGCATTTATTCGTATTCCTTACATTTTACAGCAATAATTCATAAGTTTGTCTTATGGATATCCGAGATATGAAGAAATATGTAAAGAACACGTCCCCCCCTACGGGGGCGAATTTTGAAAACATTTGAAATTGGTTTTTAGGTATTCATATTCCATACATTTTAAAGCAAGAATTTTATGTACATCTGTTTCTTCCTTATATGAAAAAACAAAAACACGTTTTGCCCGCCGAATCTTAAAATATCGCTTCTTAAATAACATCTTCGGTACAAAAGGAATAAGATCTTAAGTTTTGATATCTCTAATAGCTTTGGGCGATGATCTGTAGGTGAATAAATCAGGAATTCTTCCTTTATGTATAGATTTATAATAAAACATATGAACAAATAAATATGTATACCAATTAAAAAGAAAACTATTTCAGAAAAACTAATAAAAGAGATTATTTTACACTCAGTAATGCGCACTAAGTTCGCAACGTTTTAAACGCGTGGCGTTTTAAAAAAATCGGCTTTGACCACGCCGAAATTTTTGGAGTAAACACGCTGCACGTGAATCTGCGCAAATGATCAGCGAGAAATCAGGAGGAAACTAGCATCTGAGGGGCTAGACGCTTGTGCCTCGTGCCCGTAGCGTGGTTGCAGTAGTCCGAGATGGAAGCTCTTATTCCTTCTCCTGCCGCCTGCGAGGTTGGGTCAGTGATAAAGTTCTTGAATGAAGTACTGCGCCAATTGAAAATCATTGTCAGGTCTATGGGACAAACATCATGAGTAAAGCAGATGATGCATCGTTGGTCTAGGCAGTTTTCAGAATGTCGTCAAAGTGCTCATAATGAAGAGTGCAGTGGCAGACAGTCCCTCATCAACGATGATCTTGTTGAGCTTGTGCGGCAGCTTCTGATGGAAAACCTTCGCTTCACGATTCCGAAGCTGAGCAGCCATTTTCTGCAGATATCAATCCTTGTTGCAAGAGATTGTCACTAAGCACCTGCTGTTCAAAAAAATTGTGTGCCAGGTGGGTGACGAAAAACCCGACATCTGAACACAAAATTGAACGCTTAGGAGCAGCACTGACATTTCTGTAACGGTATCACGATGACGGCGACAAGTTCCTCGATGGAATCGTCACGGGCAATCAGACTTGGATTCTGCACTTCACTGCGGAAACCAAGCAGCAGTCAATGCATTGGCAGCATAGTGGATCTCCAGTCGGGACAAAATTCAAACAGACGCTAACGGTACGCAAAGTGATGTGCACAGTGTTCTGGGACAAGAGGGGCATTCGGCTCATTGAGTTCCTTCCACGTGGTGAAACAGTAAACGCTGACCGTTACTGTGAAACACTGCGGAAATTGTGACGAGTCATTTGAAACAAGAGGCGTGGAATGCTTACTGCAGGTTTTGTGCTCCTATATCTGAATAAAGTGTTACCTTTACAGAAAAGTAACAATTTATTCAGATATATATATATATATTAAAATAAACTATAAACAATAAATAACAGTGACTAAATAATATATAAACAAAACAGCCGCTGATTCATAATTAGCCATTTAAAGATTTTTTAATTCCATGTGCCTGGGCAAATATTTCCTCCATAATATCTTTAATTTTTGCTTTTCTATGTTCATCAATAGTAATGACTTCAAATTAGCTTGCTTCATTGCACTCCTTAATCTACTTTTTACAATTTTTTATTTTGAAAAATTTCTTTCACATTCATCGTTATAGATAGGGCGAGTACAAACGTATAAGCAAAAAAGACATTGGCATACACAATACTACATAAATTATATTTCAAGAGTAATTTATATGCACACAAGAAATTGCATTTAGCTTTGGATGAATGGATGAATGCTCATGAATAGATAGAGCTTTTTCTCTTTCTGACTCAATATTAGATTCAGAATAATGATTTTCAAATGAATTTTTTATTATTTTACATTTAATTACTAGGTCCTGATATTCGTCCTTAAGAATTTTAACCGGCTGTTACACCTGCATAATACTCTAATAATATAGAAAAATAGTCGAAAGTGTTCGGCGACAATGGCTTCAAAACGTTTTGGGGATCGAGAAGTGATATGTCTTGATACAACTTCCTATGCCCTTTAAACCTACTATTCATCGATTAAATGGCGTTATCCAATATAAAAGTAAAGACAATAACTTGTTTGATAGAGCACTGAATCTTAAGGATGTCTAAAGTGTGAAGAAATATATGAAAAACATGTTTTGCCCCTGTGGCGACTTGCCTATTACAACGCTGCCAGTCTGGTAACACATAACATTGAAAGACAAAATAATATTTATTCTATTCTATTGTTATGATTATTAACGATCTGTCTCACTTATTGTACTACCTTAATAAAAATTGTATTACCACAGCCCTCTACCCCCTTGGGGGCCGAATTCTCAAGGGTAGGGACCTTGGGGGTCGAACTTCTGAAACTGGTTTTTAAGTATTCATGTTCCATACATTTTAAAGCAAGACTGTTGTGTACATCTGTTTCTTCCTTATATGAAAAAACGTAAAAACATGTTTTGCCCTCCTCTCCTTGGGTGCCGAAATTCAAAAATCTCTTCTTAAATGACGCCTTCAGTAGACAAGAAATTAGCTCCTAGTTTTTGATATCTGCATCTGTAATAGCTTTGGGCGATGATGTATAGACGAATGAATAAATAAATAAATATCAGGAATTCTTTTATATATAGATTTATAATTAAACAAAACGGTGCAAAAGGGAAAACACAAATCAAAATAATATATTATTTGATAGAAAATGAGAAACAACCAAAAATCAATATCAAATTAATTTGCACTGAGTAATGCGCAGCACTTTTGTAACTTAACGCCACGGCGTCGGTGCCAGCTGATTCTTTTCTGCATGCCGAGCTCCCTGACATAAACACGCTGCGCGTGGAGGTTACACCTCCTTGATCTGCACAAATGATCAGGGATGAATCAGGAGGAAACTAGCATCTGAGGGGCTAGACGCTTGTTTAATTATCTGTCCAATTCTGGTGTGCCCTGTACCACAGCAAACACCTTCCCCGACGAGCAGGCGTTAATGGTATACACCGTACAGGTCGTCGTACAAAGAGACCACCATTGTGCAGCCTTCTGGCCATGGTAACACGCCTGTTCTGTATGTCTTGAGATTTTTCCCGCTGTTTGCTGTTTCTTCTTGCCTACAGGGCAATATAACGCTCTTCCGTTGTTGTGGTTGCTCGAGGACGAGATGTCGTCTAACAGATTTTATTCTTCCACATTTCGCACTGATGCAGCATCTTGACGTCGTTTAAACTGATATATGCCGTGCAATAGCTTCTCCAAAATGCTGATCTAACAACTCCAGTGATTTTTACACCCATCCGACACTCCCTCATTATGTCTAGCTGCAAATATGAGCATGTGTTAATGTAACTGCGCAAAAAAATATGACAGTTCTGTACGACTTCTGCTGGGCCGATTGACGAAATTCAAACTGCGCTTGTCATGTTTCGAAAGCTCGTCTTAGGACATAGATTTATTTATAGCATTACTCTAGCGTAGGTATTTTGAAATAAAGCCGGACTTTTCCTGAAATAACATATAAATTTTTTCCCATACTTCGATTTTACAAGTCAAATTATGCTTAGGTACTAAATTTTGTAATTTTTGGAGAGAAATTTAAAAATTTATGTCGGCGCATTTTTTTTTTCAGTTTGCGCCAAGAGTAATTCATTTGGCGGAATTCTTAATTTATACAAGTAGTAACCTACTTATTTTCCTTTTTTTTTTCATTGATACAATGGTATACACCGTACAGGAAAAGAAGTCTATCGTTCATCCTTTCAAATAATTTTAACAAAGTGTGTAAACCAGATTTTCGTTACTATCGCTTATATTAAATATGCCAAACTTCAAAACGCACAAAATGTAAAGCCGGATATCTTCAGAAATTTTGAATAAAGAACTAATTGTTTGCAGGTGTACCTAGAAAGATGATGTTACATTAAGATGATGTCAAACGTTTTATTGGTTATAATGTAAAATGTTTTCGAAAAATTTAGAAAATTTATTTTAAAAACATATTTAAAAATAAAACAAAAAAAAAAAAAAAAAAAATGTGCGAATTATATTTGGCCTAAATTTCGATTTCTGGAAGAAGGAATCAAGTAAGTGTAATAAGAAAAATCTATATTAATAAATATATATCAAATTTAATTAATGTCAAGGAGCTAAAATTTTGAGAGCTACGTTTTTAAAAACTACTTGTGCGATTTATAGAAAACTTGCACTTTGGCATTATTTGAATCATAGAATCGAAATGTGGTTCGTGTGTATGTGTGTGTATTTAATTATGGCAAAGCACACTAGGGCTATCTGCCTAAGGGGAGGGATGCCTTCGTGGAGGACTTTCTAAGGGAAACTGGCTCGTATATACGTTACACATGGGGGAACCACGAAAACGCCCATGCAGCCAGCCTGTTCGCGGGATTCGAACCTCGGACCGAACTACCAGCGACTTTACCGCTCGGCCGCTGGTGGGCTTAATGCACATAATGTTTTTGTGGATAAACATAATGTATTATATATTAAAGTAAAAGACAAACAAAATTATCAACTGATTAAATATTGCTTAGTTCTTCATATAAGTCCCTACAATTGTCTGTAATAGATTCAGAAAATTCAGATCTAATGAAATTTTAATAAGAAAATTTAATATGAACAAAAATAATTAAATAAAAAAGATCATAAAATTTGATAAAAAAATAATAAAATTTAGATGAAGTAAGATATTACAGAAACATTATTCTGAAATTCACTAGGGGTGAGAAATACAGTTTGCACAATTTAGCTTTCATTAATTCAATAGCTTCATTTATTGCCGGAAAAGTCTATAGTAAAAGTTAAAACCGGAAAATTTGATATTCTGTAGAGAGCCGTGCTGAATAACCGGTGAGCTGGTAGCTATTATAATCTAAAAGTTTTTCATTATTCTAATAATCTAAATAAAAGAAATTTAAGGATCAGTCATTTTTCAGTTAGACGTTATAGATATTCTGGAAAAAAAGATTAAAATAAGCAAAATATTTTCAGTCCAAGATATCCACAAAGTTCGCTATATCCGTTTTTAATTATATTTAGAATTTTGCTACAGCCGCATAAAGTAACATTTAAGTGTATAGAAAATTAAACAGGACCGAAATGTTAAATCGTTATAAGCGGTTCGCTATTCATGGTTTCAGTGTATTTAAAAGAGCTGTAGGTAAAATTAAACTCAAAGTAAAAAATCGACATTTTGAACTTTTTTTAAATACGGTAGCCTTTAAATATCCAAAACGCAGTTGATAAAGTATCATAATGTTATTCAGAACATATTTAAATAACTATGCTTTTAAAGCAGCATTTAGTTTCAAAAACTGAAGCATTACATATGACAACTTTTAGTCAAAATAATTTTAACTAGAGATGTAAGAAAAAATAAATTTCTTCAAATCCGATTCTGAAGAGAAAATTTCTTGAAATCCCTCTAAACGTTCAAATTTGATAACTTTAGAATACTTTTTTTAAGATTAATTGTAACGGAAGGAGCTTTCCTTAATACTCACTGACCAGTAAAGCCGTATAGCCAAAAATATTTTCTTGACGCCTTTAAGAAAATATGTATATAACCGGAAGTATGTATACCCCGAATCTTGAAATATGTCCAAGAAATTAAAGCAATATATTAAAAGTACATAAATCATCAGGATAAAAGTACATAAATCAACAGGAGCATCTTGGAATTAATATCAAGAAAATACCTTTTTCTCATGGTAATTTTGAAAAATATGCTTTCTTAGCGAAACCCTGTACCTATCAAAGTTTTAACTGAAGAAAAATTTAAACTGTGGATTTAGTAAAAATAGTCTTTATACCATTATTAAAAGATACAAATGAAAGTTTTATTTTATTTTCCTAGCGCTTAAATTTTACTCTGGCAGCAACCTCCCCTTCAAACTCTCATTTTCAACCCACGCTTTCTTGCCAGAATGAGATTTTAGTTTCGCGTTTTGTGCAAAGTAGGATAGGAATGATGAGGTGTGTTTCTTCAAACAGAGCGTGTTCAGCCTTTCGGCCATGTTGTTTCGTTACTAGTTGAAGCTTGTTATTTTACGGCACTGCATATTATTTGCCGGTTAACCTACGTTAGTTGTATGAGCCAAGAGCCAACTACGCGTTAAATTATCTCTGTGCAGCTTCGGCTGGTTATTCAACTTTTTATTAGTTTTAATCTTTCTTTCTATTTTGAATTACCGTCAAAATTGTTCGCGTGATACTGTACGCACGAGAAGTTTCGTCTGTGAAACTTTCTTCAGTGAATCTTTTCACTCTTCTTCTTGCAGTGTTTCTGACATATCAGAAATTAGCGAATAATACCTTTACAGTTCTATTAAGCTGTAGCTTTTAAGTAAGCTTAATTCAACTAGAATCTTATAGTTTGCGCCAGAAACGTTTACGAGCCATGTTACTGGAAAGTGGAAAATTTAGTTTGGGCTGCTCCAAGGCTTAAATATCCACCGGCGATAGTAAACCCAGTGGAGGGTTTGGGCTTCAAAGTCCGGACCATGAGGGACGCTATGAAACCCGCTGCGACTTTCGACGGAGAAGGTTCCATTATGTTGTTCCTGGAACAGATGAACTTTCATTTCGTACCATACCGTGTTTCAGAATGTTACAGTTACTACGGCAAATTTTGAAAGGCCAAGCATTAAGCTGGTATAAGGGCATAGGCAAGTTCCTGCTTCGGGAGCTACGAAGTGAAGCCTAAACTTGAAAAACGTTTAAAAATACGCTACCGAGAGCATTCCCATTTATACCAATTTGGTTCCTAAGATGAACCCTTAAATTCTAGTACTCTAATAGAATATTTAATCTGCGCAAATAAAACAGTGTAACACCATGTTAAAATATCGCTAAGAAAAGATTTTAATAATTATTCCTATTTATTATCAACTATATAAGTAATGAAAGCAGTACCTTGAAACATTAATTGCACTGGATAGTTTAGTAACATGCAAAGAACAACTGGTTTATAGCGAACTTTCATATAAAAAAGCGTTGGGTTTCATATAAAAAAGCGTTATGCATAGAAAGAAATACAATATTTTGTCGTTAGGTTGTATTGGATCGTTCAGCTCAGCAAGCAATAGGTATGAAAACTGCGATTTTCTTCTGTAACAGAACTGAAATATTTTTATGGAGAATCATTACGGAAATGGATTCTGCTTCGCGTATCTTTATTTATCTGCTAAGATTCGTATTAATATTATTACGGTTAATATTATTACGGTTCATATTCTTCTGGGTCGACTGACGAACTTTGAGTCTTTCATGTCCCGAAAGTGCAACTTAGCAAATATATTAGATTACCTAGGTATTTTGACGCAAAATCCTATTTATTCTGAAACGACATACGGATTTTTTTCCATATTTCAATTCTACGACTGGAGTTGTGCCTAATATTAAATTTTGTAAATAGGGTGAGAAATTGAAAAATTTAGTGTGGTGCACTTTTTTTGGTTTGCGCCAACAATAACTCACTTGGCAAAATCTTAATTTACTACAATCTTTCATTATTGTCGCTTATAACAAACATGCCACATTTCAAAACGCGCAAATACAGGGTGTCTCAAAAAATGTACTCACAATGTAACTGTCGCTAACATGCTGCCTTTTTTTAATTGCAGGTGTAATTAATTCATGACAGCATGGCAGGAAATCAACTTAGCTTGGGAGAGAGGAAGTTTGTCCTGAAAGAAGAACTGGAAGACCGAGAACGCCATTGAAGTGCAAAGGCGATTTCAGAAGGGGATTCGCAAAAGCGCCACGAACGTGCCGAACCATTCCTGGCATCAGAGACAGGTTTGAAGCAGATGGAAAAGTTCTGGACGACCACGGACATCCACGAGCTCTGGAAAAGAAGAGCAGACTACCCTAACCAGACTCAACCTGATCAACTGATCAACCTGATCTCAACGAAGACTATCCTGACCAAAGAGTTCAATTCTGTGTGTGGAGCGATAAGACATCTTTTAAATTAAATGGCTCCATTAATAGTCATAATTGCACATTCTGAGGGCCTTGTAAATCTACATGTAAACTAAACAGGAGTAGCAATGTGGTGTGGAATATCCGCTCTGGGACCATTTTTTAACAGATCTGTCACTGATGAGAGTTACCTAAACTTGCTTCAGGAGTTTGTCGGTCCACAAATTTCAGAG
Source organism: Stegodyphus dumicola (assembly GCF_044657685.1). Taxonomy (NCBI): domain Eukaryota; kingdom Metazoa; phylum Arthropoda; class Arachnida; order Araneae; family Eresidae; genus Stegodyphus; species Stegodyphus dumicola. The sequence goes on from NC_140774.1 coordinate 209,687,385, forward strand.
ATGTTTGGTGATGACGACAAAAATTACTTTCAGCAAGACGGAGCACCTCTGCAATACCATCACGACGCTCACTTCGACGCAGCTTTTCCAGACCCATGGATTGGAAGGAGGGGTAGCCCTGAATACCCTGCGCATTCCCCAGACATCACCCCATGGACTTCGTTTAGTGGGAATATCTAAAAGAAAGTTTATAGCACCAAACCAAGAACAATTGATGCATTGAAATTGGAAACTGAAAGACATTGTCGCGATATTCCTAACGACCTGTTCCGTGACGTTTGCGAATCCCTTGGTGTGCGTTAACAGCGTTGTTGTCTGGACAATGATAGTCATCCATTTGAACATTCAAGAACATGATTTCTTCTATTTGTCTTCTGTATTCGAAGCCTTTCCACTTCACTCTAATGTTCAGAAATAAAGTTTTCCTCGGCTAATCATTGGAATATGGTAACAGGTAGTTTGGCGATATTTTGGTAAGGCGATAAAGGTTACTAGCTAGGACTTTAGCAGTGTACATGGATAACTTCAAGAGTGTGCGCAATGCTATTTTTGTGCAATTCTGGGATGTTTTTTTAAGTGAAAATAGGTCGACGTGTACATAGATGATACCGTGTATGTGCAATTTTTAAAAAGGCGGCAAGCAGTGGGCGATTTTGCACTTTCTCCCAATTTCGCACCTAATTTTCGTCATGATTAAGCACTTTTGTTCCATAAAAGTTCTAGTATAAGCGTAATTCGGCTAGCAGATTGTTGGAAAAAATGTTAAGTAAAAAAAAAAAAAAAAAAAAAAAAAAAAAACACCTTTTTTACGTAAAAACAAAATGGCGTCCAAAACAAAACTAGCAGGTTCCTGTAGTAGGGTTGGTCGCCAAAAAATCGCCAAGTTACCATAATCCTAAGATTAACCTTTTCCTCCTCATTCGAAGTGCGACTACGTTTTTTTATAAATTCACGTATATCTTGAGAAATTTTGAATAAACTGTTAATTTATTCCAGGTATGTCTCGAAATAAATCTACTTTAAGATGATGGCGAAAATTTGATAGCTTTCAAAATAGTTATTCGAAAAATTCATAAAAGTTACTAAAAAATACAAACTTCAAACATAAACCAGAAAATACTAGGATTTTTATTTTAATTGATTCTAAATTTCGAATTCTGAATGAAGGAATGAATTAAATTTAATAAATAAAGGGAATATTTATAAATATATAGCAATTTCAATAAACATCGAGGGGAGAAAATTTTGAGAGTTTAGTTTTTAAAAATATATACTCGTGCGAATTTTACAAAACTTGACACTTTGGCATAACTTGAAACGTAGAAACCAAACATGGAAAGTAATATGTATGTGATTTCAGAAATAGTCCGATTTCGTGCCAAAGTACCCACGTTAGAATAATGCTATATGTAAATCTAATATATATTCGAAGTCGCGCTTTCGAGATATGGAAAATTCAAGTTAAATTTCGTCAATCGGCCCAATAGAACGGGGAATTCAGGACTGTTCTATTTTTTTATGCAGGGTATACAATAATGAAAACGTGAAATGTTCATTTAAGGAGTGATACGCATCCCTGAAAATAAAATATTATTTTTGCTGAAATAAACAAGAAAATTTATCCAAAAACTTTGCGCGAAAAGAAATCTCGGCGTAATTTGCTGAAAAAGCCATATTTCAGCAACGGAGTGCGATATGTTGAGGAACCAAGCTGCTCAAGCGAGGGTAAAAGGTTACTAATCAACAACGAAATAGAAAAAATTCCTCATGCTAGAAACGTATTAGCTCCTTGAAGGTAAAGAAGAATGCTTGTAGGCAGTTCAGTATGTCAAAATAAACAATACGGATAGGTTATTCGCTTATCTTAGAACACAACAATTTGTTTAGTTCTCTCATGAATATCAAGCCTCTTCTGTTTTAAAAATGACGACAGCAGCAATGTTGCTAAATGACAACTGAAAAGTTACACTTACATGTTTTATCTGTATGTATTATGTACTAAATGACAAGGGAGTACTTTTAGTAGACATCAGATATGAAATATTACTGAACTTTTAAACGTAACTTAGATTAATAAACTATATGATATTTTTTTGTACTGTAAGCACTTGATAATACTTTTGCTAGATTTCTAAAGTGAAGAAAACGTTACATAGTACAAGCGATGATGAATATGACAATTTGCTTCTCACGATCTACATCTTTTTATAATGCAACTCTTTATAAAGCATGATACTTTGGAAAAACATACTTAAGCGTTGTCTAAAATAACCCAAGATTTCCCGTAAACAAATACCTAATTAATTATTTAAAATTACTGTATGTATGCATTTTATAAACGAAACCACTCTCTGCAAGTACTGTGTAAATACATCTAATAGAGTCGTACAACGAAAAGTTTAAACAGGAATAATTTATGAATTTATATTCATGAAACCATGAGCACTGCAGCATTTAAATTTCGATGATTAGGTTCTCATTTATAAATCTTAAATGAATTTAATACATAAATATCACAGACACAAACAATAATAATAATAAGCAACAAGAAGTAGCACAACATTACACAGATTCTTATTAGATATTTAGCGTATGAAGCGTAATCTCTTTATGCTCGATATTGGAAAAACTGCTGGCGGATATATCAGTTTCCGTAATGAAAAAAAAAAAAAAAAAAAAAAAAAAAAAAAAAAAAAAAAAAAAAAAAAATGGTTGATCTTTACATTATGGTAACTTGGCGTTTTTTTGGCAAAAATTTGGCGACCAACTCTCCTACAGCAACCCTCTATTTTTTTTTCCCGCCGCCATTTTGTCTTCACGAAGTAAAGACATGTTTCTTTTCTTTTTATCTACTGAACACTTCTTCCAACAATCTACTTAGCCGAATTACACTTATGCTAGAAATTTTATCTAACAAAACTGCTTAATAATGACAAAAATTCACTGCAAAATTGGGAAAAAGTACACAATACCATACTCCTTACCCTTTTTTCAAAATAACACATACACATAAATCATGTACATGCCGACTTATTTTTACTTAAAAAAACATCCCAGAATTGCACAAAAATGGCATTGCGCACACTCTTCACTATATCCATGTACACTGCTTTTTTCTCATAAATTAGAAAAATTTCAGGAAAATACATGACAATTTTCTCAATCTTTAAACCCGGTAAAAAGAACATATATGAAATTACCTGATCGCGGAACAGTATTTACCCTTTACAAATATGAACATTTCCACATATAAAATAAATAAAATATCCAAAAACTTTTAACCTCTAAATCATCCATTACATTATACACGTCACCAACGAATTCATACCGCAAGCATTACAAATACTTAGTGTCAAATATTTAAATTATTTCCATGCACGTTTACTTCAACTAAAACGTATACCAAATTCCTACAAACATAAAATTCACAAAATAACTAGCATTTAATTAAAATATAATTAAATTCAAAAACACTACTTAAAATATAAATGAGCACATACATTAAATTAATACATACATAAATACCCATTTCGAATTCACTTTAGTTACGGCCATGGGATCCAAAAATTCACGAACACTGTTTCACACAACACAGAATAAAGCCAAATACAAAATTTCCAGATTTTTCCCGATTTCCCCCCCTTTTCCGATTAAAGAACCGTAATTCGTCCATTAATATCACATGACATATCCCATGATCTCTCATTTCCCTCACACAAAATAATGCGTAATCGGAACTGAGTACTGCTCACATTATTACCAAAGTCCTTTAGTAACCAAAGTAGTAACCTTTATCGCCTCCAAAATGTCGCCAAACTACAAGTTACCGTATTGTAAAGATCAAACAAAAAAATGAATTTATAAAACTGTGGATCAACGAACACTGAGCCTCACATATATCATTATTATTCTGTTAGAGTTGTAAAGTTTGGCTTTCCACATACTGGTTGTTGGGAAAACCACACATATAATAAAAGTAAAAATTCGTAAGAAAAAATTAACCTAGTTTTAGAAAGTGTGGATCCAACTTGTATTGAGCCTCATATACAGTTAGTCACAAAAGTCTGCGTACAGACTAAATTTTAAATTAAAAAAAAACACTTAAAGCAAAGAAAAATGTATTTTAATCATTGCATTTTTTCTTCTATTAGCTAAAACTGTAAGCTTAAATAAAAAGTAAATAATACCAGTGTAATACTTTTTAAATTTTTTCAAAAATATATTTTGTCAAAAAAATTCAGAAATTCCCTCCAATAAGTCTGCGCACGCTTTCAAAAAAAAAAAAAAAAAAAAAAAAGCAAAATATAAGTTTTTTACATTACTTCAATACTTTGTAGGATATCCTTTATTCTTCAAAACAGTTTGCAGACGTCTGGGCATTGACTGAACTAGTTTTTCAGTGTCATCCGACGTAAATTTCGCCTATTCTTCCTGCAATTTACTAATTAGCTCATTTCGCCAAGTAATATTGTGTTTTCGAATTCATTTCTCCAATTTTGCCCACAAATGTTCGATTGGATTGAGGTCTGTTGACTGTGGAGGAGTACGCAACTATCTTGGAGTGTGATAGAGGAGATATTCCTTCACAATTTTAGCTGTATGTTTCGGGTCGTTGTCTTGTTGGAAAATAAAGGTATTAGAAAGGTTTAAATTTCGGGCACTGTCTCGTAGATTTTTCTTCAGAATATCCAGATAAACATACTTATCCATGACTTTAACAATAATGGGAAAATTTCCAACTCCTTTCGACGACATACACCCTCATACCATCACACCGTCAGCTCCATGTTTGACAGTTGGATTTAAATTTCTCAGATTCAGTTCTGTTCCTGGTTTTCTCCATACAATAGGGTGGCCATTAACTTTAAATATTGTAAATTTACTTTCATCTGACCAAATTAGATTGTTCCAGAAGTCCTGCAAAGAGTTTAAATATGTTTTGGCAAAAGCAGTTCTTTTCTTTCTATTTGTCTCGGAAATGTATGGCTTAGACCTAGGTTTGCAACCATGATAATCGGCCTTTCGGATTCGTACAGTTTTAGGAGAAATTTCCTTGTTGCTAGTTAAAAAAATGTCTTTTGCAATGCTTGCAGCAGAAAGTTTAGGATTTTGTTTAATTCGTAAAAGAATTTTTCTTTCTTCTCTCTGCGTTAGCTTCTTCGGTCTCCCAAATATTGGTTTTACAGCAAGACTACTAGTGTCAAGATAGTTTTGAATAACTCTTTGCACACTAGAAAATGGTTTTGAAATGTTTTTACCAATATAGCGAAGAGTTTTACCTTCATCTCTCAATTTGATAATTAGTTGTCTCGTAACTAAAGGAATCTCTTTATTGGTTGTCATTTTCGTCAAAGAAAGTAGAAATAACAATTTCCAATCAACGTAAAATTTGCTTCGGAAGTCAATGACCTTGAAAGTGTAACCTTCTTTGCATTCTCAAGTTTGAAGTTTAAAAGTTAGATAAGAAATCTCCTGCCTCCTTCGCGTTGTACGCAAACTTTATTGGCTTTGATTTCTGGCCACTTATCTTTTAAAAATTAGTGTGCATAAATTATTAGATATGAAAATATTACAGTTAAATAATTTCAAAGTCCCTTATTGAAACTAAATATTTAAAAAATAAAACAAAGAAACTACCCTTTTCGCACCTTAAAATTTGGATTTGATATTACTTTTCTTGATGTAAGCAGACTTTATTGAATAACTGTATGTCATTATTATTCAATAAAAGTAGTAAAATTTGGCTTTCCACATACTGGTTATTGGGAAAACCGCACATATAATAAAAAGAAAAGATTGACCAGTGATAAATAAAATATAATAAAATGAAAAATTGACCATTAGAAAGTGTGGATCCAACTCATGTTGAGCTTCACATTATTATTCAATAAAAGTAGCAAAGTTTGGCTTCTCACATACTGGTTGCTGGGGAAAACCTCACATATAATAAAAGGAAAAAATTGGTACGAAAAAATGAATTAATTTTAGAAATTGTGGATCGAACTGATGTTGAGCCTCACCTATATCATTATTATTCTGATAAAGTAGTAAAGTTTGGCTTTCCACATGCTAGTTGTTCGGAAAACCACACATGTAATAAAAGGAAAAAAATGGCAAAATAAAGTCTGTCATCAGAATGTCAATACTTCTACTGAATCCTTGGCTAAATCTACTGTAAATATTATACGGTAAGATTTCACTTCAAAAGTTTGGGTTTGCGTTTCTATACGTAAAATTTTCAGAAACCTGACAAAGGTCCATTTTCTCGTATTTAACGGTGAAAAAGCTTTAATTATTTAGAGTTCGGTCAATTCCAAATATAACGTCATCATTAGGCGAGATACTGATGTTTGCCGTAAAATACAGGTACACACTGTTAATCACGAGTATCAAAGATTATTATCCTTACAAGTATTCGTCATCCATATCGGTGCGAAACAAAACTATTTTCAAAACACCTATTTCAACTGGTCAGCCAAATTACCCGTCGTGCATCAACACAGAAATTGTCACATGCAGGTTATAAACTTGGAATCTTACTGCAAGACTCTCTAAGCAATTAACTCCCAAAAATTACAACGCATTCAATAATATTTTGGAATCTGCTTTTTGTAACGTTTATCATCATTTTCCTATCCCAAGCAGGGAAGGTTGCTATTTAGGCAGTGAAGTTGGTATACTGCTGTCATCGTGACCGGATTCAGAAATGTATGCATGTATATGTTTGTACGTTCATACGCACTTACATATATACATGCATACATGAACACGTATATTCTATCCATGCACGCATACATAAATATATTTCTCAATACGATCCCCACAACAGAAGAGTACCGTGAAGATTTATGGGTTTGCCAAAAAGGATGAACAAGATTTTCTTACCCCAGCCATATTCTGAACATAGTGAGTAAGCAGCAGGTCGTGCAAAATTTCATTTCGAAAGTTTGGGTTTGCTTGCAGCGTAAAAGTAAATATTGATTTCGAATATATATATAAATGTTTTATTAAAGAAAAATATATAACGATAGAAAAAAAATTATACGAAGTTAATTTTTCACTTAGATCAATCTTTAATAATTTTGACTGGATGAATAACATATAAAATAGCCCATATCTATTAGTTTAAGAGAATGTTTAATTCGCGATGACGCAAATGTTATTAAAATACAAAATTAATTTTCCTAATGAGCACATTTTCTTACCAGTGAATAAGCACGCATTTTTACCCTTTGCAGGTAATGTTGCCAACAAGGGGACTTCCGTATTAACGCCACCGCAGCAGAAGTTGCGCTGATGCGCCAATAAAGAGTAATCGTGTTGTTCGCACGCAGTTATCTTTTGGATTCTTTTTTGCCTTGTTGTTTGCTGATTTTTGACGCCATTTTTTAGTGCTACGAAAATGTGTCTAAGATTTGCCAAACATCCGAGTATTACCCGAACAGTGGGTGGTATATGTAGATAAACAAAAGATTCGTTTGTTGTCACTGTTCCTAAAAGAACTGACTCACCCTTCTTTATAAAATTATAGAAAACATTGCAGATGGTAGCACAATTTATTCTGACAGATGGAAAGGTTACCAAACAAATAGAAAAAGAAGGATTTATACATGCTAAAGTTAATCATAAATACAATTTTATTGATGCCGATACAGGAATTCATACACAAACAGTTGAGAGAATGTGGGGCAGTGCTAAATGGAGGAACAAGAGACAGTGAGACATCATTTAGCATCTTATTTAGCAGAGTTCATATGGCGACAGATTTAGGTCGAAGAAAATAGACTGTTTTGAATCTATGTTAAACTCTGTATCAGAATTTATGATTTGTCGCAAAAATTTTAGGTGTAGTTTGGCGCCACTTAAAAACCGCCAAATCTGCAGCTGCGGTGGCGTTAATACGTAAGTATCCCAACAAGTCTAAGATGTATAAAATAGTAGTTCGTCGAAAATAGTCAAACGTAGCTTTGTCCAATCGGTTACGAATGCTTCACACTTGAACACCTTCTAAATGCTCACAGTTTCACAACTGAAAGCCAAGAGAAATTTACTTTGTTGTTTAAAATCAAAATTAATTATCGTCTAACGGTAATATAGTAAGCTGACACAAAGGAAAATTATTCAAATGCCTACTATGCTGAATAAACGTTGTTTTATATCAAAAGCTGTCTTAAGAAATTGTATTCGGTTTTATATTTGAAAGGCAGATCGTCTCGTGTAAGATTTCTTTTTATTAAATCACATATTAAAAGTGTACGATATTACGCGATTGTCAGTATGTACTTGGCTGCCTTGTTTCAGAAAGCATTTTCGGTTACTCACTTTGCAAAGTGTGAATAGCTTACCCGAGTAACAGTGTTAGATTCAGTTCCTAGAAAGCAAACACATAAGTGCATTGTGCTTTAAGTGCTAAATCGGGGGTATTTAACATGGCAATCAGAATTGCCATTTCTGTGGTATCCGGGGTATTTCAGACAACCAAAGGGCAACATGGCAAGTCTTGGAGGAGGAATGCCGTTTCTGATTATTGTGACACTTGGGCAGTTGAATTTTTCCAATAAATGTTTCAACTTTAGTGCTAAGATAAATTAGCTAAGTAAGATAACGGATTTGGTAAAAATTTTCATCAGGAATAAGCAGGGCCTGAAACGTGGAAGGGGTACCTTAGTTCTGTACTTTGTTACTTGCACAACTTGATGCCCTTTAAAAGCTAACTCGGTAAATAATTAGAAACAATGTTGATAAGTGAATTCGAGAGTATGCCTCCAAGAAGACCTTTAAAAAGGGTTTCTTATTGCGCAGGTTAAAGACATTGTGTTTTGCTAAAAACACAATGTCTGCTAGAAAATACTAACTGAAGATCCTATGATCATTTTCAGTAGTCGGCTCAACTTATAGAAATTCACCGTTCATCACCAAAGAACTTGCATTCTGGTGGTTCATAAGATAAAGATTTTACAGAGGTGTAAAAAGCTTTACCCTTTCTAGGCTTGACCATATTTGGTGTGGCCTAGCTGGGATTTGGCTGCTGCTTTTGCAACCTTACACCTGCCTACACATTATTATCATTTAAATTACTAGAACTTAGAAGGTCAGGGTGAACAACACAATTCACAGCCATGCCAGAATTTACATCATTATTAACATTTACATCAGAAATAGCATTAGAAACATTATTAGATATACTGTATCATCATCAATATTAGCTAGAAAATCTATTTAGCAAAGCAATAGAGAACTCTGGCTTAGTAAGGTTAATTCACTCGTCCGTTTTATTGGGTTTTGAAAGTCGCAATTATTAACATTATCAATGCCAGAAATTTCAATTTTTATATTATTAATTTACAAAAGGATTTATAATTGGTAAACTAACTCTATTTGCAAACAAGATATCTCACTTACCCCGGAGAACACATGACCCGAAGAACTTGACATGAAGAGTCCAATATCCTTAAAAGAGTCTACACAATTCACTATTCATATCACAGCACGATGCATCGAGCACACTTAATCCATAAGAAAAGCACACTCTCAATAAAAAGAAAAGCACACTCTCAATAAAAAGAAAAGCACACTCTCAATAAAAAGAAAAGCACACTCTCAATAAAAAGAAAAAAGCGAATAGAATTCCCAGAAATAGCAGTTTCGTCGGACATGGTTAAGAGACGTACTAACATTGGGAAGGTATACATCGTAATGAATCTTGAATCCAATTCTTATGCTTCATTTTCCCGGCACAGGTTACGTGGAACCGTTTCAGAAATCAAGTGTTTCGTGCAAAGATAAAAGTTCTTCAATCAGCAATGTAATAGTAGAAAGTTTTCAAACGACCTAAATTTACGAAGCCCCTTGGAAGTCAACGTGCCAGTACGCAAGTGCCGAAATAAAGAATACCGAAGGACCTTCCGAATATTCTAAAACACACGTTGCTTCGTTCTCGGCTGTCACAACTTGTACCATTCATCCAGTTACCCTGTAAAATAAAAATTTATGTAGAGCTGTTATAGATATTTCAGAGTGGGAAAATTAATTAAACAAATTAGAAAATTGGGTACTTTTCCGTTTTGCCAGCGCAGACGATAAAATCGCCAGTAACTGTGAAACTGATGCCAAACGGAATATCTTCGCTGGTAACCTTTTACGCGTCGTTTTCAAAACAATTCGCAGCTATTTCTTATCATATTGATTACTGATACTGGCATACAATTACGTAGATTTTTTTTACCAGATAGTTCAATTTTATGCCGCTCGCGGTAATTATGTCAATTAGGATGCAATCATACGGCTCACCCGAAGGCGAAAGTACAGAAAAGGCAAGGTCAAGGATTAAATTCATCAATTCTGATGACAATGCACTAGCGAAATAAAGCACTGCGGTTTTACATAATTTCTGAATAAGCTACTCGTAAGAATTGAAATAATTCTTGCATTTAAACTTGTATCCCAATTTTAAGATTTAACTTGAAATTAATGTAAATAATTACTGAGAGAATTAGATTTTTGTAGCGTAATTTACGTGAGATGAGATCACTTGGGGTCACGTGATATGAACCGACGAATCAGGATTTTGAATCACAAAAGCACAGTAAATTATTAATCTCATTTTACAAATTTATTGTGTTTATTTATTGGCTTTTTGCAAAAATTTAAACGATATTAAAAGGAAAAAATAATAATAAAATTCAAACTACAAAATTCTTAGAGCTAACACTTGTTAACATTTTTTATGAGTACACTGTATGTTGTCGTCGATAAAGTCTGCTTGGCGAGATTTGCACCGGCGGAACGGAAAAGTACCGAAAATTGTTATCGTACAAAGCTAAATTACACGCTATTTAGAAATTCTGATATAAAATTGATTGATTTAAAAAACTTGTCACCTGTTAAATGAATGCATTCCGAATTTACTCAGTTATTTTTCCAAAATACATTTAATTATTTGCTTGCGATTAAGATATAAATTAGGTATAGATTTCGAGATGGAAAGTTATGTTACAAGTTGACTGAAACTAAGATCAACAAAATTCATAAAATCAATTATTCCGTATTTTTAATTATCTTACAGAAATGAATTTATACTAGCAGTATTTGAGCTTGAGGTCATAATGAAAACTTTGCATCTCCAAATGTTCTCAATTCATCGATCAAATTTTAAGACAGAACTAGCGGGCTGCTGACAAAGCAAAATTTAAAAGTTCTCTGCAGCTCTGGAAAGTAAATATATAAAAACATTTCCAATATGAATGAAATGAGTTCATTCTTTCCAAGCAACAACCAGGTCCTAAATAATCTTTTATTGCCAACCCAAGAAACAAAAACTTTGACACCTCAGGTTAAAACGTATGACGTCATGATTTAATTTTAATGTAATATAACAGAATTTACTCAATAACAATAAAAGAATCAACGTGGCATTAGCATATCACGTCCTTTATACTAACCTGAAACAAAAACGTTGCCGATAGCAACCATTTATTTAAAATGCTGACAATGAAAAATTTTCGACATACAATGACATCACATGCTATAACGTGCTTTCTTCAAAGTTCGAATATGACCTTGTAATAATAATACGATTAAAATTTGGCAACATATTTTTATTTCATATTTTATAAAACTTACTTTTTTATTAATAAATAAACTCTGCGATTTGAATGCGAGCAGTGGCAACACTTTTCCAAATAAAGCAGATTTTTTTTTATCTCAGCGCGATAGACTGTTGCCTTTCGGAAAAATGAGTGAGAAAATTAGCGTTTTCTGAGTTTTTAATCAATATCTTGATAAATCAAAGTCGTACGAAGAATGAGAATGATCAACATGGCTTTCCACGAATTTTTGGAATCCCGGGGGGAGGCATCTCTGGAAGCTTAACTCCCTGCAGTTCTGGAAGAGATAATGCCACAAACAGACAGACGCACACAGATGAAAGTAGCTAAATGTTTTTACCTATTGAAATCAGTCAAAAGAAATACAAGAATAATATATACAAGAAATGAAGAAGTCCAATTTAATGACTTATTACATTTACATAAATATATGAAAATTATCCGTATTTTTCTGTTTCAAATGATACCGGCATTTTTTGTACAAGTTTCCTACTTGCACGTTTTTTTTTTTTTTTTTTTTTTTGTTTTGTTTTTGTAGATCGGCGGCAATGAATATTAATCTGCTATGAGATAATGACATATACCAATGGTACTCGACCCCATTTGAGGTCGCAAAAATTTATAGTGGGTTCCCAAAGTGCATAAAATTCTATATTGATGGTTAGAGTCGGCGCTCTTTTTGGAAACGCGAAATTCTCTTTGGGGGTTGGTTTGCATTTTTATGGGGCCATAAAGTTTAATACGAGATATAGAGTATTATTTTTTCAGTTTCTTGTTCCTTAATGATGTGATTTTACTGTACACCTTACATTGTATACATTATGCAAATGATATTCCATTCTTTAATAAAAATCATCATGTGAACCTTTACAGCAGAGGGTAAAAATGAAATGATTTCAGAGTTGTTTTTGTTATCTTCTATCCTTCGATGTTTCAGGAATTTCGTTACTACGCTTATAAAAGCTACTTAGCCTCACATATAACATTTTTCAATGCATTTTGAGTCGCTCGTTAGTTCTTTAATTTTAGGGCAAAGAGAATAATAACTTGTATGTTTTTATGGACAGATTTAACTTCATCATTGACTCCAAATAACGCTATGTCCTCAGATGTAGAATGCAATTCGTTATTTTTAAAGTCCAAGGAAAAATTGTATTTCCTTAGAAAGTCCAATTCGAGTATGCAAGAATCAGTGATCTCTGCTACATATGCCGTGTGATGGTAAGCGGCACTTCCAAACGTGATCTTAGCATTTTCCATCGATGTTGATCTTCTCACCGGACACAGTCTTTAGGGTAACGCAGGGCGGCGTCCAGATAAGTTTGCTTCCCAGTTGTTGAGCTAAATCTTTTCGGATGATGGTAACGTTGGCTCCTGTATCTATCGTCATATTGTAGGGAACTCCATTAATATGTCCTATTATGAAAAGTCCATTACTGCCGCCTCTCACTGCAGAAATCTGAAGCGCTTTAAACTGGGCCTTTTCATGATCTGGCAACCTCCGCCCCGCGAGATGGCCACTAATTAGTTTCCCTGCTGTTTGTTAGAAGCGGTCTTAGCATCCGTGCCCTGGGGTGTTCTGCAGTTTCGTCGGATGTGTCCTTCAGCACCGCAGTTCCAGCACTTTACGGTCGGTTTCTTGTCACCAATATTCTGTCTCAAGGCGTTCAGTTGTCTAGTTAAATCGTCTAGACGAGCAGTGACTTGATCCCCTGGCTCCTGGACTTGAGCAGCTCTGACTGGATGGCGGTCTCGACGGGTGGCTTGCTGGGCTGCCTCAAATTTCATGGCATACACTAAAGCGCTTTTCAGATCTTTAACATCCGCCATTCGCAGTGCTTTCTGTATTTCAGGGTCCCGGATGCCATCGATGAAATATTGCAGGGACAGGATTTCCCTTGTTTCTGTCGGGAACTCCGAAAAGGCGTGATGTGACAGCCTTTCAACATCCGTGGCGAGCTCCTGAAGCGTTTCGGTGAGCTTCTGTTGACGAGATTTTAATTGGAGCCTGCTGTAGTCTTTTAAACATTTTTCGCCGAAGCGCAGCTCCAAAGCGCCGGATAGAGCTTCGAAATCAAGCCTTCGATTTTCGGGAAGCGTCTGCAGGATATCCGCTGCGTCGGCTCTCAAAGAAGCGGCGAGATGACAGGCCTTAGCTTGGGAATCCCATCCATTCGCATCCGCCACGATAGAAAATTGTGCCTTATACACCTGCCAGGAGGTCTTCCCATCATATGTGGATAGCTTCAGAGGTGGACGAGCAGGCATTGGTAAGAATTTAAAATCATCACTCCTGCTCCCTGCCGACGCTACGAATTTCTTTAAAGTATCCATTTCTTTGGCAACTGCAGAAACTCTCTCATCAATTTGTTGTTCGATTTGGTGTTGGACGGCACAAACTCTTCCTTCAATTCGTTCCTCCACAGCAGAAACTCTCCCTTCTATATGTTCTTTTACAGAAGAAACTCTTTCTTCTATTTCTTCTTTCACCGAAGAAACCTTTTCTTCAATATGTCCAACTTTATTTTCAACTGCGTCAATTCTGCCTTCCATAGCTTCAAATTTATTTTCTATTATGCAAGTAATTTCTCTTTTCATTTCTTCTTGACCAGCTTGAACGGCTTTCATTTCGTCCTTAACGGATTCCTGGCCCAATTTCATTTCTTCCTTAACGGATTCCTGGCCCAATTTCATTTCCTCTTTAATTTCTTCTTTAAATGAGGCAAAGGCTGATATTAACTGCCTTAATTGCTCTTCCATCGCTCTTGTTATTGGCATTCAAATCCCACCGCTGCCACCAAAAATTGTTGCGTGCGTACGGGTTCGTTATGAAATGAATGCACAAGTCTGATGAAAAATGAATAAAAATTTATTATTATTACAACAAAAATGCTTACATTTTCTCAAATTATCATGCAGTATTACAATATCTCACAGTAGTTATCTTTTAACTACTCAAATGTACAATAGAACGTAATTCAAAACAGCTAAAGAACGCTAATCCGCGAATTCGCTATAATCAACAACAGCAGTTTTCTAAACAACAACAAACTAAGCGACTACTACAAACTGAGATGTTTTCCTCCTTTTATAAGATTTTTAAATCACGCGCTAGAATTTTCCAGTACTTTCTCGAAATCAAAAGAGATATTTATTTATTTAACGCACGCGCTCTTGTATTTTTAATTTTTCCGGCTAGCTTTCTTTTACTATTCGTCACGCGCTGCACTGCGCGAGAAATAAAACCATTTAATTTATAATTGAACTAACATTAGCTTTTTAAATACCAAATTCGTAACAATAGTATGCAAATGATATTCCATTCTTTCATAAAAATCATCATGTGAACCTTTACAGCAGTGGGTAAAAATGAAATGCTTTCAGAGTTGTTTTTATTATCTTCTATCCTTCAATGTTTCAAGAATTTCGTTACTACGCTTATAAAAGCTACCTAGCCTCACAAAGAACATTTTTCAATGCATTTTGAGTCGCTCGTTAGTTCTTTAATTTTAGGGCAAAGAGAATAATAACTTGTAAGGTATGTTTTAATTTTATAACAGTTATTTTAATTTAGTGAACCTTTCCTGTCTTAATCTCGTTTCAATTTAAAACTCCCTACCAGAATGAGTTATTAGAATGGCGTTGAATGCAAAGGAGGGAGAGAATAGTATTAAAGTCAAGTTCAACTGACTTCGACACAACAACTCTATTTTGGCTTGCTATGCAGATGACACCGTGTTAGCTGTGAAATCTGCAAATGTAAATCGTGCAGTCAAAAAACATCCAGATCTTTATTCTTCCGATTGAACAGTGATAAGAACAATGGAAAATTCAAATGAATGCCTCAAAGTCACAGCTCTTGATCCTTCGGAAACGCAAAAGAAACGCTCCGATCAAAAAAACAACTTTCTTTATTCAATGAAATTGTTCCGGTGGTTTCCCAGGCCAAATATCTTGGTGTTTATTTAATGTTGGTGTCCTATTTAATGACCGCCCTACTTGGACACATCACGTTAATAATGTGCGTGAAAGGAGACTTAACATCATGAAATGCTTATACCGTATTATTGGGAAATACTCTCCACTGGACTTGGACAAGAAGAGACTTATTTAACTCTCCGTTATCAGCCTAGTCATGACTTCCGGTTCGCAGGCATGGGTTACTATCTCCGACAGGGAACTTTAGAAGCTTCAGGTGATGCAAAGCAGATATTTTCGCATTATTACAAATGCGCATTTCTATGTTCGTAAAATATGTCATCACGACGATCTTAAGATCGAATCATTGGCAAAGTTTCTCAGAAAACTCAATGAACGCTTCTATCAGAAAGCACAAGAATGTAATATAATGAGCCACTCTGAACGTTTTAGCAACGAGATTCTTCACTAGATGCCAGTAGAATGGTGTCTCAACACCAGAGTACCTGGGCAAAAGCCCTACCCCTTGTAGAACACAATTAAGACGATTTGAATCACATTAAGGTTAGCCAGGACTGAGATATATGAATAGGATATAGGATAATTAAATTTTTAAAAACATTTTAATCTATATTTTTAGGCAGAATGTATATCTGAAGACCAGAAAGCAGTCGAGCTGGTGATTTGATTTCTGAAAGACGAGAGATTAGCACATGACATGTCAAGTGTGAGAATGATGGTGCCAGAGTACACGAAGGGATGCAAAAGATTACAATACCAAGAAGCGAGACCAGCGATAATATTTTAGCAAGATAAAATTTAGTTAGACATGTTACATATGACCTACACAGATATTCTACAGAATAAAACGCATGGTACAGATATTAATATGTGCAAATATAAGGATAAAGGATACAGTAAGCACATAACAGTAGTCACATAATCCATTTGTTAAAATAGCTAGAGACCTGTCCATATAACTGAAGTCATTAAAATCGTAATCAGCAATTTTTACGGCAGGGTTGGTCAGGGAAAGTTGTTTAGTATGAAATTTCTTCGCCCATTTTCGACTTTCATGTTCAGCTATAACCAAAAGTTTCATACATAAAGTTTAATGTGCTTTCGCATCTGCTCTGTCCAAAAATCTCAGCGGAATATGTCTTTATAGCATGATTTTTGACTTCATCCTCATCACTCATTTAATGCAAAAAAAAAAAAAAAAAGGCTGTATATATATATAATGTTGTATGATCTTAAATTCATTTAGTGCGAAATCGAGTTATTCTACTACTTGCGCAATTGCTGCAAAGTAAGTTAATAATAATTTATTTACTAAAGAATATTTATTATATTATCTCCTAAGACTAATTTTAGTAGAATTATCTTAAAAGAGTGAATCCATACTTAGTAAGTTCAATTTCGAAAAATGTTTTAAAGTAACTTGAATGTAAATTGTTAAAAATGTTTAACGGGGACTGGAATTAAATCATGAATAACGAAATTTCAATTGTAAAAAGAAATAAATTAAAAGCAAGTAATTAAATTAAATGCAAGTAATCACTGCTATTGATCGGAAATTAGTTGACTTTTCAAGGGGAACAAACCAACTCCCGTTCAATGAACAATATTTAAGAAATAAATACGAAGGTGTTTCGTCCTTTACTCGAGCAATAAGGCGATGCCAAACCGGCAATTCAAGCTAGGCCATATATAGTTTTCCAGTTTATGAAAAAAAAAAATTATTTTATGTATTATATCTTGTTTTCAGGACTCACTTAGGCATTTCTGTCCCTGCACCGCTACATGAAGCAACCAAAGGAAGAGAGCCGGTATACAGCTTGCAAGCTAGAGACTGCGACAACGGCAAACGGAACTTCGACACAGAGAGCTAGGATTCGTGAACAGCGCGCGTTTGCCTTTGGGATACGTCTCTCTAAGCCGTTCTTACGCTCGGCCGTATTATGCGCTTTTTGATAGTTCGCCGGCTAGTTTAAGATTACGATTAGATTGGATTGTATTATTAAATTAAATTATGGCAAAGCACACGAGGGCTATCTGCCTGAAGGGAGGGATGCCTTCGTGGAGGACTTAAGGGAAACTGGCTCGTATACATGTTACACATGGGGAAAACCACGAAAACGTCCATGCAGCCACCCCGTTCGCGGAATTCGAACCTCAGACCGAACTACCAGTGTTCAGCGTCTTTACCGCTCGGCCGCTGGTGGGCTTTAAGATTACGGGCCAACTATTTTAGAATTGTGTTAGTTTCGGCTAAATCTCTTTGTTAGTCATTTATTAGTTCTTATTTCTTACTTTTGAGTGGAGTCCCGAGTGGAGGCTTTCCTTCACGTCCGAAGAAAGAGGCGCATTGTTAATCCTATCTTGAGCGAATAATAACAACCCTTCTTGAGTTTACGCTTTCTGTTCTTTGAACCCAACGATTATTCGCTTAGCAGTTCAATAAATTTCTTCACACTTAACAGAATAAAAGTGAGGAACTCGGTAAACTTTTTTTTTGGCCTAAACGGGCGTTAGCCCAGAAGTCTCGAAACGGCATTTTTTTTTTTTTTTTTCGAATCACTATAAATGGTTGCATCACTTTTCAAATTGTCGTCACCGAATATTTTCTCCCCGCGTGAATGTTTCTCGCATTATGGAAAAACAACGATAAATATAGCCATCAAATTTTGAATAACGAAGTCTTCCACCCGAATATGTGCAACTGGAAGATCGAATTTTGAATTTCGAATTTGTTTTATTATCTATTTTACATTTCTTAAACTTTAGTGAATTTTTGATTAAGAAACTAAACGATTTCAAAGCCAGCAGTGTCAACACACTACGAAATAAAATATTTTTATCTCCAGCGCGCGAGGCTGTCTATCGGAAATTCTGTACAGAGGCTGTTTTTAAATAGGTTTAGTACAAAGCGACGTTATCTCGAAGGCTTATGAAACATGCATGTACATGTAAACCAAAAAAATATCCCACTGGGCGTAATATAAAATCTGAAAGCATTCAATTCTTTTTTTTTTTTTTTTTCTGCGTATCTAGTATTTTGACAAGTAACGCTTCTCTATACCAGAAGTTTGTACAAATTTTGGTTACGCGTGGCTGAACTGATGCTTTTGAGATTTTATTTACCTGAATCGTTCATGGAAGCCATTTTCTCTTAAAACCGTTGGTACTTACGTATTACGACTTTCACCATAAAACTGTCGCCAAGCAGCATCATTTATGCATAAACTTGACTTCGCAGGCTTTTATGGAGAGAAGGAGATAAATTAATAGCTATTGCTGTAATTTTTTTCTGGCATTTTGAAAAAAGGTTCACCGGTTGTGGGGTCACAGTGCCTACACTCTATTTCATTTACAGTTGGTCAAGAGAATTCGTATCTGTTTAATGGGAAGAGGTTTAGTTTGGTTTGGTTTGGTTTATGCGATTACGGCAAAGCATCGATGGCTATCTGCTTAACACTTTGCGGGCCGCTGTCACGCTGGCGTGACTTTTGCTCGGCAACAGTTATCGGCCGCTGTCACGTACGCGTAACTTATTTTCGCGAACGACGATGCTTCACATCGACGTTTGTATAGATAGACATACTATAGCAAAACATTTGACGATCAGGAAACATTGGTTTCAACTGCTTCCTCTCCCAATTCACCAGACTGTCTATTATTGAAATCTTTTTTCGTGGACGCTTGTTTTGTTAGTTTGAGACTGTCTTTCGCTGCCTTCAAATATCGGAAACTTACGTTAGATTTAAAGATATCCTTCAAAATGCTCTTCGATGAGGAAATATATGCTGATCTGTTATCAGAAGAGGATAATTGCTCTGATAGTGAAAGTGATTCGGACAGTGGAAGCGATATAATTGTGAGACGATTCAGAAATAAGGGAAGACCAATAATTAGTGAATCTGAAAGTGATGAAGAGCATTCTGTGGCAAATGATTGGTCAGAAGTTGATTTTAAACCTAACTTTCATGCTTGCCTGGAACAGTTTGTGTTACAGGTACCATACACACCAGATATATTATCAACTGTGGAATTGTTCATTGGGGACGATTTATTTGATTTGTTTGCCACACAAACAAACTTATATCATAATCAGCAGACTAATGATAACAACATTGAATCAAAAAGAATAAAGCTTGGATTGATACAAATGTTGTAGAAATGAAAAAACTTTTGGGGTTTGTTATCCTAATGGGAATAGTAAGAAAACCAGAATAAGACGATTATTGGTCTACTCACCCTGGATTACATACACCTATTTTTGGGAATACTATGCCAAGGAACCGATTTCGGCAGTTATGGAAGTATTGGCACTTCAGTAATAACGAGCATTGCTAAGAAAGGCTTGATAAAATAAAACCAGTTTACTCGTATCTGGTAGAAAAGTTTCAAAAAATTTATAAACTTGAGAAAGAATTATCGCTGAATGAAGGTATCATTCCATGGAGGGGCAGGCTATCTTTTCGTACATATAATCCTGCGAAAATTATAAAATATGGAATTTTAGTTCATATGGTGTTTGAGGCGACATCTGGTTATATATGCAATTTAGAAATATATTGCGCGCAAGGAAAATCGCTAACTGCAACAATATTCGCCAGGTCCGTGCTATCGCCAGATTTAAATTTATGGCACAATGTATATGTGGACAACTATTACAATAATGTAAAGGTTGCAGAGGAGTTACTAAAGCATAAAACAAACATATGTGCAAAATTAGAGTAAACAGAGGAGAGCCAAATTGTTCTGCCAATCTGCTACATTGAAAAATAAGTCAATGCAATTTCGTAGGAAAGGGGAAATTATGGTACAAAAATGAAATTCGGCCAAAAAATTGATAATGATGATTTCTACGATAACTTCAGCAGACATGGTCGAATGTGTGAGTAAAAGAACCAAAAAGAAGTGCATTAAACCAATTTGGGTACTATTCGGTTTCGAGGGCCGTAAAAAATCGCCAAACTATTGTTGATGCCAGTGCTGCCAAAAGTAATTGCGGCAACCCTAACGCAAGAAAGGAAGTACAATAGTAAATAACTATTTAAATATTGATGTTTTAATTCAGATGAAAGGTTAATTTCATATAATATTTCGCTACCAAGTTATCAATTTTTTGGCCACTAAAGCATAATGTCATCTCGTTGGTTGTTCAAACATAATTTTCTATAATGAATGATGCCTTTTCTTTGAAAACATTTTCGGTAAAGTGCAGAATCTCCCGCTTATTTCTTTGCCGCTTTTTACAAGGGTAAAAGCAATTGGAATTGTGTCAATTTGCTTTTACTTTTTAAGTGACAATAGGTCGATGTGTATATAGATAAAGTCAAGGGTGTGCGCAGTGCCATTTTTGTGCAATTCTAGGATTTTTTTCAAGTGAAAATAGGTCGATGGGCACATGGATACCGAGTATGTGCAATTCTTAAAAACGTGTCAAGCAGTGGGTGATTCTGCACTTTACCCAAAATTCTATCGCAGACTTTTCATCATAGGCAATTCCCAAATTGTTAAATCCATAGGATAGCAAAAAAGGAATTAAAAATTAAACTGGTATTTCAATGACGTCTTAAGAAATATAGAACTATATAAACTTACGCAATCTGAAATCAGCATTTTCGCTGCAATTTTTTTACGGCCCTCGAAACCGAATAGTACCTCAATTTGCATACAAGAGTGTAATAAATTTATGAAAGGTGTTGATCACGCCGATCAATACCTATCGTGTTATTCCATACTCCGCAAAACAAAAACAAAAAATGGAAAAAAAAAAAAAAAAAAAACCGGTTTTATATCTCATAAACTGTGCATTACTCAACGCGTTCCAGATATACATAAAAAATTATGAAAATCCTATTAGATTCAAACAATTTTTACTAAACCTTGCACTAGCATGGATTAATGGGAATGAAGAGGAGCAACAATCAAGATCGGCTGCTCAATGTGATAAAAGATCGCCGAGGTTTGATCCACCAGGCAGACTTACTACGGACTTGAGAAAACATAGAATAACACGTATTAGTGGTAATGGGAGAATTGAAAACCCGCAAAGGGCCTGTAAAGTCTGCACTGCCGAAAAGAAGTTCCACTGCATACATGTGTTCTTCCTGCAACGTTTTTCTGCATGTTGGAAAATTTTTTCAGAATTATCATACTAAAAAGAACTATGAATCCTAGGAGTTAAATTTTCTAAATAAAACGTTTTAGTACTAATTAAAAAATATAATTGGAATAAAATGGAATAAAAATAGTGTAACAGTTATTTTAGTGCTTTCTTTAATAATAATTATATACCAACTACTTATGTTTCGAAAAATTGCGTAAATATCACCGTTGGCGAGCAGTAGAACCTGCGTGAACCGGCGGCAGCGTAACGGCGCTTCGATAAATGCGCGGCCCGCAAAGTGTTACGATAAGGGATGCCATCGTGGAGGACACTAAGGGAAACTAGCTGATATACACGTTACACATGGGAAAAACAACGAAAACATCCAAGCAGTCAGCCCGTTCGCAAGATTCGAACCTCGGACGAAACAACCAGTGTTCAGCGGGTTTTACGTTCGGCCGTTGATGGGCTTAATGGGAAGAACGGCTGGATATAGCTGACACAATAGTTACCGTTTGGAGCAATTACTTGAGAGAAGTTGGTATTCTTAAGGTTCTGAACAGAACTCCCAGTTTAATCGGAAACCATACCAAAATAGTAGAAATCTACAAAACCAATTTTGCGAAATGCAAAATAAAAAGCCTGTCGAAAGCTTTCGGAGCAGTGGCTGTTTGCTGGATCGTGAAGTCAGACTTATAAATATTTTTATTTTAAAATGAGCAGATAGAAGTACATCACAGAATTCCACAAAAACAAATGGCGTAACTTTGTCTGGATCGTCACCTACAAAACCGCTCTCAGCAAAAAATAACTTCGACAATTTAGCCGGGATTTTCGCCAACTTTTCGCTCTCTTTCGGCCAACGTTTAACGGTAGACGAGAAAATTTCCTAGGTACCAAAACGTCCTCCACGTTGGAAACATTTCTTCCAAACAGATATCATTTCTGTGTGGAATATTCTATACATTTTCTAAGTACAATGATAAATCATACCAAACCAGCTAACACTATAATACCATAAAACAATACAATTTCTCTTCAATACGATTACTCTAGCAATTGTACTACGTAGGTAAACATTAAAAGTAATAATCTTATCATCTACACAATCATCAATACGTTACTCTATTACAATGTTTCAAAACTATGATACTATGAATCAATACAACACACAATTACTCTGATAGAAAACGATTACTCAAATTAATGACAGAACCATTCCATAATTAAATAAATCAGATAAGTAAACATTAAAAGCAATAACTTTGTCATCTAAGTACTTATTATGGTACTGATTTTACATTTACTTAAAAACAATTCAGTTTTAAGAAATGAACAGTACACAATGTGACTTGCACACTGGAAATTGAATACTATTCAATGATTCAGTGAGATGATTTTATACGATTATTCTAATACAATGATTTAATACGAGAATTCTATGTGCTTACTAAAATAATTATTCAGTATAAATGTCAATTCTATAGTACAAGGAAACAAAGTCATCTCTCAATGATTTTATGCAATTACTCAAATAAATAATAATAAAACCGTACATGTTATTAGTCATATTAGCCAATTGAATATCAAAACAATAAGTATATCATATTATACATATTATAGTATTAATTTTCAAATAGCAGAGCAGTCAATATCTACCTACCTCACATGTCCGCTCCACAGCCAAAGGAACGTTCATAGCCTAGGGAGTCCACATTATGTATAGTACAGTATGTTATATACAGTACATTAGAACAGTTTGATACATTTGGAATAGCCAAGAGAGTGATTTTCTGACTGCCTGACATGTCCGCTTCAAAGCCAGAGGATTGTTTAAAACCGAGGGAGTCCACATAACGGGGCAATTCTTGGTTTTTATTTGCATTGCAGATTAAGATAGTTTCTTTACGATTTACATTAGAGACATATAAAATCAGATTTGACATAGGTCAGTGCCGAGGTCCGTAAGTTTATTAACAATTTTGTTCATCTTTCGTACTGTATGCTTGTTATTAATCATCAACCACCTAAATGCTTGCTCATTCGTTGGCGGGATCGGCAGGTGCAAATCAGTTGTTATTGGGCAGTTAACTACATAATGTTTGGGTGTGCCCAACTCGCAAATGCACTGTGCCGTATTTGTAATGCCAAACCTTTCAAAATATACAGGAAAAGGACCGTGTCCTGTTATATACCGTACAAGTTGAGCATGTATTATGAGGGGATCATAAGTTACTGTGGGGATAATGAGTCAGAGTTCCAGTCTTCCTGTCACAGGGATTTAATTTTTTGCGTAAGATTTTTCTTAAGCCAGGAAATTGGCCAAGGTATCGTAATTTGTTCAGCATTTATGTTCTGCGCCGCTTCTTTGGCTAGCTGATCCGCCAGTTCGTTTCCTGTTTGGCCAGCAGGGGCCTTTATCCATTGCAGCTTTAGGTTTAACACGTTAAATGTGGCGCCGGTTCCCGGGGACCGGCAGTGAACCTTCCGTGTGGCCGGCGTCAGTTCCTGGGTACCGGCAGTGAACTTTCCGTGTGGCTGGCGTCGGTGCCTGGGGACTGGCACTGGAATTATCGTTTGGCTGGCTTCGGTCCGCGAGAAATAGTTAAAAAATTAAACTATTTCCCGCGGAAAAAACGTGTTAAACCTAAAGCTGCAATGGATAAAGGCCCATGCTGGTCAAACAAGAAACGAGCTGGCGGATCAGCTAGCCAAAGAAGCGGCGCAGAACATAAATGCTGAACAAATTACGATACCTTGGCCAATTTCCTGGCTAACAAAAAATCTTAAAATTTAAAGTTAAAAAATAAATATAGTCTCAATGAAATGTGATCAAATTTAGTTTTAATGAAATGTATTGAAACATTCTAAACAAAAATACGTCTTAGCTTTACGGCTGATCTCGCTACCGGTTGAACGGAAAGGACAGGAAATTCGGCGCCGCGCTCAACGTGTTAAATGACCGTTGCCATATTCGCAATTCGTTTCCTTTAAACCCCCTTTTTTTTTTTTTTTGTATGGAAGAATATGGAGTATACTTTCTAAGAAAATACTAAGAAATCACAAGCTTTGCTTATTTACTAATTCTTCAAACCATTGTCTCCCAGTTAGACCTCAATAATTTAACATTAATTTTTCGATCATTCTGCACTAACAGATTAACATAAAGCAACACTTCGTTTTACATTCAGACGATAATGTTAAGGAACAGATGTCGTTGTTAGCCTATAATAAGTAAAGCCAAAGCAACTCGATGGTTATTTGCCTATGGGAGACATTTCTTCGTGGAGGAATTCCTAAGGGAACCTGGATTCATTCTTAAGGTCAGAATTTATTAAGGTTACTTAACCAGAATATTTTAGTTACATGGGGGGGGGAACTAGCTCGTTCGCCTGGATTCGATCCCAGGTCAAATTACCAGTATTCAGCGGCGTTACCACTCGGCCGTTGGTGGACACCGAAAATTAGATGTATTGGACGGTTTACCAGGTATGCATTTCCTAATTCATACTCCAAAAATATCTTTTATTTCATGGTTCTTTCATATATTAATCGTTTTTCGCGAACGAGGGCTTCTTTTCTAGGACACTAGAAAGTTTCCATTTTTCAACATTCTCCTGATCACTCAAAATTCCAAATGACGCTTCCACATTGCTGCAAATTGTTAAAATATCAATTTTGGAAATGCAAGAAGTTTAAAATAATTGTTTCTCTGATGAACTAAGAAATGGGATCAGCTTAATTTTGATGTCGCCCCATTGTTTGATAAAGTGACAGCATGGACAAAATGACTTAGCAAGAATAAATGCAGTTGTAAGTAGGGAATAAATATTTCATTACTGTGAAAATTTCGAAAGCCCCTACATTACTTTTAAAGGAACTAACTAAGTAAATGTCTGCCTGAATGTACAGTTAGTCAATAAAGTCTGCGTACATCAAGAAAAGAAATATCAAATCCAAATTTTAAGGTGCGAAAAGAGTAGTTTCTTAAAGTTTTATTTTTTAAATATTTAGTTTCAATAAGGGACTTTGAAATTATTTAACTGTAATATTTTTATACCTAATAATTTATGCACACTAATTTTTAAAATGTAAGTGACCAAAGTGACCAAAAATCAAAGCCTATAAAGTTTGCGTACAACGCGAAGGAGGCGGAGGATTTCTTATCTAACTTTTAAACTTCAAACTTGAAGAATGCAAACAAGATTACACTTTCAAGGTCCTTGACTTCCGAAGCAAATTTCACGTTCATTGGAAGTTGTTATTTCTATTTTCTTTGACGAAAATGACAACCAATAAAGAAATTCCTTTAGTTACGAGACAACTAATTATCAAATTGAGAGATGAAGGTAAAACTCTTCGTTATATTGGTAAAACCATGGGAAAACCATTTTCTAGTGTGCGAAGAGTTATTCAAAACTATCTTGACACTGGTAGTCTTGCTGTAAAACCAAGATGTGGGGGACCGAACGCAGCTAACGCAGAGAGAAGAAAAAAAAATTCTTTTACGAATTAAACAAAATCCTAAACTTTCTGCTGCAAGCATTGCAAAAGACATTTTGTTAACTAGCAACATGGAAATTTCTCCTGAAACTATACGAAAAGTGCTGCGAAAGGCCGATTATCATGGATGCAAACCTAGGTCTAAGCTATACATTTCCCTAGACAAATAGAAAGAAACGAATTGCTTTTGCCAAAACATATTTAAACTCTTCGCAGGACTTCTAGAACTATGTAATTTGGTCAGATGAAAGTAAATTTACAATATTTAAAGTTAATAGCTATCCTATTGTATGGAGAAAACCATGAACAGAACTGAATCTGAGAAATTGAAATCAAACTGTCAAACATGGAGCTGGCGGTGTGATGGTATGGGGGTGTATGTCATCGAAAGGAGTTGGAGATTTTCACATTATTGATGGATAGCTATGTAAGTATAAGTATTAAGTCATGGATAAGTATGTTTATCTGGATATTCTGAAGAAACGTCTACAAGACAGTGCCCGAAATTTTAAACCTTTCTAATACCTTTATTTTCCAAGAAGACAACGACCCGAAACATACAGCTAAAATTGTGAAGGAATATCTCCTCTATCACCCTCCAAGACAGTTGCGTACTCCTCCACAGTCAACAGACCTCAATTCAATCGAACATTTGTGGGCAAAATTGGAGAAACGAATTCGAAAACACAATATTACTTGGCGAAATGAGCTAATTAGTAAATTGCAGGAAGAATGGGCGAAATTTACGTCGGATGACACTGAAAAACTAGTTCAGTCAATGCCCAGACGTCTGCAAGCTGTTTTGAAGAATAAAGGATATCCTACAAAGTATTGAAGTAATGTAAAAAACTTATATTTCGCATTTTTTTAAGTGTACGCAGACTTATTGGAGGGAATTTCTGAGTTTTTTGTGACAAAATATATTTTTGGAAAAATGTAAAAATATTGCACTGATATTATTTACTTTTTATTTAAGCTTACAATTTTAGCTAATAAAAGAAAAAAAATGAAATGATTAAAATACATTTTTTCTATGCTTTCAGTGTTTTTTAATTTAAAATTTAGTCTGTACGCAGACTTTTGTGGCTAACTAAGTATATTTCTCGCACTGTGAAAAAACGACTGTTCCTAGGGACAGCATGTTTGGAATAGCGTAGTCCTCTACACCCGAGCATCTGCACCTGGTTGTAAAACTTTAAGTTTGAAACTCAACGATTTGAAAGCGAGCTGGGCCAAAGATGTTCGTAATTTTCACTCGTAACTATCTATTGGGAATTTTAAAGATATGCTATTTTTAAATATTTTGTTATTTAGCTATTCAACTGAATTTATTTTTATCGCACGAGTGCGAAGAGCGGATATTTAATTAATAAATTTAACACAAAAAACGTTAGTACCCAAAACACAAAAAGTTTCGCAAGCCATCTTACTAAGTACATTGACATGGTAAACGGAGAAAACACTGAAAATAGTAGAACACATGCTGCTTTTAAAATTTTTACAATTTTTCTTGTTGAATTGTAGATGGCGTAAGTGTGAAGAAAATGAGACTTGATAATAAAGCTAAAATGACAGAAAGAAATGGTTTAGCTAGAGTAGATGCAGCAGCAGACTGCGAACTTTAAAAAAACTTAAAAAACCCTTTTGGACCACAGGTAAAGTCCGAGTCCTTACAGTTTTCGTTTCATTTATGTGTTATTCTTCTTATCCGACATCCTTACTGTTCGTACTAACATACAATATTTCACCCGTCTCTAAAGGTATCATTCGCAATAACGTAACGTTTCATTTTATTTATTCACCCACTAATTGTACTACATCTTTATAATTGTGAAACATTTCGCATACATGGCAGTATACTAAAATGAAAGCTGTTTTTTTCAAATATTTTTACTTCAGATATAACGCATATTCCAGGAAAAGCAATATCTTTTAGTGTTTAGTATTAAAATTTAATCTGGACGATTTAAATAATACTTAAGAACTTCTCAGTATTTTGTACTGCAAGGAATACAAAAATACATTAGTCTCAATTAGATATTCTGTCTCAATATTTTTAACGTTCTAGTAAAAATAAAACCAGAACAACTTAGGGAACTTGTTTTGAAATCAGATATTAATAAAAGTGCATAAAAGAATTTAAAAAATGCAACCATAACATTTCATTAGAAGAGGAATGTGGAGAAATGGGCTTCTCGTTTCGCTATCATACTCTATTTCAACAGTATAAATTTCCTTATTATGAATGATTTTAAAATTGAATGTAATAATAGACTGTTCGTGATAAATCTGACCAATTTCATAGGCCAATAAATGAAGATTTCCCTTTTTCGCACAGAAATAACCCAAACTCTGTTTTTCATTTATTGTAATTTCCTTTTCAGATTAGAAATAACACTAATAGTTACATATAGCATCTGGCCTAAACCAAACGTGATGATGAAAGCAAAATCAAAATGCTTATCAGACCTCGAATAGTTTACATTAGATTATTTAATTGCAGTTTGGTTAGTTTGATTACGGGGCTATCTGCCTAAGGGGGGTTCCATTAATTTTAAAATAATCTTAATATTATAAAGCAAACTAAAATAATTTAATATCTTCATAACTATGCTTATTAGCATTTTCACTCTTTTGTTGTATTTATATTAATTAAAGCCATCGGAATAATGAAATAAATTTTAAAACTGCGAAATTTTAAAGCTCAGAGCAAGAAATATTTGGAATTTCAAAAGTATTTTTTCCAAACTTAACTGAATAATCGTATTAGTTAAAAATTTACGTCTATATTAAAAGGCTGTGCTTGACAACTTAACAAATTATGACGTGGATTTATTATTACAAACAATTATTTGTGGACAAATTATTTGTGGATTAATTTTTGTTCATAAAACATCTAAAACTTTACTTACACACTGGTAGCGTAATAGGAGGCATACTTGGAAAGAAACTGGAACGCTATTAGCAGCTAAGCTACGACATAGCATAGCTTTACGTGCTTTAAAAATAGCGAGTTTGCCAGCATTTATATACTCTTTACATTGTAAAACATCAGATTCATACTCAGTATCGGAGAATAAATTATGAATGCTATTATTATCCAATAATTTCATTTCACTCAACATCTCCGAAAGTCCATCCCAAAAAATATTCTAAATCACCATTATTTACATCATCGGAACTATCATTAATAACGTCTGCCAACTTGATAATAAAGCGAGTAATATTTGCTCGAAAATAATAATAATAATATTTAATTTACGTAATAAAGCGAAAAATATTTGCTTCTGTTTTTTCTCAAGATGCTAATGTCATCCATAGCGTTGCTTTGGAATGACATTTCAAAATGCGCAAGGAAAGATTAAAGTTCTAAACGATATAAATAAAGAAAATAAAACCATACTTGCCTTAATTCCAGATAACACAAGCGTATCTATACAAAATCCTACATCTATAAAGTTTCTGCACCAAATATTGAGTTTATATCAGTATTTTAGTTTCGTTATTACGCACTCAACTGTTCTAAACATAAACATTTCATTCTTACAATTTTGTGCTGCCAGGTTCAAAAATTAAATCAAATTCCGCGCGGAGAAAAATCGTGACTGACGTCACGAGCAACAATGTCTATCGACAGGTGGAATACCGCTGGATAATAAGTATTCTGTTTGAGGTCGCGGAAACACATTGCTTTGAAAGAACTGAATTTGTGGATTAAAATTGAAACATAAATATCTTACACTTTGCAGAATAGTAAAAGTCTGTCAAACTGGAGTTGCAAATAATTTATTTCGAACAATGTTGCCACTTCTCGCTTCCAAATCACTGAGTCTGTCAAACTGGAGTTGCAAATAATTTATTTCGAACAATGTTGCCACTTCTCGCTTCCAAATCACTGAGTATGCTAAACAAAAATGCTTTAAATCTAAACAAAGTGTGAAATAAGTGAAGCAAAAACACTCCAAATTCAAAATTCTGACTTCGAGGTGCCTGATGAGGATTGTGCAGTAATTAACATCGTTATTTAAACTTAACTACTACTTTATCTAATATTTTTAACTTACGTTTCGTTATTACTTTTCTTGTTGCTCAATGGCAACAATTATTATTGTTGTTAAAAAATATTCTTTTTCCTTTTTGCGTAATGTTTAGAACGTAAAGTTTTCGGCCATTTTTTATGTTGTTTTTGTTAGCGATGCTAATTTAAAGCTGCATTTTAACTGAATATATAGCTTTTAATTTTTTAAAATTATCGTATTCATTCATTGTAGTTCATTTGAGTGATTTAAAAGGCATCTGTACCTTTTTGTTTGCAGTTGTTCTTTACATTTTCTGACATTAGGTGTCATGACATTACTTCTGATTCGAAACAATATTTCCGGCACCAAAGGATTTAAGAAAAAAGACTTGTTATATGTTGTCGAAGAAACTGGAGCGACATTGCTTCAAACGATCACAATAACATAACTGAAAGAAATTATTTTTTCAGAGTAAACAGTATTTGGATAATTCACAGTTCGTTTCCGATTTTTTGATAACGACTGTTAGTGAACGGAGACAAAAAGAAGAACTTGATGAAAAGCTAAAACAAAAAGAATACGAAGAACGGGAAAAGGTGAGGCAACATGACTTGAATTGCGCGAATCCATGCAAAATCGCCAATAGCAGATGAGTCTCAGAACTCTGTTACTTTCACTAGATCTAAAAATAAATTTAATTTTCGAAATCAGAAATTGCACAGTTTAGTGGTGACATTAAGGATTGGCTACCCTTTTAGAGTCAATTCTAACAGATTCATAATGCTGAAGAAATTTCACCTGAAATTAAATTTCAGTGCCTTATTCAAGCTACTCAGCAATTCAGTGCAATTTCAATTGGAAGCTTGAATAGCAATTTCAGTGCTATCCAAGCTTCCAATTGTTGCCACCAAATACTGTATTATCTTTAGAGATAATACACCAAATACTGTATTATCACCAAATACTGTATTATCCTGTATTATCTTTAAAGAATTTAAATAATGAAGAATCTTCACGCAATGTATGTATATTTCTCGCACTGGGAAAATCCGATGCCACCTAGAGCGAGCCATTACATTTTGAATAACTTAATCCTCCACCCAAATACATGCATTTAGAAGTACAGAATTTGAATTTTAAATTATAAGTTTCCTGTCTTTAAAACTTTAATGAATTTAAGTTTATGTGACGTAAGTGCCAAGAACGTGATATCTAAAAAATAAAGCTAGCACACAAAACATTAATAATACAAAGACACAAAAAATGTTTTGTAAGCTATCTTACCAACAAAAAACGAACACTGATATGAGGAAATCTGAAAAGTAGAAAAATGTATGCCAACACTTAACACTACATCGGGAATTCCAGTATATTCTTTTGATAATAATACAGCCTAGAAGCATAACGATACACTACTTTTAAATATTTTGTAATTTTGCTGTTGAATCGTATATGGCGTAAGAACGAATAAAATGATTCTTAATAATAAAGATAGCACGAGTGACTGCAAGAGCAGAATGGTAGACTGCGAACTCAGCGAGAGCGTACAAATCTTACCAAATGCTTTTGGGCGATTGCTAAAGTCCGAAATCATTCAGATTTTAATTATAATAATTGTTTAATTATTTAATTGGATTTTTGATAACACGTTTACGCTCGTCAGTCACGAAAGGAATTAGAAAAGTCTTATTATTAAACCTGAACTCAGTTTTGATCAGTATAATAGTCTCGAATCTTCTAATTTTTACCTCGATCGCTGAACTAATAGCATCACACGCTAGAAAGGTTTTACGTTATTAGGTAATTTAGTAAATATACACGTCGAACCCAATTTAAAGCAGACTCTAAGGATAAATACAATTAGAAAGTAACAAAAACGGAAAAAAAAAAAAAGAAAAAAAAAGTCTGAAAGTTTTAAAATTTCATATTACGCCTAAAGGGGCTTTTTTTTAACGTTTTTTGCGTTACCTTTATTTATTAAATATCATGTTCTTCGCAGTTAAACCATAAAATTCGATTCAATGCTGCCATAAAATTCCATAAATTCGATAATAGGGCTGCTTCTCTAAGGAAAGGAAGGTATTCGAGGAGGAAGTTTATAGGAAATAGCTTGTGCTCTTGTGATAGAACAGAAAAATTACGAAAAACGCCCAAGCAATCAGCTCGTTCGCTGAAATTTGAATCTAGAGCTAATCACCAGTGTTCAGCGGCCTTAACCGCTCGTTCATTGGTAGGAGTTACTTAAAGCCGTTTAGTCAACTATTCAGTCGGCAAAGAACGGAAAAACAAATCGACGGGGGTTTGTCATTTCCTGCTCCGCATTTGTAGGAAATTTGAAACTTCCACAGTACACGAAATTTGAGCTATGTTTTAATGTAGTGAACACGAGTGGCACAGATATGCTACACTCCACAGATAAACATGAATTTTGCCAGGGTTGCAGATGATTTGTTACAATAATCCTGCAAGAGCTTATTTTCTGTACGTTTACTTATTTTATTTATTATTCTGGCAAAGCACAGTCCCTTAGCCTATCTGCTTAAGGGGAGCGATGCCTTCGTGGAAGACTTTCTAAGGGAAACTGGCTCGTATACACGTTGCAATGGGGAAAACGACGAAAACACGCATGCAGCCAGCTCGTTACCCTAGAATCGGACCCAGGTCGGAACTACCAGTGTTCAGCCATTTTACCGCTCGGCGGCTTACTTGTTGTAGGAATATTTCATTTTAGCTACGAATTGTTACGCTATTCTTAGAATCATTTAAAAACTGCAGTTTTCACACATAGCCTGCCAGATTTTGCTTTTAAAACCATTAAAAGTTTTAAAAAAAATATGAAAAAAATAACCAGTTTTCTTGCAGGATTGGAAACATTTCTCTTTGGACTCCAAGCGACCCCGTAGTGGCAGATGATCTAAGAGCAATTAATACTGATAGTTAGACCTCGTTTCAAAATCTGGCGAATGAGCTGATAGTATGTTTTTATGGGTTTTCTCGTCTGCAAGAAACAGATGCTACAAAATCTTGAAGTCCTAAGTTTTTATCTTCTTCTGTGAAAGTCCTTATAAAACATGGAAATCTGTCGATATGCGTAAACAGATTATATTCTGCGTTTCGATTATGCAATTACCATTATAATCAAAGTAAAATTAGCCGTTACTGGGCAAAAGCAAACTCACTTTGACCCTAAAAATGATTAAAGATTAACCATGAGTTCAGCGTTGTCAGAGAGTTTTTAACCAATGTAGCAGAAGCAGAATCAAAAATTAGAAAAAAGGTAGCACATGACATTAGAGATTACGTAATTTTTGTGACGTCATAGTTATGTATGTTCACATGACCTTGACGTCATCACAAATTCAGCCTCCATCGGTTTCGTAATATATGGACTATAATTCGATTCTTAGACATTTTAATTACATATCTCAGTTTTGGCGAAAATTTTAAAACAATATTACTAGTTATTCACTGTTTAGACAATAATTTTTCTTTTAATAGTTACGGTTTTTTTTTAATTCAAAGGGGTAATTTGCTCAGTAGGACTATTAATTTCGTTTTGGCATTTTGCGTTGAAATGTCGGTTCACTTTTTAGATAGTTGCCGCGAAATATTAGAGCCTTGTATTACACTTAAATGAATTAAATAATGAAGAATCTGCATAAATGTATATATGTTTCTCGCATTGCGATAAAACAACGGTACCTAGAGCCATTCAATTTTGAAAAACGTAATCTTCCACCGAATATGGGCATCTGGAAGCCCTAATTTGGAATGTGCAATTTGTTTTATTAAAGATTTCATATTTTGTAACACTTCAACGAATTTTTGATTAACGAACTGAACGATTTCAAATCGAGCAATGCACGAAGAAAAGACCTTTTTATCTCCAGCTCGCGAGACTGTGTATCGGAAATTCTAAAGGTAGGCTCATTTTAAAATTAGTTTGCGATATTGCCGTTGAATTTAGTTTTATGGTTTAAGTCCAAAGAACGTGATAATTCGTAATTAAATGTAACGCAAAACGGTTAATAAAAGTTCCTTTGGGCGTAATGTAAAATCTGAACTCTTTCACATTTTTTTATTTGTTTATTAGTCCAAAGGGGCTGATTATTGTTTTCGTTTTGGGATTTTGCGTTGGATCACTATAAATGTCCGTTTTACTTTTCAAACTGTTGCCACCCAATGTTAGAGTCCTGCATTATATTTGAAGAAATTAAGTAATGAAAAATCTACATAAATGTATGTATATTTCTTGCACTGTGAAAACACAAGGGTACCTAGAGGCATCCAATTTTGAATAAAGTACGTTTCCACCCGAAAATGGGCATGTAGAAGCCTAAATTTGGAATTTGTTTTATGATCGATTTCATATTTTGTAAAACTTTAACGAACTTTTGATTTAACAAACTCAAGCTTTTCAAAGCGAGTCATGGCAACGTGGTATAGAAAAAACATTTTTATCTCCAGCGCGCGAGACTGTGTATCGGAAATTCTAAAGGTAGGCTCAATTTAAAAGTATTTTGCGATATTGCTCTTGAACTAAATTTTAAAGTGCGAAGAACGTAATATTTAATAAATAAAGGTAACAAACAAAATGTAAAAAGAAAGCCCCTTCGGACGTAATTTAAAATCTGAAACCTTTCAGATTTTTTTAATAGTAGTTTCATATTAATTTTTTTTATAATTAACTTGTTCATATCACTGTTAAGCGCTTTCTCGCCTTTGGATTTTTAGCGTATTTGTGCTAAGTTATTTGAGTTAGCAGTTCATTTTCCTGGTTATCATGGCAAAAAATCAGTCGCCAACACGTTTGTTACCCTACTGCTAATCACAAACTACGAAATTGAATTTTAATTTTTATACATTCCACGAAAGGTAAATAACATACAGTTTTGCAATTCGGAACAGGGGACTAGAGACGGGAAAATACCACATGTTTTATAAGTTCTGTAAACGAAGTAAGAGAATTCTAAATATAGTCAGCAGAACATGAACCGTGAACACCGGTAGTTGGGTTCGAGGCTCGAATCCAGCGAACGAGCTGGCAACACCGAGCACCGAAGGAAGTTGTGTGTTAGACGCCTACTGTGTTGGTGCGAGATTTCTGTTATTATTCAAGAAAGATGAACTTTGCAAAGTTAGGACTTTATTTTTCATCGATGAATTCTTCTTTTGTCTACTTATTTAACCAAAATTTTTACTTTTACTTTTTATTTTTACTATTTCGTATCGTGTGTTTTAAAATCAAAGTTCGTGGTAACACCAAGTGCTTACTCTCACTCATTAGCCCTAGTGAGCTACATGACCTCATTTTCGTCTTTTACAATTTCCGATTCATTTAATGATTTTATCGCAAGTTTAGAAGATTTTCAAAAGACATAGGACTCTTAAATTCACAGATAGATGTTGCTTTTACTATGTTCGAACTTTATTTATTTCCAAAAACTAGAAAAAACTTCAATTTTCGAACTCTGACTCCTCGACTCATCTAAATGCCGGACGCTGATCACGTGTTTCTGCTCTTCTTGATTCACCCAGAAGCTTAGACTTTCATTTCGCTTCTCGCCACCATTTATATAATCACCCATGCTATGCCATGATATGCAATTTAGCGAAACTTATTTTATGAGTTCTCTCATTTATTGATCTCGCCTTCGGGCGCGGTGTATTTTTAAATGCACCTCTTAAATTTTTAACTTTATGGCCTATGGTAAAATGATAATATACTGGTAAGAGCTCCTAGTAGCTAAAGCCAGCAGTAAAGATATGATCCAAGATCCTAAGAGATTTCTGTACTCTGCTGGGTAGAGTGGTTTTTATGATACACGAGCGTAGTTTCTCTGCGGAAGCCGAAGATTTCCCGACTCTGTCCCGTAATGTTTTTGGAACTTCGGCCTCAGCCTTGATGGATAACTCAGATTTGAATCAGTATTTAGCGCCCGTCACTTCTAACGGACGGACATGGACGTTCTCTGGGTAACGAACATTCAACTCAAGATTTGTGAACTTGGAGATTGGTGCGTGTGAAGAAGACTTTCATTTATTGAGGATCAAACGTGTTGCACGCACCAAGAATTAACTGCGGGACAATGGGTTATTGGCCTTTCTACTGATGATTATATGTCTGCAGTCCGAATGCTAACCAAGCAGATTGAGGTTTCAGAAGGTAAGTGAAAATTCTACCTGGCATTCTTCAAATTTTGTTAAAGGTAATGACAAATGTAATGATGGTACCGCCAACGTAGGCCCTGAGCCAAATTCCATTGTTTTAGGTAATAGTAATTCTAAAAGTAAAAGAAATGGTTGTACTAGTAAATCTGAAATATCTCGCAATGATAAAAATAAAATAATAATAATAATAATAATAATAAATAAAAATAAAAAAAAAAAAAAAAAAAAAAAAAACTAATAAAAATGCTTGGGCATTTAAAGTCTAGAAGTAACCTTTTATTTATCGAACAGATGTGATGTTGTCAACAATGTTATTAGTTCTCTTATTCTTGGAAATAATCCTGGGTCTAGTAATAGTGATCTAAGTTTAAACGTTAATAATTCTACTGATAACAATGTTGTTCATAACTGTAATACTGATGAGGATTCAAATGATAATGTTAACAGTAATGTGCAGCAGGAGGCTGCCGCAACCGTTCAAACTGCTATCCGCAATTATGATTAGGCCAGCCGGAAATGTAAAATTTACTTATTCTCTTAAAGATCTTTCAGCTAAATAACTAGACGCTGAATTTTTATGCCAATTAAGCGACGAATTCCTTAGGGTGCTAGCTCGCTGGGACCATGATCATAAAATCGTCAGTAGGTACGTTTCGGAAAATTTTATAAATCGCTTTGTTACCTTAGCTACGCATGAAAGACTAGTAAAAACCTTATGAAGAGACTTGTCCTCAAATACTGACGCGGTTGAAATGAAGTGCAGGTGAATTGTAAACACCATACAGTTTGCTATGAACTTCAGCTGCTTTCGGGTATTCCGTTTGAAGACTTAATAGATAATTTAGTGAGGATCTTGGTTCAGGAAGCCGTCTTGACTTCCGTTTGCCAAATATAATTTAGTGAAATGAAAAACTTCCACACATATGGTATATCCAGCTATTTTATGCAACTTTAAAAATGTTCTTCCTTACTGTTTCTTTTCCCAAGTTTTTCTACCGACCCAATATAACCCTATAGTTTTATTATTAGAAAACGAGTTATTACTGTAATACAAGACTGTTGTTCTTTGTTTACTTGGCGAGATTTTGGTCATGAAAATACATCCGGTGAATCTTCGGCTTATGGTAACTCGGAGATTTTTTGACGAAAATTTGGCGACCAACCCTGCTCAGCCTGTTAGTTTTTTTTTTCATGACGCCATTTTGTTTTTTGTTTTTACTCAACATTTTTTCCAACAATCTGCTAGCCGAATTACGCTTATGCTAGAACTTTTATGGAACAAAAGTGCTTAATCATGACGAAGATTAGGTGCGAAATTGCTTCTAAGTGCTTATTAGCTAAAACCACGATCGGAAGTTTCCGGAAAGTAGTGGAACAAACGTGCACAGAAATTTATTTTTACAGAGCAAATTTATATATGAAACATGTAAATAATTTTTCGCATGAAATAGAAAAATTTGCACGAAAATGCAGGAAAATTTTGCGAATCTTTGAAGTCTGTAAAAAGGACATGTATGAAATTACCTGATCGCTAAAAAGTCTGTATACTATGCAAGCTTTTATATCTTCAGCTTGTATATGTTCTTTCCAAGGATGAACATTTGCACGTATAAAATAAATAAAATATGCAAGAAACCACATTGGCTAATCTTTGGAATATGGTAACAGGTAGTTTGGAGACATTTTGGTATGGCGATAAAGTTTATTAGCTAAGACTTTAGCAGTGTACATGGATAAAGTCAAGAGTGGGCGCAATGCCATTTTTGTGCAATTCTGGGATGTTTTTTTTAAGTGAAAATAGGTCGGCGTGTACATGGATTACCGTGTATGGGCAATTCTTAAAAACGCGGCAAGCAGTTTGCGATTCTGCACTTTCTCCCAATTTCTCACCTAATCTTCGTCATGATTAAGCACTTTTGTTCCATAAAAGTTCTAGCATAAGTGTAATTCGGCTAGCAGATTGTTGGAAAAAATGTTGAAAAAAAAAACATGCCTTTACTTTGTGAAAACAAAATGGCGTCCAAACAAAAACTAGCAGGTTGCTGTAGCAGGGTTGGTCGCCAAATATTCGCCAAAAATCGCCAAGTTACTATAATATGAAGATTAACCATTACATTTTCTTTCCCTCTCTAAATTATCCATTATAAAAGTCGCCACAAAATAATCTGTGACTGGAACTGTGTACTTCTCAGATTATTGCTAAAGTCCTAGCGATGGGTTAATGTGGTTTTCCTTTCCAATAAAGACTAATTTGTCTTTCAGTTTCTGCTTTCAGGTGACCCACGTATGATATTCAAATGATAATCCATTGTCATACCTATTAATTTTAGACTTGAATCTTATTTAACGTATAGTTTTTATTGTTTAAAACTTGGGATTCGACTGTGAATCTTTAATTTCTAATAAACGCAAAAGCTTCTGTTAGAATTCGGTTTCCTGCTGCAATCAACTTGATTGCAAAACCGTAACGCACTACATAAACGTTAAGAAAACAACTTCTTAGCAGGAGCTGCACTTTTCCAGGTGCAAGTTCTGATTCTCTTATGTAATGGATACATAAACGGCTCCTCCCGGGTACGGGGGAACAAGACCACTTTATAGCCCTTTATAAATCAAGCACTTCCAGAAATAAAACTGTAGAACTTATAGAAAAACATAACTTGAAAATAAATTGGGTTAAAGGTTACATAGGAGTGTTGGGAATGAAGCTACAGACAACACTGGGTTTAATCCTAGTATCCGGTGCACACGGGATTTGGCTACATTTGGCGACTTTGATGATGAGCAGTAAAAACTGGACATATACGATGAGTAGTAAACGGGTCATTCGAAGAATATATATAGTTATACATAGTATATACTATGTATACACAATGTATATACACTATAGTATATATATAGACGTTCTTTGGATCATGTTTGCTGTTGGCGATAATTTTCAAAACCGCGCCAAGGCTGCACCGTATACTAGGATTTTACCCAACACCGCGAAGGAAGCAACTAAGAGCGATAACATAGATATTTGTTTTATCCTCTCAATAGAATACGTGAAAATATTATTGCAAAAAGAAATTATGAAAAAAATGGCAAGACCGATTGAATAATGATAACACTGGAAGAAAATTATTTCAGATTTTTCCTAAAGTTAAGACACAAAGGCTCTCTAGTGACAAAA
Organism: Stegodyphus dumicola; assembly: GCF_044657685.1. Lineage (NCBI taxonomy): Eukaryota > Metazoa > Arthropoda > Arachnida > Araneae > Eresidae > Stegodyphus > Stegodyphus dumicola. Next base: position 209,726,895 of record NC_140774.1, read on the forward strand.
GAATAAATCAAGCACTAAATCACGGACAAACTAAAATGTAAATGGGATTGTGAAGCACAAAATGCAGACTTTACACACTATTTCTGTGAATGCAAACAGACAATCTCTATTAGAGAAGAATATTTTTAAAATACTTCAAAAATATATATAAAGTATTTATGGAGGATGATGGTTCGGTAAAAGCATCGAAACTAGTCCTGTGAAAATTTGAAAAATTAACGCTGATTTTTGTTTTTTGACTTCAAAATCAATACTTGTTCGGTGTGTTGTTGTATCTTAATTATAATTTATTTACGAAAACAACCAGAGTTAAACATTATAAAAATTGTAAATAATCTAATTGGATATGAATATTTTGAAGTAGATTATGTAGTAAATTTCTAAAATTATAACTAAGTTGACTCGTATATTTGTGATTATTTATGTAATTTAGTTAGAAAAATTGTATAATAAGCAATAATGTGTTTCGTAATTGTGAATTTTTGTTATAAGTCATGTCAAATTGGTTAACTTCAATTAATAAGTAATTCAGTGTTTTAGAAAGGTGGAAAATCTCGACTCAAAAAATTGTAAGTCAAAATATTTAGTTGTATCGTATTTTATTCAAACTGTTATGTTGAATTTATTTAGAATAAAAGTAGAAATGATACTGATGGCGAGGCCAAAGAATCTACCTCGGAGAACGATTTAAGGGCAAGCTACCCAGTATTTTAATATTTGGTTAAGAATTAAGTTTATTTAGTTCTTTGATTGTTTTGCCAGTATCTGCGGTATGGGTTATAAGTTGAGTTTAGTTTTATGTTTATAGCCATTATGTTTATAGCCATTATGTTTATAGCCGTAGACTTTGGCTTTATTACAGAGTAACTGGAATAAAGCCAAAGTCTCACAGAGTCTCTACGCCTGCTTTGGACAGAATCTAGCTCCTGATACTGCTGCTCCGTTTAGGTTTGAACTGCACTGAAAAATGGGAGAGTGTATCCTGGTATACGGTACACACGGGATTTGCCGACTTTGTACAACAGTAGTTTTTATAATAATGCACCTTTTGGCTCATTATAATGTACCTTTTGGTAACATTGTGATGAGCAGTAAACGTGGTATTTACCATGAGCAGTAAACGAGTCAATGTTAGTGTTGGCAACAATTTTCAAAATCGCTCCAGGGCCGTACCGTATACTACGATATTACGCAGAGGAGATTGTCGCTACTTGAGCTGTGTATGCAAAATTTCGGACTATAGGTTTACGTTAAACATTAGCATTTATGGTAATTTTCCGTTTCGCCGGCTCAAATGTTGCCAAGCAGACTTTGTTGGCGACAACATACATTATACACATAACAAATGTTAGTTCTAATAATTTTTTATTTTGAAAGCATGAACATTTTAATATCGTTTAAAATTTTATAAAAAGCCAATAAATAAAGACAATAAATTTGTAAAAAGACATTAACAATTTACTATGCTTTCATGGTTCAACATCCTGATTCGCCGGTTCATATCACGGGACCCCAAGTGATCTCATCTTATGTAAACTACGCTCGAAAAAACTAATTCTTTCAGTAATTACCTACATTAATTTCAAGTTAAATCTTCATTTCAAATAGAAGTTTAAAATCCAAGAATTATTCCCATTCGTATTAATAGATTACTCAGAAATTAGTAAAACCGCCGTAGTGCTTAACTTTGCTGGTGCATTCTCAGTAGAATGGGTGAATTTAACCCTTGACTTTGCCTATTCTATATTTTCACCTTCGAGTGAGCGATGTGATTGCATCCTAATTGACTTAATTACTGCGAATGGCCTTAGGGCGTAAAATTGAGTTATCTGGTAAAAATTCTCTATAATTTTATGTACAAAGAACCTATTATTCTATTTTCGTTTTTCACGTTCAAATTTTGCCAGTATAAAGAAATCCTTAATTTGCTTCAGATATCAGAATGTCATTTCAGTGTGCACATAATTTTTGCTTTTATGGATGACCTTATCAAAGAACTCATTTATTATCCCATAAAATCTAAAAATGACGTATTTAGGATATTTGTTTTATGTTATTATTCATGCTCCTTAGATACAAACGGTTCTTTTCCGTTTTCCCGGCGAATGGCCTTAGGGCATAAAATTGAGCTATCTGGTAAAACTTCTGTGTAATTTCACCCCAGTATTGAAAGAAACAATCAATCTGATAAAAAAAATGGCTGCGATTTGTTTTGAAAATGAGACGTAAAAGGTTACCAGAGAAGATATTCCGTTTGGCGTCAGTCGTACCACTATTGGCGACTTTATCGCATGCGCCGGCAAAACGGAAAAGTACCGCATTTACTATCAAGAGCACATTTTCCGGTCAGTAGTTTTGCAGTTGATTAATATGTTCATGAGAAGGTTGCTGTACTATGTCCTTTGCTTTATTCGCTTTCTATGGAGAGAAAGTTCACACGATACTAACAGTCGATGTTGAAACACCAAAAACTAATCAGGCAGTGTGTGTGAAACCGCCAAAAAATAATTAGTCGGTACATGAAACCACCCAAAACGAATCAGGCAGCCTTTTCCTGTAGCTCTACTATGGTTCTTCTTCAGAATTTGCTTATTAGTAAGAGCATTTAAAATTGTTTGGGAGACTGCTATCCCAGCTGGATCCCTTCAAAGCTATGAGCTTTTGAAGCAGAATAACTGGAAAAGGCTTAAAAATAATCGTTTTTCTCCCAGATGGTATATCAATATTGCGAAAATGGTCAACAAAAAGCATGTCAAAGGAATTGATAGAAATATGCAGGACTTATCGAGAGGAAAGAGGGAAAATGTACTAATGATTGAATTTCTGTACTAGTTGTTAAATATTGTAGGAAATATCAGAACTTCTACGATGAGACGATCTTTGTGTGCTTTTTTTGTCATGCCGTAAATACTAAAGTCTGTTAAGTATGTTTTAGGTAATGTGTTGTAAAAAAATATCAACAAACCGTTGCTAAATGCAATCCGTCTTCGGTGGTGAGTGTTGAGTAACTGAAATATAAGAAATACTCTTGTACAAATTATAAACGGAATTTGCATATTTTCACACAAATCTGTAAACAGTACTATCTATGTTAAATAACATGCTTTAAAAAATATTCCTAAAAACTACTGCCAGATAATTTTTGCTCATTTTAATAAGAATTGTTGATAGTTGTATGTGTGCGTATACAAGAACTTCGAATTTTCATTTTATTTCGCATATTTTGTCTTTTAATTATCAGAGGCTTTTCATTGACATCTGAGCGCATGCTTTTGAAATCGGAAAATGATTGTCCCATGCGATGGTAGTAGATCGAACTTTGTATTCTCGTTTTACAGTAAAATTTCAGGACATTACAAGCGTGAACGTTTTCAGTTAAAGCTCGAAGAATAAAGTCCGTTTTTTATTATTTTACTTAGGATAGTCTGAAAATCATCATCGCAGTGGTCTTAATTTGCCGATATACTTGGAATAATAATCATTTAATATTAGGTTGAAAAAATTCTTCTAGCTCTCACAGTATTTAAAAAGTATAAATCCTAATAAATTGCATAAGCTTTTGTCAATATGAAACACATTAAAATTACCATACTATATAAAATACCATGACAGAATGATAGCCGTGTATTAAAATACGTGTAGCATATTTGAACAAATAATTTATTTTTACATAACCACATCAGTTAAGTACTTTCAAGCATTTAAGCATATGATATGTATCATATTATGCAATATTATTTAAACATAAGTGGGAAAAAACCTTTACGACTTATTTGAAATTGTATGCTAAACTGCTACATTCATCGAAGTATAACATATCGACTAAGAATGATAAAACTAAAACTTCCTTACAAATAAGAATTTACTTATAGCCAAATGTCTTAGCTAAAGTTCTCTGTAATATATTACTGTATATCAAACATATAAAAGATTTAATAGTTCTTCCACAATGTAACTTTAGCATACTTTAAATGCTATGTATACAACTGCGAAAAATCGTGTTTTAAGAAATTTGAGTTTTAATGCCAATACTTCAGTATATAACTTTCTAATAATAAAGTGCATAGTATATTTATTTTGAAAATACATTTAAAAAGTATAAATCCTAATAAATTGCAGAAGCTTTTGTTAGTATGAAACACGTTAAATTTACCTTGCTATATACATTACCATGACAGAATGATAGCCGTATATTAAAACACATGTGGCATATTTGCACAAAAATTTATTTTTACATAACCACTTTAGTTAAATAAACTCAAGCATTTAAGCATATGATATGTATTATATTGTATAATATACATATTATTTAACATGGGTGAAAAAATCTTTTACGACTTACTTCAAATTGTATGCTAAACTGCTAAAATTTTATTTACAAATTAAAACGCACCAGCACAATAAACATCCCCATCATTTTTATGGAGGCCTGCACTTCTGACATTTTTTGCTGCCTTTCAAGCTTAGCTGTTGTTTTGTTTCTGACAAGCCTTTCTTTTCTGCGTTATCTATTCTCTTGTTATCAATTTGTAAAAATCCTTCAATAGAAAACTTACTTCTAAAAAGCTGTAGCTCATTTTTTACAGAATGTCTACCAACAGACCTTTCGTTAAAAGCAATTACTGCTTCATTTCCAGCAATTTGAACTATCCTACTACCAGCACGACATGTCTTTGTACAAAATTTTTAAATTAAGGAATTAAATGATTCATTATTATTTTGTGTTTTGCCGCCAAGGCAACGTCTATATAACGAAGGTTGTGACAAATCTATAAAAACTGGCTTTATTGCCTCCATTACAGCGACTGGTTCAGAATTTATATGCTTATAATCAGCTTTATTTTGCTTAGCCTTATTGTATTTGCACCATGTGGTTTCATTTGTAGCACAAACGTCATGAATCGGCTTTTCATCACTCGATATTTTGTGGTAGTAAATTGCCCAAATGGCTTTTCTCATATCACTAACAGACTCATTATATTCTCGAATCGCATTACCATAATACGAAGTTATTTCATTTATTAACTTATCTGTTAGTCTCCCTTTCCCAGACAGATTTTACCGTCATTTAATTTCACTTTTTTTCTTTCAAGTTTTAATTTGCGTAGCCATATTCCCATTCGTTTTTGAATATGTCCAACACACTCAATTTTTTCTATATTTAATGAACCATATGGTTTGGCGTCAGTTATACCTGCAAATGGTTTTGCATCAACTATGTAAGGATCTTAAGTTTTACTAACGTTTATTTTATTTTAAATCTTTACTATCACTTCTTATTTTCTACTTCCGGCCAGAATTAAAAGCGTTAACTTATTTATGCAAAATTTGTGTGGCGAACGCCAAGTACTTAAGATGTGGCTTTTTGCCAAGCGAGAGAGAGGAAGGAGTTAGTCGAAGCAGGCCGCTTACCTTAGAAGTTTTACTCAGTTGCTGGTTGCCTTCCAGGCCAGAGTTTTAATCCTCGTGATAATGTTTAAACGTATTGTAGTGTTAACAGTTCTCTGTACTACATACGGCTTCCTGTTAATATACGGCCAATCTTCCACGTTTATTATTCCAAAGGTAAGTTAGAGTTTAGTTAAATATTTTTATATTCTTACGTTTAGACCACAAGTAGTGGGTCTTTGTATTCCAAAGTACGGAAATTATTGTAAAGAGAGAAAAATAAAGGGTTTTGTATACCTTTCTTGTGTATCCTGTCTACTTCCCACAGTTATTGAACATAGCTTTAGTAAGCTCTCTGTTCCGAGTCAGGTCCTGGCATATTCCCGAAGAAAGTAAGACGGAACATTGAACCTGATAGTGGCGCCCAACGAAGAAGAATAACCATGGCCGAGTTTCAAGAAGAACCTGTGCTGCCTGCAGAAGCGGCTCAGAATCCAGAAATGCCAGCTGCCGCCCTGGAAAGATTTGGTTACATCGTCCAGACCCTGCGCGCTTCGATGAAACTAGATGCAACATTTAATGGAAACTCACCGGTAATCAGTTTTTTGGAAAAATTGGATGACCACTTCATGCTCTACCCCGTGCACGAATTTCAAAAAGTTACCTTAGCTACCAGCGCTTTGAGGGGCCAAGCGCTTAATTGGTTCAAATGTATAGGCAGAAGTCTCTTGGGTCAAGCAGGAAGTCCCACCTATACTTACGAGAATTTCAAGACTGCCCTAGTAAAAGCCTTCCCTGACGTAAGGGATCGTGCGAAATTAGAAACGGAACTTTTCAGCATATATCAGCAAAGAATCGAAAATCCCTCAAGCTGTATTTTAAGAAAAATTCACGTCTTCAAAATCTTGTATGGAAACCGTCCGGATCCTGAGATAATTCAAGTGATTTTGCCGAGGTTGCTGCCCCAAGTGCAAGACTTTATTGAATTAAGAAATCCGACTACACTGGAAAAGTTATTTGAGCTAGCAATCCAGTTTGAAAGTAGAAGAACGGCGGACATTGAAAGAAGACGTCAATATCAACTGCGAAACCAATTTGGTGCGCCAAGACTACAGCAAACTCAAGCACACGGCTACGGAAGCAAAGCGAATCAGTGGGCAAGGAAACCCGAGCATTCAAAAAAAGCCGGCGAACGTCGACAGTTCAATAGCAATCCAGGAAAATGTCTCAAGGCCAGTGGAAAAAGAAGGAAAACACGGAAATGAAAAATAATTTAAACTAAAACGGATTTCTGCTGACTGGAGGGTGCGAAATTCCGAAGGCCACGAAAACCCCTATTCCTTCAAGTTAATACAGTAATGGTGAAAAATTTGACTCTTCCGAAGATTGAAGTGTTGGTAAATAATATCCCAGCCACCGCACTCCTGGATACAGGCGCGCAGTATTCCTGTGTGGCAGAAGATTTTTTTAGGAAGTATTTTCGTAAATATCGTATATATAATTCGGATAATACGACAGTGTTAGCTGCGCAAGGAGAAAGATGTAAGTGTATAGGTAAATTACGTCTGTATGTCCGTGTCAAGGACGAACAAGTAAAGGTTATGTTTTTCATAGTAAAGAATCAGCAAGCTCATATTATCTTAGGAATAGATTTTCTTTCAGAGGCACAAGCAACGCTAGATTTTAATGAAGCGTCTCTTAAGCTGACAATGAAACCAGTTCGTGAAGAAAAGGCTGAACCGCCGATGTTAAACCTTGACCACCTGCCTAATGAAGAGCAACAAAGAATCCGACAAGTGGTAAGTGAATTTGCTTCGTTATTTAGTGATATTCCAGGATTTACTCAGGTTACTAACCATAGTATTGACACCGGAGATTCAATGCCAGTTCGCCACAAAGCATACCGGTATGATAAGAATAAGGAAAAAAATTATAGAATAGTATATCACCGATATGCTAAGTAAAAAGATCATAACGCCCATCTCAAGTAGTTATGCTAGCCCGGTGGTTTTATGTAAGATAAATAATGACTATCCATTGACACATCGAAAAAGCTGGAGATTCGCAATTGACTACCGTATATTAAACTCCATAACTAAATATCCGGTATATCCGTTACCTATTATTGAAGAAATTCTAAGGAACATAACATCCACCAAATATATGACGACTTTAGACTTAACGACTGGTTATTTTCAAATAGGGATTAGGCCTGAGGACGTGCCTAAGACTGCTTTTATAACCAAGTCTGGCACTTATGCATTTCTGCGCATGCCGTTTGGCCTTTCAGGGGCACCGGCAACATTTCAGCGATGTATGGACATTGTGTTAAGGACTGTTCATGGAAAGTCCACATTTATCTATTTAGAGGATATCATTATTACTAGTGATAATCTCGACCAACATGTACAGGATTTAAGACAGGTGTTTTCTTTATTAAATGAGGCCGGTCTAAAAGTTAATGTCGAAAAGTGCAAATTTGCAGCACTTGAATTAAAATATTTAGGTTACAAAATATCTCAGAAAGGAATAGAGACAGACGAATCAAAAATAATCGCTGTACAAAAGTATCCGACTCCAAACACCGCGAAGAAGCTCTCTTCTTTTCTAGGACTTTGTTCATATTATAGGTCCTTTATAAAAGATTTTGCAGCTATTGCTGAACCATTGTTAAAATTAAAAACGAAAAAGGCAAGATTCTCGTGCACGGCCGAAGCCAATAGTGCTTTCGAAAAATTAAAACAAGCATTAACGCAAGCCCCTGTGCTGAAATTTCCTGAAAAGGATAAGAATTTAGAAATTTCAGTGGATGCTTCGGATTATGCGGTAGGAGCGCTACTTTCGCAAAATCAGCAGCCCGTGGCATTTTTTAGCCCAACTTTAAATCAAACACAAAGAAACTATTCCGCGACCGAGAGAGAGGCACTTGCAGTTCTGTTAGTAGTGCAAAAGTTCCGAGTCTATTTTGGAAAGGCGCCAATAACAGTGTACTCTGATCATGCGGCGGTAACTAGATTGTACTCAGGGAAAAACTTATCCCCAAGGTTAATAAGATGGGCACTCAAGCTACAAGAATATAATCTGGTAATCAAGCATACCCCCGGAAAGGAAAATATCGTAGCAGATGCCCTATCCAGAATAAAAATAGATGAAGAAGGTAATACTGTAAAGGTGGCAATGCTCACAGCATGTACAATAAATTCCCGAGAAACTGTAATAACCGAACTGGGTAAGGATCCTGAGTTTGAAAGCATTTATTAGTATTTAAAGGATCCTGAAAATTTTAGCCACCAAGATATTGTGGCGATAAGAAATAGGGCGGCCCATAACGAACTAATAGATGGTCTATTATTTTATACAAAAACTACGAATTCCAACAAGGAATTTCGACCTGTTATCCCAGCTAGTCTTAGATTAAATATCCTGCAGGAGCTCCATGACAGCCCTTTAGCTTTTCATGCTGGTATTCGAAAACCTATCCAACGCGTACGCGAGGCAGTCTATTTTCCTGAACTGCAAAAGTTAACAAGGGCGTATGCCCAGTCCTGCCCAACATGTCAAGCAGTTAATTATATTAATTTCCGCCCGGCCGGGTTTCTAAATAGTATTAAATCCGAATTTCCAAATGAAATAATTGGCATCGATTTATTGGGCCCTTTCCCAAAAAGTCAGTTAAATAAAAGTCGCTATGTCCTTGTTATGGTTGATCATTTTAGTAAGTGGACCGAAATTGTTCCCTTAAAGCGAGACTCCGCGAAATTAGTTACTGATTCTATTTTAAATAAATATATTTTAAAATACGGAGCGCCCCTATAAGTTATATCGGATAATGGTCCTCAATTTGTAAGTAATGTATTTGAAGACATGTGCCAAAAACTCGGCATACGTCATTTAAAAATGGTCCCGTATCGGCCGCAATCAAATATAGCGGAACGGGCGAATAGAAATATAGTGAAAATTATCCGTAGTTATGTTAACAATTTTCATAAAAGCTGGGATAACTATCTCAATGAATTTGCTTTCGCCCTTAGGACCGCAAAACATGATACAACGGGCAAAACTCCTGCTGAGTTATTTTTAGGTAGAAAGATTATAACGCCGTTAGATAAATTATTTTATGTGCAACAAAGAGCCACAGAATTTAAAATGGGTGATATAGAAAAACTAATTAAAGAAGCAAAAAAGAATACTGAAGTAGCACAGAGAAAACAAAAGCTGTATTATGACTTGAAACGACGGGGAGTAACTTATAAAGTAGGGGATGAAGTGTTAAAAATTAAGCATTCACTTTCTTCAGCACCAGAAGATAAAACTGCCAAATTTTTTCCACGATTTGAAGATCCATATGTCATAGAAAAAATAACTCACGCTGTAGTAGTGTTAAAAGCCAGGAATGGTGAAACCTGCTCCGCAAACATTGATCAAATCAAACCCTACTATGATCGTAATAAAATGCAAATATTTACAGATCTTTTGCAGGATCCGGCACGGCAGACACGGCGGGCACAAGCTCCAGATGTGGAAAAACGACAAGTACAAGGGCAAGCCATTAAGAGGCAGGAGCAAGTGAAAAGAAAGTTTCCCCGCTGGAAAATTAAAGGTACAAAGAAAAAGAAGCCGTTCCACCGTCCAGAAAAGAGAGCTCACGAACACCCCCAGAATGAAGAAGGGAGAAGGACGACGTATGCAAAGAGAGCCAGGAGAAAAGACGGCAACTATAATCCGGCTCTAAAACGGAAGATCTACTCATCCGACAGGACTCTCCGCTGGAAATGTCGCCGAACTGCGGAAGGGCCACCAGCGGCGGAAGAAAAGTTACAAGGAAAATTTGAACGGCCAGCAACGAGGTCCAAGCAGGAACGCGAAAGAAGTCTCCCGGTTCCGCCAAGACCAGCTGCCATCAAACGGCCAAGACCACAGGCAGAGGCGAAAAAGAAGGTATTCAAGGGTGACCGAACGGGAGAAAAAAAAAAGCTTCTAGAGGAAGGCACTGAAGGGCGAGCCCGCACAAGAAGGAGAATAAATCAAACGAGAATCTGTGCTACCTTCCAGGACTGGGCTCAGAAAAGAATGTCCGAATATAACAAAGATAAGTAAAATTTTATGTTACTTTGCAAACTTAAGTTAATCTTTCATTCTTACTGCAAGTGGCAGATTTCAAGAAGTTTTACGTCATGCGAGGTCTACCTTTATCGCCAAAAAGGCGAGAAATGAGTTGTTACCGATTTTGGTATTATGTTTTTCAATTACTCGCGCGTAAAACTAAAGTTGATGTATAATAGGAATATGTAAAGACTTAAATATTGTAAAAGTTATTGTATAAATTTTATTTAAAACATTCTGGCAAGAAAGAAGTTTTAGTCTGAAAGACTTTTTGAAATGTAGTATTTCAATGTAGAAGAATTGGCACTTGATTTGAAAAGAATAGAAGTTAACAATGTACTACTAATGTATGTTTTCAAATGCGTAAAATTAACGGCATTTTAATATGTTCTTATATACAAAGTGAACTGTTATTTTAAATGTTAAGAAATACCGTGATATGGTAAAAGTGAAAGTAATGTTAAATTTTTTTTATTCGTGTGACTGTAAAAAGACCAAATCATGGTGAATATGTGTTAAAGGTTGAATGAATGTAGTTAGGTTCTCTGACGCTACACTTCAGAGTTAGCCACTTTCAGAATAGTACCTCAGGGTTTAGAGTTGAAGTTAGGGTGTGTTACGAGGTCTTGGTATGTTGAATTTTTAACACGTTAGTGTTTTGATTGTAGGAGGAAGTGTTGAACACGTATACATAAACACATTCGTGTTTGGTGTTCTTTTACAACACATGTCAGAGAGCACGGGGAGAGATAATTAAAATAGTCATGAATGAAATAAGAATGTTAAGAGAAATATAAATATGCATGTTACTTGCCATTACATTGTGTAACATTTCATTAAACTAGTTTTCCTTCCAGATCTCTGGAAGGAACCAGATTTGAATAAAAGCTCCTGTTTAGATGCAGTACAGATGAAAAATTGCGTGTCCTTGGAGCTGCTATTGTAAAAACAAATTTCTTTTTTTTTTTTTTTTTTTTAATTTCAAGTTTCTAGTGAGAAATGTTTGTAAAAGATTAGGCCTCGCGTTAGATTCTAGAGCTAAAAGTTTTCAACAAGGTCGTTTTAGACCTCAGTTTAAAACTAATTAACTCTGGCGGGAAGTATGTAAGGATCTTAAGTTTTACTAACGTTTATTTTATTTTAAATCTTTACTATCACTTCTTATTTTCTACTTCCGGCCAGAATTAAAAGCGTTAACTTATTTATGCAAAATTTGTCTGGCGAACGCCAAGTACTTAAGATGTGGCTTTTTGCCAAGCGAGAGAGAGGAAGGAGTTAGTCGAAGCAGGCCGCTTACCTTAGAAGTTTTACTCAGTTGCTGGTTGCCTTCCAGGCCAGAGTTTTAATCCTCGTGATAATGTTTAAACGTATTGTAGTGTTAACAGTTCTCTGTACTACATACGGCTTCCTGTTAATATACGGCCAATCTTCCACGTTTATTATTCCAAATTTAAGTTGGAGTTTAGTTAAATATTTTTATATTCTTACGTTTAGGCCACAAGTAGTGGGTCTTTGTATTCCAAAGTACGGAAATTATTGTAAAGAGAGAAAAACAAAGGGTTTTGTATACCCTTCTTGTGTATCCTGTCTACTTCCCACAGTTATTGAACATAGCTTTAGTAAGCTCTCTGTTCCGAGTCAGGTCCTTGCATGTTCCCGAAGAAAGTAAGACAGAACATTGAACCTGATACCGTCACCAATATAAGAAGTATATTTTACACCTCTTTTTTCCATGGAACATGAAAAATTGTTTATCTTTCCATTCATTTCCTTTTTTCCTGAAGAACCAGCATGATTCTCCAAACAGGCCTTGTGTTCACTTACGCCATTTCCTAGAAATGACTCGCAACCTTTGCAATATAAAGACAGTATTTCTGTATCGATTACTGTGTTGCTTTCTGACCCTATTACGGAACAGACTCCAACCAAAGACGTATGTCCTCGAGTCTTCCACGTACCGTCTCCACTTACAGTCACATTTAACGACGAATTTGAAAGAACGATGTGCAATCACAGGAGGGAGATCCATAACGCAGCAGAACTTCTGCATAGCAGCTTTCCCTTGACCAAGAGTTCGCATTGCATACGTAAATCTTCTGTTTAGCTCTGATATATTTTTTCGGACACCCATCATATTAGAGTTTCTGAAAGTTCTTTTACATGAACACTTTGAGCATAGTAACTCAAATTTTGAGCTTAAACCATGATGAAATAGTTCACTTAAATGAACATTACAAATTTTACAACATAAATTATTTTCAATAAATTGAAATAGGATATCCAAATCAAATAGTCTATAACCACTAAAATTAGGCTCTAAAGTTATCTTTATCTCTTGGTGGCAAAACAGTGTCACTATTTAATTTTTTAAACGAAGAACTGACACCACACTTCTTATTCATTGTATCATTATGCTGATTTCCCTGGAACTTCCTTTTCTTTGGTCGATGAATATAAGACCTTTTATTTTTTACATCTTCCTTACAATTTTCCATAATTATCAGGTGATAAAAATACTAAACAAAAACTGCAATGTTATAATAAAAGCACCTTCAAAAAAGTCAAAAGAAATTTAGAAATCGCAAAAGAGCTTGTAAGCAATCACGTTTCACGCTAATCCAAAGCTGGAGTAAGATTTCAACACATGCCTATGTTAGATGCCTATGTTAGAATAGTGCTATGTATAAATCTAATATATTCCTAAGTCGCGCTTTCGAGACATGAAAAATGCAGTTTGAATTTTGTCAATCGGCCCAGTAGAACGGGAGATATAGCACAGTCCTCCCCCCTTTTTTTTTTAGCTTGATAACACATCAGCACTGTTTTTCCACCATCTCAAAATAAATTACGAAGATTTGTGCTTTTGCAACTAGTTGAATTTCAACAGAAATACACGTTCATATGAAACCGTTGAAGCTCTTTTAAAGGGCCGGTTTTATACCTTTATGCAAATGTAATTCTACCGCATATAGCAGTACTTCCCTGTCAGCTGAATTACTTTCACACTGAGTCTTCCGATGAGAATTTTCCTATTTAAATACCAAAGGATGAATGATTATAAATTTCAAAGCACCTACTATCTTAACGATCGTTTCACTCAAAATCAAATATTCGAAAAGTGAGCAGAAAGGCAAAATAGACAATAGCTAAACATGGGAACATTGAATGTGAATAGCACTTTATTGTTGGTCTGCTGCCTTTTACCAGCTAAGATAGTACTTGCCAGAAACCGAAGATTATCCAACTGTGGGCATTGTGGTAAGAAGTCCTTTACTGAGTTCTCCAGCCGAGTAAACGTAAATGCGATTAACCTCTCGAAGCCGGCTGGTACAGCAGTTGTACAAGGAGAATGACTTTCTCAGACGCCGGCATTGGTACAACTGTCGTACCATCCATGCCCTCCCCATTTTAGAGAATCGCCTATCTGTAGATCTTTGGGTGGTCCATTGTCGCTGCTCAGAGTAGCCGCTGGCTACGCATTATTTCCCTCTTATTATCAGTTTAGCTACATTTTGGCAAAAACCGCAGGTTTCGTCTCGCGCGAATATACTTGAAAATTAAATAGAGGCCATCTCTTTCTCAATCTGTCTCATAATTTTAATGCTATTTTTTTTAAAAACTGACTTTTGCTATGATTAAAACGTCAGCGATTTTGCACGCTCTTTAAGCATACCATATTTAATGTTCTTTAATCATAACAAATAAGAATAGATTAATATTTTAGATTTAATGCCCTTCTAGAAAATAGGTAAAACCGTTTTTATCGTTTACTCGTTTACTTCATTTTCATACTTATGAATAATAAGATTTTATTTTGACATTGTTTTGTGGAGTGCATAAAACCCTTAAGAACTGTCAACTCTTTCAAAGTGCTTCTATTATGCAGGCAATTTTGTCTGATTTATCAGGAGATAAATAAGAGACAATTGTATGCATAATAGTTTTTCTGATTTTCATTCATTCAGTGATTGCTTTCAATGCTTTTCATTGATTGAAAATTAAATAAAATTAATTTATCTTTACACCCTATTTTAGAATGAGATCTGCCAAAAAATATTTAAATATCAGTAAAGCTCACGTTACTTCTAAACTGAATCAAAACATCAGTAAAATGTTATAAAATTTTGGGCCAGTTTTATTTGCTGAAATTCTTATACTCTTCAAGAGATAGAGAGAATTCAGACAAGTTGATAAAAAAATATCTTAAAAAAGTTGTTATTTTGTCTGTAATAAGGTGTATGTCAACTTACTACTAAATGTATGAAAATTAGGATCGGATTACGGAAAAGCACGCGAACGCTATCTGCTTAAGGGAATGGATGCTTTCGTGTAAACCTTTTTAAGAGAAAATTGCTCGCATTTACATTCCTGGTGGAAAACTCCACATGTAATCAACCCGTTTTTCGGTATTGATTGGATTAATTTGTTCGCTTACTGAATTACATCAAAGCACCTAACGATTACCTGTATAAGGGGAGTTATGTCTTCGCGGAGGACTTTCTAAGAGAAGCTGGCTTGCATTTACGTTACACAAAAACCATGAATCCAACTATTTATCCGGGATTCAAATCCAAGCGAGCTATAAGTGTTCAGCCACCTTTACCGCTTTACTGAAGAGCAGGTAAAAATATTGATAAAGGAAAAGTATTGAATTAACCGGTTTAATTTACTAACCTATATTTCTCAATCGGCAGTATATAAATTACGCATGTGAGGGGGATTATTTGTGAATAAATAAACTGTATTGGACTTTTATCCACTATGTCATATTACAATGGAATTATTGCATTTCAAAGTTATTTCTCATGAATTAATTTTGCTCTTCATGATTTTTGATATTTTCAAAGAGAAAATTCCACACTTTAAATAAAAGTATACACGAGAAGATACTTTATGCAAAATTTGGCGTAAACGGTTTTCTTAATTTTGCTTTGAAAATATTGCAGTGTAATCGTTTTCATTACTGGAAGAAATATAAAAAACAAATTTACTACATGGTATCTACACCGAATATTTCCTTATTCTTTTGAAAACGTGAAAGATTACTCTTTCTAAAATAAATTAGAAAATATATTATGTGCAAATAGAATATTCGTTGAAAATGAAATAGACTTCAACTTTTGGATATAACGATAGTTTTAGACGAAATTTCTACCTATGGAAAGAAATTGACGTATAATTAATTCTTCATGAACATTTAAAACTGTTCTCAAAATTCTTTTGATGATTGCATGTATAAGTCACGAATTTTTTTCTCGGCTAACATAAACAAAAGCCAATTTTACAAAGAAAAATTCTCGTTAAAGATATACCTTCTTTGCCTGATAGTCCAATGTAATATTTGTTAAAATTAATTATTAAACGCAACCAATGTATCTCGGATTTTGATTTTTATATTATAATAACAAAATTATCGAAAAAAGCAGATTTAAATCTCTGTTATTCTTATGTAAAGCTTTATTATTGCTGTTAGTTCATCTCAAAATCTAATTGTATTGAATCTCATTCTAATCATCTAATGGTAATAAATATTATTATTATTATTTCATTAACTTAGTCATTACCATAATTTTATTAATGAAAATATGTTATTAAAAATCGCATTCCGGCCTGCAGACTTACAGATCTAGTCTGTATTTACTATATTTTGTTAAATTTTGTTCTCGCTTTCTAATTTCTAATACGAAAATACGCGAATATAAATGAAGAGTGAAAACAAAGTTAAAAAATTCACAAATTATTTACGAGATTGATTAGAAATAATGAATGAAATATAAACATTGCATACATTTTGTTCTAAATAAAGTGTGCACTGGATATGCATCCAGTACTGCACATTTATTTATGCACTATTTATTTAGAATTTTGCTTTCATTTAAATATGAAAGCAAAATAATCATCGAAAAAATTGCAAATCTAGCAACTCCTCTACTATGGGACGTAGGCGTCCGACAAACATGTAAATTTTACTTCATCCATGGAGGAGAACTGACGACTTTTCTCATTAGGAAAATGTCAAAGAGCCAATTTTACAAAACTGTTTCGGATCGCGCTGGTCTGAAAGCTATAATATGAGAATTTCGGCCCGGTTTTAGAAGGTTAAGAGGGTAATGTTTGAGAACCTATTGTAATAATTTTGTGGAAACATTTATTTGGAAGAACGTTTATAAAAGTATAAAGAAACATTACAATGAGAGAGAAAATATAAATTATTATCAGGTTTTAGTCAAATTATCTGTATATGAAACGTCGAAATGGTAGTATGAGGAGTATTTTATTCATTTGTGTAAGCATTTTATTTACTTGCATACCAACGAGTTCTGACGAAAGTCTGCATAGATTTATTACCTAATTATTGGCACTTCTTGCAGACGCAAATGAGATCTAATCAGAAAATAATCAAGCATCTGAATCAGTCAATCATCAACACGCACATTCTAAATCAGATTTCTGAATTACTTTTTTGAAGAGTTTACGGTCCAAATAAAACTGAAGAAACATTTTAAACACATAACAAAGCAGCAGAAGTGTGAATAGTATATATTACTATAAAGCCAACACTCTGTCAGTTAAAGACAAAGTAGTTTGATTAAATAAACAAGGTGAACAGAGACACAGTTGTAGCCGTTTGTAATTTTAAAGTACATAAAGCGCAGGAGTATATGAGAAAACCAGTGAGTAGCACATTGGTTACAATTTTTATTATAAACATGCTGAAACTGTGAATATAATTTCAAGCATCGGTGGCAACATCGAATGGAGACATGCTTCAGTGTCAGATGTATTTCATTAAAAGATATGAAATATTTTTAAACGTTTAAGAACACAGTTTCTGAAGTACTTGACAGCTCACACTGTATAAGCTTCATTCCTTTGTTTAAAAGTCGGTAAAGAGTTATCACAGATTTTCTTAAAAATTATCGGTGATCAATACTGGTATTGATCAATCATAACGACAATAACATACATTGTTATGGAAAGAGAGAAAGTACTTGTAAGGCTTTCTGAAAGACCGAGTCTCAGTTTTAATATTTTAATATTAATTTCTACAAGTCTGACCTAACTGACACTACTGAAATAGTTACGAAAAATTGATTCCCACTGTTAAAAAATTGATCTGCATTTTTTTTTCGTAAATTTTATTTTTTTAAACAACATGTCTGTAATCAATGTGCGCACCGCATTGATGCTGGAAAAACACTAAAATTTGAATCATCTTTGTACAAGCTAAAGAAAAAAAAACAATATTTAATTGTGAGAATAAAATATTCTAACGATTATAATGATAAGTCAAGAATAAAATCAAATCTGTAGCTGCAAGCCTTTTTTAGCGTTATGGTGGTTAGGGAAAACTTAGTGCGATACCGAAGGGCTCGGGTTCGAATCCCGGAGAAGGCATGGATGTAAAATTGTAGGTCCCTTCATAGGAGGCAATGATGGCCCGCCTACTAGGCGCCTCCATGATAAAGAGACTACCGATCTGGCCTTAGGGCAGGACGATGCCGACATAGGCAAGTGCCAACCATAAGAAAAAAAATTTGATTGTAATCTTATTCAAAAATTCCTAATTATAAGACGCAAATTTTTAGACACCTTTCTCATGTTCGTTTTTAATGGTAATCAAACTAATATGAAAGTGGACTGAAAAGTCATTTTTAAATGAACCCCATAATCTTATACGTCTCTGTACATTTGCATAAATCCATAATGGGCCAGGTATTATTTTATCGAAAGACAAGAGTCTAAATGGAACGATTACTTCGCTGGCTTGCGAGTGAATTCTAGGAGGTCCGACGAAGACATCGCGGACGAAAACGTAGCGGAGAAAACAACGTAAGACGGAAACTTCGTTGTAGAAAACATGTGGGAGAAAAGAAGGCAGGAAAACATATCGTAAGTCTAAAACATCATCGAAGAAAACAATCGTGGTACAAAACATCGACGAAGAACAGAAAGCGGTTCCAAAACTTCGCAGTTTAAAAATATCGTCGTGGAAAATATATTCCTATAAAAGAGAGTAAATAAAATAATCGCATGACGATTATTCTGCAGATATATCTTTTCTACTTTTAAAAGGTGCTGGTGCGTATTCGAATAATGAATTCTAGGTGCGAGTAAGAATGAGGAATATTTTTACCTCTATATTTCATATATTTCCTTTCATTAATAATTTTTTGCTAAAAATCCAAGAAGGAACTCTTGCATTGAAAAGTTGAAAGGAAGTAGAAAATTAATGATACGTATGGGAGTACTACGCAGTTTTTTATTTTTTATTTTAAGAGAATTTTAAATTTATTTACTTAACTATTAAACGTTATTATTTAATTAAGTCATTTCATAAAGTTGTATTGGCAGTTCTTCATGAACAATATATTTTTAAAAAATTAAAAAAGGGAAAAGGAGCATTTACTTTAGATTAAATGTATTTAAAAGTTTTATGCATGTATGAAATTTCTAATATTATGTTCTTTGAATAAAATTAAGACTTCTTTTGTTCTTTTTCCTTCAGCTTCTTCAAAGTAATCCTTTTATATAAGTATCCTTTGCATGTTGCGATTCGTTAGTTGTGATGACACAAGTCAGGATGAACTACGTAATATTTCAGTACCGTATTTAAATTTATTGGATTATTGGAAGAGCACGTTAGGGCTCTTTTACTAAGGGGAGGGAAGCGTTTGGGGAGGACTTTCTCAGGAAAAGTTTCGTACGCACATTACACATTTTTTGTAATGTGCGTCCGAAACTTTTAAAACTTAAAAAACTACGAAACTTAGAAAAACCACAAAATTCTCAAGCAGCGTGTTTTTGTGCTGGGTCTAGCTACCAGCGTTCAACGACTTTACCTCTGGACCACTGCAGCCAGATAGAGTTATTAACGGAATAGATTATTAACGGAAATGCATTCATTTTCACACTATTTTTTTGAGAAAGATCAAATTTAAATTTAGATCTAGAAAATGTAAACGCAGAATTTTACAAAAAGAAAATATAGGTACAATAAATCCTCTTGTCGGTTACCATCCTCAGATGACCGATGTTTTTGAAAAAATAAGTAAATATAGGTTTTTCACAATGTCTCTCTAAGATGACCGCATCAACGGAAGACTAAAGAGATATGGAATCGTCAACGATCGCTTTGAAACGAATATTTTATATTTAACTTTACATTTATATATTTTTATAAATGATTCTAAAATATGGTTAAGCTTTTGTGTCTCAGTGTGCCACCACATGGAACACCCAAATTGAATCGCTTCGAAAGCCTCTAAATTCAACCGTAAATAGATAAAAATGCTTTTATAATATACTTTGAACTTTTCTTTTTAAACCGTAGATAGCAGCATATCACAAGGAGACACATAACTTTAATTTATTATGTGTTATTAAAATCCATTTTTTTCAAGTAATTTTCTCTATTTTTTAATGATATAAAAATTTTATTTGGAGAAAAAATAGGCATAATTTTTTTGGCTGTACTCCAAATTATTTTTTTAATCTTTCATACAAAAATCATACGCAGAATCATTGAATAAAACCAGGTGTTCCATTAGCGGGAACACTGCGCCTTTAGCAATCTCATGCTCTTACTAATCAGAACATCTGTGCTCTCAGGAGAGAACATCCGTTGTTTTCGTTTTCTCTTTCCGTTGATTTTTTTTTTGGGGAGGGAATGAATTCAAACAAAGCAGCATTGAGGGGCGAGGTGGGTTTTGTGTTATGAAAGCATTAATATTGGCTTCTCGAAATTTTTGGGGGTAGTTTTTAGGCGGGAATTTCATTAGTAGCTTCACTCATCTTTACTTAGACCTACGCGAATGTTTTGCATTCTTTTTAGTCTCATTCCCGTTTATTTTCAATAATTGTGTAGATATGTTTCGTGTATCTATATATTATAAGCTTATTTTTCTTTTTTGTTAATATTAATCGTAGTTAATTATTTTAATCTTAGTTGGTTTGTGCTTCCATCAAAAAGGTGTGACTTGCTTTGAACAATTTCACAAAGCTAAGAAATAGGAAAATTTATAAACATTTTTGTATATAGGACTTGTGTATATAGATATGTATCTCATTTATTCGTATATATTCAAGAATATTGTGTATATCCAGGAAACCATGTATACAGCCATAATACAGAGTTTTTTCATTCTTATGCAAACGCTTCTACTCATTTTCGTGCTTCACTGCAAAGCTCGCTTAGTCGCACTTTTATAAGCTCTGGCGGCGCAGTGTTCCACCTCATGGAACACCCACAGAATTAAAACGGTAAGTGCAATTTTTACAACATTTTACCTGTATATTTATTTAGGACTAAATAGACTGAATACAACGTTTCTTGCTGAAATTCCGACTTTAACGTACAGTGCGCCGCAAAGGATTAAATATTTTAGTTCTATGTTACGCAAATTGTATTTCTCCCTTTGTACCGAGGAGAGGCGCAGACACAAATTTGTTAGGATCGTAAAGCTCGGGTTTAGAGCTTTTAAGTTGCGGTGAGTTTCAACTAAGCAGAGGTTCTCCTGAGTTTACTTGGTGAGCCGCTACTGAAGTCGGAGATTTCAAAGAGTTCTTCGCCGTTCCTCAGCCAACTTAATGTTTGAAAGCCAATAAAGTAGTTTTGGTCAACATTATGACTCTGAGGTTTCTTGGGTTCTACACTGAGGGAACATCAAGTGAATTTACAGTCCACTACTTTTGAACGACGGGACATACAGTTTTCACACACAATTTATTCGAAAATGTTTTAGTTATTGCTTGAACTTTTAGAACGAAGTTCTCAGCGAACCACTTTTTTTTACGACCACTTCTTAAAAGTATAGCTGTGGAATTCTGGTACTAATTCTCATCTTTTTAAGATTTCCCATTTAGGTAATATTTTATTACTGCATTTTACAATATAAAGGAAGTATTATAATTACGAAAATTTTCAAGTATCACATTTCAGTGGAAATATCCATTTTGTCCATATCTGAATCCATTTGGATGATTTTTGTGCGACATCTCATACGGACAGAATAAAGACTTCTTCCTTTTCATAGTATATTTTATAATGCATTCAAAAGGGATTTTTTCGTGTTCTCTGTATGTATGTAGATATAATATATGTGTGTATGTATCTCGCATAACTCAAAAACGATTAGCCGAAGAATATTGAAATTTTCTAAAGAGTAGGCTTGCTTCTCTCTTTATATTGCAGGTTAGCTGTACCAACCGTATATGTATATGCTCACGTATATGTACACCAACATCCTTTATCCGGCTTAAAAGTCCCTACACGACCTTTATTTTTGCAATCG
Organism: Stegodyphus dumicola; assembly: GCF_044657685.1. Taxonomy (NCBI): domain Eukaryota; kingdom Metazoa; phylum Arthropoda; class Arachnida; order Araneae; family Eresidae; genus Stegodyphus; species Stegodyphus dumicola. Next base: position 209,748,680 of record NC_140774.1, read on the forward strand.
TTGCTTGTAGTAATATACTTCCAGTTATTGAAATGTTTTTAAATCACGAAAATATTCATGTTTTGGCGATGTCAAATTTTTAAAAAAATTCTTTTTTGACAAATAAGTAAATCCAAATTTTAATACAGTCTCGCGGTTCGTATACTTACATTTGGGAAAGTTTCATACTTGTTATCTATATAGTATATAAAGAAGAAAGTTTGTGTGTTTGTCCTCTCATAACTCGGTCACTACTATAGCTATCACCACCAAACTTTCTACAATTAGGTCGACGTCACTTTTCTCAAAAAAAAAAAAAAAAAAAAAAAAAAAGCTAAAATCAGAGCTATAAATTAAAAACTCGGAAAAACGACAATTTTCTTTCTCATTTTCCGAGTGGCAACAGTCTCGCAAGCTGGAGAAGAAAATCTGCTTTATTTCGAAAGTTGTTACCATTGCTCTCTTTCAAATCCTAGAGTTTGTTAAAATACGAAAATAGATAAAAGATGAAATAAAAATAGCTTTCCCAAACATTAAATACGTTATTCCCGATTCCGAAAATTCGAGGGAAGCCATTTCGACTATTCTCATCTTAACCACTTTCATGAGCCAAAATACTAATTAAAAATTCTGAAAGTTCTAATTTTCGCACTCATTTTTCCTAGTGGTAACAGTCTCGGGCGTTGGAGATAGAATTGTTTTATTTCGAAAAGTGTTGCTACTGCTCGCTTGCAAATCGTACATTTTGTTAATAAAAAAATTTGTAAATTTTACATAACCTATATATATAAAGAAGAATGTCTGTTTGTGTGTTTGTTTGTTTGTTTGCGTTATTGATTTCTGATCAATTATGATAAATATTTTGCGACATTGAATCGACTAAAGTTGAATATAGGTGAAATATTGGATGGAACTTGAGCTGTTATGGCCATTTGATTAGAAAGACGAAAATCACTAAAAGCTGAGTGACATTGCTTCTGATACAATGAGAGAGAATTATATTTTTCTATCGAAATTTTTTATGTGGGGTTGCATATCGCACCAGACTGAAAAATGTATAACTATGAATCGTATTTTTTACATCGTTAGAGAAGGATTACAACGGTATCGTTCTCTCTGTTGTTAGATACATTGCTTTCAATCTAACTTAATTGACATCGGGTACTTCCGCTAATAAAGAAATAAAATTAGAAAAAATTCATAAACGCACGACCAAAATTGTGCAGTATACGTAATTTCAAAATCAGCAACTTTCTTTTAGGAATCGGGTATTCAAGTTTGAAAGAGCAATTCGAAGAAATAAATTTAAATGATCAGCAGCAAAAAGTGTGTATATTTTAATAGGCCTTATAAGGAAATTCACATAACTAATAAGGAACAACACATAAGGCCTTTACAAGGCCTTATGTGTTGTTCGCCTGAGATTTTTGATTTTAGTAAGCACATAATTTTTCGATTTTTTTCATTCGAAAAAATATGCGTCTGTTTCTCGTACTTTTCTAATATACAGTGAATTATTTCATAAGGGCATTACGCGGAAGTTTCTAATTATTAGTTTATATATAGTATATAGACATTGTCAAACATTCGTTTTCTCCAGATGTAAACCACCTGTTTCTCCACCTGGCCCAAACAGCTTTTTACATATTGTTAACTGCAAACAATCATTCGATTTACTGCATAGTTAAATGGAATGTATTCTGAGAGCTGAAAAATGTCATCTAAGCAATTTGCAATTTGATTCATTACTAGTAAATCTGAAATCAGTTTCGTTATTTTAACAAGAAAGGGTATTTTTATGCATAGTGCTGGAAATAGATTAAAGATTTAATAAAAATTAAATTTTAGGTTCGAGTTCCATTTGACGAATATCAAAATGTTTACCTTGAAATATTAATAAAAGTATTTTGAAAATAGGAATGCAATTTTTAATTATTTTAAATCTATTTACTCTAAAGCAAAATGCCGTTACATTAAATATCAGAGGCACAAGTAGAAGATATAGATCTGGATATAGATGGCTAGAAGTAAGAAACAAACAGAAAAGAAAGAGAGAGATCAGAGTAAAATTATTCATGTTAAATTCAAATGGAAAGAATTTGAAAATGCTATATTTCAATAGCTAAGATTTAGTTAACTCTAACAGGGAGAAGTACCTCATATGGGCATAGTATACATCATAAGTGAAGTGGTAAAAGCATACGGTATCGTGTTTTTACTATTTGAACACTTTGGAAATCTGAATGATGAGTTTATATATGTCAAATACTCTGTTAATTACTTATCTCTATCTATCTGTAATTATACACGTACTGTCCAGCAATGAATGTTCGATGTATAGGTCACAGCCACTATCCCACCAAAAGAGAAAACTTTCATTTATGAAACTTCCTAGTACGTCTGCCAGGGAAACGAAAACAGGCTTTACATCTAACATTATCCTGCACATTTTTATGAAACATTAACATTTTGATTCGACCCTTTTGTTTTATTTTGTTTTGAGTTTTGTTCAAGCAAACGTTTCGAAAATCATTCCTACTAGTAAATATCTGTTTGTTTCTTGTATGTTTGGGGCACCATTGGTCATGTGGTTAGGATTGCAGAATACTGAGAGTTTTATGGAACTGATCATCACAATTGTAATTTCCATTATTTATATACAAAAACAATATAGGAGCATGAAAAACACCAATATGGATGGTTTAATAAGACGAAACTTCAGCTCGTAAGTGCTGATAAAAAACAATGTACAATAACTAAATGTTACTGTAGGATGTTTATTATAGCTTAAATAAACAATACTCTGTTTTTGATCAAACACAGCGTTAAAAATACCAAGTGGTTGACACGAAGCCACATAAATTTCATTTGACTAATTATTAATATATTATTATATCATAATATTAGTTAGCAGTGGTAAATCTAGGTATTAAAAAACCGTAAAAACGAATTTTTGAAAATTTTAATATTTCTCCTTTGGCCACGTTTGAATTATCCATTTGAAATTAGGCATCAAGAAGGTGGCAAGGGGCCTTCATTTTCAAGGAATGATTTCTACCGGCAGTAATTTTACAATAATATTATAAGATTAGACATAATAAATCTGACAGCATGAATGCATTATATGAAAAAAGCATGGAATTTGCATTATTTTGCTATAGAATGTTATACTAATTCTCGATTATCCGTGTGTGGAATACCCGTCTTGCAATTTGGAACTAGGTACCGTTGAAGCAATTTTAAGCGACCAGCGAATATATTTTTCATTTAGTCAATTTGTCGAAATTTTAATCTTTTTAATTGCAGTTTTACATTATTTTGATTACCATTAAAAACGAACGTGAGTAACTCATCTGAAAATTTATAAGCTGTGAGAGAAATCATATTCAATGAACTGAGCATACAGAGGAGACTAATTATATGCCTTTGGCTTTACAATCCTTGTTAGAATATTTCATTTTCAGAGTTGTGTTTTTGTGTTTATTGCAGCTTGTAGGATGATGAGTGAAATTGCTTGGAACTCCGTGCATTAAATAAGTGCAAACATTGGTTACAGACCTTGTTAATTAAAAAAAATTAAACTTTACAAAAAATAATGTTACAGAATACATATATTTCTTTTACATTCCGAATCAGTTTTTCGTACCTAGTTGAGTCACATTGTAAGGATCTTAAGTTTTACTAACGTTTATTTTATTTTAAATCTTTACTATCACTTCTTATTTTCTACTTCCGGCCAGAATTATAAGCGTGAAGGAGTTTATGCAAAGTTGTCTGGCGAACGCCAAGTATTTAAGTGTGGCCTTTTTGCCAAGCAGGAGAGAGGAAGCCGTGAGTTCGAAGCAGGCCGCTTACCTTAGAAGTTACGCAGTTGCTACTTTGCCTTCCAGGCCAGAGGTTTTAATCCTCTTGATAAATTAAACGTATTGTAGTGTTCACAGTCTCTGTGCTACATACGCTTTCTGTTATTATAAGGCCAATCTTATTCTAAAGTTAAATTAGAGTTTAGTTTTATTTTGATATCTTTTAAGTTAGACCCCGAGTGGAGGGTCATTGTATTCCGAAGTACGGAAGTCATTGTATATAAAGAAAAAATAAAGGGTTTTGTATACCCTTCGTCTGTATCCTGTCTACTTACTACAATTAGTGAACATAGCTTTAGTAAGCTCTCTGTTCTAGTCAGGTCATTGTATGTTTCCGAAGAAGGTTAGAAGAAACATTGAACCTGATAGTGGCGCCCGACGAAGAATAACCATGGCCGAGTTTCAAGAAGAACCTGTGCTGCCTGCAGAAACAGCTCAGAATCCAGAAATGCCAGCTGCCGCCCTGGAAGGATTTGGGTATATTGTCCAGACCATGCGCGCTTCGATGAAACCAGAAGCAACGTTTAATGGAAACTCACAGGTAACCAGTTTTTTGGAAAAATTGGATGACCACTTCATGCTCTACCCCGTGCACGAGTTTCAAAAAGTTACCTTAGCTACCAGCGCTTTGAGGGGCCAAGCGCTTAACTGGTTCAAATGTATCGGCAGAAGTCTCTTGGGTCAAGCAGGAAGTCACATTGACAGGAGAAACTGTAATAACCGAACTGGGTAAGGATCCTGAGTTTGGAAGTATTTATGAGTATTTGAAGGATCCTGAAAATTTTAGCCACCAAGATATTGTGGCGATAAGAAATAGGGCGGCCCATTACGAACTAATAGATGGTCTATTATTCTACACAAAAACTACGAATTCCAACAACGAATTTCGACCTGTTATCCCAGCTAGTCTTAGATTAAATATCCTGCAAGAGCTCCATGACAGCCCTTTAGCTTCTCATGCTTGTATTTGAAAAACTACTCAACGCGTACGCGAGGCAGTCTACTTTCCTGAACTGCAAAAGTTAACAAGGGCGTATGTCCAGTCCTGCCCAACATGTCAAGCCGTTAATTATATTAATTTCCGCCCGGCCGGGTTTCTAAATAGTATTAAATCCGAATTTCCAAATGAAATAATCGGCATCGATTTATTGGGCCCTTTCCCAAAAAGTCAGTTAAACAAAAGTCGCTATCTCCTTGTTATAGTTGATCATTTTAGTAAATGGACCGAAATTGTTCCCTTAAAACGAGCCTCCGCGAAATTAGTTACCGATTCTATTTTAAATAAATATATTTTAAAATACGGGGCGCCCCTAAAAGTTATATCGGATAATGGTCCTCAATTTGTAAGTAATATATTTGAAGACATGTGCCAAAAACTGGGCATACGTCATTTAAAAATGGTCCCGTATCGGCCGCAATCAAATATAGCGGAACGGGTCAACAGAAATATAGTGAAAATTATCCGTAGTTATGTTAAAAATTTTCATAAAAGCTGGGATAATGTCAATGAATTTGCTTTCGCCCTTAGGACCGCAAAACATGATACAACGGGCAAAACTCCTGCTGAGTTATTTCTAGGCAGAAAGGTTATAACACCGTTAGATAAACTATTTTATGTGCAACAAAGAGCCCCAGAATTTAAAATGGGTGATATAGAAAAACTAATAAAAGAAGCAAAAAAGAATACGGAAGTAGCACAAAGAAAACAAAAATTGTATTATGACTTGAAACGACGGGGAGTAACTTATAAAGTAGGGGATGAAGTACTAAAAATTAAGCATTCACTTTCTTCAGCACCAGAAGATAAAACTGCCAAATTTTTTCCACGCTTTGAAGGACCATATGTTATAGAAAAAAATAACTCACGCTGTTGTAGTGTTAAAGGCAAGAAATGGTGAAACCTGTTCCGCAAACATTGACCAGATAAAACCATTCTATGACCGTAATAAAATGCAAATCTTTTCAGATCTTTTGCAGGATCCGGTACGGCAGACACCGCAGGTACAAGTTCCAGAGGTGGGAAAACGACAAGTACAAGGGCAAGCCAATGAGAGACAGAAGCAAGTGAAAAGAAAATTGCCCCGCGGAAAAATTGAAGGTACAAAGAAAAAGAAGCCGTTCCACCGTCCAAAAAACAGAGTTCACGAACACCCCCAGAATGAAGAAGGGAGAAGGACGACGTATGTGGAAAAGACCGGGAGAAAGGACGGCAACTATAACCCGGCTGTGAAACGGAAGATTGACTCATCCGACAGAACTCTCCGCAGCAAAAGTCGCCGAACTGCGGAAGGGCCATCAGCGGCGGAGGAAAAAGTACAAGAAAAATTTGAACGGCCGACAACGAGGTCCAAGCAGGATCACGACAGAAGTTTCCCGGTTCCACCAAGACCAGCTGCCTTCAAACGGCCAAGACCACAAGCAGAGGACAGAAGGAAGATGTTCAAGGGTGGCCGTAGTGGTGAAAAACGGCAGCTTCCAGAGGAAAGCACTGAAGGGCGAGCCCGTACAAGAAGGAGGATCAACCAAGCTCCGGTCTGCAGCACCTTTAAAGACTGGGCCCAGAAAAGGATGTCTGAATATTACAAAGATAAGTAAAATTTTATGTTACTTTACAAACTTAAGTTAATCTTTCATTCTTACTGCAAGTGGCAGATTTCAAGAAGTTTTACCTCATGCGAGGTCTACCTTTATCGCCAAAAGGGCGAGAAATGAGTTGTGACCGATTTTCGTATTATGTTTTTCAATTACTCGCGCGTAAATCTAAAGTTGATGTATAATAGCGTTGTATAAAGACTTAAATATTGTAAAAAGTTATTGTATAAATTTTATTTAAAACATTCTAACAAGAAAGAAGTTTTAGTCTGAAAGACTTTTTGAAATGTAGTATTATTTCAATGTAGAAAGAATTGGCACTTGCTTTGAAAAGAATAGAAGTTAACAATGTACTACTAATGTATGTTTTCAAATGTGTAAAATTAACGGCATCTTGATATGTTCTTGTATACATGTGAACTGTTATTTTGAATGTTAAGAAATACCGTGATATGGTAAAAGTGAAAGTAATGTTAAAAATTTGTTATTCGTGTGACTGTAAAGATTAAATCATGGTGAATATGTGTTAAAGGTTGAATGATGTAGTTAGGCTCTCTGACGCTACACTTTAGAGTTAGCCACTTTCAGAATAGTACCTCAGGGTCTAGAGTTGAAATTAGGGTGTGTTAAGAGGTCTCGTATGTTGAATTTTAACACGTTAGTGTTTTGATTGTAGGAGGAAGTGTTGAACACATAGACAGAAACACATTCGTGTTTGGTGTTTTTACAACACATGTCAGAGAGCACGGGGAGAGATAATTAAAATAGTCATGAATGAAATAAGAATGTTAAGAAAAGTATATTCTATATGTTATTTACAATGTCATTCTGTAACATTTCATTAAACTAGTTTTCCTTCCAGATCTCTGGAAGGAACCAGAATTGAATAAAGCTCCTGTTTTGATGCAGTACAGATGAAAAAGAAAAAAGATTGTTGTATATTCCGGGAGCTGCTATTGTAACAAATTTCTTTCTTTTAAAATTTTCTAGTTTCTAGCTAAGTTATGACTGTAAAAGGTTGGCCTCGCGTTAGTTTCTAGAGCTAAAAGTTTTCAACAAGGTCGTTTTAGACCTCAGTTTCAAACTAATTAACTCTGGCGGGAAGTATGTAAGGATCTTAAGTTTTACTAACGTTTATTTTATTTTAAATCTTTACTATCACTTCTTATTTTCTACTTCCGGCCAGAATTATAAGCGTGAAGGAGTTTATGCAAAGTTGTCTGGCGAACGCCAAGTATTTAAGTGTGGCCTTTTTGCCAAGCAGGAGAGAGGAAGCCGTGAGTTCGAAGCAGGCCGCTTACCTTAGAAGTTACGCAGTTGCTACTTTGCCTTCCAGGCCAGAGGTTTTAATCCTCTTGATAAATTAAACGTATTGTAGTGTTCACAGTCTCTGTGCTACATACGCTTTCTGTTATTATAAGGCCAATCTTATTCTAAAGTTAAATTAGAGTTTAGTTTTATTTTGATATCTTTTAAGTTAGACCCCGAGTGGAGGGTCATTGTATTCCGAAGTACGGAAGTCATTGTATATAAAGAAAAAATAAAGGGTTTTGTATACCCTTCGTCTGTATCCTGTCTACTTACTACAATTAGTGAACATAGCTTTAGTAAGCTCTCTGTTCTAGTCAGGTCATTGTATGTTTCCGAAGAAGGTTAGAAGAAACATTGAACCTGATAACATAAATTATGACAAACTTTGAGAAATTAATTTAAAAGAATTAAATATGAAAAAAAAATTTAACAAAACAATTATAACTTGGCTGTGCGAGAAATCTCACAAATACTACGTTTATGTTTCTGAACAAATGCATAATATTCCCTCCCTTTCTATCTATCAATTTTATCATTTATCTCTCACACCCTTTTTTATGAAAATCTGTGATAACACTTTACAAACATTTAAACAAATAAATGAAACTTATACAGGTTGGACTGTCAAATACCTCGAAAAATTAGTTGTTAAATTTCAAAAAATTTCAGATTTCATTACGAGATATATCTGACATCGAAACAGGTCTCAATTCGATAATGTCATGGATTTTTAGAATTATGTTTACAGTTTGAAATTATCCTTATTATATGAAAAATATTAAATAAATTTGTTATATATCAGTTTCCTTGCACACTCTTGTGCTATATGTACTTTAACGTACAAAGAACGTTATAGAATAATACGTTAATACGTTATAGATACGTTATAGAAACGTCATAGAAACGTTATAGAAATGTTATAGAACGTTATAGAAAGAACGTTATAGAATAGTGTTATCAATGATTATTTAAACCAAACTGCTGTGCGTTTTTAAGGCCGAGCGGTAGCTTTCTAATTAACACGCTGAGTTCTGCGCCGAATTTGCTGTCCTTTCCGTTCAGCCGGCAGCGAGCTAAGCCTTAAAGCTAAGCCGTATTTGTGTTTAGAATGTTTCAATACATTTCATCAATGCTAAATTTGATCACATTTCATTGAGACTATATTTATTTTTTAACATATACTGTCGGTTCCGTGGAACGACGCCAGGCAAACGAAAATTCCAGTGCCGGTTCCCAGGGACCGACGCCGGCCACACGGAAAGTTCACTGTCGGTCCCCAGAGACCGGCGCCGCGCTCAACGTGTTAAGAAAGTTTCGGGCCGGTAAGTAAATATGTATTTAATTCAAATATATGAATTGATATGTAATCTATATATATGATTGATTGTATTTGAGTTCCATTTCGAATACTCAAAACTTAAACACAAAGAACTAGAGGCAGCAGATACATAAATCAGTTTATTGAACGCAATTTAACAGAATCGTTACAGGTGATGAGATGTGGGTAGCTCACTTCACCACAGAAAACAGCAACTCACGATTGATTGGCGTCACAGGGATCCACGCGCCGGACGATCCTCAGTCTATGCACGGAAATTGAAGTCCACGGTATTCTGGGATAGTAAAGGCATTCTGCTCATTGACGTATTGGCGAGTGGTGCTCCGGTGAAAGCTGATCTTTATTGCGCTTTACTATAGAACATCTGAAGAGCCATTCAGAACAAATGGTTTGGGATGCTCAGTGCTGGTGTTGTGGTGTCCTACGACAACATCGGACGCATACGGGGAATTCCACAAAATATATGTTGCAGACGTTTCGTTGGGAGATGTCTGACCATCCATTCTATGGCTCCGATCTTGCTGTTAAGTACTTCCACCTGTTATTGCACCTGAAGACGTTCTTGTCTGGGCACACTTTCCTACAGGTGAAATGTTGCAGACAAATGTGACGGGCTGCCTTTCTTCCCAGGCGACAGACTTCTATGACACTCTAATGGAAATAGGTAACCGACGCTATGACAATTGGTATAGTTCCGATGTTTCTTATGCTGAGAAGTAGCAGAAATATAGCTGTATCTTTTGCAATAGGGTTTTTCCAGGTAATAAGACTTTGTTTTTTATGGTTTACGGCAAAGTAATTTTTCGGACGACCCTCTTATTGTTTAAATAATCATTATCAAATGAATATACCTTCATCTAAATCAATATCTAACTCATTGAAATCATCATCTATATAAATTTCCTTCTAAATCCAATCAACTTCATCTGCTAATCTAAGACATCTAACTAAGCATAACTACCCCAAACACATCTTCTTGTTAAACCATCATATATATATTATCATCATCATCGTCATTGAAAATATCGCCAAATTAAGATAAATCATCATAGCTCAAATCAACTAAATAAAAAGCAGTATCATCTAAATCACCACCATCAACAATATGGTTCTCATTTGATCATCGTCTTCATCACCTCAACCGTCTAAATCACCATCAAAATTGTTATCTGAATAACCAAGAAAAAAATTATAAAATTATCACCAGATAATTCAAAACCATCATTTAAATAATCATCATCATCGAAATCATACCTTCAGTTTAAACCGTCGTATATGTCATCATCACCATTATCATCGTCGAGAGAGATCTTCCAGATCATCTAAATAGAAAGCAATATCAACCAAATCATCATGTTCTTCATCCTCATTTAATCATCGTCTTCATTGTCTAACTCCTCTAAATTATTATATAAATCACTCTCACATCATGTACAAAATCGTCATCAGTCAAAACTATGTCACCATCAAATTCATCTAAATATTTATTATCACTTAATACACATCGTCATTTTAACCATCATGTATATCGCGTCACCATGATCATCGTCAGAATAAGATAAACCATCATCACCCAAATCACACCAGTCATTCTAAACCATCCTATGTATCATCTTCATCATCATCATTGAAGTCGTCGTCAGAATAAAAGAACTTCACCTAGATACAAAGCCCGATCACCTAAAGTTTTATTATCATCCTACTCAATTATTCATACTCTTCATCACTAAACCATATACTCACGATCACCTAAATAAAAAATCATCAGCAGTTAATCTAAATTGTCGTCCTTAAAATTCCAGTTAAATTATTCAAATCATCGTCGTTTAAATCATGACTTTTTAGTGTTTCGCTAGTGTGCCGTCAAATAGAGCCAGTTTCATTCAGCTACAGACAGAAGGATATCACCGGAAGTTCACTATCTTTGGTACAGGTGTAGTAACCAACCGCCCTCAGGAGATGCCAGAGGCTTGGGGACGTAGCCGAAACCTATGCCATCTTAAATAACGTGACACTCGGAAGTGACGTAAGAGTTTGAATAACGTAATGTTTCAAAAAGTTTGGTTTTTGTGACAACGAAAATATTTTTTAAAGTTTCATTTCTTCCGGAAACGACGAATTGTTTTCTTATTTTTTTAGGCAACGGCCTCTTGAACCCCTTGAAATCTTGTTTGTAATGACATTAAAAATTTCCCTTTTATCATTAAATCTGTATTTGTTTTTAATTGAGCATCTCATTATTTACTGTTTGTTCATTTCGCATAATTTTAATATAATAATAATAAGCCAAATGCAAAATGTTAATCGTTAAAGAGAAATGCGACCAGAGATATAAAATTAAAAATTAAAAGACAAAGAATTAAATTTATATATCAAGTTTTACCAAAATAGAAAAAAAAGAGAAAGGACCTTTAAAGAATAGAATAGTTGAAGGGGTGTTGAAAGCCAAAACATTTCATAAAATGAGGATTTCTGATATTTGCATTTTCAAATTCTCTACAATTTTAGCTTTCTTAAAACACCGTTCTTCAATCTCTTTGAAAATTAGGACTGTACAAAATCTAGCTTTAATTTGTCATTGAATACTTTGATAATTGAGAATTTTTACATAAAATCGCGTTTTTCCCCCGAACGTTATTTTTTATACTCGATGTAGTACCTGTTCTCAAGAACTACTGCTCACAGGTATCTGAAATTTTTATACCTTATTTACTACGCTTCCAAATATTTGCCGAAATGAGCTTTTGATTATAATCAGTGCTAAATTTTACTATGCGTAACAAAATATACTGTAAAATACTCTAAAATTTAAAATGATAAAAAAGCTCGTTTCAGGATATTCAGCTAGGTATTGTGATGTTCCTTCCCTTAGCGAAAGACGTTTCCAGAACATTTTATCTGCGAGGGGCTAAAGACGGTTAAAGGAAGGGACGTAGTTACGCCGGAAAACAGAGTGGAGGCAAGCTGGTGGGAAGAATACGAGACTTGTGACTTTTGCGGTTGAACCGGCAGTCATGCCGTGTGCAAAGGGATAACTTAAGCTAAATGTATAGTAGTGGTATTTGTTTTATTGTGTATTGTTTAATAAATTAGTGGATAAAATTTCAAAGCTGATCGAGATTATTTTCCTATTATGGCGAGTGCATTAGAAATGACCGAACCCGCCTCGGAGTTGAAACGGCGCGAGGTGCAAATCGGCGCAGTCGATTGGATAAGATTGTGAAAAAGGAAATCACTAAATAGTGAAAATAATAAATAAATATGGTTGTAAAAAGTTACTGAAAGTTATAAAATGAAATTCGGTGATAGTTCACGAATGGATATACGATGAGAGAAGATTTTTATGACGAAAGAAAATGGCGCGTTTAGGGCCATGTGTGCGAATAAATTCATCCGATTTGTGAAAGCGTGATGTGCTAAAAAGTTAACAGCCAGTGCGTGGTAAAATGGGATCATCAGTGTTCATCATCCTAGTGAAATCGTGAAAAGTTAAATCAGGGGTAATGTGAATTACCGTGTTGTAATCATGTCAAGTTACGTGCCACTGCAGTGTGCTCATGATTAAAGTTAACAGCGTCAAGTTGTGCTCTTCGTTCGATATTTTCACTATCCTTCTTAATTTATGTATTAACCATATTAACTTAGAAAATTATAATTGTTTTTATGTCTGTTAATAACATGATTCGAATGTCAGGCGTTAAAGCCAGTAGACACCGAGAAAGTATATTTTATATGGAAATGAGAAATTAAGGTTCTTATTTTTATCAAGATATAGGAGATTCTTAGAGCAAGGGAAACGATTATTGAAACATTTGAAAATAATGAAAGGAGTTATGTTTGACCCACCATCGAAAGCTGAGAAATGGCTATTCTTTTTACATCATGCTGAAGTGATTCTTAATCTCTATAAAATATCTGAAGAAGGGAAAATTATTTTGCAGAGTTTAAAAACAAAAGTTAAAAGTTTGATCGCGACTCTCGATGAAATGGATTGAAATAACAATATTATGATTAAAGACACCGTATTAAAAGAATTCGAGATTCCTCGGAAAAACCGATCGAGGCAGGCTGGTGGCGTGAATACGAGACTTGGTACTTTAGCGATTGGACCGGCAGCCATGCCGTGTGGAAAGAGATTACTTAAAACATGTTTTGCGCGCCTTATATTATGTATATAGCTGAGATTACTTAAAACATGTTTTGCACGCCTTATATTATGTATATAATTAAATGTATACTATACTAGTGATATTTGTTTTATTGTATATTGTGTACCGTTATGTGTAATAAATTAGAGGATAAGATTTCAAAGATAGAGATTATTTTCCTACTATGGCGAGTGCATAGACGAACCTGCCTCGTGCTTGAAAGAGCGCGAGGTGATAGATGTACTTTAATTACGTAAAAACCTTCAAGCTTGTAAGAACAGCAGATTTTCAGAAAAGGTAATCCAAAAATGGCCAATTCAACATTGTTGCTATAGGGTTTCCAACACCCCTTAATAGAAAGGAGTAAAATATTTTTAAAAAATGGCATTTATGGAAATACGAGAAAGAAATATGTTTAGCTTATAAGAGTATATAATATTTCTGTAAAATAAATAAAGTGAGCATTTAAAAGCAATTTTTTAAAATAAAAAACCAAAAGGAAATATTTATAGTTTTTAAAATCAGTATTACTTTTGTAAAATGAAAGAACTTAAAATCTTTTTAAAGTAAAAATAGCGAAAAGAAAAATTTAAATTAAAGTTTAACGTTATTAAACTAAATATTGAAGAGAAAAACACTTTTGACACGAGAAAGGGAAAATAAAAGAATTTTAAAGTCAAAATTACATTTGCACAAGTTGCAAATTTGATAGAGATTCGCGTTCCTTTAAGCCTCGGGCGCCTCCCTATGACGGTCGGTTACTATTAAGCTTGTTATTGTAAACTGGCTATTCAAATTACAGTCGGTATGCGCAAAGGAGGCCTGAATCTTCATCCTGAAAAATAAACAAAATTATTGTTACACGTCACATAAAAATATCAGTTAAAATGATAATTCAATTCTGAGTCACAAGCATGAGAATATTTGAGAAGGTTATATGGCATACGCAAATAACCAAAATGAAAGGTACTCGAAACGCATGTGTGTGCACTGTCTGCAAAATTCCAGACCGGATCTTGGTCGTTTGTGGTAGGCATTGACTTGCAAGTACAAATGTGGTTTGAAAATCGTAAATGTTTGCGCTTTGGTACTTTTAAATTTAAAGTCATTTGTTTTGTAAAAATTACGAAGCCTAGCTCTTCATATGTTTCTCCGACACTCATAATTTTATGAGGAAAAGGTTTGCACTCGTTATGAAATAATTTTGAACATAAGTATCTCCGTCTGATTTCGATTGACATCAGTCAATTGTTTTGTGATTTATTTCTTATAACCAAAAGGAAAGTTTCCGAAATGAAGTCTAGGTATTGGAGGAAAGAATAATTAGTAAAATGTAGAAAATTGATACTTTTATTTTCAGCTTTTTTGAAATGAACTCATTATGCAGCGTGGCAAAAAAATTAAAAAGACTTCTCTCAAAATTTAATTTTCAACGTTCTATTTTGGAAATGAAAATACCAATTAAAAATAGACAGAACTCGTCCTTGACTTTGTAAATTATTCTAGAAATCCTTGACTTCCTATAGCTGGTAAAAACCTGAAATCTCTTACTAAATTTGTCATGGAATATGCCAGTAAATTTCAAACGTAAAAATGTGCGCCATTGGTTTTTACATAAAATTTCTCATATAAATAATTCTTGGATTAGACTTTTTTTGAAAAGTATCTTGACCCAAAACGTTTAAACTGTTTTCTTAAAACATTCGTTTGCTAATGAAAATTTTATAAATATAACTAGACTGAGTTTTGAATAAATGAAATTACAACGCATAAGCACATTCTTGGAACATTTTGTATAAGAAAACGTAATCGCATACAAATCAAGTTCTTATATCGCTTAATTACAATGCATCAGATCTTTAGTAAATAAAGAAAGCAATAAATTACACATGGTGGTTTGGCAATACCAAAAACATCATATCCCGCAACAGCTCTTCTTGATTATTTCATACCTTAGAAAACACGAGCAAATATGTGAATTGCGGAAACATTGCAGTTTCGCAAGCGATAAGGTGGTGCGCAGGAGAATTGATTATCGGGGAAAATATTTCTGCAAGGTAGGAGGTGATTTGTATTCATTCTGGATGTGGAAGAGAATGTTATTCTAGGACTTCGAGAAATAAGGAACATAATTTGGATAAGAGTGCACTTTCGACCAAAGTGAATTTGCGGAATTAGGAGTCATGTTTCTTCTGTCTGTAGTCATTTGAAGCCGTGGTTCTGATGTCAACATCAAAGACTTAACGATATCACATTTGATTTTAGTGAAGTGTAGTTCATCCAGTGCTTTCTTCAGCAGTAGTTATGGCTTTCGCCGAACGAAACAAACACAATGCAAGTTTCAAATGTTAAGTCATTCAGTTTGCGAAAGAAAATGGAAATCATGCAGTTTGGTTTTCGTGAATGCTTCGTACACGAGTGGAAGAGGCATGAAATTTTACAATGATTATTGCGCCAAAGAATAAATGTGTATTGCATAAAGAAGTAATGAAATAGCTTACCGTCGGCGAAAGTGTTGGAAACTGCATTGTAGAAAATCCCCATCATCACTAGAATGGATTAATTGTAACAAGAAACAGCGTACGTTTCTTTGCCTTAAAAATAGAAAAATGGAGTGCAAATGAAAGTGAAAACTCTAAAGCAAACTGAGGTTGTGTATTCGATTTACTTCACGGAATAATTCAGTTCTCCGAGAAAAAGAGATAAAATTTTTTCAAAGGCTTCGAAAATATAGAGATAAAACTTTGATGAGTTTTTAAAAATATGTAAAAATTTATTTACTATCACGTGTTGCAAATATTGATGTCATTCCTGTAGTTTTGATATAGTAGGAGATAAAGAAACAATGATATGAAAGAAAAATAACGGTTAACATAAAATCAATAGGCCAACGAGAAATCTCACCTCACCGTACTGATCTCCTGCTTAGCCGACCGTACGAAATTAAAAGCTCATCGATATCTTGAAAAGAAAGACTTTGCTGAAGTGCAGTTTCCCGAAAGTGTTTTCATCCGTATTCACGAGAAATGATCGGCGGAGAAAAATGTTGTGAAACTGTGGATAAGAAATATTTGGCAAAAGCTTCCTTTTGCCTCAGATAATCAAGAAAGTCTAATACTTTGGGACATGCTCAGCCTCCATCTAACGGATAACACAAATATGTTGTTGAAAGAGTGTTATACAGATATGACAGTTTATCCAGGCGGATTATTGCCATTAGTTCAGATATTAGACATATATGTCAATAAATCATCGATAGAATATTTTAAACGTTAGTGGAATACTCGAACAAAAGTGAAGGTGAAAAAAACAATTACAAATGGAGACCAAATACGTCATGCCAGTCCATAAATAGTGTGTCAGTAAATAATAAAATCACGGAATAAAATTAAACCCGTTTAATTTATGTGGTATATCTGACGGTCTAGATGCAACGAAAGATGATTATTTATGTGTGGATCAGAGTAAAAGTAACGGCAAAACTGAAAGAGAATTCGATGATGTGCTTGAAGTTATAGCTTGAGACGTATATGAGGAACTTGGATCTGTCTATGCAAGTATGGATCAGAGGTGAAGGTGAAAATGAAACAGAATCCGATAACGAAAATTTTTAAGTACATAAACTATGTTAATTCTCTTAAATAAAAAGCATTTAATTACACGCAGAAATCTAATTTTCGTATGCTCACTTTTTCCATATTTCTAAACATAACATTTTTATAGCTGGCGTACAGCGCGTACCCATAAATTTCTATCTTGCATTTTCTTTTAAAAGTGCGCCTTATACGCCTGAATATACTATAACAAACATAGCTGAAACTTAAGTGATAGAGATATTTACATGCTTGCTGAAGCATTATATTCTGTTTTTTTTTCCCTTCTATTAGTGTATAAATGTTTTCAAAATTTCGATGTTACGTTTTTCAATCTTTGTGTTTAGAAAAGGGATAAAGAATTCAAACTTTTATCTCCGAAAACAAAATTCTAAATCAGATTTCTAATGAAGAAGTGAAATTCTCTATAGCTTTACTTTCCGGACTAATTAAAATTAAGAAAAAGAAGAGAGGAAAAAAATAACTGATTTGGGTAAGCAGAATATTTAGCCATTCAGAATCTATTGATGGGAATGTATATAACTCTAATGAATAGTACAGAAATAAGATAAAGTTACGTTTCAGTTTGTAGGCCTTACATTTCAAAATGGTTTTAATACAGCTTAAAGCGCATAGCCAAAGATTATGCTCTCAACCGCTTTTTCAGTAATAACGTCAGAGAATAATTCTTACAGTTACAATGTTTTCAAATAATCCATTCCTTCAAAAGTAATCTATTGTACTTGCAAAAGTAATCTATTGTACTTCAAAAGTAATCTATTGTATTGTATAATGTGTTTTCGAGGGCAGAAAATGAAACAGAACGGCGAGATCCATCAGAGTATGATCCTCTAATGCTTTAACAAATCTTTCGCAGTCTTAAGTAATAGAGAAATGTGGTAGAGCTTCATCTTACACTATATTCTTGTATTCATATTATTTGTATTATGTGACTATGTGTCTCTATTCGATGTGTGGGAAAAAAAACGTCTCCAACAGGTTTATATATACGATACCATTCAGATAAACGCAAAGGAAACCAACATTTCCATCTAATAATATTAATTTTATTTTAATTATACCATTTTCTAGTTAGATAACCAATTTGTGAGCAAGAATTTGCATCGTAACAGTGAATCATATTGCAGCCAAATTCCAAATATAAAAAACTGAAGCTCACGAATCACAAACCGAGAGTTTCTGTGAGATTTGTGAGGTGCGAAGGAATCTCTATTTTGAAAGAAATCGAAATTGATATAAATTCGCTTTATAACATATTATTCAGTTTATTTATCTAATTATATTATGATTCTGATGTAATGTATACACACATTTGTAAAGTTATTTCTTTCGCTCATTTCAATTGGTAATTTGAATTTTTACACTGAAAAAATCCTGAGTAGAGACGGAAACGGTGGTATGTCAAACTGAATTTAAACAAGGTGAAAGCAAATGAAAAGCTAATGTACATACTACAATAGCTTTTAATTTGTTTAGAATTACAATCTTAGTAATGAAAATCATGCTGATTAACACATAATTAAAAGTGGATAAACATTCCTTTTTGAACGTTTCTTTGAACCTTGATATAAAGTTCTATGAATATCTGCTGTTGGATAAGACAGCTCAGGGTCAAACAAATTTTAAAATGAAATTTGTATAAATTAATTTCATGAGTTCAATTATGAAAGATATGCCGTGCAATATTTATTTGCACAATTTAAATCCAGTAGCACAACATAAATTTATTGTTGAAAAATATTGTCATGTGTAAAGTTATGTGTTAAAAAAGTCAATAAACTGTGACTTTCCAGGTAAAACCGGAAGACCTCGCAGCCATGAAAGGCACTGAAAACATAGATCTGAACTACGAAAGAGTGTACTTAGTTGCTGCTAAAATAATACTGGTATCTTAAAGTTAGCATGACTAATTACTAGCTAATAATATATCAGTAGTTACACTTACCGAGCAAAATATTATCAAATGCCGTCCATATACTAAGAATACCATAAAGTTCTTGATAATAAAAATGTTGTTGATAATAAATTTTGGTAAAATGAAGCAGGTATATGATTTATTTGTTCTATTTTTCTTTTCCGGGTCTTGCTTCGTTTGGTCATTAAATCAATCGTTCTACAGTCGGTATCCAGTTCTGGCTCTTTTCGCAGTTCAACCGGTTTCCTTTTCGAGTTTGACAGTTCTTTTCCAATTCCAGCTTGTTTTTCAGATTTGGAATCTTTTCCGTTTTTTGCTTCTTTTCCAGGTATTGCGTCTTTTCAGACTCCTCTATATTTTCCATTTCTGGCATCTTTACCGGCTCTTGCTTCTTTTTCAGTTTTTGCATTTTTTCCAGTTCCTTCTTCATTTTCAGGTCTCTCTTTTTTGGTTTTTGCAATTTTTCCCTCAACTTTTGCCTTTCCAGTTCATTTTTGTGTGCTTGTTTTAGCATCTCTTCAATATGTTTCTCCATTTTCAGTTCTTCTTTCTTTTCTAGTTTTTGTATTCCTTCCCGTATTTTCTTCTTTTTCAGTTCTTCTTTCTTTTCTAGTTTTTGAATCCATTCCAGTAATTGCTTCTTTTTCAGTTCTTTCTTCTTTTCTAGTTTCTGTTGCTTTTCCAGTTTTTGTTTGTTTTTCAGTTCTTCCTTCTTTTCCAGTTTTTGCTTCTTTTTCTGCTCTTGTTTCATTTTCAGTTCTTGCTTCTTTTCCAATTTTTGCTTCTTTTTCAGTTCTTGCTTCTGTTCTGATTCTTGTATCTTTTCCTGTTCTTGCTTCTTTTCTAGTTTTTGTATCTTTTCCAGCTTTTGTTTCTTTTTTAGTTCTTGCTTCTTTTCTAGTTTTTGTGTCAATTCCAGTTTTCTCTTGTTTTTGAGTTCTTGCTTCTTTTCCAGTTTCTCCTTCTTTTCCTGTTCTTCCTTTTTATTCAGTTTTTGATTCTTTTCCAGTTTTTGCATCTTTTCCGGTTCTCGCTTCTTTTCCAGTTCTTGCTCCTTTTCATGATCACAAGGAGGATTTTCCAATCTGCAAAAAAATCGGTATATCTTTATTTCAGTAGTAAAATAGTGAAGGTAATGCAATGACGATTACGTTTAACATGTACAACACTTCCATATTTAGATACTATATAACACTTTTGGCTCAGTTTCATAGGGAAAAATCTCCCCGTAGATTATTGCCTGGCAGAATTGTTTTCTGCAAAGGGTGAATTTGTTGTTTTCGTTGTTCTGACCTAAAGCCAAGCAGATAAGTTAAAGTATTTTGCGTTATTTGTATGCAATAAGCGGCCTCCATGAATCTCACGTAGAGCGTAATAATTTGCAAAGTTTCAGTGCCTTACTTTTCCTTACTTAATTTTTACATAAGTTGCAATAATAATAACAGAAATAATAAACAGGCGGCTTAAAAACAGAGGGAAACAATGACGAAAATTGCAAAATAGGAGGAAAAAAGGAAACTGAAATGAAAAGGGAAACAACTACAAACAAAGGATGGAAAAAGCATTTTAGAAGATATACACGTAACGTTCTTTCTGAATCAGCAAAACCTGTATTTTAACGAGTCTCTTTGCATCGCTGGCTGCACAGATTTCAAATTTTCTCTCGTTATTCCAAATTCGGATCATATTGCTGGTCTTTTTCGTCGTCCAGCAGAGCCGCACTAGGATTTTTGCCACCATTTGTTTTCAATTGAAACTTTTATTCTCATTCTTCAGTTGCATTCTTAAAGTTTATTTATTTATACAGGAAGAAAGAAAGAAATCAATCAAATCAAAGTAAATTAGGAAAAGATATACCTGTTTTCAACTATATTTATTGTTCCCTGTAATTTCTTTTGCCTGTTGCATTAAATTTATTGAAGGAAAATTTACAAAATCTTTCAAAATGTATTTCCTAAATCCTTATGCGAATTTAGCCCTTCTGATCATTTCGGCCACACTTTAATGGCTTTTACAATTTGATGTTTGAATATTGACAGCTGCCTATACTGAAATATGTTCTCCATTGTCCTCGAAAAAAGAAAAATTAAAGTTCCAGGAAATTTTGCAATGAAGGACACATATATCTTATTTGAAGGGCAAGAGGAAAAGAAAAATATATTTTCGGATGGGAATATGTAGCATTTTAAACACCGTGTTTGTAAATGTCATCATATAGTAGCAAAACTTGAGTCATAAGTAATTATACACATATATGAGAGAGACGACGATGACGAAAAATTAAATGGCAAAACATGGGCGAAAACACTTTCCTGGCCGGTGCAAACAACACAAAACACAAGAAAGATCGGACACCAGTTATGCTTAGCACAAGAGAAATTAAAAAGTAGCAACAAAATTAGACACTTATGGACCTCAAAAAAGGTGTTCGAAATTACGACCTGCACCCTGTTACAGGTATCCCATCTCTCGCACATCCAACATGAGATGTTCTGGAAAATACTGTGCATCCCCAGGACTTTCCGAGCACCTGCCACAATATGTGCCACAAGTTCCTGTTGGACTTCTAACTGGGGTTTCGTGCACTTATGTGTTGAAGTACCCCGAGACGAACTGATAATGCAAGTTAGGTCTCGTGATCTTGCTGAACAATGCACTGGACTATCCCTACCAAACCCATGTTTAGGATACGTTCCGAAGGAATTTTCGAATACTTTCTTTGATGGCGATCCCCTGCTTTTGTTCTTATTTCTTGGTTTCCGCTGCGCTAAGGAAAATAAACAAATATCTTTACAATGTTCGTACCCTATTTTTCTTGTGTTGTCTCTCGTCACTATGGGCCAGGAAAGCGTTTCCGACAATGCATTGCAATAAACGATTATATATATATATATATATATAATCTTATAAACATATGTTACCGTGAAAGACCGAAATTGGAGAATATCGACTTTCACCGGAGAATGTCAACATTCACCAAATACGTCGGTGAAAGATCAAATATTGCATTACATTCTTCTACATTCGGACCCTCACCGGTGTATGTCGATAATCACAGATATGATCTGGTGTAGATTGAAAAGAGCGGAGTATATGTACACACTGTTATTGCAAAAGGAAGTGTTCCACAAATAAATGCAGTTGTAAAAGCAAGGGCCTCTTGTGCAATTGAAAGTGTTATATATTATATACATATATATATAATCGTATAAACATATGTTACTGTGAAAGACCGAAATTGGAGAATGTCGACTTTCGGTAGATTGAAAACAGAAGAGTATATGTACACACTGTTATTGCAAAAGGAAGTGTTCCACAAATAAATGCAATTGTAAATGCAAGGGCCTCTTCCGCAATAGAAAGTGTTATATATATTATATATATATATATATATATATATATATATATATATGTATATAATCGTATAAAAATATGTTACCTTGAAAGACCGAAATTAAAGAATGTCGACTTTCACCGGAGAATGTTAACATTCACCAAATACGTCGGTGAAAGATCGAATATTGCATTACATTCTTCTACATTCGGACCCTCACCGGTGTATGTCGACAATCACAGATATGCTCTGGTGTAGATTGAAAAGAGAGGAGTATATGTACACACTGTTATTGCAAAAGGAAGTGTTTCACAAATAAATGCAGTTGTAAAAGCAAGGGCCTCTTGTGCAATTGAAAGTGTCATAACAGTTTAAGTTGTTACAATAAATAAGATTTGAATCACGTAATTTAGTAAACATAGCTTGAGTAAGCTCCCTGTTCCGAGTCAGGATAGTTCATGTTTCCAAAGCAAGTAAAGAGGAATACAAGTCCTGATAGTGGCGCCCGACGAAGAACAATAACCATGGCCGAGTTTCAAGAAGAACCTGTGGTGCCTGCAGAAGCGGCTCAGAATACAGAAATGCCACCTGCTGCCCTGGAAGGATTTGGGTACATCGTACAGACCATGCGTGCATCGATGAAACCAGAAGCAACATTTAATGGAAACTCACCGGTAACCAGTTTTTTGGAAAAATTGGATGACCACTTCATGCTGTATCCAGTCCATGAGTTCCATAAAGTCACCTTAGCTACCAGCGCTTTGAGGGGCCAAGCGCTTAATTGGTTCAAATGTATAGGCAGAAGCTTCTTGGGTCAAGCGGGAAGTCCCACCTATACTTACGAAGATTTTAAGACTGCCTTAGTAAAAGCCTTCCCTGTCGTAAGAGATCGTGCAAGTTTAGAAACGGAACTCTTCAGCATATACCAGCAACGAATCGAAAATCTTTCCACCTTTATTTTACGGAAGCAAATCGAATCAGAGGGCAAGGAAACCTGAGTATCCAAAAACAACCGGCGAACGTCGACAGTTCAATAGTAAGCCAGAAAAAAAGTCTGAAGGCCAGCGGAAAAACAAGGAAGGCATGGAAAGGAAGAAAGAAAATTTAAACTAAAACGGATTTCTGCTGACGGGAGGGTGCGGAAATCCGAAGGCCAAGAAAAGCCCTCTTTCTTCAAGTTAAATACAGTTATTGTGAAAAATTTGACTCTTCCAAAGATTAAAGTTAGAGTTTTATAAAAGATTTTGCAGCTATTGTTGAACCATTGTTAAAATTAAAAAGGAAAAAGGCAAGATTCTCGTGGACGGCCGAAGCCAATAGTGCTTTCGAAAAATTAAAGCAAGCATTAACGCAAGCCCCTGTTTTGAAATTTCCTGAAAACGATGAGAATTTAGAAATTTCAGTGGATGCTTCGGATTATGCGCTAGGAGCGGTACTTTAGCAAAATCAGCAGCCCGTTGCATTTTTTAGTAGAACTTTAAATCAAACACAAAGAAATTATTACGCGACTGAGAGAGAGGCACTTGCACTTCTGTTAGCAGTGCAAAAGTTCCGAGTCTATTTTGGAAAGGACCCAATAACAGTGTATTCTGATCATGCGGCGGGAACTAGATTGTACTCAGGGAAAAACTTATCCCCAAGGCTAATAAGATGGGCACTAAAGTTACAAGAGTATAATCTGGTAATTAAGCACACGCCCCGGAAACGAAAATATCGTAGCACATGCCCTATCCAGAATAAAAATAGATGAAGAAGGTAATACTGTAAAGGTGGCAATGCTCACAGCATGTAAGTTACATTCCCGAGAAACTGTGATAACCGAACTGAGTAAGGATCCTGAATTTAAAAATATTTATGATTATTTAAAGGATCCTGAAAATTTTAGCCACCAAGATATTGTGGCGATAAGAAATAGGGCGGCCTATTACGAACTAATAGATGGTCTATTATTTTATACAAAAACTACGAATTCTAAAAACGAATTTCGACCTGTTATCCTAGCTAGTCTTAGATTAAATATACTGCAGGATTTACACGACTCCCCTTTAGCTTCTCATGCTGTTATTCGAAAAACCTTCCAACGCGTACGCGAAGCAGTTTATTTTCCTGAGCTGCAAAAGTTAACAAGGGCGTATGTCCAGTCCTGCCCAACATGTCAAGTAGTTAATTATATTAATTTCCGCCCGGCCGGGTTTCTAAATAGTATTAAATCGGAATTTCCAAATGAAATAATTGGCATCGATTTATTGGGCCCTTTCCCAAAAAGTCAGTTAAATAAATGTCGCTATCTCCTTGTTATGGTTGATCATTTTAGTAAGTGGATCGAAATTGTTCCTTAAAACGAGCCTCCGCGAAATTAGTTACTGATTCTATTTTAAATAAATATATTTTAAAATACGGAGCGCCCCTATAAGTTATATCGGATAATGGTCCTCAATTTGTAAGTAATGTATTTGAAGACATGTGCCAAAAACTCGGCATACGTCATTTAAAAATGGTCCCGTATCGGCCGCAATCAAATATAGCGGAACGGGTCAATAGAAATATAATGAAAATTGTCCGTAGTTATGTTAAAAATTTTCACAAAAGCTGGGTTAACTATGTCAATGAATTAGGTTTCGCCCTTAGGACCGCAAAACATGATACGACGGGCAAAACTCCTGCTGAGTTATTTTTAGGCAGAAAGATTATAACGCCGTTAGATAAATTATTTTATGTTCAACAAAGAGCCCCAGAATTTAAAATGGGCAATATAGAAAAATAAATTAAAGAAGCAAAAAAGAACACTGAAGTAGCACAGAGAAAACAGAAGCTTTATTATGATATGAAACGACGGGGAGTAACTTATAAAGTAGGAGATGAAGTGTTAAAAATTAAGCATTAACTTTCTTCAGCACCAGAAGATAAAACTGCCAAATTTTATCCACGATTTGAAGGACCATATGTCATAGAAAAAGTAACTCAGGCTTAGTGGTGTTAAAAGCCAGGAATGGTGAAATCTGCACCGCAAACGTAGACCAGATAAAACCATTTTAGAATCGTAATAAAATGCCAATATTTCAAGATCTTTTGCAGGATCCGGCACGGCAGGCACAAGCTCCAGAGGTGGAAGAACGACAATCCCAAGGGCAAACCATTAGTAGACAGGAGCAATTGAAAAGAAAGTTCCCCCGTTGGAAAACTGAAGGTAACAAGAAAAAGAAGTCGTTCCACCGACCAGAAAAGAGAGGGCACGACCACCCCCAGAATGAAGAAGGGAGAAGTACGACTAATGCAAAGAAAGCCAGGAGAAATGACAGCAACTATAACACGGCTCCAAAACAGAAGATCTACCCATCGGATAGGAGTCTACGCAGCAAATGTCGACGAACTGATGAAGGAAGACCAGCTGCAGATGCAAAGACGCAAGAAAAATTTGAACAGCCAGCAACGAGATCCAGGCAACAACGAGAGACAGTTGTCCCGGTTCCGCCAAGACCAGCTGCCATCAAACGGCCGAGACCACAGGCAGATGCTAAAAAAAAAGGTCTTGAAGGGTGACCGAACTGGAAGAAAAAGAAAGCTCATGGAGGAAGGAACAAGGAAGATCAACCAGACCGTAGTCTTCGCTACCTTGCAGGACTGGGCAGAAAAAAGGATGTCTGAATATCACAAAGATAAGTAAAACTTTATGTTACTTTGAAACCATAAGTTAATTTTTCAATCTTACTGCAAGTGGCAGAATTCAAGAATTTTTACCTCATGTGAGTCCTACCTTCGTCGCCAAAAAGGCGAGAAAGGAAATGTTACCTATTTTGGTATTGTTTTTCAATTACTCGCGAGTAAAACTAAAATTAATGTATAATAGGAATGTGTAAAAACTTGAATATTGAAAAAGCATTGATAATCTTTGAGAAAGGTACCTTAAGAAAATTGTAAAAATTATTGTATAAAATTTTATTTACAAGATTCTGGCAAGAAAGAAGTTTTAATCTGAAAGACTTTTGAAATGTAGAATTTCAATGCAGAAGAATTGGCACTTGCTTGGAAAAGAATAGAAGTTAACAATGTACTACTAATGTATGTTTTAAAATGCGTAAAATTAACGGCATGTTAATATGTCCTTATATACAATGTGAACTGTTATCTTAAAAGTTAAGAAATATTGTGATATGTTAAAAGTAAAAATATTAGAGTAATGCCAAAAATTTTAACTTATTCGTGTGACTGTAAAAAGAGCAAATTATTGTGAATATGTTATTAGGTTGAATGAATAAGGTTGAATGAATGTAGTTAGGCTCTCTGACGCTACACTTCAGAGTTAGCCACTTTTCAGAATAGTACCTCAGAGTTTAGAGATGAATATAAGGTGTGTTCTGAGGTCTTGTTATGTTGAATTTTAACACGTTAGAGTTTTGATTGCAGGCGGTAGTGTTGAACACTTCTACATAGACACGCTCGTGTTTGGTGTTTTTCTTTACAAGTCAGAGAGCACGGGGAGATAATTAAATAACGTCATGAATGGAATAAGAATTTTAAAGGCGAAATATAAATATTCATGTTACTTGCCATTTGATTGTGTAACATTTCATTAAACTAGTTTTCCTTCCATAAGGAACCAGATTTCAACTAAGAAACTACTGTTTATAGATGCAGTACAGATGAAAATACTTGTCCATAGAGATGATAATGTAAAAACGACTTTTTAATATCTAGTTTCTACAGAGAAATGTTTGTAAAAGATTGGCCTCGCGTTAGATTCTAGAGCTAAAAGTTTTCAACAAGGTCGTTTTAGACCTCAGTTTCAAACTAATTAACTCTGGCGGGTAGTATGTAAGGATCCTAAGTTTTACTAACGTTTTTGATGTCATTTAAAACGCTTAATTACAGGGCCGTAGTACAATACACAACCCCCCCCAACCCCAGAAGTATAGCGATATACAATAGTGACGTGATCGAAGATTCTTTGGAAATAATCGTTGTCATCGTATGACATGCATATTCTATTTAAGTAATCGTAGTCATCGGCTTTTAATATTCTTTGCAAATGATCATTGTCATCAAATAATCATTGTAAAGAATCATTCTCATCGGATAATCATTGAAAATAATCCTTGTCGTTACATAAAGGGGCATAGTAGCTGATGTATAAAGAATTGTACTCAAATTCTAATCAAAAGAATCGCATATGTATGCAATTTATCATATGATCATTATTTACAGCAATGATTCTTATATGTTTTCGACCTACGGCTCCTAATGACGCCGCGGAAAACTTGCGCAACAGTGACAAAAAAATATTTAGAAATACAATAAAAGCTTGAAAGCTGGGGAAAATGTGTGAATTTATTTTCCTTTTATTTAAATGAAGCTTAATGTTTTTAAAGGAAATTGAATATTGTAAACAGGAATCAGCAGTTTAAATATATGTGGGATTTTGCCTCTTTGTTTTTTTTTTCTTCGTAACATCATATCCTCCGGAACGAGGGGGGGAGAGATTTGAGTTTAAAAGGAGGTACCCTCGGATTTCAAAAATTCTTGGTAAAACTTTTCGACTATTGTTATCTTCCTACGACTATCACTCGAGATGTTATATAAAATTTCCGAAAGCGCTGGAGATCAAATTGCTTTATTTAGAAAAATGATGGCACTTCTCACTCTCAAATCGTATTGTTTAAGAGAAATTTTTAAGTTAAAAAAATATGAAATAAATAGTATTGCCAAACTCGAAACTTATTGTTATTATTTACGGTTATATTCTGAGTTGAAGAAAGCACGTGATTCCATATAACGTCACTGTATGTCGAAAAATATTTCGTTAATTTCAGTATTTTAAATGAATAGCTGCTTTTGGCAACTTTTATGTTTCACCTTTAGATACGTGACACGATATGCTATCACTACGTTAATTCTTTTATTGAGATTTTGCAAATTTGTTATATTAAAATTAATTTAAATAATAACTTCAAATGTATTACCCCAAGTGTCAAAGGTCTTTGTTACCTGACTTGGCAAGAAAAATTTATTTACGAATAGCTGGTTGCTAGGAAAGAATGAATACATTTTCTTCATAATGAAATGTTTCTATGCATTTTATGCTATTCTAATTTTATTTATAAAAATTTAATTTCTTTTATTGTATAGTTCCATTCTGAGTAGAAGTTTAAACTTCTGTAGGTATTTAACATATTTTAGATGCAATGTTACTTTACTACAGTTAAATATTTTTTTTTTCAATTTACTAAAATGTCTGAACACAAGAAGACAGCACAAACGTTACAGCGAGCTACAGAAAAAATGAAGTAAATAGCACTAGGAGACTCAGCAGGCAAGTACAAGAAATTTGTTGCAAGTAAACGAAGGATACAAGACTGTCCGCGTCATCGTCAGATTCGACAGGAAATACCAGAACAGCTCAAGAAGCTGCATAAACAACTCAAGACGCTGCAGATTACGGACAAATTCGGTTCGAAGAGGCAGAGCTCATACGAGGAAACAAGCTTGTATGTCGTGATGCATGAACGCATCACGACATACACGTAGTACTCTTCACAATGCAGGAAGTTTACTTTGAGCAAAACACTGTATACGTAGAGCTCGTAGACATGTATAGTAAAGATTTTGCTTTGTCAACAGCCCCCTAGTAAAATCTATGAAGTTTATATTGACATCTCACAATACCTGAAAGAAATTTTTCTATTTACTTCTTCATTTACTATTTTCTTAAATTTCTTATCAGTAATCCTGTCTATATATTATAGATATCAAAATCAGAAAAAATTAATTAATTATCTTTAAATGTATCTAAGTGATGAATACTTCGCCCCTGTTCGTACCGAAACAACACGATGTAATTGTAGATACCTAGAAAGTAAAATGTATTCAGCATGCTGTACAGCAAGCGACAAATATAAATGGTGATAACACAAGAATGTTATATAATGTTATATACTGGCAGAATTTAAAAAAGAGAACATATACATCGGTGTTTTAAAAATACGAATTTTGCATCAAATTGCAAAACAAATATCTTAAAATCTGCCTTTCCATGCATAAGAGTTCAGGATTCGGAAAATTATATTTTCGTAAACGGTTTAGCAAAAATAACAAAAATTATTGCCTTGAGAAATGGATAATCTTGGCATGAATACGAATTACGCCAAGACTACTCGTCAATGGTTGTTTTGAACACGCCCTTAATGTATATATATAACCCTTAAAAAACGTAAAGTGAGTGAATCTCCTATTCGAGTGTGTCTTTATATCTTGACTATTTAAGAAATAAGAATTGCATTTATCTATCTCGATAAAGCTAACGCTATTGCCCGAATAACAAAGTTTATTTAACACTTGATATAACCAACTTCATATATATCTTGAAATAAAACATAAATTTCCTAATCAGATACTACCAATTGCAGAAAAAATACAAAATAATGGAATTTCTAATAACACTACAAGTAACATACCGAGGAATAAATTGCGCTGCAAAACTGATGCAATCTACAATATGTAAACCACAAAATTTATGTTACGCTATAGAAATGCAATGGAATGAGAAATGAAACTGTGATGAGATTTATAATGAAAAATTTACCATAAACTATTAGTATATGATATAAGTAAATATATACTTTTAATACTATTCATTTAAATATGTTCAAACGTTCATAATATTCATTACTTACAAACGCTTCTTCATCCATCGAAGCATAGCACAAGCCATTCTCAATTCAGTGCTGGTGCACGTCAATAAAATAAGGATAAATCCAAATTTTTACAAAAAATCAATAGCTTTGACTCGTTTCTCAAAAAACGTATATCTACAAATGCAGTATTAATATATCACATCAATATAATTCGGGATCATAAAATCACCAAACAACGCATTAAACGCAAAAAATCGCATTAAGACAGAATGAAGAATTTTCACTCTTACAATGACTTTTACAACAATATATAATAGAATCGAATTTCTAAATTAAGTGTTCATTGTTACACCATATTTCATTCTTGGGGAACCTTTCATGGTTGAACTGTTAACTGGTATAAAAAGAATTATGATTTCATATATATGCACAGACTTATATATGTATTATATTAATACGTATTTGTAGTAACATACATCATCTTATATTATATGTATTCGCATAATTCTAAATTAATTATACTAGTCAACATAATTTGTATATTGATAGCAGCACAGTTTTAAAATTATTTATTACTATCTGCTTGCTAACGATTATATAATTAAGTACAGTGGTACCTCGACATACGAGTTTAATATGTTTCGTAACCTTGCTCGTATCTCAAAGCAATTTTCCGCATTGAAAGTAATCGAAATGCCATTAATCCGTTCCAGCTCCCAAAACACGACCTCAGCTGTTTTTTTAAGTGTTTTTGAATAAGAAAAATGTAGTTTCTTATTCAAAAACAAGAAGAAACATTTATTTATAAATAACAAATACATATTCTATAAGAACATAATTAAAAGAAAAAGTGCCTACGGAAGCGCTTAATTTTTGTCACTGGTCTTCGCTATTTTTGTCATGATCTGCTCATTTTCACCCGCAGATCGTTTAAAAAAACTGTCCAAGGATGTTTGTTTCTTCCTACCTGTCAAGGTATTGCGGAATCGAGTTAGACAAGTTTCGTTGAACAACTCCGATTTAGGACTAGTTGCAACTTTTTCGCGGTCATTTTTATCCACGAACTCTAGAACTTTATCCCACATTCTCAAGATCTGTTTTATATCTCTTGTAGGGATAACCTCCTCCATCTCTGGCTCCTCTTCAAAACTAATTTTTCGTTGAACCACCGTATGCTGCTGCAAATGCAGATCGTGTAACTCCTCGGTTGTCAGCTCCTGAGACTGTTCCTCTACGAGTTCGTTCACATCTCTCTCCTCCACCTCCAGACTCATGGATTTTCCCAGAGAAACAAGCTCCTCTACCACTGACACTTTGGGTTCCAATCCTTCGAATTCTCTTTCAGCTACAGCCTCAGGCCACAGCTTCTTCCATGCAGACGTTGTAACACCCAGCCAGGCCTGAACAATAATTCTTAGGCACATCACGATGTTAAAGTGGTTTTTCCAGAACTCTCGAATGGTAAGGTTTGTGTTCTCTGTCACCTCAAAGCAGCGGCGGAAAATTTGCTTGGTGTACAAATTCTTAAAATTAGAAATCTCCTGCTGATCCATGGGCTGCAGGATAGCAGTGGTGTTGGGTGGTAGGTAGGGAAATTTTATATACTTGAACTCTTCGAGTAAATCATCTTCGAGATTTGATGGGTGAGTAGGGGCATTGTCGAGGCCAACACCAGAACAGAACACCAGAATTATCCACTCCACAAAGAAGTTCATTCTGTCCCACGCCTTCGGATTTGCCCTCGACATATCTTCTTAAAATTATAACTGGCAGGTTTTCTTCTAAAATATTATATGACTTAAAGCCTCTGGGGTTTTCCGAATGGTATACTAGCGGAGGCTTGATTTTACAGTCGCCACTCGCATTGACGCAAATTGCTAGATTTAATCTATCCTTAATGGGTTTGTGACCTGGCATCTTCTGCTCTGCCGTTATGTAAGTTCTATTCGGCATCCTTTTCCAGAAAAGCCCTGTCTCGTCACAGTTGAGGACTTGCTGGGGGGGATGTATCCTTTGGCTACTATCTGTTCGGAAAACATTTTGATGTAAACATCAGCTGCCTTTACATCCGGATTTGCTGCCTCACCATGCCTGACGACGGAGTGAAGGTCGGTCCTTTCCCTAAAGTTGTCAAACCAGCCCCGACTGGCTTTAAACGGGTCTTCCGATTCCACGTTTGTAGAAGTGTGTGGGATCTTCTTTAGAAAATAACCGTAAATCGCTCGTAAATAACTCGTAATAGTGCCTTCTCACATATGATGCTTTGTGTTAAGTTTCCTCCTTGAAGCTGCTTCTCTCTCACTCACACCATCAGTAGTTTCTCCATGTCTTGACGGAGAGAGGTCGGAGCTTAAAAGTTATTGTAACGCCCTTAGTTGGCGTTATACTTTATCAACTCCTTTTGTTCAAGCACAGTAAATATCATTGATGTGTTACGCCCGTACATCCTCCCCAAGTCAATTACTCGCACACCTTGCTCATGGTTTTCTATTATTTAACGCTTTCATTCAATAGACATCATCATCTTCTTTGGACCCAGGGTTATAAAAATAAATATGATAATGTTTTCTAAATGTACAAAAAGCAAAAAACGCGAACCCAACTTACCAAAAATGCTTCCAAAACGAGGGAAACAAGCACTCAGACTGAGGACTAGTCTGAGGTGGCAGAAACTGTTAGACGCTGCACACGACACCTACATGCGCGCGCATGTTGCGGTCGTGTACAGCAGTGTAGTGTGCGATTCCTCGTATCTCAAATCTTGCTCTCGTCTCAAAACAAAAACATCGCTCGCTCGGTAGCTCCTGCCTCAAAACACTCGTATGTTGGGGCACTCGTATATCGAGGTACCACTGTAAATACAGTTTATAGTTTTTTTAATGTGACAATCATTATAAGCCATGTAGATTTTTCCTTGTGGCTTCATTTGTTTTCTCTTCCAAAATTTCGGACGTCCAACAGTTTTGTCAGTTTCGGGCTTTTGGTATGGAGAGTGAGAAAATGAGATAAGACCAGAATGAACTTCAGTTCTGAACTTTGCAGTTCAGCATAGAGTAAGGAGTATTGACAGATTTATGTTCGCTCTTTACGTGCGCTTTTCATCGTATTTTCTTCATCATTCTCAGCACTTTAAAGTGATAACTACTAGCAGTGTTCCTTTATATTTCGTATATTTTTGGAATTATATTTTTTTACTCGTACTTTTCGAAAAACTCCAGAATTGTTTAGTGTTTTTTCGGGACAAATAAATTCTAACAAGCTACCAGCTCTTCCGCATGCTTTACGAACCTATGTGCCAGGAACAATTTTGGGTGTTAGAAGTAGGACAGAATGCTAGTGACAAGAACAATTGAGGAGCATCTGAGGCAGTTTGTGACAGTCTTTGCTGCGTTCCAGGAAGATATAAAAGGAGAGGTTGATTCCTTTACAGAAGAGATAAATGCGTCCAACAAAAGAGGGAAAGCTGAAATAATACCAGTTCAAGGAAAGATGGAATCTATCCAAATTTGATACTTAAGCCTGTCAAGAAGAAATAAAAGACAACAGTAGAAGATTTTCGAGGATTTTGAAAGCAGAAATAACATGGTCGAAAGGAGAGTTAGAGAAACTGGAGAACGTGTTTCTGTTGTCAAACAGCAAATCAAAGAAAGAGTTAATGCTGTCAAACTACAAATCAAAGGAAGAGTTTCTGATGTCGAACAACAAATCGATGACAGAGTTTCTGCTGTTGTCGCCAAAGAATCTGACAGCTTGAACACATTCTTAATGCAACTGGAGACGATTCTGATACCTTTAAATTGGTACCTATGTTTTCCAACCCATTTCTCATGCTTTCCACGTGTGATGGAAAAAACATTTGGCATATGTACAAGGCTCAGTTCTGTATAGCTCCAAATGAAATGGGTAGGATTCCGAAGACAAACCTGTAATTTCGCAGCTTCTCTGAGAATAGAAGAAGACGATATCGATCCCACTCTTCTAGAAAACCAGAGGCTAGATTTTGATGCTGTACCCGGTACGCGAAAGCTCTACTAAGAAGTGTTTAAAAGGCTACAGAAGGCTGCAGTTAATATCTCGATAGCAGAAGCACACCAAAATAATCCAGATGCTCGCCACTGATATCGAAATGCTCTCCCATCTCTCCTTTTTTTACTGCTCAACAGAAATACGTGAAGTACAATCCATGAAATACTTCCTCGGTGCCATACGGGAACCTGAGGTACAGAAACAACTGCGAATAGTGGATATCAAGGATTTAAAAAATGCCTAGAGTGTACGCCATGAAAAACGTGGCAGTCCTTTCAGAAACTTGCACACACCATTGCCCAATCGGAACTACTCCAATCCAGAAGCTAGTGGACAAGTGACAGCTCGTCCAGGCAGTCTACCCACTTAAGTAAGTGCCTTGAGGCGGAACAGACGTCAGACGAAAGCGACCTTAGTATGCTAGAACTGCAGTGGTGATGAACACTTACGAAAGAACTGCAGAACACATTAGGACACAGAAGATAATGCTTCTAATCAGCAAGAAGTCACGAAAACAAATCGTGGATGTTGAGCGGAATTTGCCAGAGATTGCCAGATATTGAGAAGTCCCACATAAAATCCTTTCAGATTTCGGTTATGGTTGGTGGCAATAATGGACTTTTCAATCATGAGGCATACAAATAGAGTTCCCTTAGTATAACAATCGATACATGAGTAATTTACCATCATCCAAAACCTCAAGTCGAGATGATAGAACCAGCATAAACAGAACTTTTCCTTCCAGGATTATAGCTGAAAACAGAAATTTCCGGTAAGGCATTATGAAATATGCTAAGAACGTTAAGAGCACGAAATGAGTACTAATAATATGTTCTTTCGTTGAATTATCAAGGCCGTCATTCCGGTGACGGTTGAAACGTAAGTGCCAAAGCTAAAGTCATTGGGGAATGCGAAGTGGTTGCATCACGTTCTCCATTGAACTACGTTAAGGGGTCTCGTACACCTTAGAACCCTCAAAACCCCTGAATATGATCCTGTTGTAAGAATTGGGATAACATATTTATTTTTAAAGCTATTACTTCCAGTTTTTTACAGCTCACTACATAGCACAGCTGAATTAGTAAGCAAATAGTTTGTGTTGCCACAAATGCTTTTATAATTTATCTACTTTGTGAGGTAATTTTTTATATGTTCACGTAATACTCCCACTTTGCGTGCACAATTTAAAACATTCTGTTATATATTTTAACTTCATAGTTAATATACAGCTTGTATAGCATCTAAAGACTACTGTGAACCAAAAATCTTAAGCATTTCATGTTAAATTCTCATTTTATTTTGAACTAAATTTATACAATGCATTTTAATAAAAAATTTTTAATATTTCCATGCGTAAAATTTTTGACTATTAAAATATTCAATATATTTTTGGTTCAGTTAGATGATAATACTCATATAAAGAAGTCCATTAAATTTAAAGTGTGTACCAAGAACCGTTTTTAAAATATCATGCGCGCAACAGTGAAAATTTATGTTTTGATATAATCAAGTTTTAATGTAAATATTTTTTTAAATACTTCTGTTGTTATAAAATATATAAAATGCTTATTTTCTGAGAGATATTGTAATATTATACAATTTCCAATAGTTGGTATAAGCATAATTAATGTAAAATAAGCTGCCATCATCAAAGTATAACATATCAACTAAAAATGATTTGAAACTTCTACGCTATCAGTGATACAACTAAAATTTTTCTTACAAATTGGAACTTACTTATAGGCAAATGTTTCAGGTAAAGTTCTCTGTAATGTATTATTGTATATCAAACATATAAATCATTTAATAGTTCTTCCACAGGGTAACTTTAGCATACTCTAAATGCTATGTATACAACTGGGAAAAAATGCATTTTAAGAAAATCGAGTTTTGATGCAAATATTTCAGTATACAACTTTCTAATAATAAAGTGCATAGTATATTTATTTTCAAAATGATATATTTAAAAAGTATAAATCCTAATAAATTGCATAAGCTTTTGTCAATATGAAACACATTAAAATTACCATACTATATAAAATACCATGACAGAATGATAGCCGTGTATTAAAATACGTGTAGCATATTTGAACAAATAATTTATTTTTACATAACCACATCAGTTGAGTACTTTCAAGCATTTAAGCATATGATATGTATCATATTATGCAATATTATTTAAACATAGGTGGGAAAAAACCTTTACGACTTATTTGAAATTGTATGCTAAACTGCTACATTCATCGAAGTATAACATATCGACTAAGAATGATAAAACTAAAACTTCCTTACAAATAAGAATTTACTTATAGCCAAATGTCTTAGCTAAAGTTCTCTGTAATATATTACTGTATATCAAACATATAAAACATTTAATAGTTCTTCCATAATGTAACTTTATCATACTTTAAATGCTATGTATAAAACTGCGAAAAACCGTATTTTAAGAAATTTGAGTTTTAATGCCAATACTTCAGTATATAACTTTCTAATAATAATGTGCATAGTATATTTATTTTCAAAATATATTTAAAAAGTATAAATCCTAATAAATTGCAGAAGCTTTTGTTAGTATGAAACACGTTAAATTTACCTTGCTATATACATTAGCATGACAAAATGATAGCCGTATATTAAAATACATGTGGCATATTTGCACAAAAATTTATTTTTACATAACCACTTTAGTTAAATAAACTAAAGCATTAAAGCATATGATATGTATTATATTGTATAATATACATATTATTTAACATGGGTGAAAAAATCTTTTACGACTTACTTCAAATTGTATGCTAAACTGCAAAAATTTTATTTACAAATTAAAACGCACCAGCACAATAAACATCCCCATCATTTTTATGAAGGCCTGCACTTCTGACATTTTTTGCTGCCTTTCAAGCTTAGCTGTTGTTTTGTTTCTGACAAGCCTTTCTTTTCTGCGTTATCTATTCTCTTGTTATCAATTTGTAAAAATCCTTCAATAGAAAACTTACTTCTAAAAAGCTGTAGCTCATTCATTACAGAATGTCTACCAACAGACCTTTCGTTAAAAGCAATTACTGCTTCATTTCCAGCAATTTGAACTATCCTACTACCAGCACGACATGTCTTTGGACAAAATTTCCAAATTAAGGAATTAAATGATTCATTATTATTTTGTGTTTTGCCGCCAAGGCAACGTCTCAATAACGAAGGTTGTGACAAATCTATAAAAACTGGCTTTATTGCCTCCATTACAGCGACTGGTTCAGAATTTATATGCTTATAATCAGCTTTATTTAGCTTAGCTTTATTGTATTTGCACCATGTGGTTTCATTTGTAGGACAAACGTCATGAATCGGCTTTTCATCACTCGATATTTTGTGGTAGTAAATTGCCCAAATGGCTTTTCTCATATCACTAACAGACTCATTATATTCTCTAATCACATTACCATAATACGAAGTTATTTCATTTATTAACTTATCTGTTAGTCTCCCTTTTCCAGACAGATTTTACCGTCATTTAATTTTACTTTTTTTCTTTCAAGTTTTAATTTGCGTAGCCATATTCCCATTCGTTTTTGAATATGTCCAACACACTCAATTTTTTCTATATTTAATGAACCATATGGTTTGGCGTCAGTTATACCTGCAAATGGTTTTGCATCACCTATGTAAGGATATTAAGTTTTACTAAAGTTTATTTTATTTTAAATCTTTACTATCACTTCTTATTTTCTACTTCAGGCCAGAATTAAAAGCGTTAACTTATTTATGCAAAATTTGCGTGGCGAACGCCAAGTACTTAAGATGTGGCTTTTTGCCAAGCGAGAGAGAGGAAGGAGTTAGTCGAAGCAGGCCGCTCACCTTAGAAGTTTTACTCAGTTGCTGGTTGCCTTCCAGGCCAGAGGTTTAATCCTCGTGATAATTTTTAAACGTATTGTAGTGTTAACAGTTCTCTGTACTACATACGGCTTCCTGTTAATATAAGGCCAATCTTCCACGTTTATTATTCCAAAGTTAAGTTAGAGTTTAGTTAAATATTTTTATATTCTTACGTTTAGACCACAAGTCGTGGGACTTTGTATTCCGAAATGCGGAAATTATTGTAAAGAGAGAAAAATAAAGGGTTTTGTATACCTTTCTTGTGTATCCTGTCTACTTCCCACAGTTATTGAACATAGCTTTAGTAAGCTCTCTGTTTTGAGTCAGGTCCTGGCATATTCCCGAAGAAAGTAAGACGGAACATTGAACCTGATAGTGGCGCCCAACGAAGAAGAATAACCATGGCCGAGTTTCAAGAAGAACCTGTGCTGCCTGCTGAAGCGGCTCAGAATCCAGAAATGCCAGCTGCCGCCCTGGAAAGATTTGGTTACATCGTCCAGACCCTGCGCGCTTCGATGAAACCAGAAGCAACATTTAATGGAAACTCACCGGTAACTAGTTTTTTGGAAAAATTGGATGACCACTTCATGCTCTACCCCGTGCACGAATTTCAAAAAGTTACCTTAGCTACCAGCGTTTGAGAGGCCAAGCGCTTAATTGGTTCAAATGTATAGGCAGAAGTCTCTTGGGTCAAGCAGGAAGTCCCACCTATACTTACGAGAATTTCAAGACTGCCCTAGTAAAAGCCTTCCCTGTCGTAAGGGATCGTGCGAAATTAGAAACGGAACTTTTCAGCATATATCAGCAAAGAATCGAAAATCTCTCAAGCTGTATTTTAAGAAAAATTCACGTCTTCAAAATCTTGTATGGAAACCGTCCGGATCCTGAGATAATTCAAGTGATTTTGCCGAGGTTACTGCCCCAAGTGCAAGACTTTATTGAATTAAGAAATCCGACTACACTGGAAAATTTATTTGAGCTAGCAATCCAGTTTGAAAGTAGAAGAACGGCGGACATTGAAAGAAGACGCCAATATCAACTGCGAAACCAATTTGGTGCGCCAAGTCTACAGCAAACTCAAGCACACGGCTACGGAAGCAAAGCGAATCAGTGGGCAAGGAAACCCGAGCATTCAAAAAAAGCCTGCGAACGTCGACAGTTCAATAGCAATCC
Organism: Stegodyphus dumicola; assembly: GCF_044657685.1. Classification (NCBI taxonomy): domain Eukaryota; kingdom Metazoa; phylum Arthropoda; class Arachnida; order Araneae; family Eresidae; genus Stegodyphus; species Stegodyphus dumicola. Next base: position 209,787,472 of record NC_140774.1, read on the forward strand.
AGGAAAAAAGTCTCAAGGCCAGTGGAAAAAGAAGGAAAGCACGGAAATGAAAAATAATTTAAACTAAAACGGATTTCTGCTGACTGGAGGGTGTGAAAATCCGAAGGCCACGAAAAGCCCTATTCCTTCAAGTTAAATACAGTAATGGTGAAAAATTTGACTCTTCCGAAGATTGAAGTCTTGGTAAATAATATCCCAGCCACCGCACTCCTGGATACAGGCGCGCAGTGTTCCTGTGTGGCAGAAGATTTTTTTAGGAAGTATTTTCGTAAATATCGTATATATAATTCGGATAATACGACAGTGTTAGCTGCGCAAGGAGAAAGATGTAAGTGTATAGGTAAATTACCGCTGTATGTCCGTATCAAGGACAAACAAGTAAAGGTTATGTTTTTCATAGTAAAGAATCTGCAAGCACATATTATCTTAGAAATAGATTTTCTTTCAGAGGCACAAGCAACGCTAGATTTTAATGAAGCGTCTCTTAAGGTGACAATGAAACCAGTTCGTGAAGAGAAGGCTGAACCGCCGATGTTAAACCTTGACCACCTGCCTAATGAAGAGCAACAAAGAATCCGACAAGTGGTAAGTGAATTTGCTTCGTTATTTAGTGATATTCCAGGATTTACTCAGGTTACTAACCATAGTATTGAAACCGGAGATTCAATGCCAGTTCGCCACAAAGCATACCGGTATGATAAGAATAAGGAAAAAATTATAGAATGGCATATCACCGATATGCTACGTAAAAAGATCATAACGCCTATCTGAAATAGTTATTCTAGCCCGGTGGTTTTATGTAAGATAAATAATGACTATCCATTGACACATCCAAAAAGGTGGAGATTCGCAATTGACTACGGTATATTAAACTCCATAACTAAATATCCGGTATATCCGTTACCTATTATTGAAGAAATTCTAAGGAACATAACATCCACCAAATATATGACGACTTTAGACTTAACGACTGGTTATTTTCAAATAGGGATTAGGCCTGAGGACGTGCCTAAGACTACTTTTATAACCAAGTCTGGCACTTATGCATTTCTGCGCATGCCGTTTGGCCTTTCAGGGGCACCGGCAACATTTCAGCGATGCATGGACATTGTGTTAAGGACTGTTCATGGAAAGTCCACATTTATCTATTTAGAGGATATCATTATTACTAGTGATAATCTCGACCAACATGTACAGGATTTAAGACAGGTGTTTTCTTTATTAAACGAGGCCGGTCTAAAAGTTAATGTCGAAAAGTGCAAATTAGCAGCACTTGAATTAAAATATTTAGGTTACAAAATATCTCAGAAAGGAATAGAGACAGACGAATCAAATATAATCGCTGTACAAAAGTATCCGACTCCAAACACGGCGAAGAAGCTCTCTTCTTTTCTAGGACTTTGTTCATATTATAGGTCCTATATAAAAGATTTTGCAGCTATTGCTGAACCATTGTTAAAATTAAAAAGGAAAAAGGCAACATTCTCGTGGACGGGCGAAGCCAATAGTGCTTTCGAAAAATTAAAACAAGCATTAACGCAAGCCCCTGTGTTGAAATTTCCTGAAAAGGATGAGAATTTAGAAATTTCAGCGGATGCTTCGGATTATGCGGTAGGAGCGCTACTTTCGCAAAATCAGCAGCCCGTGGCATTTTTTAGCCGAACTTTAAATCAAACACAAAGAAACTATTCCGCGACCGAAAGAGAGGCACTTGCAGTTCTGTTAGTAGTGCAAAAGTTCCGAGTCTATTTTGGAAAGGCGCCAATAACAGTGTACTCTGATCATGGGCGGTAACTAGATTGTACTCAGAGAAAAACTTATCCCCAAGGTTAATAAGATGGGCACTCAAGCTACAAGAATATAATCTGGTAATCAAGCATACCCCCGGAAAGGAAAATATCGTAGCAGATGCCCTATCCAGAATTAAAATAGATGAAGAAGGTAATACTGTAAAGGTGGCAATGCTCACAGCATGTACAATAAATTCCCGAAAAACTGTCATAACCGAACTGGGTAAGGATCCTGAGTTTGAAAGCATTTATTAGTATTTAAAGGATCCTGAAAATTTTAGCCACCAAGATATTGTGGCGATAAGAAATAGGGCGGCCCATAACCAACTAATAGATGGTCTATTATTTTATACAAAAACTACGAATTCCAACAACGAATTTCGACCTGTTATCCCAGCTAGACTTAGATTAAATATCCTGCAGGAGCTCCACGACAGCCCTTTAGCTTCTCATGCTGGTATTCGAAAACCTATCCAACGCGTACGCGAGGCAGTCTATTATTCTGAACTGCAAAAGTTAACAAGGCCGTAGGTCCAGTCCTGCCCAACATTACAAGCAGTTAATTATATTAATTTCCGCCCGGCCGGGTTTCTAAATAGTATTAAATCCGAATTTCCAAATGAAATAATTGGCATCGATTTATTGGGCCCTTTCCCAAAAAGTCAGTTAAATAAAAGTCGCTATCTCCTTGTTATGGTTGATCATTTTAGTAAGTGGACCGAAATTGTTCCCTTAAAGCGAGCCTCCGCGAAATTAGTTACTGATTCTATTTTAAATAAACATATTTTAAAATACGGAGCGCCCCTATAAGTTATATCGGATAATGGTCCTCAATTTGTAAGTAATGTATTTGAAGACATGTGCCAAAAACTGGGCATACGTCATTTAAAAATGGTCCCGTATCGGCCGCAATCAAATATAGCGGAACGGGTGAATAGAAATATAGTGAAAATTATCCGTAGTTATGTTAACAATTTTCATAAAAGCTGGGATAACTATGTCAATGAATTTGCTTTCGCCCTTAGGACCGCAAAACATGATACAACGGGCAAAACTCCTGCTGAGTTATTTTTAATTAGAAAGATTATAACGCCGTTACATAAATTAATTTATGTGCAACAAAGAGCCACATAATTTAAAATGGGTGATATAGAAAAACTAATTAAAGAAGCAAAAAAGAATACTGAAGTAGCACAGAGAAAACAAAAGCTGTATTATGACTTGAAACGACGGGGAGTAACTTATAAAGTAGGGGATGAAGTGTTAAAAATTAAGCATTCACTTTCTTCAGCACCAGAAGATAAAACTGCAAAATTTTTTCCACGATTTGAAGATCCATATGTCATAGAAAAAATAACTCACGCTGTAGTAGTGTTAAAAGCCAGGAATGGTGAAACCTGCTCCGCAAGCATTGATCAAATCAAACCCTACTATGATCGTAATAAAATGCAAATATTTACAGATCTTTTGCAGGATCCGGCACGGCAGACACGGCGGGCACAAGCTCCAGAGGTGGAACAACGACAAGTACAAGGGCAAGCCATTAAGAGGCAGGAGCAAGTGAAAAGAAAGTTTCCCCGCGGGAAAATTAAAGGTAACAAGAAAAAGAAGCCGTTCCACCGTCCAGAAAAGAGAGCTCACGAACACCCCCAGAATGAAGAAGGGAGAAGGACGACGTATGCAAAGAGAGCCAGGAGAAAAGACGGCAACTATAATCCGGCTCTAAAACGGAAGATCTACTCATCCGACAGGACTCTCCGCAGCAAATATCGCCGAACTGCGGAAGGGCCACCAGCGGCGGAGGAAAAGTTACAAGGAAAATTTGAACGGCCAGCAACGAGGTCCAAGCAGGAACGCGAAAGAAGTCTCCCGGTTCCGCCAAGACCAGCTGCCATCAAACGGCCAAGACCACAGGCAGAGGCGAAAAAGAAGGTATTCAAGGGTGACCGAACGGGAGAAAAAAAGAAAGCTTCTAGAGGAAGGCACTGAAGGGCGAGCCCGCACAAGAAGGAGGATAAATCAAACGAGAATCTTTGCTACCTTCCAGGTCTGGGCTCAGAAAAGAATGTCCGAATATAACAAAGATAAGTAAAATTTTATGTTACTTTGCAAACTTAAGTTAATCTTTCATTCTTACTGCAAGTGGCAGATTTCAAGAAGTTTTACGTCATGCGAGGTCTACCTTTATCGCCAAAAAGGCGAGAAATGAGTTGTTACCGATTTTGGTATTATGTTTTTCAATTACTCGCGCGTAAAACTAAAGTTGATGTATAATAGGAATATGTAAAGACTTAAATATTGTAAAAGTTACTGTATAAATTTTATTTAAAACATTCTGGCAAGAAAGAAGTTTTAGTCTGAAAGACTTTTTGAAATGTAGTATTTCAATGTAGAAGAATTGGCACTTGATTTGAAAAGAATAGAAGTTAACAATGTGCTACTAATGTATGTTTTCAAATGCGTAAAATTAACGGCATGTTAATATGTTCTTATAAACAATGTGAACTGTTATTTTAAATGTTAAGAAATACCGTGATATGGTAAAAGTGAAAGTAATGTTAAATTTTTTTTTATTCGTGTGACTGTAAAAAGACCAAATCATGGTGAATATGTGTTAAAGGTTGAATGAATGTAGTTAGGATCTCTGACGCTACACTTCAGAGTTAGCCACTTTCAGAATAGTACCTCAGGGTTTAGAGTTGAAGTTAGGGTGTGTTATGAGGTCTTGGTATGTTGAAGTTTTAACACGTTAGTGTTTTGATTGTAGGAGGAAGTGTTGAACACGTATACATAAACACATTCGTGTTTGGTGTTCTTTTACAACACATGTCAGAGAGCACGGGGAGAGATAATTAGAATAAAGTCATGAATGAAATAAGAATGTTAAGAGAAATATAAATATGCATGTTACTTGCCATTTCATTGTGTAACATTTCATTAAACTAGTTTTCCTTCCAGATCTCTGGAAGGAACCAGATTTGAATAAAAGCTCCTGTTTAGATGCAGTACAGATGAAAAATTGCGTGTCCTTGGAGCTGCTATTGTAAAAACAAATTTCTTTTTTTTTTTTTTTTTTTTTAATTTCAAGTTTGTAGTGAGAAATGTTTGTAAAAGATTAGGCCTCGCGTTAGATTCTAGAGCTAAAAGTTTTCAACAAGGTCGTTTTAGACCTCAGTTTAAAACTAATTAACTCTGGCGGGAAGTATGTAAGGATCTTAAGTTTTACTAACGTTTATTTTATTTTAAATCTTTACTATCACTTCTTATTTTCTACTTCCGGCCAGAATTAAAAGCGTTAACTTATTTATGCAAAATTTGTCTGGCGAACGCCAAGTACTTAAGATGTGGCTTTTTGCCAAGCGAGAGAGAGGAAGGAGTTAGTCGAAGCAGGCCGCTTACCTTAGAAGTTTTACTCAGTTGCTGGTTGCCTTCCAGGCCAGAGTTTTAATCCTCGTGATAATGTTTAAACGTATTGTAGTGTTAACAGTTCTCTGTACTACATACGGCTTCCTGTTAATATACGGCCAATCTTCCACGTTTATTATTCCAAATTTAAGTTGGAGTTTAGTTAAATATTTTTATATTCTTACGTTTAGGCCACAAGTAGTGGGTCTTTGTATTCCAAAGTACGGAAATTATTGTAAAGAGAGAAAAACAAAGGGTTTTGTATACCCTTCTTGTGTATCCTGTCTACTTCCCACAGTTATTGAACATAGCTTTAGTAAGCTCTCTGTTCCGAGTCAGGTCCTTGCATGTTCCCGAAGAAAGTAAGACAGAACATTGAACCTGATACCGTCACCAATATAAGAAGTATATTTTACACCTCTTTTTTCCATGGAACATGAAAAATTGTTTATCTTTCCATTCATTTCCATTTTTCCTGAAGAACCAGCATGATTCTCTAAACAGGCCTTGTGTTCACTTACGCCATTTCCTAGAAATGACTCGCAACCTTTGCAATATAAAGACAGTATTTCTGTATCGATTACTGTGTTGCTTTCTGACCCTATTACGGAACAGACTCCAACCAAAGACGTATGTCCTCGAGTCTTCCACGTACCGTCTCCACTTACAGTCACATATAACGACGAATTTGAAAGAACGATGTGCAATCACAGGAGGGAGATCCATAACGCAGCAGAATTTCTGCATAGCAGCTTTCCCTTGACCAAGAGTTCGCATTGCATACGTAAATCTTCTGTTTAGCTCTGATATATTTTTTCGGACACCCATCATATTAGAGTTTCTGAAAGTTCTTTTACATGAACACTTTGAGCATAGTAACTCAAATTTTGAGCTTAAACCATGATGAAATAGTTCACTTAAATGAACATTACAAATTTTACAACATAAATTATTTTCAATAAATTGAAATAGGATATCCAAATCAAATAGTCTATAACCACTAAAATTAGGCTCTAAAGTTATCTTTATCTCTTGGTGGCAAAACAGTGTCACTATTTAATTTTTTAAACGAAGAACTGACACCACACTTCTTATTCATTGTATCATTATGCTGATTTCCCTGGAACTTTCTTTTCTTTGGTCGATGACCATAAGATCTTTTATTTTTTACATCTTCCTCACAATTTTCCATAATTATCAGGTGATAAAAATACTAAACAAAAACTGCAATGTTATAATAAAAACACCTTCAACAAAGTCAAAAGAAATTTAGAAATCGCAAAAGAGCTTGTAAACAATCACGTTTCACGCTAATCCAAAGCTAGAGTAAGATTTCAACACATGCCTATGTTAGATGCCTATGTTAGAATAGTGCTATGTATAAATCTAATATATTCCTAAGTCGCGCTTTCGAGACATGAAAAACGCAGTTTGAATTTTGTCAATCGGCCCAGTAGAACGGGAGATATAGCACAGTCCTCCCCCCTTTTTTTTTTTAGCTTGATAACACATCAGCACTGTTTTTCCTCCATCTCAAAATAAATTATGAAGATTTGTGCTTTTGCAACTAGTTGAATTTCAACAGAAATACACGTTCATATGAAAACGTTGAAGCTCTTTTAAGGGGCCGGTTTTATAGCTTTATGCAAATGTAATTCTACCGCATATAGCAGTACTTCCCTGTTAGCTGAATTACTTTCACACTGAGTCTTCCGATGAGAATTTTCCTAATTAAATACCAAAGGATGAATAATTATAAATTTCAAAGCACCTACTATCTTAACGATCGTTTCACTCAAAATCAAATATTCGAAAAGTGAGCAGAAAGGCAAAATAGACAATAGCTAAACATGGGAACATTGAATGTGAATAGCACTTTATTGTTGGTCTGCTGCCTTTTACCAGCTAAGATAGTACTTGCCAGAAACCGAAGATTATCCAACTGTGGGCATTGTGGTAAGAAGTCCTTTACTGAGTTCTCCAGCCGAGTAAATGTAAATGCGATTAACCTCTCGAAGCCGGCTCGTACAGCAGTTGTACAAGGAGAATGACTTTCTCAGACGCCGGCATTGGTACAACTGTCGTACCATCCATGCCCTCCCCATTTTAGAGAATCGCCTATCTGTAGATCTTTGGGTGGTCCATTGTCGCTGCTCAGAGTAGCCGCTGGCTACGCATTATTTCCCTCTTATTATCAGTTTAGCTACATTTTGGCAAAAACCGCAGGTTTCGTCTCGCGCCAATATACTTGAAAATTAAATAGAGGCCATCTCTTTCTCAATCTGTCTCATAATTTTAATGCTACTTTTTTTAGTACTGACTTTTGCTATGATTAAAACGTCACCGATTTTGCACGCTCTTTAAGCATACCATATTTAATGTTCTTTAATCATAACAAATAAGAATAGATTAATATTTTAGATTTAATGCCCTTCTAGAAAATAGGTAAAACCGTTTTTATCGTTTACTCGTTTACTTCATTTTCATACTTATGAATAATAAGATTTTATTTTGACATTGTTTTGTGGAGTGCATAAAACCCTTAAGAACTGTCAACTCTTTCAAAGTGCTTCTATTATGCAGGCAATTTTGTCTGATTTATCAGGAGATAAATAAGAGACAATTGTATGCATAATAGTTTTTCTGATTTTCATTCATTCAGTGATTGCTTTCAATGATTTTCATTGATTGTAAATTAAATAAAATCAATTTATCTTTACACCCTATTTTAGGATGAGATCTGCCAAAAAATATTTAAATATCAGGAAAGCTCACGTTACTTCTAAACTGAATCAAAACATCAGTTAAATGTTATAAAATTTTGGCCAGTTTTATTTGCTGAAATTCTTATACTCTTCAAGAGATAGAGAGAATTCAGACAAGTTGATAAAAAATATCTTAAAAAGTTGTTATTTTGTCTGTAATAAGGTGTATGTCAACTTACTACTAAATGTATGAAAATTAGGATTGGATTACGGAAAAGCACGCGAACGCTATCTGCTTAAGGGAATAGATGCTTTCGTGTAAACCTTTTTAAGAGAAACTTGCTCGCATTTAAATTCCTGGTGGAAACCTCCACATGTAATCAACCCGTTCTTCGGTATTGATTGGATTAATTTGTTCGCTTACTGAATTACATCAAAGCACCCAACGATTACCTGTATAAGGGGAGTTATGTCTTCGCGGAGGACTTTCTAAGAGAAGGTGGCTTGCATTTACGTTACACAAAAACCATGAATCCAACTATTTATCCGGGATTCAAATCCAAGCGAGCTATAAGTGTTCAGCCACCTTTACCGCTTTACTGAAGAGCAGGTAAAAATATTGATAAAGGAAAAGTATTGAATTAACCGGTTTAATTTACTAACCTATATTTCTCAATCGGCAGTATATAAATTACGCATATGAGGGGGATTATTTGTGAATAAATAAACTGTATTGGACTTTTATCCACTATGTCATATTACAATGGAATTATTGCATTTCAAAGTTATTTCTCATGAATTAATTTTGCTCTTCATGATTTTTGATATTTTCAAAGAGAAAATTCCACACTTTAAATAAAAATATACACGAGAAGATACATTATGCAAAATTTGGCTTAAACGGTTTTCTTAATTTTGCTTTGAAAATGTTGCAGGGTAATCGTTTTCATTACTGGAAGAAATATAAAAAACAAATTTACTACATGGTATCAACACCCAATATTTCCTTATTCTTTTGAAAACGTGAAAGATTACTCTTTCTAAAATAAATTGGAAAATATATTATGTGCAAATAGAATATTCGTTGAAAATGAAATAGACTTCAACTTTTGGATATAACGATAGTTTTAGACGAAATTTCTACCTATGGAAAGAAATTGACGTATAATTAATTCTTCATGAACATTTAAAACTGTTCTCAAAATTCTTTTGATGATTGCATGTATAAGTCACGAATTTTTTTCTCGGCTAACATAAACAAAAGCCAATTTTACAAAGAAAAATTCTCGTTAAAGATATACCTTCTTTGCCTGATAGTCCAATGTAATATTTGTTAAAATTAATTATTAAACGCAACCAATGTATCTCGGATTTTGATTTTTATATTATAATAACAAAATTATCGAAAAAAGCAGATTTAAATCTCTGTTATTCTTATGTAAAGCTTTATTATTGCTGTCAGTTCATCTCAAAATCTATTTGTATTGAATCTTATTCTAATCATCTAATGGTAATAAATATTATTATTATTATTTCATTAAATTAGTCATTACCATTATTTTATTAATGAAAATATGTTATTAAAATCGCATTCCGGCCTGCAGACTTACAGATCTAGTCTGTATTTACTATATTTTGTTAAATTTTGTTCTCGCTTTCTAATTTCTAATACGAAAATACGCGAATATAAATGAAGAGTGAAAACAAAGTTAAAAAATTCACAAATTATTTACGAGATTGATTAGAAATAATGAATGAAATATAAACATTGCATACATTTTGTTCTAAATAAAGTGTGCACTGGATATGCATCCAGTACTGCACATTTATTTACGCACTATTTATTTAGAATTTTGCTTTCATTTAAATATGAAAACAAAATAATCATCGAAAAAATTGCAAATCTTGCAACTCCTCTACTATGGGACGTAGGCGTCCGACAAACATGTAAATTTTACTTCATCCATGGAGGGGAACTGACGACTTTTCTCATTAGGAAAATGTCAAAGAGGGGGCAAAACTGTTTCGGATCGCGCTGGTCTGAAAGCTATAATATGAGAATTTCGGCTCGGTTTTAGAAGGTTAAGAGGGTAATGCTTGAGAACCTATTGTAATAATTTTGTGGAAACATTTATTTGGAAGAACGTTTATAAAAGTATAAAGAAACATTACAATGAGAGAGAAAATATAAATTATTATCAGGTTTTAGTCAAATTATCTGTATATGAAACGTCGAAATGGTAATATGAGGAGGATTTTATTCATTTGTGTAAGCATTTTATTTACTTGCATACCAACGAGTTCTGACGAAAAGTCTGCATAGATTTATTACCTAATTATTGGCACTTCTTGCAGACGCAAATGAGATCTAATCAGAAAATAATCAAGCATCTGAATCAGTCAATCATCAACACGCACATTCTAAATCAGATTTCTGAATTACTTTCTTGAAGAGTTTACGGTCCAAATAAAACTGAAGAAACATTTTAAACACAAAACAAAGCAGCAGAAGTGTGAGAAGTATGTATTACTATAAAGCCAACACTCTGTCAGTTAAAGACAAAGTAGTTTGATTAAATAAACAAGGTGAACAGAGACACAGTTGTAGCCGTTTGTAATTTTAAAGTACATAAAGCGCAGGAGTATATGAGAAAACTAGTGAGTAGCACATTGCTTACAATTTTTATTATAAACATGCTGAAACTGTGAATATAATTTCAAGCATCGGTGGCAATATCGAATGGAGACATGCTTCAGTGTCAGATGTATTTCATTAAAAGATATGAAATATTTTTAAACGTTTAAGAACACAGTTTCTGAAGTACTTGACAGCTCACCCTGTATAAGCTTCATTCCTTTGTTTAAAAGTCGGTAAAGAGTTATCACAGATTTTCTTAAAAATTATCGGTGATCAATACTGGTATTGATCAATCATAACGACAATAACATACATTGTTATGGAAAGAGAGAAAGTACTTGTAAGGCTTTCTGAAAGACCGAGTCTCAGTTTTAATATTTTAATATTAATTTCTACAAGTCTGACCTAACTGACACTACTGAAATAGTTACGAAAAATTGATTCCCACTGTTAAAAAATTGATCTGCATTTTTTTTCGTAAATTTTATTTTTTTAAACAACATGTCTGTAATCAATGTGCGCACCGCATTGATGCTGGAAAAAGACTAAAATTTGAATCATCGTTGTACAAGCTAAAGAAAAAAAAACAATATTTAATTGTGAGAATAAAATATTCTAACGACTATAATGATAAGTCAAGAATAAAATCAAATCTGTAGCTGCAAGCCTTTTTTAGCGTTATGGTGGTTGGGGAAAACTGAGTGCGATACCGAAGGGCTCGGGTTCGAATCCCGGAGAAGGCATGGATGTAAAATTGTATGTCCCTTCATAGGAGGCAATGATGGCCCGCCTACTAGGCGCCTCCATGATAAAGAGACTACCGATCTGGCCTTAGGGCAGGACGATGCCGACATAGGCAAGTGCAACCATAAGAAAAAAAATTTGATTGTAATTTTATTCAAAAATTCCTAATTATAAGACGCAAATTTTTAGACACCTTTCTCATGTTCGTTTTTAATGGTAATCAAACTAATATGAAAGTGGACTGAAAAGTCATTTTTAAATGAACCCCATAATCTTATACGTCTCTGTACATTTGCATAAATCCATAATGGGCCAGGTATTATTTTGTCGAAGGACAAGAGTCTAAATGGAACGATTACTTCGCTTGCTTGCGAGTGAATTCTAGGAGGTCCGACGAAGACATCGCGGACGAAAACGTAGCGGAGAAAACAACGTAAGACGGAAACTTCGTTGTAGAAAACATGTGGGAGAAAAGAAGGCAGGAAAACATATCGTAAGTCTAAAACATCATCGAAGAAAACAATCGTGGTACAAAACATCGACGAAGAACAGAAAGCGGTTCCAAAACTTCGCAGTTTAAAAATATCGTCGTGGAAAATATATTCCTGTAAAAGAGAGTAAATAAAATAATCGCATGACGATTATTCTGCAGATATATCTTTTCTACTTTTAAAAGGTGCTGGTGCGTATTCGAGTAATGAATTCTAGGTGCGAGTAAGAATGAGGAATATTTTTACCTCTATATTTCATATATTTCCTTTCATTAATAATTTTTTGCTAAAAATCCAAGAAGGAACTCTTGCATTGAAAAGTTGAAAGGAAGTAGAAAATTAATGATACGTATGGGAGTACTACGCAGTTTTTTATTTTTTATTTTAAGAGAATTTTAAATTTATTTACTTAACTATTAAACGTTATTATTTAATTAAGACATTTCATAAAGTTGTATTGGCAGTTCTTCATGAACAATATATTTTTAAAAAATAAAAAAAGGGAAAAGGAGCATTTACTTTAGATTAAATGTATTTAAAAGTTTTATGCATGTCTGAAATTTCTAATATTATGTTCTTTGAATAAAATTAAGACTTCTTTTGTTCTTTTTCCTTCAGCTTCTTCAAAGTAATCCTTTTATATGAGTATCCTTTGCATGTTGCGATTCGTTAGTTGTGATGACACAAGTCAGGATGAACTACGTAATATTTCAGTACCGTTTTTATATTTATTGGATTATTGGAAGAGCACGTTAGGGCTCTTTTCCTAAGGGGAGGGAAGCGTTTGGGGAGGACTTTCTCAGGAAAAGTTTCGTACGCACATTACACATTAGAAAAACCACAAAATTCTCAAGCAGCGTGTTTTTGTGCTGGGTCTAGCTACCAGCGTTCAACGACTTTACCTCTGGACCACTGCAGCCAGATAGAGTTATTAACGGAATAGATTATTAACGGAAATGCATTCATTTTCACACTATTTTTTTGAGAAAGATCAAATTTAAATTTAGATCTAGAAAATGTAAACGCAGAATTTTACAAAAAGAAAATATAGGTACAATAAATCCTCTTGTCGGTTACCATCCTCAGATGACCGATGTTTCTGAGAAAATAAGTAAATATAGGTTTTTCACAATGTCTCTCTAAGATGACCGCATCAACGGAAGACTAAAGAGATATGGAATCGTCAACGATCGCTTTGAAACGAATATTTTATATTTAACTTTACATTTATATATTTTTATAAATGATTCTAAAATATGGTTAAGCTTTTGTGTCTCAGTGTGCCACTACATGGAACACCCAAATTGAATCGCTTTGAAAGCCTCTAAATTCAACCGTAAATAGATAAAAATTCTTTTATAATATACTTTGAACTTTTCTTTTTAAACCGTAGATAGCAGCATATCACAAGGAGACACATAACTTTAATTTATTATGTGTTATTAAAATCCATTTTTTTCAAGTAATTTTCTCTGTTTTTTTAATGATATAAAAATTTTATTTGGAGAAAAAATAGGCATAATTTTGCTGGCTGTACTCCAAATTATTTTTTTAATCTTTCATACAAAAATCATACGCAGAATCATTGAATAAAACCAGATGTTCCATTAGCGGGAACACTGCGCCTTTAGCAATCTCATGCTCTTACTAATCAGAACATCTGTGCTCTTAGGAGAGAACATCCGTTGTTTTCGTTTTCTGTTTCCGTTGATTTTTTTTGGGGAGGGAATGAATTGAAACAAAGCAGCATTGAGGGGCGAGGTGGTTTTTGTGTTATGAAAGCATTAATATTGGCATCTCGAAATTTTTGGGGGCAATTTTTAGGCGGGAATTTCATTAGTAGCTTGAGTCATCTTTACTTAGACCTACGCGAATTTTTTGCTGTCTTTTTAGTCTCATTCCCGTTTATTTTCAATAATTGTGTAGATATATTTCGTGTATCTTTCTATTATAAGCTTATTTTTCTTTTTTGTTAATATTAATCGTAGTTAATTATTTTAATCTTAGTTGGTTTGTGCTTCCATCAAAAAGGTGTGACTTGCTTTGAACAATTTCACGAAGCTAAGAAATAGGAAAATTTATAAACATTTTTGTATATAGGACTTGTGTATATAGATATGTATCTCATTTATCCGTATATATTCAAGAATATTGTGTATATCCAGGGAACCATGTATACAGCCATAATACAGAGTTTTTTCATTCTTATGCAAACGCTTCTACTCATTTTCGTGCTTCACTGCAATGCTCGCTTAGTCGCACTTTTAAAAGCTCTGGCGGCGCAGTGTTCCACCTCATGGAACACCCACAGAATTAAAACGGTAAGTGCAATTTTTACAATATTTTACCTGTATACTTATTTAGGACTAAATAGACTGAATACAACGTTCCTTGCTGAAATTCCGACTTTAACGTACAGTGCGCCGCAAAGGATTAAATATTTTAGTTCTATGTTACGCAAATTGTATTTCTCTCTTTGTACCGAGGAGAGGCGCAGACACAAATTTGTTAGGATCGTAAAGCTCGGGTTTAGAGCTTTTAAGTTGCGGTGAGTTTCAATTAAGACGAGGTTCTCCTGAGTTTACTTGGTGAGCCGCTACTGAAGTCGGAAATTTCAAAGTGTTCTTCGCCGTTCCTCAGCCAACTTAATGTTTGAAAGCCAATAAAGTAGTTTCGGTCAACATTATGACTCTGAGGTTTCTTGGGTTCTACACTGAGGAAACATCAAGTGAATTTACAGTCAACTACTTTTGAACGACGGGACATGCAGTTTTCACACACAATTTATTCGAAAATGTTTTAGTTATTGCTTGAACTTTTAGAACGAAGTTCTCAGCGAACCACTTTTTTTAACGACCACTTCTTAAAAGTATAGCTGTGGAATTCTGGTACTAATTCTCATCTTTTTAAGATTTCCCATTTAGGTAATATTTTATTACTGTATTTTACAATATAAAGGAAGTATTATAATTACGAAAATTTTTAAATATCACATTTCAGTGGAAATATCCATTTTGTCCATATCTGAATCCATTTGGATGATTTTTGTGCGACATCTCATACGGACAGAATAAAGACATCTTCCTTTTCATAATATATTTTATAATGCATTCAAAAGGGATTTTTTCGTGTTTCTCTGTATGTATGTAGATATAATATATGTGTGTATGTATCTCGCATAACTCAAAAACGTTTAGCCGAAGAATATTGAAATTTTCTAAAGAGTAGGCTTGCTTCTCTCTTTATATTGCAGGTTAGCTGTACCAACCGTATACGTATATGCTCACGTATATGTACACCAACATCCTTTATCCGGCTTAAAAGTCCCTACACGACCTTTATTTTTGCAATCGTTGCTTGTAGTAATATACTTCCAGTTATCGAAATGTTTTTAAATCACGAAAATATTCATGTTTTGGCGATGTGAAATTTTAAAAAAAATTCTTTTTTGACAAATAAGTAAATCCAAATTTTAATACAGTCTCGCGGTTCGTATACTTACATTTGGGAAAGTTTCATACTTGTTATCTATATAGTATATAAAGAAGAAAGTTTGTGTGTTTGTCCTCTCATAACTAGGTCACTACTATAGCTATCACCACCAAACTTTCTACAATTCTTTTATCGTTCCCGGAATAGGTCGACGTCACTTTTCTCGAAAAAAAAAAAAAAAAAAAAAAAAAAAAAAAAAAAAAAAGTAGCTAAAATCAGAGCTATAAATTAAAAACTCGGAAAAACGATAATTTTCTTTCTCATTTTTCGAGTGGCAACAGTCTCGCAAGCTGGAGACGAAAATCTGCTTTATTTCGAAAGTTGTTACCATTGCTCTCTTTCAAATCCTAGAGTTTGTTAAAATACGAAAATAGACAAAAGATGAAATAAAAATAGCTTTCCCAAACATTAAATACGTTATTCCCGACTCCGAAAATTCGAGGGAAGCCATTTCGACTATTCTCATCTTAACTACTTTCATGAGCCAAAATACTAATTAAAAATTCTGAAAGTTCTAATTTTCGCACTCATTTTTCCTAGTGGTAACAGTCTCGGGCGTTGGAGATAGAATTGTTTTATTTCGAAAAGTGTTGCTACTGCTCGCTTGCAAATCGTACATTTTGTTAATAAAAAAATTTGTAAATTTTACATAACCTATATATATAAAGAAGAATGTCTGTTTGTGTGTTTGTTTGTTTGTTTGCGTTATTGATTTCTGATCAATTATGATAAATATTTTGCGACATTGAATCGACTAAAGTTGAAATTAGGTGAAATATTGGATGGAACTTGAGCTGTTATGGCCATTTGATTAGAAAGACGAAAATCACTAAAAGCTTAGTGACATTGCTTCTGATACAATGAGAGAGAATTATATTTTTCTATCGAAATTTTTTATGTGGGGTTGCATATCGCACCAGACTGAAAAATATATAACTATGAATCGTATTTTTTACATCGTTAGAGAAGGATTACAACGGTATCGTTCTCTCTGTTGTTAGATACATTGCTTTCAATCTAACTTAATTGACATCGGGTACTTCCGCTAATAAAGAAATAAAATTAGAAAAAATTCATAAACGCACGACCAAAATTGTGCAGTATACGTAATTTCAAAATCAGCAACTTTCTTTTAGGAATCGGGTATTCAAGTTTGAAAGAGCAATTCGAAGAAATAAATTTAAATGATCAGCAGCAAAAAGTGTGTATAATTTAATAGGCCTTATAAGGAAATTCACATAACTTATAAGGAACAACACATAAGGCCTTACAAGGCCTTATTTGTTGTTCGCCTGAGATTTTTTATTTTAGTAAGCACATATTATTTCGATTTTTTTCATTCGAAAAAATATGCGTCTGTTTCTCGTACTTTTCTAATATACAGTGAATTATTTCATAAGGGCATTACGCGGAAGTTTCTAATTATTAGTTTATATATAGTATATAGATATTGTCAAACATTCGTTTCCTTCAGATGTAAACCACCTGTTTCTCGACCTGGCCCAAACAGCTTTTTACATATTGTTAACTGCAAACAATCATTCTATTTACTGCATAGTTAAATGGAATGTATTCTGAGAGCTGAAAAATGTCATCTAAGCAATTTGCAATTTGATTCATTACTAGGAAATCTGAAATCAGTTTCGTTATTTTAACAAGAAAGGGCATTTTTATGCATAGTGCTGGAAATAGATTAAAGATTTAATAAAAATTAAATTTTAGGTTCGAGTTCCATTTGACGAATATCAAAATGTTTACCTTGAAATATTAATAAAAGTATTTTGAAAATAGGAATGCAATTTTTAATTATTTTAAATCTATTTACTCTAAAGCAAAATGCCGTTACATTAAATATCAGAGGCACAAGTAGAAGATATAGATCTGGATATAGATGGCTAGAAGTAAGAAACAAACAGAAAAGAAAGAGAGAGATCAGAGTAAAATTATTCATGTTAAATTCAAATGGAAAGAATTTGAAAATGCTATATTTCAATAGCTAAGATTTAGTTAACTCTAACAGGGAGAAGTACCTCATATGGGCATAGTATACATCACAAGTGAAGTGGTGAAAGCCTACGGTATCGTGTTTTTACTATTTGAACACTTTCGAAGATCTGAATGATGAGTTTATATATGTCAAATACTCTATTAATTACTTATCTCTATCTATCTCTAATTTTACACGTACTGTCCACCAATGAATGCTCGATGTATAGGTCACAGCCACTATCCCGCCAAAAGAGAAAACTTTCATTTATGAAACTTCCTAGTACGTCTGCGAGGGAAACGAAAAATGGCTTTACATCTAACATTATCCTGCACATTTTTATGAAACATTAACATTTTGATTCGACCCTTTTGTTTTATTTTGTTTTGAGTTTTGTTCAAGCAAACGTTTCGAAAATCATTCCTACTTGTAAATACCTGTTTGTTTCTTGTATGTTTGGGACACCATTGGTCATGTGGTTAGGATTGCAGAATACTGAGAGTTTTATGGAACTGATCATCCCAATTGTAATTTCCATTATTTATATACAAAAACAATATAGGAGCATGAAAAACACCAATATGGATAGTTTAATAAGACGAAACTTCAGCTCGTAAGTGCTGATAAAAAACAATGTACAATAACTAAATGTTACTGTAGGATGTTTATTATAGCTTAAATAAACAACATTCTGTTTTTGCTCAAACACAGCGTTAAAAATACCAAGTGGTTGACACGAAGCCACATAAATTTCATTTGACTAATTATTAATATATTATTATATCATAATATTAGTTAGCAGTGGTAAATCTAGGTATTAAAAAACCGTAAACACGAATTTTTGAAAATTTTAATATTTCTCCTTTGACCACGTTTGAATTATCCATTTGAAATTAGGCATCAAGAAGGTGGCAAGGGGCCTTCATTTTCAAGGAATGATTTCTACCGGCAGTAATTTTACAATAATATTATAAGATTAGACATAATAAATCTGACAGCATGAATGCATTATATGAAAAAAACCAGGAATTTGCATTATTTTGCTGTAGAATGTTATACTAATTCTCGATTATCCGTGTGTGGAATACCCGTCTTGCAATTTGGAACTAGGTACCGTTGAAGCAATTTTAAGCGACCAGCGAATATATTTTTCATTTAGTCAATTTGTCGAAATTTTAATCTTTTTAATTGCAGTTTTACATATTTTGATTACTATTAAAAACGAACGTGAGTAACTCATCTGAAAATGTATAAGCTGTGAGAGAAATCATATTGAATGATCTGAGCATACAGAGGAGACTAATTATATGCCTTTGGCTTTACAATCCTTGTTAGAATATTTCATTTTCAGAGTTGTGTTTTTGTGTTTATTGCAGCTTGTAGGATGATGAGTGAAATTGCTTGGAACTCCGTGCATTAAATAAGTGCAAACATTGATTACAGACCTTGTTAATTAAAAAAAAATAAACTTTACAAAAGATAATATTACAGAATACATATATTTCTTTTACATTCCGAATCAATTTTCCGTACATAGTTGAGTCACATAAATTATGACAAACTTTGAGAAATGAATTTAAAAAAATTAAATATGAAAAAAAGAATTTAACAAAACAATTATAACTTGGCTGTGCGAGAAATCTCACAAATACTACGTTTATGTTTCTGAACAAATGCATAATATTCCCTTCATTTCTATCCATATATTTTATCATTTATCTCTCACACACTTTTTTATAAAAATCTGTGATAACACTTTACAAACATTTAAACAAATAAATGAAACTTATACAGATTGGACTGTCAAATACCTCGAAAAATTAGTTGTTAAATTTCAAAAAATTTCAGATTTCATTACGAGATATATCTGACATCGAAACAGGTCTCAATTCGATAATGTCATGGATTTTTAGAATTATGTTTACAGTTTGAAATTATCCTCATTATACGAAAAATATTAAATAAATTTGTTAATTATTAGTTTCCTTGCACACTCTTGTGCTATATGTACTTTAACGTACAAAGAACGTTATAGAATAGTGTTATCAAGGGTTATTTAAATCAAACTGCTCTGCGTTTTAAGGCTGAGCGGTGGCTTTCCAATTAACACGCTGAGTTCGGCGCCGAATTTGCTGTCCTTTCCATTCAGCCGGCAGCGAGTTAAACCTTAAAGCTAAGCCGTATTATTGTTTAGAATGTTTCAATACATTTCATTAAAGCTAAATTTGATCACATTTCATTGACACTATGTTTATTAACTTATACTGTCGGTCCCGTGGAACGACGCCAGGCAAACGAAAATTCCAGTGCCGGTCCCCAGGAACCGACGCCGGCCACACGGAAAGTTCACTGTCGGTCCCCAGAGAGCGGCGCCGCGATCAACGTGTTAAGAAAGTTTCGGGCCGGTAAGTAAATATGTATTTAATTCAAATATATGAATTAATATGTAATCTATATATATGATTGATTGCATTTGAGTTCCATTTCGAATACTCAAAACTTAAACACAAAGAACTAGAGCCAGCAGATACATAAATCAGTTTATTGAACGCAATTTAACAGAATCGTTACAGGTGATGAGATGTGGGTAGCTCACTTCACCACAGAAACCAGCAACTCACGATTGATTGGCGTCACAGGGATCCACGCGCCGGACGATCCTCAGTCTATGCACGGAAATTGATGTGCACGGTATTCTGGGATAGTAAAGGCATTCTGCTCATTGACGTATTGGCGAGTGGTGCTCCGGTGAAAGCTGATCTTTATTACGCTTTACTAGAGAACATCTGAAGAGCCATTCAGAACAAATGGCTTGGGATGTTCAGTGCTGGTGTTGTGGTGTCCTACGACAACATCGGACGCATACGGGGAATTCCACAAAATGTATGTTGTAGACGTTTCGCTGGGAGATGTCTGACCATCATGGCTCCGATCTTGCTGTCAAGTACTTTCACGTGTTATTGCACCTAAAGACGTTCTTGTCTGGGCACACTTTCCTACAGGTGAAATGTTGCAGACAACTGTGACGGGCTTCCTTCCTTTCTTCCCAGGCGACAGACTTCTATGACACTCTAATGGAAATAGCTAACCGACGCTATGACAATTGGTATAGTTCCGATGTTTCTTATGCTGAGAAGTAGCAGAAATATAGCTGTATCTTTTGCAATAGATCTTTCCAGGTAATAAGACTTTGTTTTTATGGTTTACGGCAAAGTAACTTTTCGGACGACCCTCTTATTGTTTAAATAATCATTATCAAATGAATATACCTTCATCTAAATAAATATCTAACTCATTGAAATCATCATCTATATAAATTTCCTTCTAAATCCAATCAACTTCATCTGCTAAATTTAAATCATCATCTAAGACATCTAACTAAGCATAACTACCCAAAACACATCTTCATGTTAAACCATCATATATATATTATCATCATCATCGTCTTTGAAAATATCGCCAAATTAAGATAAATCATCATAGCTCAAATCAACTAAATAAAAAGCAGTATCATCTAAATCACCACCATCAACAATATGATTCTCATTTGATCATCGTCTTCATCACCTCAACCGTCTAAATCACCATCAAAATTGTTATCTGAATAACCAAGAAAGAAATTATAAAATTATCACCAGATAATTCAAAACCATCATTTAAATAATCATCATCATCGAAATCATACCTTCAGTTTAAACCGTCGTATGTGTCATCATCACCATTATCATCGTCGAGATAGATAAATCATAATCCTCCAACTTTTAAAATTTAAAATCCTTTCCAAGACTTAGAATGCCCCCTCGAACATTTAGAACGCCCCCTCGAAGATTTAGAATTCCCCTTCGAAGACTTAGAACGCCCTCTTTGAAGACTTAGAACGCTCCCCCTCCAAGACTTAGAACGCCCCCCGAAGACTTAGAACGCCCCCCGAAGACTTAGAACACCCAGTCGAAGATTTAGAATGCCCACACGAAGACTTAGAATCCCTTCAAAAACTTAGAATGTCCCCTCGCCACTCGAGACCCAAAGACTTAGAATGGGTCGGGTCGGGTCGGGTCTGGTCGGCTCTGTTCTGGTCTGGTCTGGTCTCGAAGACTTAGAACGCCCACTTCGAAGACTTAGAACGCCCCCCTCGAAGACTTCGAACCCCCCCGAAGACTTAGAACGCCCCCCCGAAGACTTAGAACGCCTCCCCCCGAAGACTTAGAACGCCCCCCTCGAAGACATAGAATGCCCCCCTCGAAGACTTAGAATGCCCCCTCGAAGACTTAGAATCCTTTCCAAGACTTAGAATGCCCCCTCGAACATTTAGAATGCCCCCTCGAAGACTTAGAATTCCCTTCTCGAAGACTTAGAACGACCACTCGAAGACTTAGAACGCCCCACCTCGAAGACTTAGAACGCCCCCCTCGAAGACTTAGAACGCCCCCTCGAAGACTTAGAACGCCCCTCTCGAAGACTTAGAACGCCCCTCTCGAAGACATAGAATGCCCCCCTCGAAGACTTAGATCGCCCCCTCGAAGACTTAGAACGCCCCGCTCGAAGACTTAGAACGCCCCCTCGAAGACTTAGAACGCCCCCCTCGAAGACTTAGAACGCCCCCGCGAAGACTTAGAACGCCCCCCCTCGAAAACTTAGCACGCCCCCTCGAAGACTTAGGACGCCCCCCTCGGAGACTTATGACGCCCCCCTCGAAGACTTAGAACGCCCACCTCGAAGATTTTCATCGCCACTCGAAGACTTAGAATGCCCCCTCGAAGACTTAGAATCCCTTCGAAGACTTAGAATGTCCCCTCGCCCCTCGAAGACTTAGAACGCCCCCTCGAAGACTTAGAACACCCCCCTCGAAGAATTAGAACGCCCCCCTCGAAGACTTAAAACGACCCCCTCGAAGACTTAGAGTGTCCACTCGAAGACTTAGAGCGCCCCCCTCGAGGACTTAGAACGCCCCCGCGAAAACTTAGAACGCCCCCTCCGAAGACTTAGAACGCCCCCCGAAGTCTTAGAACGCCACCCTCCAAGACTTAGAACGACCCCCTCGAAGACTTAGAGCGCCCACCTCGAAGACTTAGAATGCCCAGTCGAAGATTTAGAATGCCATCACGAAGACTTAGAATCCCTTCAAAGACTTAGAATGTCCCCTCGCCCCTCAAAGTCTTAGAATGCCACCTCAAAGACTTAGAATGGGTCGGGTCTAGTCGGCTCTGTTCTGGTCTGGTCTGGTCTCGAAGACTTAGAACGCCCCCCTCGAAGACTTAGAACCCCCCCGAAGACTTAGAACGCCCCCCGAAGACTTAGAACGCCTCCCCCCGAAGACTTAGAACACCCCCTCGAAGAATTAGAACGCCCCTTTCGAAGACTTAGAACGACCCCCTCGAAGACTTAGAGTGCCCACTCGAAGACTTAGAGCGCCCCCCTCGAGGACTTAGAACGCCCCACGCGAAGACTTAGAACGCCCCCTCCGAAGACTTAGAACGACCCCCGAAGTCGTAGTACGCCACCCTCCAAGACTTAGAACGACCCGCTCGAAGACTTAGAGCGCCCCCCTCGAAGACTTAGAATGGCCAGTCGAAGATTTAGAATGCCCAGTCGAAGATTTAGAATGCCGCCTCGAAAACTTAGAACGCCCCCCTCGAAGACTAAGAACGCCTCCCTCGAAAACTTAGAACGCCCCCTTGAAGACTCAGAATCCCTTCTCGAAGACTTAGAACGCGCCCCCTCGACGACTTAGAACGCCTCCCTCGACGACTTAGAACGCCCCCCTCGAAGACTTAGAACGCCTCCCTCGAAGACATAGAATGTCTCCTCGCCCCTCGAAGTCTTAGAACTCCCCCCCCGAAGAGTTAGAACGCCCCCCACGAATACTTAGAACGCCCCTTCGAAGACTTAGATCGCCCCCTCGAAGACTTAGAACGCCCCGCTCGAAGACTTAGAACGCCCCCTCGAAGACTTAGAACGCCCCCCTCGAAGACTTAGAACGCCCGCGCGAAGACTTAGAACGCCCTTCCTCGAAAACTTAGCACGCCCCCTCGAAAACTTAGCACGCCCCCTCGAACACTTATGACGCCCCCCTCGAAGACTTATGACGCCCCTCTCGAAGACTTAGAACGCCCACCTCGATGACTTTCATCGCCCCTCGAAGACTTAGAATGGCCCCTCGAAGACTTAGAATCCCTTCGAAGACTTAGAATGTCCCCTCGCCCCTCGAAGACTTAGAATGCCCCCTCGAAGACTTAGAACGCCCCCTCTTAGACTTAGAACGGCCCCTCGAGGGCTTAGAACGCCCCCTCGAAGACTTAGAACGCCCCCTTCGAAGACTTAGAACGCCCCCTTCGAAGACTTAAAACGCCACCCTCGAAGACATAGAACGACCCCCTCGAAGACTTAGAGCGCCCCCCTCGAAGACTTAGAGCGCCCCCCTCGAAGATTTAGAGCGCCCCCCTCGAAAACTTAGAGCGCCCCCTCGAAGACTTAGAACGTAAGAATGCCCCCTCGAAGACTTAAAATGCCCAGTCGAAGATTTAGAATGCCCCCTCGAAGATTTAGAATGCCTCCTCGAAGACTTAGAATGCCCCCTCGAAGACTTAGAATGCCCACCCGAAGACTTAGAATCCTTTCCAAGACTTAGAATGCCCCCTCGAACATTTAGAACGCCCCCTCGAAGATTTAGAATTCCCCCTCGAAGACTTAGAACGGCCTCTTTGAAGACTTAGAACGCCCTCCGAAGTGTTAGAACGCCACCCTCCAAGAATTAGAACGACCCCTCGAAGACTTAGAGCGCCCCCCTCGAAGACTTAGAATGCCCAGTCGAAGATTTAGAATGCCCCCACGAAGACTTAGAATGCCCCTCGCCCCTCAAAGTCTTAGAATGCCACGTCAAAGACTTAGAATGGGTCGGGTCTGGTGGGCTCTGGTCTGGTCTGGTCTGGTCTCGAAGACTTAGAACGCCCCGCTCGAAGACTTAGAACGCCCCCTCGAAGACTTAGAACGCCCCCCTCGAAGACTTAGAACGCCCCCGCGAAGACTTAGAACGCCCTTCCTCGAAAACTTAGCACGCCCCCTCGAAAACTTAGCACGCCCCCTCGAAGACTTATGACGCCCCCTCGAAGACTTATGACGCCCCCCTCGAAGACTTAGAACGCCCACCTCGATGACTTTCATCGCCCCTCGAAGACTTAGAATGCCCCCTCGAAGACTTAGAATCCCTTCGAAGACTTAGAATGTCCCCTCGCCCCTCGAAGACTTAGAATGCCCCCTCGAAGACTTAGAACGCCCTCTCTTAGACTTAGAACGGCCCCTCGAGGGCTTAGAACGCCCCCTCGAAGACTTAGAACGCCCCCTTCGAAGACTTAGAACGCCCCCTTCGAAGACTTAAAACGCCACCCTCGAAGACATAGAACGACCCCCTCGAAGACTTAGAGCGCCCCCCTCGAAGACTTAGAGCGCCCCCCTCGAAGATTTAGAGCACCCCCCTCGAAAACGTAGAGCGCCCCCCTCGAAGACTTAGAACGTAAGAATGCCCCCTCGAAGACTTAAAATGCCCAGTCGAAGATTTAGAATGCCCCCTCGAAGATTTAGAATGCCTCCTCGAAGACTTAGAATGCCCCCTCGAAGACTTAGAATGCCCACCCGAAGACTTAGAATCCTTTCCAAGACTTAGAATGCCCCCTCGAACATTTAGAACGCCCCCTCGAAGATTTAGAATTCCCCCTCGAAGACTTAGAACGGCCTCTTTGAAGACTTAGAACGCCCCCCGAAGTGTTAGAACGCCACCCTCCAAGAATTAGAACGACCCCCTCGAAGACTTAGAGCGCCCCCCTCGAAGACTGAGAATGCCCAGTCGAAGATTTAGAATGCCCCCACGAAGACTTAGAATGCCCCTCGCCCCTCAAAGTCTTAGAATGCCACCTCAAAGACTTAGAATGGGTCGGGTCGGGTCGGGTCTGGTCGGCTCTGGTCTGGTCTGGTCTGGTCTCGAAGACTTAGAACGCCCCGCTCGAAGACTTAGAACGCCCCCTGGAACACTTAGAACGCCCCCTCGAAGACATAGAATGTCCCGTCGCTCCTCGAAGACTTAGAACGCCCCTCTCGAAGACTTAGAACGCCCCCCTCGAAGACACCGAACGCCCCCCTCGAACACTTAGATCGCCCCCTCGAAGACTAAGAACGCCCCGCTCGAAGACTTAGAACGCCCCCTCGAAGACTTAGAACGCGCCCCTCGAAGACTTAGAACGCCCCCGCGAAGACTTAGGACGCCCCCCTCGGAGACTTATGACGCCCCCTCGAAGACTTAGAACGCCCACCTCGATGACTTTCATCGCCCCTCGAAGACTTAGAATGCCCCCTCGAAGACTTAGAATGCCCCCTCGAAGACTTAGAATCCCTTCGAAGACTTAGAATGTCCCCTCGCCCCTCAAAGACTTAGAATGCCCCCTCGAAGACTTAGAACGCCCCCTCTTAGACTTAGGACGGCCCCTCGAGGACTTAGAACGCCCCCTCGAAGACTTAGAACGCCCCCTTAGAAGACTTAGAACGCCCCCTCGAAGACTTAGAGCGACCCCTCGAAGACTTAGAGCGCCGCCCTCGAAAACTTAGAGCGCCCCCCTCGAAGACTTAGAACGTAAGAATGCCCCCTCAAAGACTTAAAATGCCCAGTCCAAGATTTAGAATGCCCCCTGGAAGATTTAGAATGCCTCCTCGAAGACTTAGAATCCCTTCAAAGACTTAGAATGTCCCCTCGCCCCTCGAAGACTTAGAATGCCCCCCTCGAAGACTTAGAATGCCCCCTCGGAGACTTAGAATGCCCCCTCGAAGACTTAGAATGCCCACCCGAAGACTTAGAATCCTTTCCAAGACTTAGAATGCCCCCTCGAACATTTAGAACGCCCCCTCGAAGATTTAGAATTCCCCCTCGAAGACTTAGAACGCCCTCTTTGAAGACTTAGAACGCTCCCCCTCCAAGACTTAGAACGCCTCCCGAAGACTTAGAACGCCCCCCGAAGACTTAGAACGCCCCCCGAAGACTTAGAACGCCCAGTCGAAGATTTAGAATGCCCCCACGAAGACTTAGATTCCCTTCAAAAACTTAGAATGTCCCCTCGCCCCTTAAAGTCTTAGAATGCCACCTCAAGGACTTAGAATGGGTCGGGTCTGGTCGGCTCTGTTCTGGTCTGGTCTGGTGTCGAAGACTTAGAACGCCCCCCTCGAAGACTTAGAACCCCCCCGAAGACTTAGAACGCCCCCCCGAAGACTTAGAACGCCTCCCCCCGAAGACTTAGAACACCCCCTCGAAGATTTAGAACGCCCCCCTCGAAGACTTAGAACGACCCCCTCGAAGACTTAGAGTGCCCACTCGAAGACTTAGATCGCCCCCCTCGAGGACTTAGAACGCCCCCACCGAAGACTTAGAACGCCCCCCGTAGTCTTAGAACGCCACCCTCCAAGACTTAGAACGACCCCCTCGAAGACTTAGAGCGCCCCCCCTCGAAGAAAAAGAACGCCCCCGCGAAGACTTAGGACGCCCCCCTCGGAGACTTATGACGCCCCCCTCGAAGACTTAGAACGCCCACCTCGAAGATTTTCATAGCCCCTCGAAGACTTAGAATGCCCCCTCGAAGACTTAGAATCCCTTCGAAGACTTGGAATGTCCCCTAGCCCCTCGAAGACTTAGAATGCCCCCTCGAAGACTTAGAACGCCCCCTCTTAGACTTAGAACGGCCCCTCGAGGGCTTAGAACGCCCCCTCGAAGACTTAGAACGCCCCCTTCGAAGACTTAGAACGCCCCCTTCGAAGACTTAAAACGCCACCCTCGAAGACATAGAACGACCCCCTCGAAGACTTAGAGCGCCCCCCTCGAAGACTTAGAGCGCCCCCCTCGAAGATTTAGAGCGCCCCCCTCGAAAACTTAGAGCGCCCCCCTCGAAGACTTAGAACGTAAGAATGCCCCCTCGAAGACTTAAAATGCCGAGTCGAAGATTTAGAATGCCCCCTCGAAGATTTAGAATGCCTCCTCGAAGACTTTGAATGCCCCCTCGAAGACTTAGAATGCCCCCTCGAAGACTTAGAATGCCCACCCGAAGACTTAGAATCCTTTCCAAGACATAGAATGTCCCCTCGAACATTTAGAACGCCCCCTCGAAGATTTAGAATTCCCCCTCGAAGACTTAGAACGGCCTATTTGAAGACTTAGAACGCCCCCCGAAGTCTTAGAACGCCACCCTCCAAGAATTATAACGACCCCCTCGAAGACTTAGTGCGCCCCCCTCGAAGACTTAGAATGCCCAGTCGAAGATTTAGAATGCCCCCACGAAGACTTAGAACGCCCCTCGCCCCTCAAAATCTTAGAATGCCACCTCAAAGACTTAGAATGGGTCGGGTCTGGTCGGGTCTGGTCGGCTCTGGTCTGGTCTGGTCTGGTCTCGAAGACTTAGAACGCCCCCCTCGAAGACTTAGAACGCCCCCCTCGAAGACTTAGAACGCCCCCCGAAGACTTAGAACGCCTCCCCTCCGAAGACTTAGAGTGCCCACTCGAAGACTTAGAGCGCCCCCTCGAGGACTAAGAACGCCCCCCTCGAAGACTTAGAACGCCCCCTCGAAGACTCAGAATCCCTTCTCGAAGACTCAGAACGCCCCCCCTCGACGACTTAGAACGCCCCACTGGAAGACTTAGAACGCCCCCTCGAAGTCATAGAATGTCCCGTCGCTCCTCGAAGACTTAGAACGCCCCTCTCGAAGACTTAGAACGCCCCCCTCGAAGACACCGAACGCCCCCCTCGAACACTTAGATCGCCCCCTGGAAGACTTAGAACGCCCCGCTCGAAGACTTAGAACGCCCCCTCGAAGACTTAGAACGCGCCCCTCGAAGACTTAGAACGCCCTCGCGAAGACTTAGAACGCGCCCCCTCGAAAACTTAGCACGCCCCCTCGAAGACTTAGAACGCCCACCTCGATGACTTTCATCGCCCCTCGAAGACTTAGAATGCGCCCTCGAAGACTTAGAATCCCTTCGAAGACTTAGAATGTCCCCTCACCCCTCAAAGACTTAGAATGCCCCCTCAAAGACTTAGAACGCCCCCTCTTAGACTTAGGACGGCCCCTCGAGGACTTAGAACGCCCCCTCGAAGACTCAGAACGCCCCCTCGAAGACTTAGAACGCCCCCCTCGAAGACTTAGAACGCCCCTCGAAGACTTAGAACGCCCCCCCCGAAGACTTAGAACGTCTCCCCCCCGAAGACTTGGAACACCCCCTCGAAGAATTAGAACGCCCCCCTCGAAGACTTAGAACGACCCCCTCGAAGACTTAGAGTGCCCACTCGAAGACTTAGAGCGCCCCCTCGAGGACTAAGAACGCCCCCCTCGAAGACTTAGAACGCCACGTCGAAGACTTAGAACGCCCCCTCGAAGACTCAGAATCCCTTCTCGAAGACTCAGAACGCCCCCCTCGACGACTTAGAACGCCCCCTGGAAGACTTAGAACGCCCCCTCGAAGACATAGAATGTCCCGTCGCTCCTCGAAGACTTAGAACGCCCCTCTCGAAGACTTAGAACGCCCCCCTCGAAGACACCGAACGCCCCCTTCGAACACTTAGATCGCCCCCTCGAAGACTTAGAACGCCCCGCTCGAAGACTTAGAACGCCCCCTCGAAGACTTAGAACGCGCCCCTCGAAGACTTAGAACGCCCCCGCGAAGACTTAGGACGCCCCCCTCGGAGACTTATGACGCCCCCCTCGAAGACTTAGAACGCCCACCTCGATGACTTTCATCGCCCCTCGAAGACTTAGAATGCCCCCTCGAAGACTTAGAATCCCTTCGAAGACTTAGAATGTCCCCTCGCCCCTCAAAGACTTAGAATGCCCCCTCGAAGACTTAGAACGCCCCCTCTTAGACTTAGGACGGCTCCTCGAGGACTTAGAACGCCCGCTCGAAGACTTAGAACGCCCCCTTCGAAGACTTAGAACGCCCCCTCGAAGACTTAAAACGCCCCCTCGAAGACATAGAACGACCCCCTCGAAGACTTAGAGCGCCCCCCTCGAAGACTTAAAACGCCACCCTCGAAGACATAGAACGACCCCCTCGAAGACTTAGAGCGTCCCCCTCGAAGACTTAGAGCGCCCCCCTCGAAGATTTAGAGCGCCCCCCTCGAAAACTTAGAGCGCCCCCCTCGAAGACTTAGAACGTAAGAATGCCCCATCGAAGACTTAAAATGCCCAGTCGAAGATTTAGAATGCCCCCTCGAAGATTTAGAATGCCTCCTCGAAGACTTAGAACGCGCCCCTCGAAGACTTAGAACGCCCCCGCGAAGACTTAGGACGCCCCCCTCGGAGACTTATGACGCCCCCCTCAAAGTCTTAGAATGCCACCTCAAAGACTTAGAATGGGTCGGGTCTGGTCGGCTCTGTTCTGGTCTGGTCTGGTCTCGAAGACTTAGAACGCCCCCCTCGAAGACTTAGAATCCCCCCGAAGACTTAGAACGCCCCCCGAAGACTTAGAACGCCTCCCCCCGAAGACTTAGAACACCCCCTCGAAGAATTAGAACGCCCCTTTCGAAGACTTAGAACGACCCCCTCGAAGACTTAGAGTGCCCACTCGAAGACTTAGAGCGCCCCTCTCGAGGACTTAGAACGCCCCCCGCGAAGACTTAGAACGCCCCCTCCGAAGACAGAACGACCCCCGAAGTCGTAGTACGCCACCCTCCAAGACTTAGAAAGACCCGCTCGAAGACTTAGAGCGCCCCCCTCGAAGA
The DNA here is from genome assembly GCF_044657685.1 of Stegodyphus dumicola. Classification (NCBI taxonomy): domain Eukaryota; kingdom Metazoa; phylum Arthropoda; class Arachnida; order Araneae; family Eresidae; genus Stegodyphus; species Stegodyphus dumicola. The sequence continues at coordinate 209,817,467 of NC_140774.1, forward strand.
CTTAGAATGCCCAGTCGAAGATTTAGAATGCCCAGCCGAAGATTTAGAATGCCGCCTCGAAAACTTAGAACGGCCCCCTCGAAGACTAAGAACGCCTCCCTCGAAGACTTAGAACGCCTCCTCGAAGACTCAGAATCCCTTCTCGAAGACTTAGAACGCGCCCCCTCGACGACTTAGAACGCCTCCCTCGACGACTTAGAACGCCCCCCTCGAAGACTTAGAACGCCCCATCGAAGACATAGAATGTCTCCTCGCCCCTCGAAGTCTTAGAACTCCCCCCCGAAGAGTTAGAACGCCCCCTACGAATACTTAGAACGACCCCTCGAAGACTTAGATCGCCCCCTCGAAGACTTAGAACGCCCCGCTCGAAGACTTAGAACGCCCCCTCGAAGACTTAGAACGCCCCCCTCGAAGACTTAGAACGCCCGCGCGAAGACTTAGAACGCCCTTCCTCGAAAACTTAGCACGCCCCCTCGAAAACTTAGCACGCCCCCTCGAAGACTTATGACGCCCCCCTCGAAGACTTATGACGCCCCCCTCGAAGACTTAGAACGCCCACCTCGATGACTTTCATCGCCCCTCGAAGACTTAGAATGGCCCCTCGAAGACTTAGAATCCCTTCGAAGACTTAGAATGTCCCCTCGCCCCTCGAAGACTTAGAATGCCCCCTCGAAGACTTAGAACGCCCCCTCTTAGACTTAGAACGGCCCCTCGAGGGCTTAGAACGCCCCCTCGAAGACTTAGAACGCCCCCTTCGAAGACTTAGAACGCCCCCTTCGAAGACTTAAAACGCCACCCTCGAAGACATAGAACGACCCCCTCGAAGACTTAGAGCGTCCCCCTCGAAGACTTAGAACACCCCCCTCGAAGAATTAGAACGCCCCCCTCGAAGACTTAGAACGACCCCCTCGAAGACTTAGAGTGTCCACTCGAAGACTTAGAGCGCCCCCCTCGAGGACTTAGAACGCCCCCGCGAAAACTTAGAACGCCCCCTCCGAAGACTTAGAACGCCCCCCGAAGTCTTAGAACGCCACCCTCCAAGACTTAGAACGACCCCCTCGAAGACTTAGAGCGCCCACCTCGAAGACTTAGAATGCCCAGTCGAAGATTTAGAATGCCATCACGAAGACTTAGAATCCCTTCAAAGACTTAGAATGTCCCCTCGCCCCTCAAAGTCTTAGAATGCCACCTCAAAGACTTAGAATGGGTCGGGTCTAGTCGGCTCTGTTCTGGTCTGGTCTGGTCTCGAAGACTTAGAACGCCCCCCTCGAAGACTTAGAACCCCCCCGAAGACTTAGAACGCCCCCCGAAGACTTAGAACGCCTCCCCCCGAAGACTTAGAACACCCCCTCGAAGAATTAGAACGCCCCTTTCGAAGACTTAGAACGACCCCCTCGAAGACTTAGAGTGCCCACTCGAAGACTTAGAGCGCCCCCCTCGAGGACTTAGAACGCCCCCCGCGAAGACTTAGAACGCCCCCTCCGAAGACTTAGAACGACCCCCGAAGTCGTAGTACGCCACCCTCCAAGACTTAGAACGACCCGCTCGAAGACTTAGAGCGCCCCCCTCGAAGACTTAGAATGGCCAGTCGAAGATTTAGAATGCCCAGTCGAAGATTTAGAATGCCGCCTCGAAAACTTAGAACGCCCCCCTCGAAGACTAAGAACGCCTCCCTCGAAAACTTAGAACGCCCCCTCGAAGACTCAGAATCCCTTCTCGAAGACTTAGAACGCGCCCCCTCGACGACTTAGAACGCCTCCCTCGACGACTTAGAACGCCCCCCTCGAAGACTTAGAACGCCTCCCTCGAAGACATAGAATGTCTCCTCGCCCCTCGAAGTCTTAGAACTCCCCCCCCGAAGAGTTAGAACGCCCCCCACGAATACTTAGAACGCCCCTTCGAAGACTTAGATCGCCCCCTCGAAGACTTAGAACGCCCCGCTCGAAGACTTAGAACGCCCCCTCGAAGACTTAGAACGCCCCCCTCGAAGACTTAGAACGCCCGCGCGAAGACTTAGAACGCCCTTCCTCGAAAACTTAGCACGCCCCCTCGAAAACTTAGCACGCCCCCTCGAACACTTATGACGCCCCCCTCGAAGACTTATGACGCCCCTCTCGAAGACTTAGAACGCCCACCTCGATGACTTTCATCGCCCCTCGAAGACTTAGAATGGCCCCTCGAAGACTTAGAATCCCTTCGAAGACTTAGAATGTCCCCTCGCCCCTCGAAGACTTAGAATGCCCCCTCGAAGACTTAGAACGCCCCCTCTTAGACTTAGAACGGCCCCTCGAGGGCTTAGAACGCCCCCTCGAAGACTTAGAACGCCCCCTTCGAAGACTTAGAACGCCCCCTTCGAAGACTTAAAACGCCACCCTCGAAGACATAGAACGACCCCCTCGAAGACTTAGAGCGCCCCCCTCGAAGACTTAGAGCGCCCCCCTCGAAGATTTAGAGCGCCCCCCTCGAAAACTTAGAGCGCCCCCTCGAAGACTTAGAACGTAAGAATGCCCCCTCGAAGACTTAAAATGCCCAGTCGAAGATTTAGAATGCCCCCTCGAAGATTTAGAATGCCTCCTCGAAGACTTAGAATGCCCCCTCGAAGACTTAGAATGCCCACCCGAAGACTTAGAATCCTTTCCAAGACTTAGAATGCCCCCTCGAAGATTTAGAACGCCCCCTCGAAGATTTAGAATTCCCCCTCGAAGACTTAGAACGGCCTCTTTGAAGACTTAGAACGCCCTCCGAAGTGTTAGAACGCCACCCTCCAAGAATTAGAACGACCCCCTCGAAGACTTAGAGCGCCCCCCTCGAAGACTTAGAATGCCCAGTCGAAGATTTAGAATGCCCCCACGAAGACTTAGAATGCCCCTCGCCCCTCAAAGTCTTAGAATGCCACGTCAAAGACTTAGAATGGGTCGGGTCTGGTGGGCTCTGGTCTGGTCTGGTCTGGTCTCGAAGACTTAGAACGCCCCGCTCGAAGACTTAGAACGCCCCCTCGAAGACTTAGAACGCCCCCTCGAAGACTTAGAACGCCCCCCTCGAAGACTTAGAACGCCCCCCGAAGACTTAGAACGCCCCCCCGAAGACTTAGAACGACTCCGCCCCGAAGACTTGGAACACCCCCTCGAAGAATTAGAACGCCCCCCTCGAAGACTTAGAACGACCCCCTCGAAGACTTAGAGTGCCCAATCGAAGACTTAGAGCGCCCCCTCGAGGACTAAGAACGCCCCCCTCGAAGACTTAGAACGCCACGTCGAAGACTTAGAACGCCCCCTCGAAGACTCAGAATCCCTTCTCGAAGACTCAGAACGCCCCCCCTCGACGACTTAGAACGCCCCCTGGAAGACTTAGAACGCCCCCTCGAAGACATAGAATGTCCCGTCGCTCCTCGAAGACTTAGAACGCCCCTCTCGAAGACTTAGAACGCCCCCCTCGAAGACACCGAACGCCCCCTTCGAACACTTAGATCGCCCCCTCGAAGACTTAGAACGCCCCCCTCGAAGACTTAGAACGCCCCCTCGAAGACTTAGAGTGCTCACTCGAAGACTTAGAGCGCCCCCCTCGAGGACTTAGAACGCCCCCCGCGAAGACTTAGAACGCCCCCTCCGAAGACATAGAACGACCCCCGAAGTCGTAGTACGCCACCCTCCAAGACTTAGAACGACCCGCTCGAAGACTTAGAGCGCCCCCCTCGAAGACTTAGAATGCCCAGTCGAAGATTTAGAATGCCCAGTCGAAGATTTAGAATGCCGCCTCGAAAACTTAGAACGGCCCCCTCGAAGACTAAGAACGCCTCCCTCGAAGACTTAGAACGCCTCCTCGAAGACTCAGAATCCCTTCTCGAAGACTTAGAACGCGCCCCCTCGACGACTTAGAACGCCTCCCTCGACGACTTAGAACACCCCCCTCGAAGACTTAGAACGCCCCGTCGAACACATAGAATGTCTCCTCGCCCCTCGAAGTCTTAGAACTCCCCCCGAAGAGTTAGAACGCCCCCCTCGAAGACTTAGATCGCCCCGCTCGAAGACTTAGAACGCCCCTCGAAGACTTAGAACGCCCCCCTCGAAGACTTAGAACGCCCCCGCGAAGACTTAGAACGCCCTTCCTCGAAAACTTAGCACGCCCCCTCGAAAACTTAGCACGCCCCCTCGAAGACTTATGACGCCCCCTCGAAGACTTATGACGCCCCCCTCGAAGACTTAGAACGCCCACCTCGATGACTTTCATCGCCCCTCGAAGACTTAGAATGCCCCCTCGAAGACTTAGAATCCCTTCGAAGACTTAGAATGTCCCCTCGCCCCTCGAAGACTTAGAATGCCCCCTCGAAGACTTAGAACGCCCTCTCTTAGACTTAGAACGGCCCCTCGAGGGCTTAGAACGCCCCCTCGAAGACTTAGAACGCCCCCTTCGAAGACTTAGAACGCCCCCTTCGAAGACTTAAAACGCCACCCTCGAAGACATAGAACGACCCCCTCGAAGACTTAGAGCGCCCCCCTCGAAGACTTAGAGCGCCCCCCTCGAAGATTTAGAGCACCCCCCTCGAAAACGTAGAGCGCCCCCCTCGAAGACTTAGAACGTAAGAATGCCCCCTCGAAGACTTAAAATGCCCAGTCGAAGATTTAGAATGCCCCCTCGAAGATTTAGAATGCCTCCTCGAAGACTTAGAATGCCCCCTCGAAGACTTAGAATGCCCACCCGAAGACTTAGAATCCTTTCCAAGACTTAGAATGCCCCCTCGAACATTTAGAACGCCCCCTCGAAGATTTAGAATTCCCCCTCGAAGACTTAGAACGGCCTCTTTGAAGACTTAGAACGCCCCCCGAAGTGTTAGAACGCCACCCTCCAAGAATTAGAACGACCCCCTCGAAGACTTAGAGCGCCCCCCTCGAAGACTGAGAATGCCCAGTCGAAGATTTAGAATGCCCCCACGAAGACTTAGAATGCCCCTCGCCCCTCAAAGTCTTAGAATGCCACCTCAAAGACTTAGAATGGGTCGGGTCGGGTCGGGTCTGGTCGGCTCTGGTCTGGTCTGGTCTGGTCTCGAAGACTTAGAACGCCCCGCTCGAAGACTTAGAACGCCCCCTGGAACACTTAGAACGCCCCCTCGAAGACATAGAATGTCCCGTCGCTCCTCGAAGACTTAGAACGCCCCTCTCGAAGACTTAGAACGCCCCCCTCGAAGACACCGAACGCCCCCCTCGAACACTTAGATCGCCCCCTCGAAGACTAAGAACGCCCCGCTCGAAGACTTAGAACGCCCCCTCGAAGACTTAGAACGCGCCCCTCGAAGACTTAGAACGCCCCCGCGAAGACTTAGGACGCCCCCCTCGGAGACTTATGACGCCCCCTCGAAGACTTAGAACGCCCACCTCGATGACTTTCATCGCCCCTCGAAGACTTAGAATGCCCCCTCGAAGACTTAGAATGCCCCCTCGAAGACTTAGAATCCCTTCGAAGACTTAGAATGTCCCCTCGCCCCTCAAAGACTTAGAATGCCCCCTCGAAGACTTAGAACGCCCCCTCTTAGACTTAGGACGGCCCCTCGAGGACTTAGAACGCCCCCTCGAAGACTTAGAACGCCCCCTTAGAAGACTTAGAACGCCCCCTCGAAGACTTAGAGCGACCCCTCGAAGACTTAGAGCGCCGCCCTCGAAAACTTAGAGCGCCCCCCTCGAAGACTTAGAACGTAAGAATGCCCCCTCAAAGATTTAAAATGCCCAGTCCAAGATTTAGAATGCCCCCTGGAAGATTTAGAATGCCTCCTCGAAGACTTAGAATCCCTTCAAAGACTTAGAATGTCCCCTCGCCCCTCGAAGACTTAGAATGCCCCCCTCGAAGACTTAGAATGCCCCCTCGGAGACTTAGAATGCCCCCTCGAAGACTTAGAATGCCCACCCGAAGACTTAGAATCCTTTCCAAGACTTAGAATGCCCCCTCGAACATTTAGAACGCCCCCTCGAAGATTTAGAATTCCCCCTCGAAGACTTAGAACGCCCTCTTTGAAGACTTAGAACGCTCCCCCTCCAAGACTTAGAACGCCTCCCGAAGACTTAGAACGCCCCCCGAAGACTTAGAACGCCCCCCGAAGACTTAGAACGCCCAGTCGAAGATTTAGAATGCCCCCACGAAGACTTAGATTCCCTTCAAAAACTTAGAATGTCCCCTCGCCCCTTAAAGTCTTAGAATGCCACCTCAAGGACTTAGAATGGGTCGGGTCTGGTCGGCTCTGTTCTGGTCTGGTCTGGTGTCGAAGACTTAGAACGCCCCCCTCGAAGACTTAGAACCCCCCCGAAGACTTAGAACGCCCCCCCGAAGACTTAGAACGCCTCCCCCCGAAGACTTAGAACACCCCCTCGAAGATTTAGAACGCCCCCCTCGAAGACTTAGAACGACCCCCTCGAAGACTTAGAGTGCCCACTCGAAGACTTAGATCGCCCCCCTCGAGGACTTAGAACGCCCCCACCGAAGACTTAGAACGCCCCCCGTAGTCTTAGAACGCCACCCTCCAAGACTTAGAACGACCCCCTCGAAGACTTAGAGCGCCCCCCCTCGAAGAAGTAGAACGCCCCCGCGAAGACTTAGGACGCCCCCCTCGGAGACTTATGACGCCCCCCTCGAAGACTTAGAACGCCCACCTCGAAGATTTTCATAGCCCCTCGAAGACTTAGAATGCCCCCTCGAAGACTTAGAATCCCTTCGAAGACTTGGAATGTCCCCTAGCCCCTCGAAGACTTAGAATGCCCCCTCGAAGACTTAGAACGCCCCCTCTTAGACTTAGAACGGCCCCTCGAGGGCTTAGAACGCCCCCTCGAAGACTTAGAACGCCCCCTTCGAAGACTTAGAACGCCCCCTTCGAAGACTTAAAACGCCACCCTCGAAGACATAGAACGACCCCCTCGAAGACTTAGAGCGCCCCCCTCGAAGACTTAGAGCGCCCCCCTCGAAGATTTAGAGCGCCCCCCTCGAAAACTTAGAGCGCCCCCCTCGAAGACTTAGAACGTAAGAATGCCCCCTCGAAGACTTAAAATGCCGAGTCGAAGATTTAGAATGCCCCCTCGAAGATTTAGAATGCCTCCTCGAAGACTTTGAATGCCCCCTCGAAGACTTAGAATGCCCCCTCGAAGACTTAGAATGCCCACCCGAAGACTTAGAATCCTTTCCAAGACATAGAATGTCCCCTCGAACATTTAGAACGCCCCCTCGAAGATTTAGAATTCCCCCTCGAAGACTTAGAACGGCCTATTTGAAGACTTAGAACGCCCCCCGAAGTCTTAGAACGCCACCCTCCAAGAATTATAACGACCCCCTCGAAGACTTAGTGCGCCCCCCTCGAAGACTTAGAATGCCCAGTCGAAGATTTAGAATGCCCCCACGAAGACTTAGAACGCCCCTCGCCCCTCAAAATCTTAGAATGCCACCTCAAAGACTTAGAATGGGTCGGGTCTGGTCGGGTCTGGTCGGCTCTGGTCTGGTCTGGTCTGGTCTCGAAGACTTAGAACGCCCCCCTCGAAGACTTAGAACGCCCCCCTCGAAGACTTAGAACGCCCCCCGAAGACTTAGAACGCCTCCCCTCCGAAGACTTAGAGTGCCCACTCGAAGACTTAGAGCGCCCCCTCGAGGACTAAGAACGCCCCCCTCGAAGACTTAGAACGCCCCCTCGAAGACTCAGAATCCCTTCTCGAAGACTCAGAACGCCCCCCCTCGACGACTTAGAACGCCCCACTGGAAGACTTAGAACGCCCCCTCGAAGACATAGAATGTCCCGTCGCTCCTCGAAGACTTAGAACGCCCCTCTCGAAGACTTAGAACGCCCCCCTCGAAGACACCGAACGCCCCCCTCGAACACTTAGATCGCCCCCTGGAAGACTTAGAACGCCCCGCTCGAAGACTTAGAACGCCCCCTCGAAGACTTAGAACGCGCCCCTCGAAGACTTAGAACGCCCTCGCGAAGACTTAGAACGCGCCCCCTCGAAAACTTAGCACGCCCCCTCGAAAACTTAGGACGCCCCCCTCGGAGACTTATGACGCCTTCCTCGAAGACTTAGATCGCCCACCTCGATGACTTTCATCGCCCCTCGAAGACTTAGAATGCGCCCTCGAAGACTTAGAATCCCTTCGAAGACTTAGAATGTCCCCTCACACCTCAAAGACTTAGAATGCCCCCTCAAAGACTTAGAACGCCCCCTCTTAGACTTAGGACGGCCCCTCGAGGACTTAGAACGCCCCCTCGAAGACTTAGAACGCCCCCTCGAAGACTTAGAACGCCCCCCTCGAAGACTTAGAACGCCCCTCGAAGACTTAGAACGCCCCCCCCGAAGACTTAGAACGTCTCCCCCCCGAAGACTTGGAACACCCCCTCGAAGAATTAGAACGCCCCCCTCGAAGACTTAGAACGACCCCCTCGAAGACTTAGAGTGCCCACTCGAAGACTTAGAGCGCCCCCTCGTGGACTAAGAACGCCCCCCTCGAAGACTTAGAACGCCACGTCGAAGACTTAGAACGCCCCCTCGAAGACTCAGAATCCCTTCTCGAAGACTCAGAACGCCCCCCTCGACGACTTAGAACGCCCCCTGGAAGACTTAGAACGCCCCCTCGAAGACATAGAATGTCCCGTCGCTCCTCGAAGACTTAGAACGCCCCTCTCGAAGACTTAGAACGCCCCCCTCGAAGACACCGAACGCCCCCTTCGAACACTTAGATCGCCCCCTCGAAGACTTAGAACGCCCCGCTCGAAGACTTAGAACGCCCCCTCGAAGACTTAGAACGCGCCCCTCGAAGACTTAGAACGCCCCCGCGAAGACTTAGGACGCCCCCCTCGGAGACTTATGACGCCCCCCTCGAAGACTTAGAACGCCCACCTCGATGACTTTCATCGCCCCTCGAAGACTTAGAATGCCCCCTCGAAGACTTAGAATCCCTTCGAAGACTTAGAATGTCCCCTCGCCCCTCAAAGACTTAGAATGCCCCCTCGAAGACTTAGAACGCCCCCTCTTAGACTTAGGACGGCTCCTCGAGGACTTAGAACGCCCCCTCGAAGACTTAGAACGCCCCCTTCGAAGACTTAGAACGCCCCCTCGAAGACTTAAAACGCCCCCTCGAAGACATAGAACGACCCCCTCGAAGACTTAGAGCGCCCCCCTCGAAGACTTAAAACGCCACCCTCGAAGACATAGAACGACCCCCTCGAAGACTTAGAGCGTCCCCCTCGAAGACTTAGAGCGCCCCCCTCGAAGATTTAGAGCGCCCCCCTCGAAAACTTAGAGCGCCCCCCTCGAAGACTTAGAACGTAAGAATGCCCCATCGAAGACTTAAAATGCCCAGTCGAAGATTTAGAATGCCCCCTCGAAGATTTAGAATGCCTCCTCGAAGACTTAGAACGCGCCCCTCGAAGACTTAGAACGCCCCCGCGAAGACTTAGGACGCCCCCCTCGGAGACTTATGACGCCCCCCTCAAAGTCTTAGAATGCCACCTGAAAGACTTAGAATGGGTCGGGTCTGGTCGGCTCTGTTCTGGTCTGGTCTGGTCTCGAAGACTTAGAACGCCCCCCTCGAAGACTTAGAATCCCCCCGAAGACTTAGAACGCCCCCCGAAGACTTAGAACGCCTCCCCCCGAAGACTTAGAACACCCCCTCGAAGAATTAGAACGCCCCTTTCGAAGACTTAGAACGACCCCCTCGAAGACTTAGAGTGCCCACTCGAAGACTTAGAGCGCCCCTCTCGAGGACTTAGAACGCCCCCCGCGAAGACTTAGAACGCCCCCTCCGAAGACAGAACGACCCCCGAAGTCGTAGTACGCCACCCTCCAAGACTTAGAAAGACCCGCTCGAAGACTTAGAGCGCCCCCCTCGAAGACTTAGAATGCCCAGTCGAAGATTTAGAATGCCCAGCCGAAGATTTAGAATGCCGCCTCGAAAACTTAGAACGGCCCCCTCGAAGACTAAGAACGCCTCCCTCGAAGACTTAGAACGCCTCCTCGAAGACTCAGAATCCCTTCTCGAAGACTTAGAACGCGCCCCCTCGACGACTTAGAACGCCTCCCTCGACGACTTAGAACGCCCCCCTCGAAGACTTAGAACGCCCCATCGAAGACATAGAATGTCTCCTCGCCCCTCGAAGTCTTAGAACTCCCCCCCGAAGAGTTAGAACGCCCCCTACGAATACTTAGAACGACCCCTCGAAGACTTAGATCGCCCCCTCGAAGACTTAGAACGCCCCGCTCGAAGACTTAGAACGCCCCCTCGAAGACTTAGAACGCCCCCCTCGAAGACTTAGAACGCCCGCGCGAAGACTTAGAACGCCCTTCCTCGAAAACTTAGCACGCCCCCTCGAAAACTTAGCACGCCCCCTCGAAGACTTATGACGCCCCCCTCGAAGACTTATGACGCCCCCCTCGAAGACTTAGAACGCCCACCTCGATGACTTTCATCGCCCCTCGAAGACTTAGAATGCCCCCTCGAAGACTTAGAATGCCCCCTCGAAGACTTAGAATCCCTTCGAAGACTTAGAATGTCCCCTCGCCCCTCAAAGACTTAGAATGCCCCCTCGAAGACTTAGAACGCCCCCTCTTAGACTTAGGACGGCCCCTCGAGGACTTAGAACGCCCCCTCGAAGACTTAGAACGCCCCCTTAGAAGACTTAGAACGCCCCCTCGAAGACTTAGAGCGACCCCTCGAAGACTTAGAGCGCCGCCCTCGAAAACTTAGAGCGCCCCCCTCGAAGACTTAGAACGTAAGAATGCCCCCTCAAAGACTTAAAATGCCCAGTCCAAGATTTAGAATGCCCCCTGGAAGATTTAGAATGCCTCCTCGAAGACTTAGAATCCCTTCAAAGACTTAGAATGTCCCCTCGCCCCTCGAAGACTTAGAATGCCCCCCTCGAAGACTTAGAATGCCCCCTCGGAGACTTAGAATGCCCCCTCGAAGACTTAGAATGCCCACCCGAAGACTTAGAATCCTTTCCAAGACTTAGAATGCCCCCTCGAACATTTAGAACGCCCCCTCGAAGATTTAGAATTCCCCCTCGAAGACTTAGAACGCCCTCTTTGAAGACTTAGAACGCTCCCCCTCCAAGACTTAGAACGCCTCCCGAAGACTTAGAACGCCCCCCGAAGACTTAGAACGCCCCCCGAAGACTTAGAACGCCCAGTCGAAGATTTAGAATGCCCCCACGAAGACTTAGATTCCCTTCAAAAACTTAGAATGTCCCCTCGCCCCTTAAAGTCTTAGAATGCCACCTCAAGGACTTAGAATGGGTCGGGTCTGGTCGGCTCTGTTCTGGTCTGGTCTGGTGTCGAAGACTTAGAACGCCCCCCTCGAAGACTTAGAACCCCCCCGAAGACTTAGAACGCCCCCCCGAAGACTTAGAACGCCTCCCCCCGAAGACTTAGAACACCCCCTCGAAGATTTAGAACGCCCCCCTCGAAGACTTAGAACGACCCCCTCGAAGACTTAGAGTGCCCACTCGAAGACTTAGATCGCCCCCCTCGAGGACTTAGAACGCCCCCACCGAAGACTTAGAACGCCCCCCGTAGTCTTAGAACGCCACCCTCCAAGACTTAGAACGACCCCCTCGAAGACTTAGAGCGCCCCCCCTCGAAGAAGTAGAACGCCCCCGCGAAGACTTAGGACGCCCCCCTCGGAGACTTATGACGCCCCCCTCGAAGACTTAGAACGCCCACCTCGAAGATTTTCATAGCCCCTCGAAGACTTAGAATGCCCCCTCGAAGACTTAGAATCCCTTCGAAGACTTGGAATGTCCCCTAGCCCCTCGAAGACTTAGAATGCCCCCTCGAAGACTTAGAACGCCCCCTCTTAGACTTAGAACGGCCCCTCGAGGGCTTAGAACGCCCCCTCGAAGACTTAGAACGCCCCCTTCGAAGACTTAGAACGCCCCCTTCGAAGACTTAAAACGCCACCCTCGAAGACATAGAACGACCCCCTCGAAGACTTAGAGCGCCCCCCTCGAAGACTTAGAGCGCCCCCCTCGAAGATTTAGAGCGCCCCCCTCGAAAACTTAGAGCGCCCCCCTCGAAGACTTAGAACGTAAGAATGCCCCCTCGAAGACTTAAAATGCCGAGTCGAAGATTTAGAATGCCCCCTCGAAGATTTAGAATGCCTCCTCGAAGACTTTGAATGCCCCCTCGAAGACTTAGAATGCCCCCTCGAAGACTTAGAATGCCCACCCGAAGACTTAGAATCCTTTCCAAGACATAGAATGTCCCCTCGAACATTTAGAACGCCCCCTCGAAGATTTAGAATTCCCCCTCGAAGACTTAGAACGGCCTATTTGAAGACTTAGAACGCCCCCCGAAGTCTTAGAACGCCACCCTCCAAGAATTATAACGACCCCCTCGAAGACTTAGTGCGCCCCCCTCGAAGACTTAGAATGCCCAGTCGAAGATTTAGAATGCCCCCACGAAGACTTAGAACGCCCCTCGCCCCTCAAAATCTTAGAATGCCACCTCAAAGACTTAGAATGGGTCGGGTCTGGTCGGGTCTGGTCGGCTCTGGTCTGGTCTGGTCTGGTCTCGAAGACTTAGAACGCCCCCCTCGAAGACTTAGAACGCCCCCCTCGAAGACTTAGAACGCCCCCCGAAGACTTAGAACGCCTCCCCTCCGAAGACTTAGAGTGCCCACTCGAAGACTTAGAGCGCCCCCTCGAGGACTAAGAACGCCCCCCTCGAAGACTTAGAACGCCCCCTCGAAGACTCAGAATCCCTTCTCGAAGACTCAGAACGCCCCCCCTCGACGACTTAGAACGCCCCACTGGAAGACTTAGAACGCCCCCTCGAAGACATAGAATGTCCCGTCGCTCCTCGAAGACTTAGAACGCCCCTCTCGAAGACTTAGAACGCCCCCCTCGAAGACACCGAACGCCCCCCTCGAACACTTAGATCGCCCCCTGGAAGACTTAGAACGCCCCGCTCGAAGACTTAGAACGCCCCCTCGAAGACTTAGAACGCGCCCCTCGAAGACTTAGAACGCCCTCGCGAAGACTTAGAACGCGCCCCCTCGAAAACTTAGCACGCCCCCTCGAAAACTTAGGACGCCCCCCTCGGAGACTTATGACGCCTTCCTCGAAGACTTAGATCGCCCACCTCGATGACTTTCATCGCCCCTCGAAGACTTAGAATGCGCCCTCGAAGACTTAGAATCCCTTCGAAGACTTAGAATGTCCCCTCACCCCTCAAAGACTTAGAATGCCCCCTCAAAGACTTAGAACGCCCCCTCTTAGACTTAGGACGGCCCCTCGAGGACTTAGAACGCCCCCTCGAAGACTTAGAACGCCCCCTCGAAGACTTAGAACGCCCCCCTCGAAGACTTAGAACGCCCCTCGAAGACTTAGAACGCCCCCCCCCGAAGACTTAGAACGTCTCCCCCCCGAAGACTTGGAACACCCCCTCGAAGAATTAGAACGCCCCCCTCGAAGACTTAGAACGACCCCCTCGAAGACTTAGAGTGCCCACTCGAAGACTTAGAGCGCCCCCTCGTGGACTAAGAACGCCCCCCTCGAAGACTTAGAACGCCACGTCGAAGACTTAGAACGCCCCCTCGAAGACTCAGAATCCCTTCTCGAAGACTCAGAACGCCCCCCTCGACGACTTAGAACGCCCCCTGGAAGACTTAGAACGCCCCCTCGAAGACATAGAATGTCCCGTCGCTCCTCGAAGACTTAGAACGCCCCTCTCGAAGACTTAGAACGCCCCCCTCGAAGACACCGAACGCCCCCTTCGAACACTTAGATCGCCCCCTCGAAGACTTAGAACGCCCCGCTCGAAGACTTAGAACGCCCCCTCGAAGACTTAGAACGCGCCCCTCGAAGACTTAGAACGCCCCCGCGAAGACTTAGGACGCCCCACTCGGAGACTTATGACGCCCCCCTCGAAGACTTAGAACGCCCACCTCGATGACTTTCATCGCCCCTCGAAGACTTAGAATGCCCCCTCGAAGACTTAGAATCCCTTCGAAGACTTAGAATGTCCCCTCGCCCCTCAAAGACTTAGAATGCCCCCTCGAAGACTTAGAACGCCCCCTCTTAGACTTAGGACGGCTCCTCGAGGACTTAGAACGCCCCCTCGAAGACTTAGAACGCCCCCTTCGAAGACTTAGAACGCCCCCTCGAAGACTTAAAACGCCCCCTCGAAGACATAGAACGACCCCCTCGAAGACTTAGAGCGCCCCCCTCGAAGACTTAAAACGCCACCCTCGAAGACATAGAACGACCCCCTCGAAGACTTAGAGCGTCCCCCTCGAAGACTTAGAGCGCCCCCCTCGAAGATTTAGAGCGCCCCCCTCGAAAACTTAGAGCGCCCCCCTCGAAGACTTAGAACGTAAGAATGCCCCATCGAAGACTTAAAATGCCCAGTCGAAGATTTAGAATGCCCCCTCGAAGATTTAGAATGCCTCCTCGAAGACTTAGAACGCGCCCCTCGAAGACTTAGAACGCCCCCGCGAAGACTTAGGACGCCCCCCTCGGAGACTTATGACGCCCCCCTCAAAGTCTTAGAATGCCACCTCAAAGACTTAGAATGGGTCGGGTCTGGTCGGCTCTGTTCTGGTCTGGTCTGGTCTCGAAGACTTAGAACGCCCCCCTCGAAGACTTAGAATCCCCCCGAAGACTTAGAACGCCCCCCGAAGACTTAGAACGCCTCCCCCCGAAGACTTAGAACACCCCCTCGAAGAATTAGAACGCCCCTTTCGAAGACTTAGAACGACCCCCTCGAAGACTTAGAGTGCCCACTCGAAGACTTAGAGCGCCCCTCTCGAGGACTTAGAACGCCCCCCGCGAAGACTTAGAACGCCCCCTCCGAAGACAGAACGACCCCCGAAGTCGTAGTACGCCACCCTCCAAGACTTAGAAAGACCCGCTCGAAGACTTAGAGCGCCCCCCTCGAAGACTTAGAATGCCCAGTCGAAGATTTAGAATGCCCAGCCGAAGATTTAGAATGCCGCCTCGAAAACTTAGAACGGCCCCCTCGAAGACTAAGAACGCCTCCCTCGAAGACTTAGAACGCCTCCTCGAAGACTCAGAATCCCTTCTCGAAGACTTAGAACGCGCCCCCTCGACGACTTAGAACGCCTCCCTCGACGACTTAGAACGCCCCCCTCGAAGACTTAGAACGCCCCATCGAAGACATAGAATGTCTCCTCGCCCCTCGAAGTCTTAGAACTCCCCCCCGAAGAGTTAGAACGCCCCCTACGAATACTTAGAACGACCCCTCGAAGACTTAGATCGCCCCCTCGAAGACTTAGAACGCCCCGCTCGAAGACTTAGAACGCCCCCTCGAAGACTTAGAACGCCCCCCTCGAAGACTTAGAACGCCCGCGCGAAGACTTAGAACGCCCTTCCTCGAAAACTTAGCACGCCCCCTCGAAAACTTAGCACGCCCCCTCGAAGACTTATGACGCCCCCCTCGAAGACTTATGACGCCCCCCTCGAAGACTTAGAACGCCCACCTCGATGACTTTCATCGCCCCTCGAAGACTTAGAATGGCCCCTCGAAGACTTAGAATCCCTTCGAAGACTTAGAATGTCCCCTCGCCCCTCGAAGACTTAGAATGCCCCCTCGAAGACTTAGAACGCCCCCTCTTAGACTTAGAACGGCCCCTCGAGGGCTTAGAACGCCCCCTCGAAGACTTAGAACGCCCCCTTCGAAGACTTAGAACGCCCCCTTCGAAGACTTAAAACGCCACCCTCGAAGACATAGAACGACCCCCTCGAAGACTTAGAGCGTCCCCCTCGAAGACTTAGAGCGCCCCCCTCGAAGATTTAGAGCGCCCCCCTCGAAAACTTAGAGCGCCCCCCTCGAAGACTTAGAACGTAAGAATGCCCCCTCGAAGACTTAAAATGCCCAGTCGAAGATTTAGAATGCCCCCTCGAAGATTTAGAATGCCTCCTCGAAGACTTAGAATGCCCCCTCGAAGACTTAGAATGCCCACCCGAAGACTTAGAATCCTTTCCAAGACTTAGAATGCCCCCTCGAACATTTAGAACGCCCCCTCGAAGATTTAGAATTCCCCCTCGAAGACTTAGAACGGCCTCTTTGAAGACTTAGAACGCCCCCCGAAGTGTTAGAACGCCACCCTCCAAGAATTAGAACGACCCCCTCGAAGACTTAGAGCGCCCCCCTCGAAGACTTAGAATGCCCAGTCGAAGATTTAGAATGCCCCCACGAAGACTTAGAATGCCCCTCGCCCCTCAAAGTCTTAGAATGCCACGTCAAAGACTTAGAATGGGTCGGGTCGGGTCGGGTCTGGTGGGCTCTGGTCTGGTCTGGTCTGGTCTCGAAGACTTAGAACGCCCCGCTCGAAGACTTAGAACGCCCCCTCGAAGAATTAGAACGCCCCCTCGAAGACTTAGAACGCCCCCCTCGAAGACTTAGAACGCCCCCCGAAGACTTAGAACGCCCCCCGAAGACTTAGAACGTCTCCCCCACGAAGACTTGGAACACCCCCTCGAAGAATTAGAACGCCCCCCTCGAAGACTTAGAACGACCCCCTCGAAGACTTAGAGTGCCCAATCGAAGGCTTAGAGCGCCCCCTCGAGGACTAAGAACGCCCCCCTCGAAGACTTAGAACGCCACGTCGAAGACTTAGAACGCCCCCTCGAAGACTCAGAATCCCTTCTCGAAGACTCAGAACGCCCCCCCTCGACGACTTAGAACGCCCCCTGGAAGACTTAGAACGCCCCCTCGAAGACATAGAATGTCCCGTCGCTCCTCGAAGACTTAGAACGCCCCTCTCGAAGACTTAGAACGCCCCCCTCGAAGACACCGAACGCCCCGTTCGAACACTTAGATCGCCCCCTCGAAGACTTAGAACGCCCCGCTCGAAGACTTAGAACGCCCCCTCGAAGACTTAGAACGCGCCCCTCGAAGACTTAGAACGCCCCCGCGAAGACTTATGACGCCCCCCTCGGAGACTTATGACGCCCCCCTCGAAGACTTAGAACGCCCACCTCGATGACTTTCATCGCCCCTCGAAGACTTAGAATGCCCCCTCGAAGACTTAGAATCCCTTCGAAGACTTAGAATGTCCCCTCGCCCCTCAAAGACTTAGAATGCCCCTTCGAAGACTTAGAACGCCCCCTCTTAGACTTAGGACGGCCCCTCGAGGACTTAGAACGCCCCCTCGAAGACTTAGAACGCCCCCTTCGAAGACTTAGAACGCCCCCTCGAAGACTTAAAACGCCCCCCTCGAAGACATAGAACGCCCCCCTCGAAGACTTAGAGCGCCCCCCTCGAAGACTTAGAGCGCCCCCCTCGAAAACTTAGAGCGCCCCCCTCGAAGACTTAGAACGTAAGAATGCCCCCTCAAAGACTTAAAATGCCCAGTCCAAGATTTAGAATGCCCCCTCGAAGATTTAGAATGCCTCCTCGAAGACTTAGAATCCCTTCAAAGACTTAGAATGTCCCCTCGCCCCTCGAAGACTTAGAATGCCCCCCTCGAAGACTTAGAATGCCCCCTCGGAGTCTTAGAATGCCCCCTCGAAGACTTAGAATGCCCACCCGAAGACTTAGAATCCTTTCCAAGACTTAGAATGCCCCCTCGAAGATTTAGAATTCCCTCGAAGATTAGAATTCCCCCTCGAAGACTTAGAACGCCCTCTTTGAAGACTTAGAACGCTCCCCCTCCAAGAATTAGAACGCCTCCCGAAGACTTAGAACGCCCCCCGAAGACATAGAACGCCCCCCGAAGACTTAGAACGCCCAGTCGAAGATTTAGAATGCCCCCACGAAGACTTAGAATCCCTTCAAAGACTTAGAATGTCCCTCGCCACTCAAAGTCTTAGAATGCCACCTAAAAGACTTAGAATGGGTCGGGTCGGGTCGGGTCTGGTCGGCTCTGTTCTGGTCTGGTCTGGTCTCGAAGACTTAGAAAGCCCACTTCGAAGACTTAGAACGCCCCCCTCGAAGACTTCGAACCCCCCCGAAGATTAGAACGCCCCCCCGAAGACTTAGAACGCCTCCCCCCGAAGACTTAGAACGCCCCCCTCGAAGACATAGAATGCCCCCTCGAAGACTTAGAATGCCCCCTCGAAGACTTAGAATCCTTTCCAAGACTTAGAATGCCCCCTCGAACATTTAGAATGCCCCCTCGAAGACTTAGAATTCCCTTCTCGAAGACTTAGAACGCCCCACCTCGAAGACTTAGAACGCCCTCCTCGAAGACTTAGAACGCCCGTTCGAAGACTTAGAACGCCCCTCTCGAAGACTTAGAACGCCCCCTCGAAGACATAGAATGCCCCCCTCGAAGACTTAGATCGCCCCCTCGAAGACTTAGAACGCCCCGCTCGAAGACTTAGAACGCCCCCTCGAAGATTTAGAACGCCCCCCTCGAAGACTTAGAACGCCCCCGCGAAGACTTAGAACGCCTTCCCTCGAAAACTTAGCACGCCCCCTCGAAGACTTAGGACGCCCCCCTCGGAGACTTATGACGGCCCCCTCGAAGACTTAGAACGCCCAGCTCGAAGATTTTCATCGCCCCTCGAAGACTTAGAATGCCCCCTCGAAGACTTAGAATCCCTTCGAAGACTTAGAATGTCCCCTCGCCCCTCGAACACTTAGAACGCCCCCTCGAAGACTTAGAACACCCCCTCGAAGAATTAGAACGCCCCCCTCGAAGACTTAGAACGACCCCCTCGAAGACTTAGAGTGCCCACTCGAAGACTTAGAGCGCCCCCCTCGAGGACTTAGAACGCCCCCGCGAAAACTTAGAACGCCCCCTCCGAAGACTTAGAACGCCCCCCGAAGTCTTAGAACGCCACCCTCCAAGACTTAGAACGACCCCCTCGAAGACTTAGAGCGCCCACCTCGAAGACTTAGAATACCCAGTCGAAGATTTAGAATGCCCCCACGAAGACTTAGAATCCCTTCAAAGACTTAGAATGTCCCCTCGCCCCTCAAAGTCTTAGAATGCCACCTCAAAGACTTAGAATGGGTCGGGTCTGGTCGGCTCTGTTCTGGTCTGGTCTGGTCTCGAAGACTTAGAACGCCCCCCTCGAAGACTTAGAATCCCCCCGAAGACTTAGAACGCCCCCGAAGACTTAGAACGCCTCCCCACGAAGACTTAGAACACCCCCTCGAAGAATTAGAACGCCCCTTTCGAAGACTTAGAACGACCCCCTCGAAGACTTAGAGTGCCCACTCGAAGACTTAGAGCGCCCCCCTCGAGGACTTAGAACGCCCCCCGCGAAGACTTAGAACGCCCCCTCCGAAGACATAGAACGACCCCCGAAGTCGTAGTACGCCACCCTCCAAGACTTAGAACGACCCGCTCGAAGACTTAGAGCGCCCCCCTCGAAGACTTAGAATGCCCAGTCGAAGATTTAGAATGCCCAGTCGAAGATTTAGAATGCCGCCTCGAAAACTTAGAACGGCCCCCTCGAAGACTAAGAACGCCTCCCTCGAAGACTTAGAACGCCTCCTCGAAGACTCAGAATCCCTTCTCGAAGACTTAGAACGCGCCCCCTCGACGACTTAGAACGCCTCCCTCGACGACTTAGAACGCCCCCCTCGAAGACTTAGAACGCCCCGTCGAACACATAGAATGTCTCCTCGCCCCTCGAAGTCTTAGAACTCCCCCCGAAGAGTTAGAACGCCCCCCTCGAAGACTTAGATCGCCCCGCTCGAAGACTTAGAACGCCCCTCGAAGACTTAGAACGCCCCCCTCGAAGACTTAGAACGCCCCCGCGAAGACTTAGAACGCCCTTCCTCGAAAACTTAGCACGCCCCCTCGAAAACATAGCACGCCCCCTCGAAGACTTATGACGCCCCCTCGAAGACTTATGACGCCCCCCTCGAAGACTTAGAACGCCCACCTCGATGACTTTCATCGCCCCTCGAAGACTTAGAATGCCCCCTCGAAGACTTAGAATCCCTTCGAAGACTTAGAATGTCCCCTCGCCCCTCGAAGACTTAGAATGCCCCCTCGAAGACTTAGAACGCCCTCTCTTAGACTTAGAACGGCCCCTCGAGGGCTTAGAACGCCCCCTCGAAGACTTAGAACGCCCCCTTCGAAGACTTAGAACGCCCCCTTCGAAGACTTAAAACGCCACCCTCGAAGACATAGAACGACCCCCTCGAAGACTTAGAGCGCCCCCCTCGAAGACTTAGAGCGCCCCCCTCGAAGATTTAGAGCGCCCCCCTCGAAAACGTAGAGCGCCCCCCTCGAAGACTTAGAACGTAAGAATGCCCCCTCGAAGACTTAAAATGCCCAGTCGAAGATTTAGAATGCCCCCTCGAAGATTTAGTATGCCTCCTCGAAGACTTAGAATGCCCCCTCGAACATTTAGAACGCCCCCTCGAAGATTTAGAATTCCCCCTCGAAGACTTAGAACGGCCTCTTTGAAGACTTAGAACGCCCCCCGAAGTGTTAGAACGCCACCCTCCAAGAATTAGAACGACCCCCTCGAAGACTTAGAGCGCCCCCCTCGAAGACTGAGAATGCCCAGTCGAAGATTTAGAATGCCCCCACGAAGACTTAGAATGCCCCTCGCCCCTCAAAGTCTTAGAATGCCACCTCAAAGACTTAGAATGGGTCGGGTCGGGTCGGGTCTGGTCGGCTCTGGTCTGGTCTGGTCTGGTCTCGAAGACTTAGAACGCCCCGCTCGAAGACTTAGAACGCCCCCTGGAACACTTAGAACGCCCCCTCGAAGACATAGAATGTCCCGTCGCTCCTCGAAGACTTAGAACGCCCCTCTCGAAGACTTAGAACGCCCCCCTCGAAGACACCGAACGCCCCCCTCGAACACTTAGATCGCCCCCTCGAAGACTAAGAACGCCCCGCTCGAAGACTTAGAACGCCCCCTCGAAGACTTAGAACGCGCCCCTCGGAGTCTTAGAATGCCCCCTCGAAGACTTAGAATGCCCACCCGAAGACTTAGAATCCTTTCCAAGACTTAGAATGCCCCCTCGAACATTTAGAACGCCACCTCGAAGATTTAGAATTCCCCCTCGAAGACTTAGAACGCCCTCTTTGAAGACTTAGAACGCTCCCCCTCCAAGAATTAGAACGCCTCCCGAAGACTTAGAACGCCCCCCGAAGACATAGAACGCCCCCCGAAGACTTAGAACGCCCAGTCGAAGATTTAGAATGCCCCCACGAAGACTTAGAATCCCTTCAAAGACTTAGAATGTCCCTCGCCACTCAAAGTCTTAGAATGCCACCTAAAAGACTTAGAATGGGTCGGGTCGGGTCGGGTCTGGTCGGCTCTGTTCTGGTCTGGTCTGGTCTCGAAGACTTAGAAAGCCCACTTCGAAGACTTAGAACGCCCCCCTCGAAGACTTCGAACCCCCCCGAAGATTAGAACGCCCCCCCGAAGACTTAGAACGCCTCCCCCCGAAGACTTAGAACGCCCCCCTCGAAGACATAGAATGCCCCCTCGAAGACTTAGAATGCCCCCTCGAAGACTTAGAATCCTTTCCAAGACTTAGAATGCCCCCTCGAACATTTAGAATGCCCCCTCGAAGACTTAGAATTCCCTTCTCGAAGACTTAGAACGCCCCACCTCGAAGACTTAGAACGCCCTCCTCGAAGACTTAGAACGCCCGTTCGAAGACTTAGAACGCCCCCTCTCGAAGACTTAGAACGCCCCTCGAAGACATAGAATGCCCCCTCGAAGACTTAGATCGCCCCCTCGAAGACTTAGAACGCCCCGCTCGAAGACTTAGAACGCCCCCTCGAAGATTTAGAACGCACCCCTCGAAGACTTAGAACGCCCCCGCGAAGACTTAGAACGCCTTCCCTCGAAACTTAGCACGCCCCCTCGAAGACTTAGGACGCCCCCCTCGGAGACTTATGACGGCCCCCTCGAAGACTTAGAACGCCCAGCTCGAAGATTTTCATCGCCCCTCGAAGACTTAGAATGCCCCCTCGAAGACTTAGAATCCCTTCGAAGACTCTAGAATGTCCCCTCGCCCCTCGAACACTTAGAAAACGCCCCCTCGAAGACTTAGAACACCCCCTCGAAGAATTAGAACGCCCCCCTCGAAGACTTAGAACGACCCCCTCGAAGACTTAGAGTGCCCACTCGAAGACTTAGAGCGCCCCCCCCTCGAGGACTTAGAACGCCCCCGCGAAACTTAGAACGCCCCCTCCGAAGACTTAGAACGCCCCCCGAAGTCTTAGAACGCCACCCTCCAAGACTTAGAACGACCCCCTCGAAGACTTAGAGCGCCCACCTCGAAGACTTAGAATACCCAGTCGAAGATTTAGAATGCCCCCCACGAAGACTTAGAATCCCTTCAAAGACTTAGAATGTCCCCTCGCCCCTCAAAGTCTTAGAATGCCACCTCAAAGACTTAGAATGGGTCGGCTCTGTTCTGGTCTGGTCTGGTCTCGAAGACTTAGAACGCCCCCCTCGAAGACTTAGAATCCCCCCGAAGACTTAGAACGCCCCCCCGAAGACTTAGAACGCCTCCCCCCGAAGACTTAGAACACCCCCTCGAAGAATTAGAACGCCCCTTTCGAAGACTTAGAACGACCCCCCTCGGAAGACTTAGAGTGCCCACTCGAAGACTTAGAGCGCCCCCCTCCGAGGACTTAGACGCCCCCCGCGAAGACTTAGAACGCCCCCTCCGAAGACATAGAACGACCCCCGAAGGTCGTAGTACGCCACCCTCCAAGACTTAGAACGACCCGCTCGAAGACTTAGAGCGCCCCCTCGAAGACTTAGAATGCCCAGTCGAAGATTTAGAATGCCCAGTCGAAGATTTAGAATGCCGCCTCGAAAACTTAGAACGGCCCCCTCGAAGACTAAGACGCCTCCCTCGAAGACTTAGAACGCCTCCTCGAAGACTCAGAATCCCTTCTCGAAGACTTAGAACGCGCCCCCTCGACGACTTAGAACGCCTCCCTCGACGACTTAGAACGCCCCCCTCGAAGACTTAGAACGCCCCGTCGAACACATAGAATGTCTCCTCGCCCCTCGAAGTCTTAGAACTCCCCCCGAAGAGTTAGAACGCCCCCCTCGAAGACTTAGATCGCCCCGCTCGAAGACTTAGAACGCCCCTCGAAGACTTAGAATGCCCCCCTCGAAGACTTAGAACGCCCCCGCGAAGACTTAGAACGCCCTTCCTCGAAAACTTAGCACGCCCCCTCGAAAACATAGCACGCCCCCTCGAAGACTTATGACGCCCCCTCGAAGACTTATGACGCCCCCCTCGAAGACTTAGAACGCCCACCTCGATGACTTTCATCGCCCCTCGAAGACTTAGAATGCCCCCTCGAAGACTTAGAATCCCTTCGAAGACTTAGAATGTCCCCTCGCCCCTCGAAGACTTAGAATGCCCCCCTCGAAGACTTAGAACGCCCTCTCTTAGACTTAGAACGGCCCCTCGAGGGCTTAGAACGCCCCCTCGAAGACTTAGAACGCCCCCTTCGAAGACTTAGAACGCCCCCTTCGAAGACTTAAAACGCCACCCTCGAAGACATAGAACGACCCCCTCGAAGACTTAGAGCGCCCCCCTCGAAGACTTAGAGCGCCCCCCTCGAAGATTTAGAGCGCCCCCCTCGAAAACGTAGAGCGCCCCCCTCGAAGACTTAGAACGTAAGAATGCCCCCTCGAAGACTTAAAATGCCCAGTCGAAGATTTAGAATGCCCCCTCCGAAGATTTAGTATGCCTCCTCGAAGACTTAGAATGCCCCCTCGAACATTTAGAACGCCCCCTCGAAGATTTAGAATTCCCCCTCGAAGACTTAGAACGGCCTCTTTGAAGACTTAGAACGCCCCCCGAAGTGTTAGAACGCCACCCTCCAAGAATTAGAACGACCCCCTCGAAGACTTAGAGCGCCCCCCTCGAAGACTGAGAATGCCCAGTCGAAGATTTAGAATGCCCCCACGAAGACTTAGAATGCCCCTCGCCCCTCAAAGTCTTAGAATGCCACCTCAAAGACTTAGAATGGGTCGGGTCGGGTCGGGTCTGGTCGGCTCTGGTCTGGTCTGGTCTGGTCTCGAAGACTTAGAACGCCCCGCTCGAAGACTTAGAACGCCCCCTGGAACACTTAGAACGCCCCCTCGAAGACATAGAATGTCCCGTCGCTCCTCGAAGACTTAGAACGCCCCCTCTCGAAGACTTAGAACGCCTCCCTCGAAGACACCGAACGCCCCCCTCGAACACTTAGATCGCCCCCTCGAAGACTAAGAACGCCCCGCTCGAAGACTTAGAACGCCCCCTCGAAGACTTAGAACGCGCCCCTCGAAGACTTAGAACGCCCCCGCGAAGACTTAGGACGCCCCCCTCGGAGACTTATGACGCCCCCTCGAAGACTTAGAACGCCCACCTCGATGACTTTCATCGCCCCTCGAAGACTTAGAATGCCCCCTCGAAGACTTAGAATGCCCCCTCGAAGACTTAGAATCCCTTCGAAGACTTAGAATGTCCCCTCGCCCCTCAAAGACTTAGAATGCCCCCTCGAAGACTTAGAACGCCCCCTCTTAGACTTAGGACGGCCCCTCGAGGACTTAGAACGCCCCCTCGAAGACTTAGAACGCCCCCTTAGAAGACTTAGAACGCCCCCTCGAAGACTTAGAGCGACCCCTCGAAGACTTAGAGCGCCGCCCTCGAAAACTTAGAGCGCCCCCCTCGAAGACTTAGAACGTAAGAATGCCCCCTCAAAGACTTAAAATGCCCAGTCCAAGATTTAGAATGCCCCCTCGAAGATTTAGAATGCCTCCTCGAAGACTTAGAATCCCTTCAAAGACTTAGAATGTCCCCTCGCCCCTCGAAGACTTAGAATGCCCCCCTCGAAGACTTAGAATGCCCCCTCGGAGACTTAGAATGCCCCCTCGAAGACTTAGAATGCCCACCCGAAGACTTAGAATCCTTTCCAAGACTTAGAATGCCCCCTCGAACATTTAGAACGCCCCCTCGAAGATTTAGAATTCCCCCTCGAAGACTTAGAACGCCCTCTTTGAAGACTTAAGAACGCTCCCCCTCCAAGACTTAGAACGCCTCCCGAAGACTTAGAACGCCCCCCGAAGACTTAGAACGCCCCCCGAAGACTTAGAACGCCCAGTCGAAGATTTAGAATGCCCCCACGAAGACTTAGATTCCCTTCAAAAACTTAGATGTCCCCTCGCCCCTTAAAGTCTTAGAATGCCACCTCAAGGACTTAGAATGGTCGGGTCTGGTCGGCTCTGTTCTGGTCTGGTCTGGTGTCGAAGACTTAGAACGCCCCCCTCGAAGACTTAGAACCCCCCCGAAGACTTAGAACGCCCCCCCCGAAGACTTAGAACGCCTCCCCCCGAAGACTTAGAACACCCCCTCGAAGATTTAGAAACGCCCCCCTCGAAGACTTAGAACGACCCCCTCGAAGACTTAGAGTGCCCACTCGAAGACTTAGAACGCCCCCACCGAAGACTTAGAACGCCCCCCGTAGTCTTAGAACGCCACCCTCCAAGACTTAGAACGACCCCCTCGAAGACTTAGAGCGCCCCCCCTCGAAGAAGTAGAACGCCCCCCGCGAAGACTTAGGACGCCCCCCTCGGAGACTTATGACGCCCCCCTCGAAGACTTAGAACGCCCACCTCGAAGATTTTCATCGCCCCTCGAAGACTTAGAATGCCCCCTCGAAGACTTAGAATCCCTTCGAAGACTTGGAATGTCCCCTAGCCCCCTCGAAGACTTAGAATGCCCCCTCGAAGACTTAGAACGCCCCCCTCTTAGACTTAGAACGGCCCCTCGAGGGCTTAGAACGCCCCCTCGAAGACTTAGAACGCCCCCTTCGAAGACTTAGAACGCCCCCTTCGAAGACTTAAAACGCCACCCCTCGAAGACATAGAACGACCCCCCTCGAAGACTTAGAGCGCCCCCCTCGAAGACTTAGAGCGCCCCCCTCGAAGATTTAGAGCGCCCCCCTCGAAAACTTAGAGCGCCCCCCCTCGAAGACTTAGAACGTAAGAATGCCCCCTCGAAGACTTAAAATGCCGAGTCGAAGATTTAGAATGCCCCCTCGAAGATTTAGAATGCCTCCTCGAAGACTTTGAATGCCCCCTCGAAGACTTAGAATGCCCCCTCGAAGACTTAGAATGCCCACCCGAAGACTTAGAATCCTTTCCAAGACATAGAATGTCCCCTCGAACATTTAGAACGCCCCCTCGAAGATTTAGAATTCCCCCTCGAAGACTTAGAACGGCCTATTTGAAGACTTAGAACGCCCCCCGAAGTCTTAGAACGCCATCCTCCAAGAATTATAACGACCCCCTCGAAGACTTAGTGCGCCCCCCTCGAAGACTTAGAATGCCCAGTCGAAGATTTAGAATGCCCCCCACGAAGACTTAGAACGCCCTCGCCCCTCAAAATCTTAGAATGCCACCTCAAAGACTTAGAATGGGTCGGGTCTGGTCGGCTCTGGTCTGGTCTGGTCTGGTCTCGAAGACTTAGAACGCCCCCCTCGAAGACTTAGAACGCCCCCCTCGAAGACTTAGAACGCCCCCCCGAAGACTTAGAACGCCTCCCCTCCGAAGACTTAGAGTGCCCACTCGAAGACTTAGAGCGCCCCCTCGAGGACTAAGAACGCCCCCCTCGAAGACTTAGAACGCCCCCTCGAAGACTCAGAATCCCTTCTCCGAAGACTCAGAACGCCCCCCCTCGACGACTTAGAACGCCCCACTGGAAGACTTAGAACGCCCCCTCGAAGACATAGAATGTCCCCGTCGCTCCTCGAAGACTTAGAACGCCCCTCTCGAAGACTTAGAACGCCCCCCTCGAAGACACCGAACGCCCCCCTCGAACACTTAGATCGCCCCCTCGAAGACTTAGAACGCCCCGCTCGAAGACTTAGAACGCCCCCTCGAAGACTTAGAACGCGCCCCTCGAAGACTTAGAACGCCCTCGCGAAGACTTAGAACGCGCCCCCTCGAAAACTTAGCACGCCCCCTCGAAAACTTAGGACGCCCCCCTCGGAGACTTATGACGCCCCCCTCGAAGACTTAGATCGCCCACCTCGATGACTTTCATCGCCCCTCGAAGACTTAGAATGCGCCCTCGAAGACTTAGAATCCCTTCGAAGACTTAGAATGTCCCCTCACCCCTCAAAGACTTAGAATGCCCCCTCGAAGACTTAGAACGCCCCTTCTTAGACTTAGGACGGCCCCTCGAGGACTTAGAACGCCCCCTCGAAGACTTAGAACGCCCCCCTCGAAGACTTAGAACGCCCCCCTCGAAGACTTAGAACGCCCCCCGAAGACTTAGAACGCCCCCCCCGAAGACTTAGAACGTCTCCCCCCCGAAGACTTGGAACACCCCCTCGAAGAATTAGAACGCCCCCCTCGAAGACTTAGAACGACCCCCTCGAAGACTTAGAGTGCCCACTCGAAGACTTAGAGCGCCCCCTCGAGGACTAAGAACGCCCCCCTCGAAGACTTAGAACGCCACGTCGAAGACTTAGAACGCCCCCTCGAAGACTCAGAATCCCTTCTCGAAGACTCAGAACGCCCCCCTCGACGACTTAGAACGCCCCCTGGAAGACTTAGAACGCCCCCTCGAAGACATAGAATGTCCCGTCGCTCCTCGAAGACTTAGAACGCCCCTCTCGAAGACTTAGAACGCCCCCCTCGAAGACACCGAACGCCCCCTTCGAACACTTAGATCGCCCCCTCGAAGACTTAGAACGCCCCGCTCGAAGACTTAGAACGCCCCCTCGAAGACTTAGAACGCGCCCCTCGAAGACTTAGAACGCCCCCGCGAAGACTTAGGACGCCCCCCTCGGAGACTTATGACGCCCCCCTCGAAGACTTAGAACGCCCACCTCGATGACTTTCATCGCCCCTCGAAGACTTAGAATGCCCCCTCGAAGACTTAGAATCCCTTCGAAGACTTAGAATGTCCCCTCGCCCCTCAAAGACTTAGAATGCCCCCTCGAAGACTTAGAACGCCCCCTCTTAGACTTAGGACGGCTCCTCGAGGACTTAGAACGCCCCCTCGAAGACTTAGAACGCCCCCTTCGAAGACTTAGAACGCCCCCTCGAAGACTTAAAACGCCCCCCTCGAAGACATAGAACGACCCCCTCGAAGACTTAGAGCGCCCCCCTCGAAGACTTAGAGCGCCCCCTCGAAAACTTAGAGCGCCCCCCTCGAAGACTTAGAACGTAAGAATGCCCCCTCAAAGACTTAAAATGCCCAGTCCAAGATTTAGAATGCCCCCTCGAAGATTTAGAATGCCTCCTCGAAGACTTAGAATCCCTTCAAAGACTTAGAATGTCCCCTCGCCCCTCGAAGACTTAGAATGCCCCCCTCGAAGACTTAGAATGCCCACTCGGAGACTTAGAATGCCCCCTCGAAGACTTAGAATGCCCACCCGAAGACTTAGAATCCTTTCCAAGACTTAGAATGCCCCCTCGAACATTTAGAACGCCACCTCGAAGATTTAGAATTCCCCCTCGAAGACTTAGAACGCCCTCTTTGAAGACTTAGAACGCTCCCCCTCCAAGACTTAGAACGCCTCCCGAAGACTTAGAACGCCCCCCGAAGACATAGAACGCCCCCCGAAGACTTAGAACGCCCAGTCGAAGATTTAGAATGCCCCCAAAGACTTAGAATGTCCCCTCGCCACTCAAAGTCTTAGAATGCCACCTCAAAGACTTAGAATGGGTCGGGTCTGGTCGGGTCTGGTCGGCTCTGTTCTGGTCTGGTCTGGTCTCGAAGACTTAGAACGCCCACTTCGAAGACTTAGAACGCCCCCCTCGAAGACTTCGAACCCCCCCGAAGATTAGAACGCCCTCCCGAAGACTTAGAACGCCTCCCCCCGAAGACTTAGAACGCCCCCCTCGAAGACATAGAATGCCACCCTCGAAGACTTAGAATGCCCCCTCGAAGACTTAGAATCCTTTCCAAGACTTAGAATGCCCCCTGGAACATTTAGAATGCCCCCTCGAAGACTTAGAATTCCCTTCTCGAAGACTTAGAACGCCCAGTCGAAGACTTAGAACGCCCCATCTCGAAGACTTAGAACGCCCCCCTCGAAGACTTAGAACGCCCCTTCGAAGACTTAGAACGCCCCTCTCGAAGACTTAGAACGCCCCCCTCGAAGACATAGAATGCCCCCCTCGAAGACTTAGATCGCCCCCTCGAAGACTTAGAACGCCCCGCTCGAAGACTTAGAACGCCCCCTCGAAGACTTGGAACGCCCCCCTCGAAGACTTAGAACGCCCCCGCGAAGACTTAGAACGCCCCCCCTCGAAAACTTAGCACGCCCCCTCGAAGACTTAGGACGCCCCCCTCGGAGACTTATGACGCCCCCCTCGAAGACTTAGAACGCCCACTTCGAAGATTTTCATCGCCCCTCGAAGACTTAGAATGCCCCCTCGAAGACTTAGAATCCCTTCGAAGACTTAGAATGTCCCCTCGCCCCTCGAAGACTTAGAACGCCCCCTCGAAGACTTAGAACACCCCCCTCGAAGACTTAGAACGCCCTCTCTTAGACTTAGAACGGCCCCTCGAGGGCTTAGAACGCCCCCTCGAAGACTTAGAACGCCCCCTTCGAAGACTTAGAACGCCCCCTTCGAAGACTTAAAACGCCACCCTCGAAGACATAGAACGACCCCCTCGAAGACTTAGAGCGCCCCCCTCGAAGACTTAGAGCGCCCCCCTCGAAGATTTAGAGCGCCCCCCTCGAAAACGTAGAGCGCCCCCCTCGAAGACTTAGAACGTAAGAATGCCCCCTCGAAGACTTAAAATGCCCAGTCGAAGATTTAGAATGCCCCCTCGAAGATTTAGTATGCCTCCTCGAAGACTTAGAATGCCCCCTCGAACATTTAGAACGCCCCCTCGAAGATTTAGAATTCCCCCTCGAAGACTTAGAACGGCCTCTTTGAAGACTTAGAACGCCCCCCGAAGTGTTAGAACGCCACCCTCCAAGAATTAGAACGACCCCCTCGAAGACTTAGAGCGCCCCCCTCGAAGACTGAGAATGCCCAGTCGAAGATTTAGAATGCCCCCACGAAGACTTAGAATGCCCCTCGCCCCTCAAAGTCTTAGAATGCCACCTCAAAGACTTAGAATGGGTCGGGTCGGGTCGGGTCTGGTCGGCTCTGGTCTGGTCTGGTCTGGTCTCGAAGACTTAGAACGCCCCGCTCGAAGACTTAGAACGCCCCCTGGAACACTTAGAACGCCCCCTCGAAGACATAGAATGTCCCGTCGCTCCTCGAAGACTTAGAACGCCCCTCTCGAAGACTTAGAACGCCCCCCTCGAAGACACCGAACGCCCCCCTCGAACACTTAGATCGCCCCCTCGAAGACTAAGAACGCCCCGCTCGAAGACTTAGAACGCCCCCTCGAAGACTTAGAACGCGCCCCTCGAAGACTTAGAACGCCCCCGCGAAGACTTAGGACGCCCCCCTCGGAGACTTATGACGCCCCCTCGAAGACTTAGAACGCCCACCTCGATGACATTCATCGCCCCTCGAAGACTTAGAATGCCCCCTCGAAGACTTAGAATGCCCCCTCGAAGACTTAGAATCCCTTCGAAGACTTAGAATGTCCCCTCGCCCCTCAAAGACTTAGAATGCCCCCTCGAAGACTTAGAACGCCCCCTCTTAGACTTAGGACGGCCCCTCGAGGACTTAGAACGCCCCCTCGAAGACTTAGAACGCCCCCTTAGAAGACTTAGAACGCCCCCTCGAAGACTTAGAGCGACCCCTCGAAGACTTAGAGCGCCGCCCTCGAAAACTTAGAGTGCCCCCCTCGAAGACTTAGAACGTAAGAATGCCCCCTCAAAGACTTAAAATGCCCAGTCCAAGATTTAGAATGCCCCCTCGAAGATTTAGAATGCCTCCTCGAAGACTTAGAATCCCTTCAAAGACTTAGAATGTCCCCTCGCCCCTCGAAGACTTAGAATGCCCCCCTCGAAGACTTAGAATGCCCCCTCGGAGACTTAGAATGCCCCCTCGAAGACTTAGAATGCCCACCCGAAGACTTAGAATCCTTTCCAAGACTTAGAATGCCCCCTCGAACATTTAGAACGCCCCCTCGAAGATTTAGAATTCCCCCTCGAAGACTTAGAACGCCCTCTTTGAAGACTTAGAACGCTCCCCCTCCAAGACTTAGAACGCCTCCCGAAGACTTAGAACGCCCCCCGAAGACTTAGAACGCCCCCCGAAGACTTAGAACGCCCAGTCGAAGATTTAGAATGCCCCCACGAAGACTTAGATTCCCTTCAAAAACTTAGAATGTCCCCTCGCCCCTTAAAGTCTTAGAATGCCACCTCAAGGACTTAGAATGGGTCGGGTCTGGTCGGCTCTGTTCTGGTCTGGTCTGGTGTCGAAGACTTAGAACGCCCCCCTCGAAGACTTAGAACCCCCCCGAAGACTTAGAACGCCCCCCCGAAGACTTAGAACGCCTCCCCCCGAAGACTTAGAACACCCCCTCGAAGATTTAGAACGCCCCCCTCGAAGACTTAGAACGACCCCCTCGAAGACTTAGAGTGCCCACTCGAAGACTTAGAACGCCCCCACCGAAGACTTAGAACGCCCCCCGTAGTCTTAGAACGCCACCCTCCAAGACTTAGAACGACCCCCTCGAAGACTTAGAGCGCCCCCCCTCGAAGAAGTAGAACGCCCCCGCGAAGACTTAGGACGCCCCCCTCGGAGACTTATGACGCCCCCCTCGAAGACTTAGAACGCCCACCTCGAAGATTTTCATCGCCCCTCGAAGACTTAGAATGCCCCCTCGAAGACTTAGAATCCCTTCGAAGACTTGGAATGTCCCCTAGCCCCTCGAAGACTTAGAATGCCCCCTCGAAGACTTAGAACGCCCCCTCTTAGACTTAGAACGGCCCCTCGAGGGCTTAGAACGCCCCCTCGAAGACTTAGAACGCCCCCTTCGAAGACTTAGAACGCCCCCTTCGAAGACTTAAAACGCCACCCTCGAAGACATAGAACGACCCCCTCGAAGACTTAGAGCGCCCCCCTCGAAGACTTAGAGCGCCCCCCTCGAAGATTTAGAGCGCCCCCCTCGAAAACTTAGAGCGCCCCCCTCGAAGACTTAGAACGTAAGAATGCCCCCTCGAAGACTTAAAATGCCGAGTCGAAGATTTAGAATGCCCCCTCGAAGATTTAGAATGCCTCCTCGAAGACTTTGAATGCCCCCTCGAAGACTTAGAATGCCCCCTCGAAGACTTAGAATGCCCACCCGAAGACTTAGAATCCTTTCCAAGACATAGAATGTCCCCTCGAACATTTAGAACGCCCCCTCGAAGATTTAGAATTCCCCCTCGAAGACTTAGAACGGCCTATTTGAAGACTTAGAACGCCCCCCGAAGTCTTAGAACGCCATCCTCCAAGAATTATAACGACCCCCTCGAAGACTTAGTGCGCCCCCCTCGAAGACTTAGAATGCCCAGTCGAAGATTTAGAATGCCCCCACGAAGACTTAGAACGCCCCTCGCCCCTCAAAATCTTAGAATGCCACCTCAAAGACTTAGAATGGGTCGGGTCTGGTCGGGTCTGGTCGGCTCTGGTCTGGTCTGGTCTGGTCTCGAAGACTTAGAACGCCCCCCTCGAAGACTTAGAACGCCCCCCTCGAAGACTTAGAACGCCCCCCCGAAGACTTAGAACGCCTCCCCTCCGAAGACTTAGAGTGCCCACTCGAAGACTTAGAGCGCCCCCTCGAGGACAAAGAACGCCCCCCTCGAAGACTTAGAACGCCCCCTCGAAGACTCAGAATCCCTTCTCGAAGACTCAGAACGCCCCCCCTCGACGACTTAGAACGCCCCACTGGAAGACTTAGAACGCCCCCTCGAAGACATAGAATGTCCCGTCGCTCCTCGAAGACTTAGAACGCCCCTCTCGAAGACTTAGAACGCCCCCCTCGAAGACACCGAACGCCCCCCTCGAACACTTAGATCGCCCCCTCGAAGACTTGGAACGCCCCCCTCGAAGACTTAGAACGCCCCCGCGAAGACTTAGAACGCCCCCCCTCGAAAACTTAGCACGCCCCCTCGAAGACTTAGGACGCCCCCCTCGGAGACTTATGACGCCCCCCTCGAAGACTTAGAACGCCCACTTCGAAGATTTTCATCGCCCCTCGAAGACTTAGAATGCCCCCTCGAAGACTTAGAATCCCTTCGAAGACTTAGAATGTCCCCTCGCCCCTCGAAGACTTAGAACGCCCCCTCGAAGACTTAGAACACCCCCCTCGAAGACTTAGAACGCCCTCTCTTAGACTTAGAACGGCCCCTCGAGGGCTTAGAACGCCCCCTCGAAGACTTAGAACGCCCCCTTCGAAGACTTAGAACGCCCCCTTCGAAGACTTAAAACGCCACCCTCGAAGACATAGAACGACCCCCTCGAAGACTTAGAGCGCCCCCCTCGAAGACTTAGAGCGCCCCCCTCGAAGATTTAGAGCGCCCCCCTCGAAAACGTAGAGCGCCCCCCTCGAAGACTTAGAACGTAAGAATGCCCCCTCGAAGACTTAAAATGCCCAGTCGAAGATTTAGAATGCCCCCTCGAAGATTTAGTATGCCTCCTCGAAGACTTAGAATGCCCCCTCGAACATTTAGAACGCCCCCTCGAAGATTTAGAATTCCCCCTCGAAGACTTAGAACGGCCTCTTTGAAGACTTAGAACGCCCCCCGAAGTGTTAGAACGCCACCCTCCAAGAATTAGAACGACCCCCTCGAAGACTTAGAGCGCCCCCCTCGAAGACTGAGAATGCCCAGTCGAAGATTTAGAATGCCCCCACGAAGACTTAGAATGCCCCTCGCCCCTCAAAGTCTTAGAATGCCACCTCAAAGACTTAGAATGGGTCGGGTCGGGTCGGGTCTGGTCGGCTCTGGTCTGGTCTGGTCTGGTCTCGAAGACTTAGAACGCCCCGCTCGAAGACTTAGAACGCCCCCTGGAACACTTAGAACGCCCCCTCGAAGACATAGAATGTCCCGTCGCTCCTCGAAGACTTAGAACGCCCCTCTCGAAGACTTAGAACGCCCCCCTCGAAGACACCGAACGCCCCCCTCGAACACTTAGATCGCCCCCTCGAAGACTAAGAACGCCCCGCTCGAAGACTTAGAACGCCCCCTCGAAGACTTAGAACGCGCCCCTCGAAGACTTAGAACGCCCCCGCGAAGACTTAGGACGCCCCCCTCGGAGACTTATGACGCCCCCTCGAAGACTTAGAACGCCCACCTCGATGACATTCATCGCCCCTCGAAGACTTAGAATGCCCCCTCGAAGACTTAGAATGCCCCCTCGAAGACTTAGAATCCCTTCGAAGACTTAGAATGTCCCCTCGCCCCTCAAAGACTTAGAATGCCCCCTCGAAGACTTAGAACGCCCCCTCTTAGACTTAGGACGGCCCCTCGAGGACTTAGAACGCCCCCTCGAAGACTTAGAACGCCCCCTTAGAAGACTTAGAACGCCCCCTCGAAGACTTAGAGCGACCCCTCGAAGACTTAGAGCGCCGCCCTCGAAAACTTAGAGTGCCCCCCTCGAAGACTTAGAACGTAAGAATGCCCCCTCAAAGACTTAAAATGCCCAGTCCAAGATTTAGAATGCCCCCTCGAAGATTTAGAATGCCTCCTCGAAGACTTAGAATCCCTTCAAAGACTTAGAATGTCCCCTCGCCCCTCGAAGACTTAGAATGCCCCCCTCGAAGACTTAGAATGCCCCCTCGGAGACTTAGAATGCCCCCTCGAAGACTTAGAATGCCCACCCGAAGACTTAGAATCCTTTCCAAGACTTAGAATGCCCCCTCGAACATTTAGAACGCCCCCTCGAAGATTTAGAATTCCCCCTCGAAGACTTAGAACGCCCTCTTTGAAGACTTAGAACGCTCCCCCTCCAAGACTTAGAACGCCTCCCGAAGACTTAGAACGCCCCCCGAAGACTTAGAACGCCCCCCGAAGACTTAGAACGCCCAGTCGAAGATTTAGAATGCCCCCACGAAGACTTAGATT
This sequence comes from Stegodyphus dumicola, assembly GCF_044657685.1. Taxonomy (NCBI): domain Eukaryota; kingdom Metazoa; phylum Arthropoda; class Arachnida; order Araneae; family Eresidae; genus Stegodyphus; species Stegodyphus dumicola. The sequence goes on from NC_140774.1 coordinate 209,852,357, forward strand.
CCCTTCAAAAACTTAGAATGTCCCCTCGCCCCTTAAAGTCTTAGAATGCCACCTCAAGGACTTAGAATGGGTCGGGTCTGGTCGGCTCTGTTCTGGTCTGGTCTGGTGTCGAAGACTTAGAACGCCCCCCTCGAAGACTTAGAACCCCCCCGAAGACTTAGAACGCCCCCCCGAAGACTTAGAACGCCTCCCCCCGAAGACTTAGAACACCCCCTCGAAGATTTAGAACGCCCCCCTCGAAGACTTAGAACGACCCCCTCGAAGACTTAGAGTGCCCACTCGAAGACTTAGAACGCCCCCACCGAAGACTTAGAACGCCCCCCGTAGTCTTAGAACGCCACCCTCCAAGACTTAGAACGACCCCCTCGAAGACTTAGAGCGCCCCCCCTCGAAGAAGTAGAACGCCCCCGCGAAGACTTAGGACGCCCCCCTCGGAGACTTATGACGCCCCCCTCGAAGACTTAGAACGCCCACCTCGAAGATTTTCATCGCCCCTCGAAGACTTAGAATGCCCCCTCGAAGACTTAGAATCCCTTCGAAGACTTGGAATGTCCCCTAGCCCCTCGAAGACTTAGAATGCCCCCTCGAAGACTTAGAACGCCCCCTCTTAGACTTAGAACGGCCCCTCGAGGGCTTAGAACGCCCCCTCGAAGACTTAGAACGCCCCCTTCGAAGACTTAGAACGCCCCCTTCGAAGACTTAAAACGCCACCCTCGAAGACATAGAACGACCCCCTCGAAGACTTAGAGCGCCCCCCTCGAAGACTTAGAGCGCCCCCCTCGAAGATTTAGAGCGCCCCCCTCGAAAACTTAGAGCGCCCCCCTCGAAGACTTAGAACGTAAGAATGCCCCCTCGAAGACTTAAAATGCCGAGTCGAAGATTTAGAATGCCCCCTCGAAGATTTAGAATGCCTCCTCGAAGACTTTGAATGCCCCCTCGAAGACTTAGAATGCCCCCTCGAAGACTTAGAATGCCCACCCGAAGACTTAGAATCCTTTCCAAGACATAGAATGTCCCCTCGAACATTTAGAACGCCCCCTCGAAGATTTAGAATTCCCCCTCGAAGACTTAGAACGGCCTATTTGAAGACTTAGAACGCCCCCCGAAGTCTTAGAACGCCATCCTCCAAGAATTATAACGACCCCCTCGAAGACTTAGTGCGCCCCCCTCGAAGACTTAGAATGCCCAGTCGAAGATTTAGAATGCCCCCACGAAGACTTAGAACGCCCCTCGCCCCTCAAAATCTTAGAATGCCACCTCAAAGACTTAGAATGGGTCGGGTCTGGTCGGGTCTGGTCGGCTCTGGTCTGGTCTGGTCTGGTCTCGAAGACTTAGAACGCCCCCCTCGAAGACTTAGAACGCCCCCCTCGAAGACTTAGAACGCCCCCCCGAAGACTTAGAACGCCTCCCCTCCGAAGACTTAGAGTGCCCACTCGAAGACTTAGAGCGCCCCCTCGAGGACAAAGAACGCCCCCCTCGAAGACTTAGAACGCCCCCTCGAAGACTCAGAATCCCTTCTCGAAGACTCAGAACGCCCCCCCTCGACGACTTAGAACGCCCCACTGGAAGACTTAGAACGCCCCCTCGAAGACATAGAATGTCCCGTCGCTCCTCGAAGACTTAGAACGCCCCCTTCGAAGACTTAGAACGCCCCCCTCGAAGACACCGAACGCCCCCCTCGAACACTTAGATCGCCCCCTCGAAGACTTAGAACGCCCCGCTCGAAGACTTAGAACGCCCCCTCGAAGACTTAGAACGCGCCCCTCGAAGACTTAGAACGCCCTCGCGAAGAATTAGAACGCGCCCCCTCGAAAACTTAGCACGCCCCCTCGAAAACTTAGGACGCCCCCCTCGGAGACTTATGACGCCCCCCTCGAAGACTTAGATCGCCCACCTCGATGACTTTCATCGCCCCTCGAAGACTTAGAATGCGCCCTCGAAGACTTAGAATCCCTTCGAAGACTTAGAATGTCCCCTCACCCCTCAAAGACTTAGAATGCCCCCTCGAAGACTTAGAACGCCCCTTCTTAGACTTAGGACGGCCCCTCGAGGACTTAGAACGCCCCCTCGAAGACTTAGAACGCCCCCTCGAAGACTTAGAACGCCCCCCTCGAAGACTTAGAACGCCCCCCGAAGACTTAGAACGCCCCCCCCGAAGACTTAGAAGGTCTCCCCCCCGAAGACTTGGAACACCCCCTCGAAGAATTAGAACGCCCCCCTCGAAGACTTAGAACGACCCCCTCGAAGACTTAGAGTGCCCACTCGAAGACTTAGAGCGCCCCCTCGAGGACTAAGAACGCCCCCCTCGAAGACTTAGAACGCCACGTCGAAGACTTAGAACGCCCCCTCGAAGACTCAGAATCCCTTCTCGAAGACTCAGAACGCCCCCCTCGACGACTTAGAACGCCCCCTGGAAGACTTAGAACGCCCCCTCGAAGACATAGAATGTCCCGTCGCTCCTCGAAGACTTAGAACGCCCCTCTCGAAGACTTAGAACGCCCCCCTCGAAGACACCGAACGCCCCCTTCGAACACTTAGATCGCCCCCTCGAAGACTTAGAACGCCCCGCTCGAAGACTTAGAACGCCCCCTCGAAGACTTAGAACGCGCCCCTCGAAGACTTAGAACGCCCCCGCGAAGACTTAGGACGCCCCCCTCGGAGACTTATGACGCCCCCCTCGAAGACTTAGAACGCCCACCTCGATGACTTTCATCGCCCCTCGAAGACTTAGAATGCCCCCTCGAAGACTTAGAATCCCTTCGAAGACTTAGAATGTCCCCTCGCCCCTCAAAGACTTAGAATGCCCCCTCGAAGACTTAGAACGCCCCCTCTTAGACTTAGGACGGCTCCTCGAGGACTTAGAACGCCCCCTCGAAGACTTAGAACGCCCCCTTCGAAGACTTAGAACGCCCCCTCGAAGACTTAAAACGCCCCCCTCGAAGACATAGAACGACCCCCTCGAAGACTTAGAGCGCCCCCCTCGAAGACTTAGAGCGCCCCCTCGAAAACTTAGAGCGCCCCCTCGAAGACTTAGAACGTAAGAATGCCCCCTCAAAGACTTAAAATGCCCAGTCCAAGATTTAGAATGCCCCCTCGAAGATTTAGAATGCCTCCTCGAAGACTTAGAATCCCTTCAAAGACTTAGAATGTCCCCTCGCCCCTCGAAGACTTAGAATGCTTCCCTCGAAGACTTAGAATGCCCCCTCGGAGACTTAGAATGCCCCCTCGAAGACTTAGAATGCCCACCCGAAGACTTAGAATCCTTTCCAAGACTTAGAATGCCCCCTCGAACATTTAGAACGCCACCTCGAAGATTTAGAATTCCCCCTCGAAGACTTAGAACGCCCTCTTTGAAGACTTAGAACGCTCCCCCTCCAAGACTTAGAACGCCTCCCGAAGACTTAGAACGCCCCCCGAAGACATAGAACGCCCCCCGAAGACTTAGAACGCCCAGTCGAAGATTTAGAATGCCCCCACGAAGACTTAGAATCCCTTCAAAGACTTAGAATGTCCCCTCGCCACTCAAAGTCTTAGAATGCCACCTCAAAGACTTAGAATGGGTCGGGTCTGGTCGGGTCTGGTCGGCTCTGTTCTGGTCTGGTCTGGTCTCGAAGACTTAGAACGCCCACTTCGAAGACTTAGAACGCCCCCCTCGAAGACTTCGAACCCCCCCGAAGATTAGAACGCCCTCCCGAAGACTTAGAACGCCTCCCCCCGAAGACTTAGAACGCCCCCCTCGAAGACATAGAATGCCACCCTCGAAGACTTAGAATGCCCCCTCGAAGACTTAGAATCCTTTCCAAGACTTAGAATGCCCCCTGGAACATTTAGAATGCCCCCTCGAAGACTTAGAATTCCCTTCTCGAAGACTTAGAATTCCCTTCTCGAAGACTTAGAACGCCCAGTCGAAGACTTAGAACGCCCCATCTCGAAGACTTAGAACGCCGCCCTCGAAGACTTAGAACGCCCCTTCGAAGACTTAGAACGCCCCTCTCGAAGACTTAGAACGCCCCCCTCGAAGACATAGAATGCCCCCCTCGAAGACTTAGATCGCCCCCTCGAAGACTTAGAACGCCCCGCTCGAAGACTTAGAACGCCCCCTCGAAGACTTGGAACGCCCCCCTCGAAGACTTAGAACGCCCCCGCGAAGACTTAGAACGCCCCCCCTCGAAAACTTAGCACGCCCCCTCGAAGACTTAGGACGCCCCCCTCGGAGACTTATGACGCCCCCCTCGAAGACTTAGAACGCCCACTTCGAAGATTTTCATCGCCCCTCGAAGACTTAGAATGCCCCCTCGAAGACTTAGAATCCCTTCGAAGACTTAGAATGTCCCCTCGCCCCTCGAAGACTTAGAACGCCCCCTCGAAGACTTAGAACACCCCCCTCGAAGAATTAGAACGCCCCCGCGAAAACTTAGAACGCCCCCTCCGAAGACTTAGAACGCCCCCCGAAGTCTTAGAACGCCACCCTCCAAGACTTAGAACGACCCCCTCGAAGACTTAGAGCGCCCACCTCGAAGACTTAGAATACCCAGTCGAAGATTTAGAATGCCCCCACGAAGACTTAGAATCCCTTCAAAGACTTAGAATGTCCCCTCGCCCCTCAAAGTCTTAGAATGCCACCTCAAAGACTTAGAATGGGTCGGGTCTGGTCGGCTCTGTTCTGGTCTGGTCTGGTCTCGAAGACTTAGAACGTCCCCCTCGAAGACTTAGAATCCCCCCGAAGACTAAGAACGCCCCCCCGAAGACTTAGAACGCCTCCCCCCGAAGACTTAGAACACCCCCTCGAAGAATTAGAACGCCCCTTTCGAAGACTTAGAACGACCCCCTCGAAGACTTAGAGTTCCCCCTCGAAGACTTAGAGCGCCCCCCTCGAGGACTTAGAACGCCCCCCGCGAAGACTTAGAACGCCCCCTCCGAAGACATAGAACGACCCCCGAAGTCGTAGTACGCCACCCTCCAAGACTTAGAACGACCCGCTCGAAGACTTAGAGCGCCCCCCTCGAAGACTTAGAGCGCCCCCCTCGAAGACTTAGAATGCCCAGTCGAAGATTTAGAATGCCCAGTCGAAGATTTAGAATGCCGCCTCGAAAACATAGAACGGCCCCCTCGAAGACTAAGAACGCCTCCCTCGAAGACTTAGAACGCCTCCTCGAAGACTCAGAATCCCTTCTCGAAGACTTAGAACGCGCCCCCTCGACGAATTAGAACGCCTCCCTCGACGACTTAGAACGCCCCCCTCGAAGACTTAGAACGCCCCGTCGAACACATAGAATGTCTCCTCGCCCCTCGAAGTCTTAGAACTCCCCCCGAAGAGTTAGAACGCCCCCCTCGAAGACTTAGATCGCCCCCTCGAAAACTTAGCACGCCCCCTCGAAAACTTAGCACGCCCCCTCGAAGACTTATGACGCCCCCCTCGAAGACTTATGACGCCCCCCTCGAAGACTTAGAACGCCCACCTCGAAGACTTAGAATCCCTTCGAAGACTTAGAATGTCCCCTCGCCCCTCGAAGTCTTAGAACTCCCCCCGAAGAGTTAGAACGCCCCCCTCGAAGACTTAGATCGCCCCCTCGAAGACTTAGAACGCCCCCTTCGAAGACTTAGAACGCCCCCTTCGAAGACTTAAAACGCCACCCTCGAAGACATAGAACGACCCCCTCGAAGACTTAGAGCGCCCCCTCGAAGACTTAGAGCGCCCCCCTCGAAGATTTAGAGCGCCCCCCTCGAAAACGTAGAGCGCCCCCCTCGAAGACTTAGAACGTAAGAATGCCCCCTCGAAGACTTAAAATGCCCAGTCGAAGATTTAGAATGCCCCCTCGAAGATTTAGAATGCCTCCTCGAAGACTTAGAATGCCCCCTCGAAGACTTAGAATGCCCACCCGAAGACTTAGAATCCTTTCCAAGACTTAGAATGCCCCCTCGAACATTTAGAACGCCCCCTCGAAGATTTAGAATTCCCCCTCGAAAACTTAGAACGGCCTCTTTGAAGACTTAGAACGCCCCCCGAAGTGTTAGAACGCCACCCTCCAAGAATTAGAACGACCCCCTCGAAGACTTAGAGCGCCCCCCTCGAAGACTTAGAATGCCCAGTCGAAGATTTAGAATGCCCCCACGAAGACTTAGAATGCCCCTCGCCCCTCAAAGTCTTAGAATGCCACCTCAAAGACTTAGAATGGGTCGGGTCGGGTCGGGTCTGGTCGGCTCTGGTCTGGTCTGGTCTGGTCTCGAAGACTTAGAACGCCCCGCTCGAAGACTTAGAACGCCCCCTGGAAGACTTAGAACGCCCCCTCGAAGACATAGAATGTCCCGTCGCTCCTCGAAGACTTAGAACGCCCCTCTCGAAGACTTAGAACGCCCCCCTCGAAGAAACCGAACGCCCCGCTCGAAGACTTAGAACGCCCCCTCGAAGACTTAGAACGCGCCCCTCGAAGACTTAGAACGCCCCCGCGAAGACTTAGGACGCCCCCCTCGGAGACTTATGACGCCCCCTCTAAGACTTAGAACGCCCAACTCGATGACTTTCATCGCCCGTCAAAGACTTAGAATGCCCCCTCGAAGACTTAGAACGCCCCCTCTTAGACTTAAGACGGCCCCTCGAGGACTTAGAACGCCCCCTCGAAGACTTAGAACGCCCCCTTCGAAGACTTAGAACGCCCCCTCGAAGACTTAGAGCGCCCCCCTCGAAGACTTAGAGCGCCGCCCTCGAAAACTTAGAGCGCCCCTCTCGAAGACTTAGAACGTAAGAATGCCCCCTCAAAGACTTAAAATGCCCAGTCCAAGATTTAGAATGCCCCCTCGAAGATTTAGAATGCCTACTCGAAGACTTAGAATCCCTTCAAAGACTTAGAATGTCCCCTCGCCCCTCGAAGACTTAGAATGCCCCCCTCGAAGACTTAGAATACCCACCCGAAGACTTAGAATCCTTTCCAAGACTTAGAATGCCCCCTCGAACATTTAGAACGCCCCCTCGAAGATTTAGAATTCCCCCTCGAAGACTTAGAACGCCCTCTTTGAAGACTTAGAACGCTCCCCCTCCAAGACTTAGATCGCCTCCCGAAGACTTAGAACGCCCCCCGAAGACTTAGAACGCCCCCCGAAGACTTAGAACGCCCAGTCGAAGATTTAGAATGCCCCCACGAAGACTTAGAATCCCTTCAAAGACTTAGAATGTCCCCTCGCCACTCAAAGTCTTAGAATGCCACCTCAAAGACTTAGAATGGGTCGGGTCGGGTCGGGTCTGGTCGGCTCTGTTCTGGTCTGGTCTGGTCTCGAAGACTTAGAACGCCCACTTCGAAGACTTAGAACGCCCCCCTCGAAGACTTCGAACCCCCCCGAAGATTAGAACGCCCCCCCCCGAAGACTTAGACCGCCTCCCCCCGAAGACTTAGAACGCCCCCCCTCGAAGACATAGAATGCCCCCCTCGAATACTTAGAATGCCCCCTCGAAGACTTAGAATCCTTTCCAAGACTTAGAATGCCCTCTCGAACATTTAGAATGCCCCCTCGAAGACTTAGAATTCCCTTCTCGAAGACTTAGAACGCCCACTCGAAGACTTAGAACGCCCCACCTCGAAGACTTAGAACGCCCCCCTCGAAGACTTAGAACGCCCCTTCGAAGACTTAGAACGCCCCTCTCGAAGACTTAGAACGCCCCCCTCGAAGACATAGAATGCCCCCTCGAAGACTTAGATCGCCCCCTCGAAGACTTAGAACGCCCCGCTCGAAGACTTAGAACGCCCCCTCGAAGACTTAGAACGCCCCCCTCGAAGACTTAGAACGCCCCCGCGAAGACTTAGAACGCCCCCCCTCAAAAACTTAGCACGCCCCCTCGAAGACTTAGGACGCCCCCCTCGGAGACTTATGACGCCCCCCTCGAAGACTTAGAACGCCCACCTCGAAGATTTTCATCGCCCCTCTTAGACTTAGAACGGCCCCTCGAGGATTTAGAACGCCCCCTCGTAGATTTGAACGCCCCCCTCGAAGACTAAAACGCCCCCTCGAAGACTTAGAATCCCTTCGAAGACTTAGAATGTCCCCTCGCCCCTCGATGACTCAGAATGCCCCCCGAAGACTTAGAACGCCTCCCCCCCGAAGACTTAGAACGCCCCCCTCGAAGAATTAGAACGCCCCCCTCGAAGACTTAGGGTGCCCACTCGAAGACTTAGAACGCCCCCCGAAGTCTTAGAACGCCACCCTCCAAGACTTAGAACGATCCCCTCGAAGACTTAGAGCGCCCCCCTCGAAGACTTAGAATGACCAGTCGAAGATTTAGAATGCCCCCACGAAGACTTAGATTCCCTTCAAAGACTTAGAATGTCCCCTCGCCCCTCAAAGTCTTAGAATGCCACCTCAAAGACTTGGGTCGGGTCTGGTCGGCTCTGTTCTGGTCTGGTCTGGTGTCGAAGACTTAGAACGACCCCCTCGAATACTTAGAACCCCCCGAAGACTTAGAACGTCCCCCCGAAGACTTAGAACGCCTCCCCCCGAAGACTTAGAACACCCCCTCGAAGAATTAGAACGCCCCCCTCGAAGACTTAGAACGACCCCCTCGAAGACTTAGAGTGCCCACTCGAAGACTTAGATCGCCCCCCTCGAGGACTTAGAACGCCCCCACCGAAGACTTAGAACGCCCCCCGTAGTCTTAGAACGCCACCCTCCAAGACTTAGAACGACCCCCTCGAAGACTTAGAGCGCCCCCCTCGAAGAATTAGAACGCCCCCGCGAAGACTTAGGACGCCCCCCTCGGAGACTTAGGACGCCCCCTCGAAGACTTAGAACGCCCACCTCGAAGATTTTCATCGCCCCTCGAAGACTTAGAATGCCCCCTCGAAGACTTAGAATCCCTTCGAAGACTTGGAATGTCCCCTCGCCCCTCGAAGACTTAGAATGCCCCCTCGAAGACTTAGAACGCCCCCTCTTAGACTTAGAACGGCCCCTCGAGGGCTTAGAACGCCCCCTCGAAGACTTAGAACGCCCCCTTCGAAGACTTAGAACGCCCATTTCGAAGACTTAAAACGCCACCCTCGAAGACATAGAACGACCCCCTCGAAGACTTAGAGCGCCCCCCTCGAAGACTTAGAGCGCCCCCCTCGAAGATTTAGAGCGCCCCCCTCGAAAACTTAGAGCGCACCCCTCGAAGACTTAGAACGTAAGAATGCCCCCTCGAAGAATTAAAATGCCCAGTCGAAGATTTAGAATGCCCCCTCGAAGATTTAGAATGCCTCCTCGAAGACTTTGAATGCCCCCTCGAAGACTTAGAATGCCCACCCGAAGACTTAGAATCCTTTCCAAGACATAGAATGTCCCCTCGAACATTTAGAACGCCCCCTCGAAGATTTAGAATTCCCCCTCGAAGACTTAGAACGGCCTCTTTGAAGACTTAGAACGCCCCCCGAAGTCTTAGAACGCCACCCTCCAAGAATTATAACGACCCCCTCGAAGACTTAGAGCGCCCCCCTCGAAGACTTAGAATGCCCAGTCGAAGATTTAGAATGCCCCCACGAAGACTTAGAACGCCCCTCGTCCCTCAAAATCTTAGAATGCCACCTCAAAGACTTAGAATGGGTCGGGTCGGGTCGGGTCTGGTCGGCTCTGGTCTGGTCTGGTCTGGTCTCGAAGACTTAGAACGCCGCCCTCGAAGACTTAGAACGCCCCCTCGAAGACTTAGAACGCCCCCCGAAGACTTAGAACGCCTCCCCCCCGAAGACTTAGAGTGCCCACTCGAAGACTTAGAGCGCCCCCTCGAGGTCTAAGAACGCCCCCCTCCAAGACTTAGAACGCCCCGTCGAAGACTTAGAACGCCTCCTCGAAGACTCAGAATCCCTTCTCGAAGACTCAGAACGCCCCCCCTCGACGACTTATAACGCCCCCCTGGAAGACTTAGAACGCCCCCTCGAAGACATAGAATGTCCCGTCGCTCCTCGAAGACTTAGAACGCCCCTCTCGAAGACTTAGAACGCCCCCCTCGAAGACACCGAACGCCCCCTCGAAGACTTAGATCGCCCCCTCGAAGACTTAGAACGCCCCGCTCGAAGACTTAGAACGCCCCCTCGAAGACTTAGAACGCGCCCCTCGAAGACTTATGACGCCCCCCTCGAAGACTTAGAACGCCCACCTCGATGACTTTCATCGCCCCTCGAAGACTTAGAATGCGCCCTCGAAGACTTAGAATCCCTTCGAAGACTTAGAATTTCCCCTCTCCCCTCAAAAACTTAGAATGCCCCCTCGAAGACTTAGAACGCCCCCTCTTAGACTTAGGACGGCCCCTCGAGGACTTAGAACGCCCCCTCGAAGACTTAGAACGCCCCCTTCGAAGACTTAGAACGCCCCCTCGAAGACTTAAAACGCCACCCTCGAAGACATAGAACGACCCCCTCGAAGACTTAGAGCGCCCCCTCGAAGACTTATAGCGCCACCTCGAAAACTTAGAGTGCCCCCCTCGAAGATTTAGAACGTAAGAATGCCCCCTCAAAGACTAAAAATGCCCAGTCCAAGATTTAGAATGCCCCCTCGAAGATTTAGAATGCCTCCTCGAAGACTTAGAATACCTTCAAAGACTTAGAATGTCCCCTCGCCCCTCGAAGACTTAGAATGCCCCCTCGAACATTTAGAATGCCCCCTCGAAGACTTAGAATTCCCTTCTCGAAGACTTAGAACGCCCACTCGAAGACTTAGAACGCCCCCCTCGAAGACTTAGAACGCCCCCTCGAAGACTTAGAACGCCCCTCTCGAAGACTTAGAACGCCACCCTCGAAGACATAGAATGCCCCCCTCGAAGACTTAGATCGCCCCCTCGAAGACTTAGAACGCCCCGCTCGAAGACTTAGAACGCCCCCTCGAAGACTTAGAACGCCCCCCTCGAAGACTTAGAACGCACCCGCGTAGACTTAGAACGCCCCCCCTCGAAAACTTAGCACGCCCCCTCGAAGACTTAGGACGCCCCCCTCGGAGACTTATGACGCCCCCATCGAAGACTTATGACGCCCCCATCGAAGACTTAGAACGCCCCCCTCGAAGACTTAGAACGCCCACCTCGAAGATTTTCATCGCCCCTCGAAGACTTAGAATGCCCACCCGAAGACTTAGAATCCTTTCCAAGACTTAGAATGCCCCCTCGAACATTTAGAACGCCCCCTCGAAGATTTAGAATTCCCCCTCGAAAACTTAGAACGGCCTCTTTGAAGACTTAGAACGCCCCCCGAAGTGTTAGAACGCCACCCTCCAAGAATTAGAACGACCCCCTCGAAGACTTAGAGCGCCCCCCTCGAAGACTTAGAATGCCCAGTCGAAGATTTAGAATGCCCCCACGAAGACTTAGAATGCCCCTCGCCCCTCAAAGTCTTAGAATGCCACCTCAAAGACTTAGAATGGGTCGGGTCGGGTCGGGTCTGGTCGGCTCTGGTCTGGTCTGGTCTGGTCTCGAAGACTTAGAACGCCCCGCTCGAAGACTTAGAACGCCCCCTGGAAGACTTAGAACGCCCCCTCGAAGACATAGAATGTCCCGTCGCTCCTCGAAGACTTAGAACGCCCCTCTCGAAGACTTAGAACGCCCCCCTCGAAGAAACCGAACGCCCCGCTCGAAGACTTAGAACGCCCCCTCGAAGACTTAGAACGCGCCCCTCGAAGACTTAGAACGCCCCCGCGAAGACTTAGGACGCCCCCCTCGGAGACTTATGACGCCCCCTCTAAGACTTAGAACGCCCAACTCGATGACTTTCATCGCCCGTCAAAGACTTAGAATGCCCCCTCGAAGACTTAGAACGCCCCCTCTTAGACTTAAGACGGCCCCTCGAGGACTTAGAACGCCCCCTCGAAGACTTAGAACGCCCCCTTCGAAGACTTAGAACGCCCCCTCGAAGACTTAGAGCGCCCCCCTCGAAGACTTAGAGCGCCGCCCTCGAAAACTTAGAGCGCCCCTCTCGAAGACTTAGAACGTAAGAATGCCCCCTCAAAGACTTAAAATGCCCAGTCCAAGATTTAGAATGCCCCCTCGAAGATTTAGAATGCCTACTCGAAGACTTAGAATCCCTTCAAAGACTTAGAATGTCCCCTCGCCCCTCGAAGACTTAGAATGCCCCCCTCGAAGACTTAGAATACCCACCCGAAGACTTAGAATCCTTTCCAAGACTTAGAATGCCCCCTCGAACATTTAGAACGCCCCCTCGAAGATTTAGAATTCCCCCTCGAAGACTTAGAACGCCCTCTTTGAAGACTTAGAACGCTCCCCCTCCAAGACTTAGATCGCCTCCCGAAGACTTAGAACGCCCCCCGAAGACTTAGAACGCCCCCCGAAGACTTAGAACGCCCAGTCGAAGATTTAGAATGCCCCCACGAAGACTTAGAATCCCTTCAAAGACTTAGAATGTCCCCTCGCCACTCAAAGTCTTAGAATGCCACCTCAAAGACTTAGAATGGGTCGGGTCGGGTCGGGTCTGGTCGGCTCTGTTCTGGTCTGGTCTGGTCTCGAAGACTTAGAACGCCCACTTCGAAGACTTAGAACGCCCCCCTCGAAGACTTCGAACCCCCCCGAAGATTAGAACGCCCCCCCCGAAGACTTAGACCGCCTCCCCCCGAAGACTTAGAACGCCCCCCTCGAAGACATAGAATGCCCCCCTCGAATACTTAGAATGCCCCCTCGAAGACTTAGAATCCTTTCCAAGACTTAGAATGCCCTCTCGAACATTTAGAATGCCCCCTCGAAGACTTAGAATTCCCTTCTCGAAGACTTAGAACGCCCACTCGAAGACTTAGAACGCCCCACCTCGAAGACTTAGAACGCCCCCCTCGAAGACTTAGAACGCCCCTTCGAAGACTTAGAACGCCCCTCTCGAAGACTTAGAACGCCCCCCTCGAAGACATAGAATGCCCCCTCGAAGACTTAGATCGCCCCCTCGAAGACTTAGAACGCCCCGCTCGAAGACTTAGAACGCCCCCTCGAAGACTTAGAACGCCCCCCTCGAAGACTTAGAACGCCCCCGCGAAGACTTAGAACGCCCCCCCTCAAAAACTTAGCACGCCCCCTCGAAGACTTAGGACGCCCCCCTCGGAGACTTATGACGCCCCCCTCGAAGACTTAGAACGCCCACCTCGAAGATTTTCATCGCCCCTCTTAGACTTAGAACGGCCCCTCGAGGATTTAGAACGCCCCCTCGTAGATTTGAACGCCCCCCTCGAAGACTAAAACGCCCCCTCGAAGACTTAGAATCCCTTCGAAGACTTAGAATGTCCCCTCGCCCCTCGATGACTCAGAATGCCCCCCGAAGACTTAGAACGCCTCCCCCCCGAAGACTTAGAACGCCCCCCTCGAAGAATTAGAACGCCCCCCTCGAAGACTTAGGGTGCCCACTCGAAGACTTAGAACGCCCCCCGAAGTCTTAGAACGCCACCCTCCAAGACTTAGAACGATCCCCTCGAAGACTTAGAGCGCCCCCCTCGAAGACTTAGAATGACCAGTCGAAGATTTAGAATGCCCCCACGAAGACTTAGATTCCCTTCAAAGACTTAGAATGTCCCCTCGCCCCTCAAAGTCTTAGAATGCCACCTCAAAGACTTGGGTCGGGTCTGGTCGGCTCTGTTCTGGTCTGGTCTGGTGTCGAAGACTTAGAACGACCCCCTCGAATACTTAGAACCCCCCGAAGACTTAGAACGTCCCCCGAAGACTTAGAACGCCTCCCCCCGAAGACTTAGAACACCCCCTCGAAGAATTAGAACGCCCCCCTCGAAGACTTAGAACGACCCCCTCGAAGACTTAGAGTGCCCACTCGAAGACTTAGATCGCCCCCCTCGAGGACTTAGAACGCCCCCACCGAAGACTTAGAACGCCCCCCGTAGTCTTAGAACGCCACCCTCCAAGACTTAGAACGACCCCCTCGAAGACTTAGAGCGCCCCCCTCGAAGAATTAGAACGCCCCCGCGAAGACTTAGGACGCCCCCCTCGGAGACTTAGGACGCCCCCTCGAAGACTTAGAACGCCCACCTCGAAGATTTTCATCGCCCCTCGAAGACTTAGAATGCCCCCTCGAAGACTTAGAATCCCTTCGAAGACTTGGAATGTCCCCTCGCCCCTCGAAGACTTAGAATGCCCCCTCGAAGACTTAGAACGCCCCCTCTTAGACTTAGAACGGCCCCTCGAGGGCTTAGAACGCCCCCTCGAAGACTTAGAACGCCCCCTTCGAAGACTTAGAACGCCCCCTTCGAAGACTTAAAACGCCACCCTCGAAGACATAGAACGACCCCCTCGAAGACTTAGAGCGCCCCCCTCGAAGACTTAGAGCGCCCCCCTCGAAGATTTAGAGCGCCCCCCTCGAAAACTTAGAGCGCACCCCTCGAAGACTTAGAACGTAAGAATGCCCCCTCGAAGAATTAAAATGCCCAGTCGAAGATTTAGAATGCCCCCTCGAAGATTTAGAATGCCTCCTCGAAGACTTTGAATGCCCCCTCGAAGACTTAGAATGCCCACCCGAAGACTTAGAATCCTTTCCAAGACATAGAATGTCCCCTCGAACATTTAGAACGCCCCCTCGAAGATTTAGAATTCCCCTCGAAGACTTAGAACGGCCTCTTTGAAGACTTAGAACGCCCCCCGAAGTCTTAGAACGCCACCCTCCAAGAATTATAACGACCCCCTCGAAGACTTAGAGCGCCCCCCTCGAAGACTTAGAATGCCCAGTCGAAGATTTAGAATGCCCCCACGAAGACTTAGAACGCCCCTCGCCCCTCAAAATCTTAGAATGCCACCTCAAAGACTTAGAATGGGTCGGGTCGGGTCGGGTCTGGTCGGCTCTGGTCTGGTCTGGTCTGGTCTCGAAGACTTAGAACGCCGCCCTCGAAGACTTAGAACGCCCCCTCGAAGACTTAGAACGCCCCCCGAAGACTTAGAACGCCTCCCCCCCGAAGACTTAGAGTGCCCACTCGAAGACTTAGAGCGCCCCCTCGAGGTCTAAGAACGCCCCCCTCCAAGACTTAGAACGCCCCGTCGAAGACTTAGAACGCCTCCTCGAAGACTCAGAATCCCTTCTCGAAGACTCAGAACGCCCCCCCTCGACGACTTATAACGCCCCCCTGGAAGACTTAGAACGCCCCCTCGAAGACATAGAATGTCCCGTCGCTCCTCGAAGACTTAGAACGCCCCTCTCGAAGACTTAGAACGCCCCCCTCGAAGACACCGAACGCCCCCTCGAAGACTTAGATCGCCCCCTCGAAGACTTAGAACGCCCCGCTCGAAGACTTAGAACGCCCCCTCGAAGACTTAGAACGCGCCCCTCGAAGACTTATGACGCCCCCCTCGAAGACTTAGAACGCCCACCTCGATGACTTTCATCGCCCCTCGAAGACTTAGAATGCGCCCTCGAAGACTTAGAATCCCTTCGAAGACTTAGAATTTCCCCTCTCCCCTCAAAAACTTAGAATGCCCCCTCGAAGACTTAGAACGCCCCCTCTTAGACTTAGGACGGCCCCTCGAGGACTTAGAACGCCCCCTCGAAGACTTAGAACGCCCCCTTCGAAGACTTAGAACGCCCCCTCGAAGACTTAAAACGCCACCCTCGAAGACATAGAACGACCCCCTCGAAGACTTAGAGCGCCCCCTCGAAGACTTATAGCGCCACCTCGAAAACTTAGAGTGCCCCCCTCGAAGATTTAGAACGTAAGAATGCCCCCTCAAAGACTAAAAATGCCCAGTCCAAGATTTAGAATGCCCCCTCGAAGATTTAGAATGCCTCCTCGAAGACTTAGAATACCTTCAAAGACTTAGAATGTCCCCTCGCCCCTCGAAGACTTAGAATGCCCCCTCGAACATTTAGAATGCCCCCTCGAAGACTTAGAATTCCCTTCTCGAAGACTTAGAACGCCCACTCGAAGACTTAGAACGCCCCCCTCGAAGACTTAGAACGCCCCCTCGAAGACTTAGAACGCCCCTCTCGAAGACTTAGAACGCCACCCTCGAAGACATAGAATGCCCCCCTCGAAGACTTAGATCGCCCCCTCGAAGACTTAGAACGCCCCGCTCGAAGACTTAGAACGCCCCCTCGAAGACTTAGAACGCCCCCCTCGAAGACTTAGAACGCACCCGCGTAGACTTAGAACGCCCCCCCTCGAAAACTTAGCACGCCCCCTCGAAGACTTAGGACGCCCCCCTCGGAGACTTATGACGCCCCCATCGAAGACTTATGACGCCCCCATCGAAGACTTAGAACGCCCCCCTCGAAGACTTAGAACGCCCACCTCGAAGATTTTCATCGCCCCTCGAAGACTTAGAATGCCCCCTCGAAGACTTAGGATCTCTTCGAAGACTTAGAATGTCCCCTCGCCCCTCGAAGACTTAGAATGCCCCCTCGAAGACTTAGAACGCCCCCTCTTAGACTTAGAACACCCCCCTCGAAGAATAAAAACGCCCCCTCGAAGACTTAGGACGACCCCCTCGAAGACTTAGAGTGCCCACTCGAAGACTTAGAGCGCCCCCCTCGAGGACTTAGAACGCCCCCGCGAAAACTTAGAACGCCCCCCGAAGTCTTAGAACGCCACCCTCCAAGAATTAGAACGACCCCCTCGAAGACTTAGAGCGCCCACCTCGAAGACTTAGAATGCCCAGTCGAAGATTTAGAATGCCCCCACGAAGACTTAGAATGTCCCCTCGCCCCTCAAAGTCTTAGAATGCCACCTCAAAGACTTAGAATGGGTCGGGTCTGGTCGGCTCTGTTCTGGTCTGGTCTGGTCTCGAAGACTTAGAACGCCCCCCTCGAAGACTTAGAACCCCCCCGAAGACTTAGAAAGCCCCCCCGAAGACTTAGAACGCCTCCCCCCGAAGACTTAGAACACCCCCTCGAAGAATTAGAACGCCCCCTCGAAGACTTAGAGTGCCCACTCGAAGACTTAGAGCGCCCCCCACGAGGACTTAGAACTCCCCCCGCGAAGACTTAGAACGCCCCCTCCGAAGACTTAGAACGACCCCCCAAGTCGTAGTACGCCACCCTCCAAGACTTAGAACGACCCGCTCGAAGACTTAGAGCGCCCCCCTCGAAGACTTAGAATGCCCAGTCGAAGATTTAGAATGCCCAGTCGAAGATTTAGAATGCCGCCTCGAAAACTTAGAACGGCCCCCTCGAAGACTAAGAACGCCTCCCTCGAAGACTTAGAACGCCCCCTCGAAGACTCAGAATCCCTTCTCGAAGACTTAGAACGCGCCCCCTCGACGACTTAGAACGCCTCCCTCGACGACTTAGAACGCCCCCCTCGAAGACTTAGAACGCCCCCCTCGAAGACTTAGAACGCCCCCCTCGAAGACATAGAATGTCTCCTCGCCCCTCGAAGTCTTAGAACTCCCCCCCGAAAAGTTAGAACGCCCCCCACGAAGACTTAGAACGCCCCCTCGAAGACTTAGATCGCCCCCACGAAGACTTAGAACGCCCCGCTCGAAGACTTAGAACGCCCCCTCGAAGACTTAGAACGGCCCCCTCGAAGACTTAGAACGCCCCCGCGAAGACTTAGAACGCCCTTCCTCGAAAACTTAGCACGCCCCCTCGAAAATTTAGCACGCCCCCTCGAAGACTTATGACGCCCCCTCGAAGACTTAGAACGCCCACCTCGATGACTTTCATCGCCCCTCGAAGACTTAGAATGCCCCCTCGAAGACTTAAAATCCCTTCGAAGACTTAGAATGTCCCCTCGCCCCTCGAAGACTTAGAATGCCCCCTCGAAGATTTAGAACGCCCCCTCTTAGACTTAGAACGGCCCCTCGAGGGCTTGGAACGCCCGCTCGAAGACTTAGAACGCCCCCTTCGAAGACTTAGAACGCCCCCTTAGAAGACTTAAAACGCCACCCTCGAAGACATAGAACGACCCCCTCGAAGACTTAGAGCGCCCCCCTCGAAGACTTAGAACGTAAGAATGCCCCCTCGAAGACTTAAAATGCCCAGTCGAAGATTTAGAATGCCCCCTCGAAGATTTAGAATGCCTCCTCGAAGACTTAGAATGCCCCCTCGAAGACTTAGAATGCCCACCCGAAGACTTAGAGTCCTTTCCAAGACTTAGAATTCCCTCTTGAACATTTAGAACGCCCCCTCGAAGATTGAGAATTCCCCCTCGAAGACTTAGAACGGCCTCTTTGAAGACTTAGAACGCCACCCGAAGTGTTAGAACGCCACCCTCCAAGAATTACAACGACCCCCTCGAAGACTTAGAGCGCCCCCTCGAAGACTTAGAATGCCCAGTCGAAGATTTAGAATGCCCCCACGAAGACTTAGAATGCCTCTCGCCCCTCAAAGTCTTAGAATGCCACCTCAAAGACTTAGAATGGGTCGGGTCGGTTCGGGTCTGGTCGGCTCTGGTCTGGTCTGGTCTGGTCTCGAAGACTTAGAACGCCCCGCTCGAAGACTTAGAACGCCCCCTCGAAGACTTAGAACGCCCCCTCGAAGACTTAGAACGCCCCCCTCGAAGACTTAGAACGCCCCCCGAAGACTTAGAACGCCCCCCCCCGAAGACTTAGAACGCCTCCCCCCGAAGACTTGGAACACCCCCTCGAAGACTTAGAGTGCCCACTCGAAGACTTAGAGCGCCCCCTCGAGGACTAAGAACGCCCCCCTCGAAGACTTAGAACGCCCCGTCGAAGACTTAGAACGCCCCCTCGAAGACTTAGAACGCCCCGTCGAAGACTTAGAACGCCCCCTCGAAGACTCAGAATCCCTTCTCGAAGACTCAGAACGAATTAGAACGCCCCCTGGAAGACTTAGAACGCCCCCTCGAAGACATAGAATGTCCCGTCGCTCCTCGAAGACTTAGAACGCCCCTCTCGAAGACTTAGAACGCCCCCCTCGAAGACACCGAACGCTCCCCTCGAACACTTAGATCGCCCCCTCGAAGACTTAGAACGCCCCGCTCGAAGACTTAGAACGCCCCGCTCGAAGACTTAGAACGCCCCCTCGAAGACTTAGAACGCGCCTCTCGAAAACTTAGAACGCCCCCGCGAAGACTTAGGACGCCCCCCTCGGAGACTTATGACGCCCCCCTCGAAGACATAGAACGCCCACCTCGATGACTTTCATCGCCCCTAGAAGACTTAGAATGCCCCCTCGAAGACTTAGAATCCCTTCGAAGACTTAGAATGTCCCCTCGCCCCTCAAAGTCTTAGAATGCCCCCTCGAAGATTTAGAACGCCCCCTCTTAGACTTAGGACGGCCCCTCGAGGACTTAGAACGCCCCCTCGAGGACTTAGAACGCCCCCTTCGAAGACTTAGAACGCCCCCTCGAAGACTTAAAACGCCACCCTCGAAGACATAGAACGACCCCCCTCGAAGACTTAGAGCGCCCCCCTCGAAGACTTAGAGCGCCCCCCTCGAAAACTTAGATCGCCCCCTCGAAGACTTAGAACGTAAGAATGCCCCCTCAGAGACTTAAAATGCCCAGTCCAAGATTTAGAATGCCCCCTCGAAGATTTAGAATGCCTCCTCGAAGACTTAGAATCCCTTCAAAGACTTAGAATGTCCCCTCGCCCCTCGAAGACTTAGAATGCCCCCCTCGAAGACTTAGAATGCCCCCTCGAAGACTTAGAATGCCCACCCGAAGACTTAGAACGCCCCCCGAAGACTTAGAACGCCCCCGAAGACTTAGAACGCCCAGTCGAAGATTTAGAATGCCCCCACGAAGACTTAGAATCCCTTCAAAGACTTAGAATGTCCCCTCGCCACTCAAAGTCTTAGAATGCCACCTCAAAGACTTAGAATGGGTCGGGTCGGGTCGGGTCGGGTCGGGTCTGGTCGGCTCTGTTCTGGTCTGGTCTGGTCTCGAAGACTTAGAACGCCCACTTCGAAGACTTAGAAAGCCCCCCTCGAAGACTTCGAACCACCCCGAAGATTAGAACGCCTCCCCGAAGACTTAGAACGCCTCCCCCCGAAGACTTAGAACGCCCCCCTCGAAGACATAGAATGCCCCCCTCGAAGACTTAGAATGCCCCCTCGAAGACTTAGAATCCTTTCCAAGACTTAGAATGCCCCCTCGAACATTTAGATTGCCCCCTCGAAGACTTAGAATTCCCTTCTAGAAGACTTATAACGCCCACTCGAAGACTTAGAACGCCCCACCTCGAAGACTTAGAACGCCCCCCTCGAAGACTTAGAACGCCCCCTCGAAGACTTAGAATCCCTTCGAAGACTTAGAATGTCCCCTCGCCCCTCGAAGACTTAGAATGCCCCCCCGAAGACTTAGAACGCCTCCCCCCGAAGACTTAGAACGCCCCCCTCGAAGAATTAGAACGCCCCCCTCGAAGACTTAGAACGACCCCGTCGAAGACTTAGAGTGCCCACTCGAAGACTTAGAGCGCCCCCTCCGAAGACTTAGAACGCCCCCCGAAGTCTTAGAACGCCACCCTCCAAGACTTAGAACGACCCCCTCGAAGACTTAGAGCGCCCCCCTCGAAGACTTAGAATGCCCAGTCGAAGATTTAGAATGCCCCCACGAAGACTTAGAATCCATTCAAAGACTTAGAATGTCCCCTCGCCCCTCAAAGTCTTAGAATGCCACCTCAAAGACTTAGAATGGGTCGGGTCTGGTCGGCTCTGTTCTGGTCTGGTCTGGTCTCGAAGACTTAGAACGCCCCCCTCGAAGACTTAGAACCCCCCCGAAGACTTAGAACGCCCCCCCCGAAGACTTAGAACGCCTCCCCCCGAAGACTTAGAACACCCCCTCGAAGAATTAGAACGCCCCCCTCGAAGACTTAGAACGACCCCCTCGAAGACTTAGAGTGCCCACTCGAAGACTTAGAGCGCCCCCCCTCGAGGACTTAGAACGCCCCCCGCGAAGACTTAGAACGCCCCCTCCGAAGACTTAGAACGCCCCCCGAAGTCGTAGTACGCCACCCTCCAAGACTTAGAACGACCCGCTCGAAGAGTTAGAGCGCCCCCCTCGAAGACTTAGAATGCCCAGTCGAAGATTTAGAATGCCCAGTCGAAGATTTAGAATGCCCCCACGAAGATTTAGAATCCCTTCAAAGACTTAGAATGTCCCCTCGCCCCTCAAAGTCTTAGAATGCCACCTCAAAGACTTAGAATGGGTCGGGTCTGGTCGGCTCTGTTCTGGCCTGGTCTGGTCTCGAAGACTTAGAACGCCCCCCTCGAAGACTTAGAACCCCCCCGAAGACTTAGAACCCCCCCGAAGACTTAGAACGCCCCCTCGGAGACTTAGAACGCCCCCCTCGAAGACTTAGAACGCCCTCCGAAGACTTAGAACGCCCCCCCCGAAGACTTAGAACGCACCCGCGTAGACTTAGAACGCCCCCCCTCGAAAACTTAGCACGCCCCCTCGAAGACTTAGGACGCCCCCCTCGGAGACTTATGACGCCCCCATCGAAGACTTATGACGCCCCCATCGAAGACTTAGAACGCCCCCCTCGAAGACTTAGAACGCCCACCTCGAAGATTTTCATCGCCCCTCGAAGACTTAGAATGCCCCCTCGAAGACTTAGGATCCCTTCGAAGACTTAGAATGTCCCCTCGCCCCTCGAAGACTTAGAATGCCCCCTCGAAGACTTAGAACGCCCCCTCTTAGACTTAGAACACCCCCCTCGAAGAATTAGAACGCCCCCCTCGAAGACTTAGGACGACCCCCTCGAAGACTTAGAGTGCCCACTCGAAGACTTAGAGCGCCCCCCTCGAGGACTTAGAACGCCCCCGCGAAAACTTAGAACGCCCCCTCCGAAGACTTAGAACGCCCCCCGAAGTCTTAGAACGCCACCCTCCAAGAATTAGAACGACCCCCTCGAAGACTTAGAGCGCCCACCTCGAAGACTTAGAATGCCCAGTCGAAGATTTAGAATGCCCCCACGAAGACTTAGAATGTCCCCTCGCCCCTCAAAGTCTTAGAATGCCACCTCAAAGACTTAGAATGGGTCGGGTCTGGTCGGCTCTGTTCTGGTCTGGTCTGGTCTCGAAGACATAGAACGCCCCCCTCGAAGACTTAGAACCCCCCCGAAGACTTAGAAAGCCCCCCCGAAGACTTAGAACGCCTCCCCCCCGAAGACTTAGAACACCCCCTCGAAGAATTAGAACGCCCCCCTCGAAGACTTAGAGTGCCCACTCGAAGACTTAGAGCGCCCCCCACGAGGACTTAGAACGCCCCCCGCGAAGACTTAGAACGCCCCCTCCGAAGACTTAGAACGACCCCCGAAGTCGTAGTACGCCACCCTCCAAGACTTAGAACGACCCGCTCGAAGACTTAGAGCGCCCCCCTCGAAGACTTAGAATGCACAGTCGAAGATTTAGAATGCCCAGTCGAAGATTTAGAATGCCGCCTCGAAAACTTAGAACGGCCCCCTCGAAGACTAAGAACGCCTCCCTCGAAGACTTAGAACGCCCCCTCGAAGACTCAGAATCCCTTCTCGAAGACTTAGAACGCGCCCCCTCGACGACTTAGAACGCCTCCCTCGACGACTTAGAACGCCCCCCTCGAAGACTTAGAACGCCCCCCTCGAAGACTTAGAACGCCCCCCTCGAAGACATAGAATGTCTCCTCGCCCCTCGAAGTCTTAGAACTCCCCCCCGAAAAGTTAGAACGCCCCCCACGAAGACTTAGAACGCCCCCTCGAAGACTTAGATCGCCCCCACGAAGACTTAGAACGCCCCGCTCGAAGACTTAGAACGCCCCCTCGAAGACTTAGAACGCCCCCGCGAAGACTTAGAACGCCCTTCCTCGAAAACTTAGCACGCCCCCTCGAAAATTTAGCACGCCCCCTCGAAGACTTATGACGCCCCCTCGAAGACTTAGAACGCCCACCTCGATGACTTTCATCGCCCCTCGAAGACTTAGAATGCCCCCTCGAAGACTTAAAATCCCTTCGAAGACTTAGAATGTCCCCTCGCCCCTCGAAGACTTAGAATGCCCCCTCGAAGATTTAGAACGGCCCCTCTTAGACTTAGAACGGCCCCTCGAGAGCTTGGAACGCGCGCTCGAAGACTTAGAACGCCCCCTTCGAAGACTTAGAACGCCCCCTTAGAAGACTTAAAACGCCACCCTCGAAGACATAGAACGACCCCCTCGAAGACTTAGAGCGCCCCCCTCGAAGACTTAGAACGTAAGAATGCCCCCTCGAAGACTTAAAATGCCCAGTCGAAGATTTAGAATGCCCCCTCGAAGATTTAGAATGCCTCCTCGAAGACTTAGAATGCCCCCTCGAAGACTTAGAATGCCCACCCGAAGACTTAGAGTCCTTTCCAAGACTTAGAATTCCCTCTTGAACATTTAGAACGCCCCCTCGAAGATTGAGAATTCCCCCTCGAAGACTTAGAACGGCCTCTTTGAAGACTTAGAACGCCACCCGAAGTGTTAGAACGCCACCCTCCAAGAATTACAACGACCCCCTCGAAGACTTAGAGCGCCCCCTCGAAGACTTAGAATGCCCAGTCGAAGATTTAGAATGCCCCCACGAAGACTTAGAATGCCTCTCGCCCCTCAAAGTCTTAGAATGCCACCTCAAAGACTTAGAATGGGTCGGGTCGGTTCGGGTCTGGTCGGCTCTGGTCTGGTCTGGTCTGGTCTCGAAGACTTAGAACGCCCCGCTCGAAGACTTAGAACGCCCCCTCGAAGACTTAGAACGCCCCCTCGAAGACTTAGAACGCCCCCCTCGAAGACTTAGAACGCCCCCCGAAGACTTAGAACGCCCCCCCGAAGACTTAGAACGCCTCCCCCCGAAGACTTGGAACACCCCCTCGAAGACTTAGAGTGCCCACTCGAAGACTTAGAGCGCCCCCTCGAGGACTAAGAACGCCCCCCTCGAAGACTTAGAACGCCCCGTCGAAGACTTAGAACGCCCCCTCGAAGACTTAGAACGCCCCGTCGAAGACTTAGAACGCCCCCTCGAAGACTCAGAATCCCTTCTCGAAGACTCAGAACGAATTAGAACGCCCCCTGGAAGACTTAGAACGCCCCCTCGAAGACATAGAATGTCCCGTCGCTCCTCGAAGACTTAGAACGCCCCTCTCGAAGACTAAGAACGCCCCCCTCGAAGACACCGAACGCTCCCCTCGAACACTTAGATCGCCCCCTCGAAGACTTAGAACGCCCCGCTCGAAGACTTAGAACGCCCCGCTCGAAGACTTAGAACGCCCCCTCGAAGACTTAGAACGCGCCTCTCGAAGACTTAGAACGCCCCCGCGAAGACTTAGGACGCCCCCCTCGGAGACTTATGACGCCCCCCTCGAAGACATAGAACGCCCACCTCGATGACTTTCATCGCCCCTAGAAGACTTAGAATGCCCCCTCGAAGACTTAGAATCCCTTCGAAGACTTAGAATGTCCCCTCGCCCCTCAAAGTCTTAGAATGCCCCCTCGAAGATTTAGAACGCCCCCTCTTAGACTTAGGACGGCCCCTCGAGGACTTAGAACGCCCCCTCGAGGACTTAGAACGCCCCCTTCGAAGACTTAGAACGCCCCCTCGAAGACTTAAAACGCCACCCTCGAAGACATAGAACGACCCCCTCGAAGACTTAGAGCGCCCCCCTCGAAGACTTAGAGCGCCCCCCTCGAAAACTTAGAGCGCCCCCTCGAAGACTTAGAACGTAAGAATGCCCCCTCAGAGACTTAAAATGCCCAGTCCAAGATTTAGAATGCCCCCTCGAAGATTTAGAATGCCCCCTCGAAGACTTAGAATCCCTTCAAAGACTTAGAATGTCCCCTCGCCCCTCGAAGACTTAGAATGCCCCCCTCGAAGACTTAGAATGCCCCCTCGAAGACTTAGAATGCCCACCCGAAGACTTAGAACGCCCCCCGAAGACTTAGAACGCCCCCGAAGACTTAGAACGCCCAGTCGAAGATTTAGAATGCCCCCACGAAGACTTAGAATCCCTTCAAAGACTTAGAATGTCCCCTCGCCACTCAAAGTCTTAGAATGCCACCTCAAAGACTTAGAATGGGTCGGGTCGGGTCGGGTCTGGTCGGCTCTGTTCTGGTCTGGTCTGGTCTCGAAGACTTAGAACGCCCACTTCGAAGACTTAGAAAGCCCCCCTCGAAGACTTCGAACCACCCCGAAGATTAGAACGCCTCCCCGAAGACTTAGAACGCCTCCCCCCGAAGACTTAGAACGCCCCCCTCGAAGACATAGAATGCCCCCTCGAAGACTTAGAATGCCCCCTCGAAGACTTAGAATCCTTTCCAAGACTTAGAATGCCCCCTCGAACATTTAGATTGCCCCCTCGAAGACTTAGAATTCCCTTCTAGAAGACTTATAACGCCCACTCGAAGACTTAGAACGCCCCACCTCGAAGACTTAGAACGCCCCCCTCGAAGACTTAGAACGCCCCCTCGAAGACTTAGAATCCCTTCGAAGACTTAGAATGTCCCCTCGCCCCTCGAAGACTTAGAATGCCCCCCCGAAGACTTAGAACGCCTCCCCCCCGAAGACTTAGAACGCCCCCCTCGAAGAATTAGAACGCCCCCCTCGAAGACTTAGAACGACCCCGTCGAAGACTTAGAGTGCCCACTCGAAGACTTAGAGCGCCCCCTCCGAAGACTTAGAACGCCCCCCGAAGTCTTAGAACGCCACCCTCCAAGACTTAGAACGACCCCCTCGAAGACTTAGAGCGCCCCCCTCGAAGACTTAGAATGCCCAGTCGAAGATTTAGAATGCCCCCACGAAGACTTAGAATCCCTTCAAAGACTTAGAATGTCCCCTCGCCCCTCAAAGTCTTAGAATGCCACCTCAAAGACTTAGAATGGGTCGGGTCTGGTCGGCTCTGTTCTGGTCTGGTCTGGTCTCGAAGACTTAGAACGCCCCCCTCGAAGACTTAGAACCCCCCCGAAGACTTAGAACGCCCCCCCGAAGACTTAGAACGCCTCCCCCCGAAGACTTAGAACACCCCCTCGAAGAATTAGAACGCCCCCCTCGAAGACTTAGAACGACCCCCTCGAAGACTTAGAGTGCCCACTCGAAGACTTAGAGCGCCCCCCTCGAGGACTTAGAACGCCCCCCGCGAAGACTTAGAACGCCCCCTCCGAAGACTTAGAACGCCCCCCGAAGTCGTAGTACGCCACCCTCCAAGACTTAGAACGACCCGCTCGAAGAGTTAGAGCGCCCCCCTCGAAGACTTAGAATGCCCAGTCGAAGATTTAGAATGCCCAGTCGAAGATTTAGAATGCCCCCACGAAGACTTAGAATCCCTTCAAAGACTTAGAATGTCCCCTCGCCCCTCAAAGTCTTAGAATGCCACCTCAAAGACTTAGAATGGGTCGGGTCTGGTCGGCTCTGTTCTGGCCTGGTCTGGTCTCGAAGACTTAGAACGCCCCCCTCGAAGACTTAGAACCCCCCCGAAGACTTAGAACCCCCCCGAAGACTTAGAACGCCCCCTCGGAGACTTAGAACGCCCCCCTCGAAGACTTAGAACGCCCCCCGAAGACTTAGAACGCCCCCCCGAAGACTTAGAACGCCCCCCTCGAAGAATTAGAACGCCCCCCTCGAAGACTTAGAACGACCCCCTCGAAGACTTAGAGTGCCCACTCGAAGACTTAGAGCGCCCCCCTCGAGGACTTAGAACGCCCCCGCGAAGACTTAGAACGCCCCCACCGAAGACTTAGAACGCCCCCCGTAGTCTTAGAACGCCACCCTCCAAGACTTAGGACGTCCCCCTCGGAGACTTATGACGCCCCCCTCGAAGACTTAGAACGCCCCCCTCGAAGACTTTGATCGCCCAGTCGAAGATTTAGAATGCCCCCACGAAGACTTAGAATCCCTTCAAAGACTTAGAATGTCCCCTCGCCCCTCAAAGTCTTAGAATGCCACCTCAAAGACTTAGAATGGGTCGGGTCTGGTCGGCTCTGTTCTGGTCTGGTCTGGTCTCGAAGACTTAGAACGCCCCCCTCGAAGACTTAGAACCCCCCCGAAGACTTAGAACGCCCCCCGAAGACTTAGAACGCCTCCCCCCGAAGACTTAGAACACCCCCTCGAAGAATTAGAACGCCCCCCTTGAAGACTTAGAACGACCCCCTCGAAGACTTAGAGTGCCCACTCGAAGACTTAGAGCGCCCCCCTCGAGGACTTAGAACGCCCCCCGCGAAGACTTAGAACGCCCCCTCCGAAGACTTAGAACGCCCCCCGAAGTCGTAGTACGCCACCCTCCAAGACTTAGAACGACCCGCTCGAAGAGTTAGAGCGCCCCCCTCGAAGACGTAGAATGCCCAGTCGAAGATTTAGAATGCCCAGTCGAAGATTTAGAATGCCCCCACGAAGACTTAGAATCCCTTCAAAGACTTAGAATGTCCCGTCGTCCCTCAAAGTCTTAGAATGCCACCTCAAAGACTTAGAATGGGTCGGGTCTGGTCGGCTCTGTTCTGGCCTGGTCTGGTCTCGAAGACTTAGAACGCCCCCCTCGAAGACTTAGAACCCCCCCGAAGACTTAGAACGCCCCCTCGGAGACTTAGAACGCCCCCCTCGAAGACTTAGAACGCCCCCCGAAGACTTAGAACGCCCCCCGAAGACTTAGAACGCCCCCCCGAAGACTTAGAACGCCCCCCTCGAAGAATTAGAACGCCCCCCTCGAAGACTTAGAACGACCCCCTCGAAGACATAGAGTGCCCACTCGAAGACTTAGAGCGCCCCCCTCGAGGACTTACAACGCCCCCGCGAAGACTTAGAACGCCCCCACCGAAGACTTAGAACGCCCCCCGTAGTCTTAGAACGCCACCCTCCAAGACTTAGGACGTCCCCCTCGGAGACTTATGACGCCCCCCTCGAAGACTTAGAACGCCCCCCTCGAAGACTTTGATCGCCCAGTCGAAGATTTAGAATGCCCCCACGAAGACTTAGATTCCCTTCATAGACTTAGAATGTCCCCTCGCCCCTCAAAGTCTTAGAATGCCACCTCAAAGACTTAGAATGGGTCGGGTCTGGTCGGCTCTGTTTTGGCCTGGTCTGGTCTCGAAGACTTAGAACGCCCCCCTCGAAGACTTAGAACCCCCCCGAAGACTTAGAACCCCCCCGAAGACTTAGAACGCCCCCTCGGAGACTTAGAACGCCCCCCTCGAAGACTTAGAACGCCCTCCGAAGACTTAGAACGCCCCCCCCGAAGACTTAGAACGCACCCGCGTAGACTTAGAACGCCCCCCTCGAAAACTTAGCACGCCCCCTCGAAGACTTAGGACGCCCCCCTCGGAGACTTATGACGCCCCCATCGAAGACTTATGACGCCCCCATCGAAGACTTAGAACGCCCCCCTCGAAGACTTAGAACGCCCACCTCGAAGATTTTCATCGCCCCTCGAAGACTTAGAATGCCCCCTCGAAGACTTAGGATCCCTTCGAAGACTTAGAATGTCCCCTCGCCCCTCGAAGACTTAGAATGCCCCCTCGAAGACTTAGAACGCCCCCTCTTAGACTTAGAACACCCCCCTCGAAGAATTAGAACGCCCCCCTCGAAGACTTAGGACGACCCCCTCGAAGACTTAGAGTGCCCACTCGAAGACTTAGAGCGCCCCCCTCGAGGACTTAGAACGCCCCCGCGAAAACTTAGAACGCCCCCTCCGAAGACTTAGAACGCCCCCCGAAGTCTTAGAACGCCACCCTCCAAGAATTAGAACGACCCCCTCGAAGACTTAGAGCGCCCACCTCGAAGACTTAGAATGCCCAGTCGAAGATTTAGAATGCCCCCACGAAGACTTAGAATGTCCCCTCGCCCCTCAAAGTCTTAGAATGCCACCTCAAAGACTTAGAATGGGTCGGGTCTGGTCGGCTCTGTTCTGGTCTGGTCTGGTCTCGAAGACTTAGAACGCCCCCCTCGAAGACTTAGAACCCCCCGAAGACTTAGAAAGCCCCCCCGAAGACTTAGAACGCCTCCCCCCGAAGACTTAGAACACCCCCTCGAAGAATTAGAACGCCCCCCTCGAAGACTTAGAGTGCCCACTCGAAGACTTAGAGCGCCCCCCACGAGGACTTAGAACGCCCCCCGCGAAGACTTAGAACGCCCCCTCCGAAGACTTAGAACGACCCCCGAAGTCGTAGTACGCCACCCTCCAAGACTTAGAACGACCCGCTCGAAGACTTAGAGCGCCCCCCTCGAAGACTTAGAATGCCCAGTCGAAGATTTAGAATGCCCAGTCGAAGATTTAGAATGCCGCCTCGAAAACTTAGAACGGCCCCCTCGAAGACTAAGAACGCCTCCCTCGAAGACTTAGAACGCCCCCTCGAAGACTCAGAATCCCTTCTCGAAGACTTAGAACGCGCCCCCTCGACGACTTAGAACGCCTCCCTCGACGACTTAGAACGCCCCCCTCGAAGACTTAGAACGCCCCCCTCGAAGACTTAGAACGCCCCCCTCGAAGACATAGAATGTCTCCTCGCCCCTCGAAGTCTTAGAACTCCCCCCCGAAAAGTTAGAACGCCCCCCACGAAGACTTAGAACGCCCCCTCGAAGACTTAGAACGCCCCCGCGAAGACTTAGAACGCCCTTCCTCGAAAACTTAGCACGCCCCCTCGAAAATTTAGCACGCCCCCTCGAAGACTTATGACGCCCCCTCGAAGACTTAGAACGCCCACCTCGATGACTTTCATCGCCCCTCGAAGACTTAGAATGCCCCCTCGAAGACTTAAAATCCCTTCGAAGACTTAGAATGTCCCCTCGCCCCTCGAAGACTTAGAATGCCCCCTCGAAGATTTAGAACGGCCCCTCTTAAACTTAGAACGGCCCCTCGAGGGCTTGGAACGCGCGCTCGAAGACTTAGAACGCCCCCTTCGAAGACTTAGAACGCCCCCTTAGAAGACTTAAAACGCCACCCTCGAAGACATAGAACGACCCCCTCGAAGACTTAGAGCGCCCCCCTCGAAGACTTAGAACGTAAGAATGCCCCCTCGAAGACTTAAAATGCCCAGTCGAAGATTTAGAATGCCCCCTCGAAGATTTAGAATGCCTCCTCGAAGACTTAGAATGCCCCCTCGAAGACTTAGAATGCCCACCCGAAGACTTAGAGTCCTTTCCAAGACTTAGAATTCCCTCTTGAACATTTAGAACGCCCCCTCGAAGATTGAGAATTCCCCCTCGAAGACTTAGAACGGCCTCTTTGAAGACTTAGAACGCCACCCGAAGTGTTAGAACGCCACCCTCCAAGAATTACAACGACCCCCTCGAAGACTTAGAGCGCCCCCTCGAAGACTTAGAATGCCCAGTCGAAGATTTAGAATGCCCCCACGAAGACTTAGAATGCCTCTCGCCCCTCAAAGTCTTAGAATGCCACCTCAAAGACTTAGAATGGGTCGGGTCGGTTCGGGTCTGGTCGGCTCTGGTCTGGTCTGGTCTGGTCTCGAAGACTTAGAACGCCCCGCTCGAAGACTTAGAACGCCCCCTCGAAGACTTAGAACGCCCCCTCGAAGACTTAGAACGCCCCCCTCGAAGACTTAGAACGCCCCCCGAAGACTTAGAACGCCCCCCCGAAGACTTAGAACGCCTCCCCCCGAAGACTTGGAACACCCCCTCGAAGACTTAGAGTGCCCACTCGAAGACTTAGAGCGCCCCCTCGAGGACTAAGAACGCCCCCCTCGAAGACTTAGAACGCCCCGTCGAAGACTTAGAACGCCCCCTCGAAGACTTAGAACGCCCCGTCGAAGACTTAGAACGCCCCCTCGAAGACTCAGAATCCCTTCTCGAAGACTCAGAACGAATTAGAACGCCCCCTGGAAGACTTAGAACGCCCCCTCGAAGACATAGAATGTCCCGTCGCTCCTCGAAGACTTAGAACGCCCCTCTCGAAGACTAAGAACGCCCCCCTCGAAGACACCGAACGCTCCCCTCGAACACTTAGATCGCCCCCTCGAAGACTTAGAACGCCCCGCTCGAAGACTTAGAACGCCCCGCTCGAAGACTTAGAACGCCCCCTCGAAGACTTAGAACGCGCCTCTCGAAGACTTAGAACGCCCCCGCGAAGACTTAGGACGCCCCCCTCGGAGACTTATGACGCCCCCCTCGAAGACATAGAACGCCCACCTCGATGACTTTCATCGCCCCTAGAAGACTTAGAATGCCCCCTCGAAGACTTAGAATCCCTTCGAAGACTTAGAATGTCCCCTCGCCCCTCAAAGTCTTAGAATGCCCCCTCGAAGATTTAGAACGCCCCCTCTTAGACTTAGGACGGCCCCTCGAGGACTTAGAACGCCCCCTCGAGGACTTAGAACGCCCCCTTCGAAGACTTAGAACGCCCCCTCGAAGACTTAAAACGCCACCCTCGAAGACATAGAACGACCCCCTCGAAGACTTAGAGCGCCCCCCTCGAAGACTTAGAGCGCCCCCCTCGAAAACTTAGAGCGCCCCCTCGAAGACTTAGAACGTAAGAATGCCCCCTCAGAGACTTAAAATGCCCAGTCCAAGATTTAGAATGCCCCCTCGAAGATTTAGAATGCCTCCTCGAAGACTTAGAATCCCTTCAAAGACTTAGAATGTCCCCTCGCCCCTCGAAGACTTAGAATGCCCCCCTCGAAGACTTAGAATGCCCCCTCGAAGACTTAGAATGCCCACCCGAAGACTTAGAACGCCCCCCGAAGACTTAGAACGCCCCCGAAGACTTAGAACGCACAGTCGAAGATTTAGAATGCCCCCACGAAGACTTAGAATCCCTTCAAAGACTTAGAATGTCCCCTCGCCACTCAAAGTCTTAGAATGCCACCTCAAAGACTTAGAATGGGTCGGGTCGGGTCGGGTCTGGTCGGCTCTGTTCTGGTCTGGTCTGGTCTCGAAGACTTAGAACGCCCACTTCGAAGACTTAGAAAGCCCCCCTCGAAGACTTCGAACCACCCCGAAGATTAGAACGCCTCCCCGAAGACTTAGAACGCCTCCCCCCGAAGACTTAGAACGCCCCCCTCGAAGACATAGAATGCCCCCTCGAAGACTTAGAATGCCCCCTCGAAGACTTAGAATCCTTTCCAAGACTTAGAATGCCCCCTCGAACATTTAGATTGCCCCCTCGAAGACTTAGAATTCCCTTCTAGAAGACTTATAACGCCCACTCGAAGACTTAGAACGCCCCACCTCGAAGACTTAGAACGCCCCCCTCGAAGACTTAGAACGCCCCCTCGAAGACTTAGAATCCCTTCGAAGACTTAGAATGTCCCCTCGCCCCTCGAAGACTTAGAATGCCCCCCCGAAGACTTAGAACGCCTCCCCCCCGAAGACTTAGAACGCCCCCCTCGAAGAATTAGAACGCCCCCCTCGAAGACTTAGAACGACCCCGTCGAAGACTTAGAGTGCCCACTCGAAGACTTAGAGCGCCCCCTCCGAAGACTTAGAACGCCCCCCGAAGTCTTAGAACGCCACCCTCCAAGACTTAGAACGACCCCCTCGAAGACTTAGAGCGCCCCCCTCGAAGACTTAGAATGCCCAGTCGAAGATTTAGAATGCCCCCACGAAGACTTAGAATCCCTTCAAAGACTTAGAATGTCCCCTCGCCCCTCAAAGTCTTAGAATGCCACCTCAAAGACTTAGAATGGGTCGGGTCTGGTCGGCTCTGTTCTGGTCTGGTCTGGTCTCGAAGACTTAGAACGCCCCCCTCGAAGACTTAGAACCCCCCCGAAGACTTAGAACGCCCCCCCGAAGACTTAGAACGCCTCCCCCCGAAGACTTAGAACACCCCCTCGAAGAATTAGAACGCCCCCCTCGAAGACTTAGAACGACCCCCCTCGAAGACTTAGAGTGCCCACTCGAAGACTTAGAGCGCCCCCCTCGAGGACTTAGAACGCCCCCCGCGAAGACTTAGAACGCCCCCTCCGAAGACTTAGAACGCCCCCCCGAAGTCGTAGTACGCCACCCTCCAAGACTTAGAACGACCCGCTCGAAGAGTTAGAGCGCCCCCCTCGAAGACTTAGAATGCCCAGTCGAAGATTTAGAATGCCCAGTCGAAGATTTAGAATGCCCCCACGAAGACTTAGAATCCCTTCAAAGACTTAGAATGTCCCCTCGCCCCTCAAAGTCTTAGAATGCCACCTCAAAGACTTAGAATGGGTCGGGTCTGGTCGGCTCTGTTCTGGCCTGGTCTGGTCTCGAAGACTTAGAACGCCCCCCTCGAAGACTTAGAACCCCCCCGAAGACTTAGAACCCCCCCGAAGACTTAGAACGCCCCCTCGGAGACTTAGAACGCCCCCCTCGAAGACTTAGAACGCCCCCCGAAGACTTAGAACGCCCCCCCGAAGACTTAGAACGCCCCCCTCGAAGAATTAGAACGCCCCCCTCGAAGACTTAGAACGACCCCCTCGAAGACTTAGAGTGCCCACTCGAAGACTTAGAGCGCCCCCCTCGAGGACTTAGAACGCCCCCGCGAAGACTTAGAACGCCCCCACCGAAGACTTAGAACGCCCCCCGTAGTCTTAGAACGCCACCCTCCAAGACTTAGGACGTCCCCCTCGGAGACTTATGACGCCCCCCTCGAAGACTTAGAACGCCCCCCTCGAAGACTTTGATCGCCCAGTCGAAGATTTAGAATGCCCCCACGAAGACTTAGAATCCCTTCAAAGACTTAGAATGTCCCCTCGCCCCTCAAAGTCTTAGAATGCCACCTCAAAGACTTAGAATGGGTCGGGTCTGGTCGGCTCTGTTCTGGTCTGGTCTGGTCTCGAAGACTTAGAACGCCCCCCTCGAAGACTTAGAACCCCCCCGAAGACTTAGAACGCCCCCCGAAGACTTAGAACGCCTCCCCCCGAAGACTTAGAACACCCCCTCGAAGAATTAGAACGCCCCCCTTGAAGACTTAGAACGACCCCCTCGAAGACTTAGAGTGCCCACTCGAAGACTTAGAGCGCCCCCCTCGAGGACTTAGAACGCCCCCCGCGAAGACTTAGAACGCCCCCTCCGAAGACTTAGAACGCCCCCCGAAGTCGTAGTACGCCACCCTCCAAGACTTAGAACGACCCGCTCGAAGAGTTAGAGCGCCCCCCTCGAAGACGTAGAATGCCCAGTCGAAGATTTAGAATGCCCAGTCGAAGATTTAGAATGCCCCCACGAAGACTTAGAATCCCTTCAAAGACTTAGAATGTCCCGTCGTCCCTCAAAGTCTTAGAATGCCACCTCAAAGACTTAGAATGGGTCGGGTCTGGTCGGCTCTGTTCTGGCCTGGTCTGGTCTCGAAGACTTAGAACGCCCCCCTCGAAGACTTAGAACCCCCCCGAAGACTTAGAACGCCCCCTCGGAGACTTAGAACGCCCCCCTCGAAGACTTAGAACGCCCCCCGAAGACTTAGAACGCCCCCCGAAGACTTAGAACGCCCCCCCGAAGA
The DNA here is from genome assembly GCF_044657685.1 of Stegodyphus dumicola. Classification (NCBI taxonomy): domain Eukaryota; kingdom Metazoa; phylum Arthropoda; class Arachnida; order Araneae; family Eresidae; genus Stegodyphus; species Stegodyphus dumicola. The sequence goes on from NC_140774.1 coordinate 209,886,574, forward strand.
CTTAGAACGCCCCCCTCGAAGAATTAGAACGCCCCCCTCGAAGACTTAGAACGACCCCCTCGAAGACATAGAGTGCCCACTCGAAGACTTAGAGCGCCCCCCTCGAGGACTTACAACGCCCCCGCGAAGACTTAGAACGCCCCCACCGAAGACTTAGAACGCCCCCCGTAGTCTTAGAACGCCACCCTCCAAGACTTAGGACGTCCCCCTCGGAGACTTATGACGCCCCCCTCGAAGACTTAGAACGCCCCCCTCGAAGACTTTGATCGCCCAGTCGAAGATTTAGAATGCCCCCACGAAGACTTAGATTCCCTTCATAGACTTAGAATGTCCCCTCGCCCCTCAAAGTCTTAGAATGCCACCTCAAAGACTTAGAATGGGTCGGGTCTGGTCGGCTCTGTTCTGGTCTGGTCTGGTGTCGAAGACTTAGAACGCCCCCCTCGAAGACTTAGAACCCCCCCGAAGACTTAGAACGCCCCCCCGAAGACTTAGAACGCCTCCCCCCGAAGACTTAGAACACCACCTCGAAGAATTAGAACGCCCCCCTCGAAGACTTAGAACGACCCCCTCGAAGACTTAGAGTGCCCACTCGAAGACTTAGATCGCCCCCCTCGAGGACTTAGAACGCCCCCACCGAAGACTTAGAACGCCCCCTCGAAGACTTAGAACGCCCACCTCGATGACTTTCATCGCCCCTCGAAGACTTAGAATGCCCCCTCGAAGACTTAAAATCCCTTCGAAGACTTAGAATGTCCCCTCGCCCCTCGAAGACTTAGAATGCCCCCTCGAAGATTTAGAACGCCCCCTCTTAGACTTAGAACGGCCCCTCGAGGGCTTGGAACGCCCGCTCGAAGACTTAGAACGCCCCCTTCGAAGACTTAGAACGCCCCCTTAGAAGACTTAAAACGCCACCCTCGAAGACATGGAACGACCCCCTCGAAGACTTAGAGCGCCCCCCTCGAAGACTTAGAACGTAAGAATGCCCCCTCGAAGACTTAAAATGCCCAGTCGAAGATTTAGAATGCCCCCTCGAAGATTTAGAATGCCTCCTCGAAGACTTAGAATGCCCCCTCGAAGACTTAGAATGCCCACCCGAAGACTTAGAGTCCTTTCCAAGACTTAGAATTCCCTCTTGAACATTTAGAACGCCCTCTCGAAGATTGAGAATTCCCCCTCGAAGACTTAGAACGGCCTCTTTGAAGACTTAGAACGCCACCCGAAGTGTTAGAACGCCACCCTCCAAGAATTACAACGACCCCCTCGAAGACTTAGAGCGCCCCCTCGAAGACTTAGAATGCCCAGTCGAAGATTTAGAATGCCCCCACGAAGACTTAGAATGCCCCTCGCCCCTCAAAGTCTTAGAATGCCACCTCAAAGACTTAGAATGGGTCGGGTCGGTTCGGGTCTGGTCGGCTCTGGTCTGGTCTGGTCTGGTCTCGAAGACTTAGAACGCCCCGCTCGAAGACTTAGAACGCCCCCTCGAAGACTTAGAACGCCCCCTCGAAGACTTAGAACGCCCCCCTCGAAGACTTAGAACGCCCCCCGAAGACTTAGAGTGCCCACTCGAAGACTTAGAGCGCCCCCTCGAGGACTAAGAACGCCCCCCTCGAAGACTTAGAACGCCCCGTCGAAGACTTAGAACGCCCCCTCGAAGACTTAGAACGCCCCGTCGAAGACTTAGAACGCCCCCTCGAAGACTCAGAATCCCTTCTCGAAGACTCAGAACGAATTAGAACGCCCCCTGGAAGACTTAGAACGCCCCCTCGAAGACATAGAATGTCCCGTCGCTCCTCGAAGACTTAGAACGCCCCTCTCGAAGACTTAGAACGCCCCCCTCGAAGACACCGAACGCTCCCCTCGAACACTTAGATCGCCCCCTCGAAGACTTAGAACGCCCCGCTCGAAGACTTAGAACGCCCCGCTCGAAGACTTAGAACGCCCCCTCGAAGACTTAGAACGCGCCTCTCGAAGACTTAGAACGCCCCCGCGAAGACTTAGGACGCCCCCCTCGGAGACTTATGACGCCCCCCTCGAAGACATAGAACGCCCACCTCGATGACTTTCATCGCCCCTAGAAGACTTAGAATGCCCCCTCGAAGACTTAGAATCCCTTCGAAGACTTAGAATGTCCCCTCGCCCCTCAAAGTCTTAGAATGCCCCCTCGAAGATTTAGAACGCCCCCTCTTAGACTTAGGACGGCCCCTCGAGGACTTAGAACGCCCCCTCGAGGACTTAGAACGCCCCCTTCGAAGACTTAGAACGCCCCCTCGAAGACTTAAAACGCCACCCTCGAAGACATAGAACGACCCCCTCGAAGACTTAGAGCGCCCCCCTCGAAGACTTAGAGCGCCCCCCTCGAAAACTTAGAGCGCCCCCTCGAAGACTTAGAACGTAAGAATGCCCCCTCAGAGACTTAAAATGCCCAGTCCAAGATTTAGAATGCCCCCTCGAAGATTTAGAATGCCTCCTCGAAGACTTAGAATCCCTTCAAAGACTTAGAATGTCCCCTCGCCCCTCGAAGACTTAGAATGCCCCCCTCGAAGACTTAGAATGCCCCCTCGAAGACTTAGAATGCCCACCCGAAGACTTAGAACGCCCCCCGAAGACTTAGAACGCCCCCGAAGACTTAGAACGCCCAGTCGAAGATTTAGAATGCCCCCACGAAGACTTAGAATCCCTTCAAAGACTTAGAATGTCCCCTCGCCACTCAAAGTCTTAGAATGCCACCTCAAAGACTTAGAATGGGTCGGGTCGGGTCGGGTCTGGTCGGCTCTGTTCTGGTCTGGTCTGGTCTCGAAGACTTAGAACGCCCACTTCGAAGACTTAGAAAGCCCCCCTCGAAGACTTCGAACCACCCCGAAGATTAGAACGCCTCCCCGAAGACTTAGAACGCCTCCCCCCGAAGACTTAGAACGCCCCCCTCGAAGACATAGAATGCCCCCTCGAAGACTTAGAATGCCCCCTCGAAGACTTAGAATCCTTTCCAAGACTTAGAATGCCCCCTCGAACATTTAGATTGCCCCCTCGAAGACTTAGAATTCCCTTCTAGAAGACTTATAACGCCCACTCGAAGACTTAGAACGCCCCACCTCGAAGACTTAGAACGCCCCCCTCGAAGACTTAGAACGCCCCCTCGAAGACTTAGAATCCCTTCGAAGACTTAGAATGTCCCCTCGCCCCTCGAAGACTTAGAATGCCCCCCCGAAGACTTAGAACGCCTCCCCCCCGAAGACTTAGAACGCCCCCCTCGAAGAATTAGAACGCCCCCCTCGAAGACTTAGAACGACCCCGTCGAAGACTTAGAGTGCCCACTCGAAGACTTAGAGCGCCCCCTCCGAAGACTTAGAACGCCCCCCGAAGTCTTAGAACGCCACCCTCCAAGACTTAGAACGACCCCCTCGAAGACTTAGAGCGCCCCCCTCGAAGACTTAGAATGCCCAGTCGAAGATTTAGAATGCCCCCACGAAGACTTAGAATCCCTTCAAAGACTTAGAATGTCCCCTCGCCCCTCAAAGTCTTAGAATGCCACCTCAAAGACTTAGAATGGGTCGGGTCTGGTCGGCTCTGTTCTGGTCTGGTCTGGTCTCGAAGACTTAGAACGCCCCCCTCGAAGACTTAGAACCCCCCCGAAGACTTAGAACGCCCCCCCGAAGACTTAGAACGCCTCCCCCCGAAGACTTAGAACACCCCCTCGAAGAATTAGAACGCCCCCCTCGAAGACTTAGAACGACCCCCTCGAAGACTTAGAGTGCCCACTCGAAGACTTAGAGCGCCCCCCTCGAGGACTTAGAACGCCCCCCGCGAAGACTTAGAACGCCCCCTCCGAAGACTTAGAACGCCCCCCGAAGTCGTAGTACGCCACCCTCCAAGACTTAGAACGACCCGCTCGAAGAGTTAGAGCGCCCCCCTCGAAGACTAAGAATGCCCAGTCGAAGATTTAGAATGCCCAGTCGAAGATTTAGAATGCCCCCACGAAGACTTAGAATCCCTTCAAAGACTTAGAATGTCCCCTCGCCCCTCAAAGTCTTAGAATGCCACCTCAAAGACTTAGAATGGGTCGGGTCTGGTCGGCTCTGTTCTGGCCTGGTCTGGTCTCGAAGACTTAGAACGCCCCCCTCGAAGACTTAGAACGCCCCCCGAAGACTTAGAACGCCCCCCCGAAGACTTAGAACGCCCCCCTCGAAGAATTAGAACGCCCCCCTCGAAGACTTAGAACGACCCCCTCGAAGACTTAGAGTGCCCACTCGAAGACTTAGAGCGCCCCCCTCGAGGACTTAGAACGCCCCCGCGAAGACTTAGAACGCCCCCACCGAAGACTTAGAACGCCCCCCGTAGTCTTAGAACGCCACCCTCCAAGACTTAGGACGTCCCCCTCGGAGACTTATGACGCCCCCCTCGAAGACTTAGAACGCCCCCCTCGAAGACTTTGATCGCCCAGTCGAAGATTTAGAATGCCCCCACGAAGACTTAGAATCCCTTCAAAGACTTAGAATGTCCCCTCGCCCCTCAAAGTCTTAGAATGCCACCTCAAAGACTTAGAATGGGTCGGGTCTGGTCGGCTCTGTTCTGGTCTGGTCTGGTCTCGAAGACTTAGAACGCCCCCCTCGAAGACTTAGAACCCCCCCGAAGACTTAGAACGCCCCCCGAAGACTTAGAACGCCTCCCCCCGAAGACTTAGAACACCCCCTCGAAGAATTAGAACGCCCCCCTTGAAGACTTAGAACGACCCCCTCGAAGACTTAGAGTGCCCACTCGAAGACTTAGAGCGCCCCCCTCGAGGACTTAGAACGCCCCCCGCGAAGACTTAGAACGCCCCCTCCGAAGACTTAGAACGCCCCCCGAAGTCGTAGTACGCCACCCTCCAAGACTTAGAACGACCCGCTCGAAGAGTTAGAGCGCCCCCCTCGAAGACGTAGAATGCCCAGTCGAAGATTTAGAATGCCCAGTCGAAGATTTAGAATGCCCCCACGAAGACTTAGAATCCCTTCAAAGACTTAGAATGTCCCGTCGTCCCTCAAAGTCTTAGAATGCCACCTCAAAGACTTAGAATGGGTCGGGTCTGGTCGGCTCTGTTCTGGCCTGGTCTGGTCTCGAAGACTTAGAACGCCCCCCTCGAAGACTTAGAACCCCCCCGAAGACTTAGAACGCCCCCTCGGAGACTTAGAACGCCCCCCTCGAAGACTTAGAACGCCCCCCGAAGACTTAGAACGCCCCCCGAAGACTTAGAACGCCCCCCCGAAGACTTAGAACGCCCCCCTCGAAGAATTAGAACGCCCCCCTCGAAGACTTAGAACGACCCCCTCGAAGACATAGAGTGCCCACTCGAAGACTTAGAGCGCCCCCCTCGAGGACTTACAACGCCCCCGCGAAGACTTAGAACGCCCCCACCGAAGACTTAGAACGCCCCCCGTAGTCTTAGAACGCCACCCTCCAAGACTTAGGACGTCCCCCTCGGAGACTTATGACGCCCCCCTCGAAGACTTAGAACGCCCCCCTCGAAGACTTTGATCGCCCAGTCGAAGATTTAGAATGCCCCCACGAAGACTTAGATTCCCTTCATAGACTTAGAATGTCCCCTCGCCCCTCAAAGTCTTAGAATGCCACCTCAAAGACTTAGAATGGGTCGGGTCTGGTCGGCTCTGTTCTGGTCTGGTCTGGTGTCGAAGACTTAGAACGCCCCCCTCGAAGACTTAGAACCCCCCCGAAGACTTAGAACGCCCCCCCGAAGACTTAGAACGCCTCCCCCCGAAGACTTAGAACACCACCTCGAAGAATTAGAACGCCCCCCTCGAAGACTTAGAACGACCCCCTCGAAGACTTAGAGTGCCCACTCGAAGACTTAGATCGCCCCCCTCGAGGACTTAGAACGCCCCCACCGAAGACTTAGAACGCCCCCTCGAAGACTTAGAACGCCCACCTCGATGACTTTCATCGCCCCTCGAAGACTTAGAATGCCCCCTCGAAGACTTAAAATCCCTTCGAAGACTTAGAATGTCCCCTCGCCCCTCGAAGACTTAGAATGCCCCCTCGAAGATTTAGAACGCCCCCTCTTAGACTTAGAACGGCCCCTCGAGGGCTTGGAACGCCCGCTCGAAGACTTAGAACGCCCCCTTCGAAGACTTAGAACGCCCCCTTAGAAGACTTAAAACGCCACCCTCGAAGACATAGAACGACCCCCTCGAAGACTTAGAGCGCCCCCCTCGAAGACTTAGAACGTAAGAATGCCCCCTCGAAGACTTAAAATGCCCAGTCGAAGATTTAGAATGCCCCCTCGAAGATTTAGAATGCCTCCTCGAAGACTTAGAATGCCCCCTCGAAGACTTAGAATGCCCACCCGAAGACTTAGAGTCCTTTCCAAGACTTAGAATTCCCTCTTGAACATTTAGAACGCCCTCTCGAAGATTGAGAATTCCCCCTCGAAGACTTAGAACGGCCTCTTTGAAGACTTAGAACGCCACCCGAAGTGTTAGAACGCCACCCTCCAAGAATTACAACGACCCCCTCGAAGACTTAGAGCGCCCCCTCGAAGACTTAGAATGCCCAGTCGAAGATTTAGAATGCCCCCACGAAGACTTAGAATGCCCCTCGCCCCTCAAAGTCTTAGAATGCCACCTCAAAGACTTAGAATGGGTCGGGTCGGTTCGGGTCTGGTCGGCTCTGGTCTGGTCTGGTCTGGTCTCGAAGACTTAGAACGCCCCGCTCGAAGACTTAGAACGCCCCCTCGAAGACTTAGAACGCCCCCTCGAAGACTTAGAACGCCCCCCTCGAAGACTTAGAACGCCCCCCGAAGACTTAGAGTGCCCACTCGAAGACTTAGAGCGCCCCCTCGAGGACTAAGAACGCCCCCCTCGAAGACTTAGAACGCCCCGTCGAAGACTTAGAACGCCCCCTCGAAGACTTAGAACGCCCCGTCGAAGACTTAGAACGCCCCCTCGAAGACTCAGAATCCCTTCTCGAAGACTCAGAACGAATTAGAACGCCCCCTGGAAGACTTAGAACGCCCCCTCGAAGACATAGAATGTCCCGTCGCTCCTCGAAGACTTAGAACGCCCCTCTCGAAGACTTAGAACGCCCCCCTCGAAGACACCGAACGCTCCCCTCGAACACTTAGATCGCCCCCTCGAAGACTTAGAACGCCCCGCTCGAAGACTTAGAACGCCCCGCTCGAAGACTTAGAACGCCCCCTCGAAGACTTAGAACGCGCCTCTCGAAGACTTAGAACGCCCCCGCGAAGACTTAGGACGCCCCCCTCGGAGACTTATGACGCCCCCCTCGAAGACATAGAACGCCCACCTCGATGACTTTCATCGCCCCTAGAAGACTTAGAATGCCCCCTCGAAGACTTAGAATCCCTTCGAAGACTTAGAATGTCCCCTCGCCCCTCAAAGTCTTAGAATGCCCCCTCGAAGATTTAGAACGCCCCCTCTTAGACTTAGGACGGCCCCTCGAGGACTTAGAACGCCCCCTCGAGGACTTAGAACGCCCCCTTCGAAGACTTAGAACGCCCCCTCGAAGACTTAAAACGCCACCCTCGAAGACATAGAACGACCCCCTCGAAGACTTAGAGCGCCCCCCTCGAAGACTTAGAGCGCCCCCCTCGAAAACTTAGAGCGCCCCCTCGAAGACTTAGAACGTAAGAATGCCCCCTCAGAGACTTAAAATGCCCAGTCCAAGATTTAGAATGCCCCCTCGAAGATTTAGAATGCCTCCTCGAAGACTTAGAATCCCTTCAAAGACTTAGAATGTCCCCTCGCCCCTCGAAGACTTAGAATGCCCCCCTCGAAGACTTAGAATGCCCCCTCGAAGACTTAGAATGCCCACCCGAAGACTTAGAACGCCCCCCGAAGACTTAGAACGCCCCCGAAGACTTAGAACGCCCAGTCGAAGATTTAGAATGCCCCCACGAAGACTTAGAATCCCTTCAAAGACTTAGAATGTCCCCTCGCCACTCAAAGTCTTAGAATGCCACCTCAAAGACTTAGAATGGGTCGGGTCGGGTCGGGTCTGGTCGGCTCTGTTCTGGTCTGGTCTGGTCTCGAAGACTTAGAACGCCCACTTCGAAGACTTAGAAAGCCCCCCTCGAAGACTTCGAACCACCCCGAAGATTAGAACGCCTCCCCGAAGACTTAGAACGCCTTCCCCCGAAGACTTAGAACGCCCCCCTCGAAGACATAGAATGCCCCCTCGAAGACTTAGAATGCCCCCTCGAAGACTTAGAATCCTTTCCAAGACTTAGAATGCCCCCTCGAACATTTAGATTGCCCCCTCGAAGACTTAGAATTCCCTTCTAGAAGACTTATAACGCCCACTCGAAGACTTAGAACGCCCCACCTCGAAGACTTAGAACGCCCCCCTCGAAGACTTAGAACGCCCCCTCGAAGACTTAGAATCCCTTCGAAGACTTAGAATGTCCCCTCGCCCCTCGAAGACTTAGAATGCCCCCCCGAAGACTTAGAACGCCTCCCCCCCGAAGACTTAGAACGCCCCCCTCGAAGAATTAGAACGCCCCCCTCGAAGACTTAGAACGACCCCGTCGAAGACTTAGAGTGCCCACTCGAAGACTTAGAGCGCCCCCTCCGAAGACTTAGAACGCCCCCCGAAGTCTTAGAACGCCACCCTCCAAGACTTAGAACGACCCCCTCGAAGACTTAGAGCGCCCCCCTCGAAGACTTAGAATGCCCAGTCGAAGATTTAGAATGCCCCCACGAAGACTTAGAATCCCTTCAAAGACTTAGAATGTCCCCTCGCCCCTCAAAGTCTTAGAATGCCACCTCAAAGACTTAGAATGGGTCGGGTCTGGTCGGCTCTGTTCTGGTCTGGTCTGGTCTCGAAGACTTAGAACGCCCCCCTCGAAGACTTAGAACCCCCCCGAAGACTTAGAACGCCCCCCCGAAGACTTAGAACGCCTCCCCCCGAAGACTTAGAACACCCCCTCGAAGAATTAGAACGCCCCCCTCGAAGACTTAGAACGACCCCCTCGAAGACTTAGAGTGCCCACTCGAAGACTTAGAGCGCCCCCCTCGAGGACTTAGAACGCCCCCCGCGAAGACTTAGAACGCCCCCTCCGAAGACTTAGAACGCCCCCCGAAGTCGTAGTACGCCACCCTCCAAGACTTAGAACGACCCGCTCGAAGAGTTAGAGCGCCCCCCTCGAAGACTTAGAATGCCCAGTCGAAGATTTAGAATGCCCAGTCGAAGATTTAGAATGCCCCCACGAAGACTTAGAATCCCTTCAAAGACTTAGAATGTCCCCTCGCCCCTCAAAGTCTTAGAATGCCACCTCAAAGACTTAGAATGGGTCGGGTCTGGTCGGCTCTGTTCTGGCCTGGTCTGGTCTCGAAGACTTAGAACGCCCCCCTCGAAGACTTAGAACCCCCCCGAAGACTTAGAACCCCCCCGAAGACTTAGAACGCCCCCTCGGAGACTTAGAACGCCCCCCTCGAAGACTTAGAACGCCCCCCGAAGACTTAGAACGCCCCCCCGAAGACTTAGAACGCCCCCCTCGAAGAATTAGAACGCCCCCCTCGAAGACTTAGAACGACCCCCTCGAAGACTTAGAGTGCCCACTCGAAGACTTAGAGCGCCCCCCTCGAGGACTTAGAACGCCCCCGCGAAGACTTAGAACGCCCCCACCGAAGACTTAGAACGCCCCCCGTAGTCTTAGAACGCCACCCTCCAAGACTTAGGACGTCCCCCTCGGAGACTTATGACGCCCCCCTCGAAGACTTAGAACGCCCCCCTCGAAGACTTTGATCGCCCAGTCGAAGATTTAGAATGCCCCCACGAAGACTTAGAATCCCTTCAAAGACTTAGAATGTCCCCTCGCCCCTCAAAGTCTTAGAATGCCACCTCAAAGACTTAGAATGGGTCGGGTCTGGTCGGCTCTGTTCTGGTCTGGTCTGGTCTCGAAGACTTAGAACGCCCCCCTCGAAGACTTAGAACCCCCCCGAAGACTTAGAACGCCCCCCGAAGACTTAGAACGCCTCCCCCCGAAGACTTAGAACACCCCCTCGAAGAATTAGAACGCCCCCCTTGAAGACTTAGAACGACCCCCTCGAAGACTTAGAGTGCCCACTCGAAGACTTAGAGCGCCCCCCTCGAGGACTTAGAACGCCCCCCGCGAAGACTTAGAACGCCCCCTCCGAAGACTTAGAACGCCCCCCGAAGTCGTAGTACGCCACCCTCCAAGACTTAGAACGACCCGCTCGAAGAGTTAGAGCGCCCCCCTCGAAGACGTAGAATGCCCAGTCGAAGATTTAGAATGCCCAGTCGAAGATTTAGAATGCCCCCACGAAGACTTAGAATCCCTTCAAAGACTTAGAATGTCCCGTCGTCCCTCAAAGTCTTAGAATGCCACCTCAAAGACTTAGAATGGGTCGGGTCTGGTCGGCTCTGTTCTGGCCTGGTCTGGTCTCGAAGACTTAGAACGCCCCCCTCGAAGACTTAGAACCCCCCCGAAGACTTAGAACGCCCCCTCGGAGACTTAGAACGCCCCCCTCGAAGACTTAGAACGCCCCCCGAAGACTTAGAACGCCCCCCGAAGACTTAGAACGCCCCCCCGAAGACTTAGAACGCCCCCCTCGAAGAATTAGAACGCCCCCCTCGAAGACTTAGAACGACCCCCTCGAAGACATAGAGTGCCCACTCGAAGACTTAGAGCGCCCCCCTCGAGGACTTAGAACGCCCCCGCGAAGACTTAGAACGCCCCCACCGAAGACTTAGAACGCCCCCCGTAGTCTTAGAACGCCACCCTCCAAGACTTAGGACGTCCCCCTCGGAGACTTATGACGCCCCCCTCGAAGACTTAGAACGCCCCCCTCGAAGACTTTGATCGCCCAGTCGAAGATTTAGAATGCCCCCACGAAGACTTAGATTCCCTTCATAGACTTAGAATGTCCCCTCGCCCCTCAAAGTCTTAGAATGCCACCTCAAAGACTTAGAATGGGTCGGGTCTGGTCGGCTCTGTTCTGGTCTGGTCTGGTGTCGAAGACTTAGAACGCCCCCCTCGAAGACTTAGAACCCCCCCGAAGACTTAGAACGCCCCCCCGAAGACTTAGAACGCCTCCCCCCGAAGACTTAGAACACCACCTCGAAGAATTAGAACGCCCCCCTCGAAGACTTAGAACGACCCCCTCGAAGACTTAGAGTGCCCACTCGAAGACTTAGATAGCCCCCCTCGAGGACTTAGAACGCCCCCACCGAAGACTTAGAACGCCCCCTCGAAGACTTAGAACGCCCACCTCGATGACTTTCATCGCCCCTCGAAGACTTAGAATGCCCCCTCGAAGACTTAAAATCCCTTCGAAGACTTAGAATGTCCCCTCGCCCCTCGAAGACTTAGAATGCCCCCTCGAAGATTTAGAACGCCCCCTCTTAGACTTAGAACGGCCCCTCGAGGGCTTGGAACGCCCGCTCGAAGACTTAGAACGCCCCCTTCGAAGACTTAGAACGCCCCCTTAGAAGACTTAAAACGCCACCCTCGAAGACATAGAACGACCCCCTCGAAGACTTAGAGCGCCCCCCTCGAAGACTTAGAACGTAAGAATGCCCCCTCGAAGACTTAGAATGCCTCCTCGAAGACTTAGAATGCCCCCTCGAAGACTTAGAATGCCCACCCGAAGACTTAGAGTCCTTTCCAAGACTTAGAATTCCCTCTTGAACATTTAGAACGCCCTCTCGAAGATTGAGAATTCCCCCTCGAAGACTTAGAACGGCCTCTTTGAAGACTTAGAACGCCACCCGAAGTGTTAGAACGCCACCCTCCAAGAATTACAACGACCCCCTCGAAGACTTAGAGCGCCCCCTCGAAGACTTAGAATGCCCAGTCGAAGATTTAGAATGCCCCCACGAAGACTTAGAATGCCCCTCGCCCCTCAAAGTCTTAGAATGCCACCTCAAAGACTTAGAATGGGTCGGGTCGGTTCGGGTCTGGTCGGCTCTGGTCTGGTCTGGTCTGGTCTCGAAGACTTAGAACGCCCCGCTCGAAGACTTAGAACGCCCCCTCGAAGACTTAGAACGCCCCCTCGAAGACTTAGAACGCCCCCCTCGAAGACTTAGAACGCCCCCCGAAGACTTAGAGTGCCCACTCGAAGACTTAGAGCGCCCCCTCGAGGACTAAGAACGCCCCCCTCGAAGACTTAGAACGCCCCGTCGAAGACTTAGAACGCCCCCTCGAAGACTTAGAACGCCCCGTCGAAGACTTAGAACGCCCCCTCGAAGACTCAGAATCCCTTCTCGAAGACTCAGAACGAATTAGAACGCCCCCTGGAAGACTTAGAACGCCCCCTCGAAGACATAGAATGTCCCGTCGCTCCTCGAAGACTTAGAACGCCCCTCTCGAAGACTTAGAACGCCCCCCTCGAAGACACCGAACGCTCCCCTCGAACACTTAGATCGCCCCCTCGAAGACTTAGAACGCCCCGCTCGAAGACTTAGAACGCCCCGCTCGAAGACTTAGAACGCCCCCTCGAAGACTTAGAACGCGCCTCTCGAAGACTTAGAACGCCCCCGCGAAGACTTAGGACGCCCCCCTCGGAGACTTATGACGCCCCCCTCGAAGACATAGAACGCCCACCTCGATGACTTTCATCGCCCCTAGAAGACTTAGAATGCCCCCTCGAAGACTTAGAATCCCTTCGAAGACTTAGAATGTCCCCTCGCCCCTCAAAGTCTTAGAATGCCCCCTCGAAGATTTAGAACGCCCCCTCTTAGACTTAGGACGGCCCCTCGAGGACTTAGAACGCCCCCTCGAGGACTTAGAACGCCCCCTTCGAAGACTTAGAACGCCCCCTCGAAGACTTAAAACGCCACCCTCGAAGACATAGAACGACCCCCTCGAAGACTTAGAGCGCCCCCCTCGAAGACTTAGAGCGCCCCCCTCGAAAACTTAGAGCGCCCCCTCGAAGACTTAGAACGTAAGAATGCCCCCCTCAGAGACTTAAAATGCCCAGTCCAAGATTTAGAATGCCCCCTCGAAGATTTAGAATGCCTCCTCGAAGACTTAGAATCCCTTCAAAGACTTAGAATGTCCCCTCGCCCCTCGAAGACTTAGAATGCCCCCCTCGAAGACTTAGAATGCCCCCTCGAAGACTTAGAATGCCCACCCGAAGACTTAGAACGCCCCCCGAAGACTTAGAACGCCCCCGAAGACTTAGAACGCCCAGTCGAAGATTTAGAATGCCCCCACGAAGACTTAGAATCCCTTCAAAGACTTAGAATGTCCCCTCGCCACTCAAAGTCTTAGAATGCCACCTCAAAGACTTAGAATGGGTCGGGTCGGGTCGGGTCTGGTCGGCTCTGTTCTGGTCTGGTCTGGTCTCGAAGACTTAGAACGCCCACTTCGAAGACTTAGAAAGCCCCCCTCGAAGACTTCGAACCACCCCGAAGATTAGAACGCCTCCCCGAAGACTTAGAACGCCTCCCCCCGAAGACTTAGAACGCCCCCCTCGAAGACATAGAATGCCCCCTCGAAGACTTAGAATGCCCCCTCGAAGACTTAGAATCCTTTCCAAGACTTAGAATGCCCCCTCGAACATTTAGATTGCCCCCTCGAAGACTTAGAATTCCCTTCTAGAAGACTTATAACGCCCACTCGAAGACTTAGAACGCCCCACCTCGAAGACTTAGAACGCCCCCCTCGAAGACTTAGAACGCCCCCTCGAAGACTTAGAATCCCTTCGAAGACTTAGAATGTCCCCTCGCCCCTCGAAGACTTAGAATGCCCCCCCGAAGACTTAGAACGCCTCCCCCCCGAAGACTTAGAACGCCCCCCTCGAAGAATTAGAACGCCCCCCTCGAAGACTTAGAACGACCCCGTCGAAGACTTAGAGTGCCCACTCGAAGACTTAGAGCGCCCCCTCCGAAGACTTAGAACGCCCCCCGAAGTCTTAGAACGCCACCCTCCAAGACTTAGAACGACCCCCTCGAAGACTTAGAGCGCCCCCCTCGAAGACTTAGAATGCCCAGTCGAAGATTTAGAATGCCCCCACGAAGACTTAGAATCCCTTCAAAGACTTAGAATGTCCCCTCGCCCCTCAAAGTCTTAGAATGCCACCTCAAAGACTTAGAATGGGTCGGGTCTGGTCGGCTCTGTTCTGGTCTGGTCTGGTCTCGAAGACTTAGAACGCCCCCCTCGAAGACTTAGAACCCCCCCGAAGACTTAGAACGCCCCCCCGAAGACTTAGAACGCCTCCCCCCGAAGACTTAGAACACCCCCTCGAAGAATTAGAACGCCCCCCTCGAAGACTTAGAACGACCCCCTCGAAGACTTAGAGTGCCCACTCGAAGACTTAGAGCGCCCCCCTCGAGGACTTAGAACGCCCCCCGCGAAGACTTAGAACGCCCCCTCCGAAGACTTAGAACGCCCCCCGAAGTCGTAGTACGCCACCCTCCAAGACTTAGAACGACCCGCTCGAAGAGTTAGAGCGCCCCCCTCGAAGACTTAGAATGCCCAGTCGAAGATTTAGAATGCCCAGTCGAAGATTTAGAATGCCCCCACGAAGACTTAGAATCCCTTCAAAGACTTAGAATGTCCCCTCGCCCCTCAAAGTCTTAGAATGCCACCTCAAAGACTTAGAATGGGTCGGGTCTGGTCGGCTCTGTTCTGGCCTGGTCTGGTCTCGAAGACTTAGAACGCCCCCCTCGAAGACTTAGAACCCCCCCGAAGACTTAGAACCCCCCCGAAGACTTAGAACGCCCCCTCGGAGACTTAGAACGCCCCCCTCGAAGACTTAGAACGCCCCCCGAAGACTTAGAACGCCCCCCCGAAGACTTAGAACGCCCCCCTCGAAGAATTAGAACGCCCCCCTCGAAGACTTAGAACGACCCCCTCGAAGACTTAGAGTGCCCACTCGAAGACTTAGAGCGCCCCCCTCGAGGACTTAGAACGCCCCCGCGAAGACTTAGAACGCCCCCACCGAAGACTTAGAACGCCCCCCGTAGTCTTAGAACGCCACCCTCCAAGACTTAGGACGTCCCCCTCGGAGACTTATGACGCCCCCCTCGAAGACTTAGAACGCCCCCCTCGAAGACTTTGATCGCCCAGTCGAAGATTTAGAATGCCCCCACGAAGACTTAGAATCCCTTCAAAGACTTAGAATGTCCCCTCGCCCCTCAAAGTCTTAGAATGCCACCTCAAAGACTTAGAATGGGTCGGGTCTGGTCGGCTCTGTTCTGGTCTGGTCTGGTCTCGAAGACTTAGAACGCCCCCCTCGAAGACTTAGAACCCCCCCGAAGACTTAGAACGCCCCCCGAAGACTTAGAACGCCTCCCCCCGAAGACTTAGAACACCCCCTCGAAGAATTAGAACGCCCCCCTTGAAGACTTAGAACGACCCCCTCGAAGACTTAGAGTGCCCACTCGAAGACTTAGAGCGCCCCCCTCGAGGACTTAGAACGCCCCCCGCGAAGACTTAGAACGCCCCCTCCGAAGACTTAGAACGCCCCCCGAAGTCGTAGTACGCCACCCTCCAAGACTTAGAACGACCCGCTCGAAGAGTTAGAGCGCCCCCCTCGAAGACGTAGAATGCCCAGTCGAAGATTTAGAATGCCCAGTCGAAGATTTAGAATGCCCCCACGAAGACTTAGAATCCCTTCAAAGACTTAGAATGTCCCGTCGTCCCTCAAAGTCTTAGAATGCCACCTCAAAGACTTAGAATGGGTCGGGTCTGGTCGGCTCTGTTCTGGCCTGGTCTGGTCTCGAAGACTTAGAACGCCCCCCTCGAAGACTTAGAACCCCCCCGAAGACTTAGAACGCCCCCTCGGAGACTTAGAACGCCCCCCTCGAAGACTTAGAACGCCCCCCGAAGACTTAGAACGCCCCCCGAAGACTTAGAACGCCCCCCCCGAAGACTTAGAACGCCCCCCTCGAAGAATTAGAACGCCCCCCTCGAAGACTTAGAACGACCCCCTCGAAGACATAGAGTGCCCACTCGAAGACTTAGAGCGCCCCCCTCGAGGACTTAGAACGCCCCCGCGAAGACTTAGAACGCCCCCACCGAAGACTTAGAACGCCCCCCGTAGTCTTAGAACGCCACCCTCCAAGACTTAGGACGTCCCCCTCGGAGACTTATGACGCCCCCCTCGAAGACTTAGAACGCCCCCCTCGAAGACTTTGATCGCCCAGTCGAAGATTTAGAATGCCCCCACGAAGACTTAGATTCCCTTCATAGACTTAGAATGTCCCCTCGCCCCTCAAAGTCTTAGAATGCCACCTCAAAGACTTAGAATGGGTCGGGTCTGGTCGGCTCTGTTCTGGTCTGGTCTGGTGTCGAAGACTTAGAACGCCCCCCTCGAAGACTTAGAACCCCCCCGAAGACTTAGAACGCCCCCCCGAAGACTTAGAACGCCTCCCCCCGAAGACTTAGAACACCACCTCGAAGAATTAGAACGCCCCCCTCGAAGACTTAGAACGACCCCCTCGAAGACTTAGAGTGCCCACTCGAAGACTTAGATCGCCCCCCTCGAGGACTTAGAACGCCCCCACCGAAGACTTAGAACGCCCCCTCGAAGACTTAGAACGCCCACCTCGATGACTTTCATCGCCCCTCGAAGACTTAGAATGCCCCCTCGAAGACTTAAAATCCCTTCGAAGACTTAGAATGTCCCCTCGCCCCTCGAAGACTTAGAATGCCCCCTCGAAGATTTAGAACGCCCCCTCTTAGACTTAGAACGGCCCCTCGAGGGCTTGGAACGCCCGCTCGAAGACTTAGAACGCCCCCTTCGAAGACTTAGAACGCCCCCTTAGAAGACTTAAAACGCCACCCTCGAAGACATAGAACGACCCCCTCGAAGACTTAGAGCGCCCCCCTCGAAGACTTAGAACGTAAGAATGCCCCCTCGAAGACTTAGAATGCCTCCTCGAAGACTTAGAATGCCCCCTCGAAGACTTAGAATGCCCACCCGAAGACTTAGAGTCCTTTCCAAGACTTAGAATTCCCTCTTGAACATTTAGAACGCCCTCTCGAAGATTGAGAATTCCCCCTCGAAGACTTAGAACGGCCTCTTTGAAGACTTAGAACGCCACCCGAAGTGTTAGAACGCCACCCTCCAAGAATTACAACGACCCCCTCGAAGACTTAGAGCGCCCCCTCGAAGACTTAGAATGCCCAGTCGAAGATTTAGAATGCCCCCACGAAGACTTAGAATGCCCCTCGCCCCTCAAAGTCTTAGAATGCCACCTCAAAGACTTAGAATGGGTCGGGTCGGTTCGGGTCTGGTCGGCTCTGGTCTGGTCTGGTCTGGTCTCGAAGACTTAGAACGCCCCGCTCGAAGACTTAGAACGCCCCCTCGAAGACTTAGAACGCCCCCTCGAAGACTTAGAACGCCCCCCTCGAAGACTTAGAACGCCCCCCGAAGACTTAGAGTGCCCACTCGAAGACTTAGAGCGCCCCCTCGAGGACTAAGAACGCCCCCCTCGAAGACTTAGAACGCCCCGTCGAAGACTTAGAACGCCCCCTCGAAGACTTAGAACGCCCCGTCGAAGACTTAGAACGCCCCCTCGAAGACTCAGAATCCCTTCTCGAAGACTCAGAACGAATTAGAACGCCCCCTGGAAGACTTAGAACGCCCCCTCGAAGACATAGAATGTCCCGTCGCTCCTCGAAGACTTAGAACGCCCCTCTCGAAGACTTAGAACGCCCCCCTCGAAGACACCGAACGCTCCCCTCGAACACTTAGATCGCCCCCTCGAAGACTTAGAACGCCCCGCTCGAAGACTTAGAACGCCCCGCTCGAAGACTTAGAACGCCCCCTCGAAGACTTAGAACGCGCCTCTCGAAGACTTAGAACGCCCCCGCGAAGACTTAGGACGCCCCCCTCGGAGACTTATGACGCCCCCCTCGAAGACATAGAACGCCCACCTCGATGACTTTCATCGCCCCTAGAAGACTTAGAATGCCCCCTCGAAGACTTAGAATCCCTTCGAAGACTTAGATTGTCCCCTCGCCCCTCAAAGTCTTAGAATGCCCCCTCGAAGATTTAGAACGCCCCCTCTTAGACTTAGGACGGCCCCTCGAGGACTTAGAACGCCCCCTTCGAAGACTTAGAACGCCCCCTCGAAGACTTAAAACGCCACCCTCGAAGACATAGAACGACCCCCTCGAAGACTTAGAGCGCCCCCCTCGAAGACTTAGAGCGCCCCCCTCGAAAACTTAGAGCGCCCCCTCGAAGACTTAGAACGTAAGAATGCCCCCTCAGAGACTTAAAATGCCCAGTCCAAGATTTAGAATGCCCCCTCGAAGATTTAGAATGCCTCCTCGAAGACTTAGAATCCCTTCAAAGACTTAGAATGTCCCCTCGCCCCTCGAAGACTTAGAATGCCCCCCTCGAAGACTTAGAATGCCCCCTCGAAGACTTAGAATGCCCACCCGAAGACTTAGAACGCCCCCCGAAGACTTAGAACGCCCCCGAAGACTTAGAACGGACAGTCGAAGATTTAGAATGCCCCCACGAAGACTTAGAATCCCTTCAAAGACTTAGAATGTCCCCTCGCCACTCAAAGTCTTAGAATGCCACCTCAAAGACTTAGAATGGGTCGGGTCGGGTCGGGTCGGGTCTGGTCGGCTCTGTTCTGGTCTGGTCTGGTCTCGAAGACTTAGAACGCCCACTTCGAAGACTTAGAAAGCCCCCCTCGAAGACATCGAACCACCCCGAAGATTAGAACGCCTCCCCGAAGACTTAGAACGCCTCCCCCCGAAGACTTAGAACGCCCCCCTCGAAGACATAGAATGCCCCCCTCGAAGACTTAGAATGCCCCCTCGAAGACTTAGAATCCTTTCCAAGACTTAGAATGCCCCCTCGAACATTTAGATTGCCCCCTCGAAGACTTAGAATTCCCTTCTAGAAGACTTATAACGCCCACTCGAAGACTTAGAACGCCCCACCTCGAAGACTTAGAACGCCCCCCTCGAAGACTTAGAACGCCCCCTCGAAGACTTAGAATCCCTTCGAAGACTTAGAATGTCCCCTCGCCCCTCGAAGACTTAGAATGCCCCCCCGAAGACTTAGAACGCCTCCCCCCCGAAGACTTAGAACGCCCCCCTCGAAGAATTAGAACGCCCCCCTCGAAGACTTAGAACGACCCCGTCGAAGACTTAGAGTGCCCACTCGAAGACTTAGAACGCCCCCCGAAGTCTTAGAACGCCACCCTCCAAGACTTAGAACGACCCCCTCGAAGACTTAGAGCGCCCCCCTCGAAGACTTAGAATGCCCAGTCGAAGATTTAGAATGCCCCCACGAAGACTTAGAATCCCTTCAAAGACTTAGAATGTCCCCTCGCCCCTCAAAGTCTTAGAATGCCACCTCAAAGACTTAGAATGGGTCGGGTCTGGTCGGCTCTGTTCTGGTCTGGTCTGGTCTCGAAGACTTAGAACGCCCCCCTCGAAGACTTAGAACCCCCCCGAAGACTTAGAACGCCCCCCCGAAGACTTAGAACGCCTCCCCCCGAAGACTTAGAACACCCCCTCGAAGAATTAGAACGCCCCCCTCGAAGACTTAGAACGACCCCCTCGAAGACTTAGAGTGCCCACTCGAAGACTTAGAGCGCCCCCCTCGAGGACTTAGAACGCCCCCCGCGAAGACTTAGAACGCCCCCTCCGAAGACTTAGAACGCCCCCCGAAGTCGTAGTACGCCACCCTCCAAGACTTAGAACGACCCGCTCGAAGAGTTAGAGCGCCCCCCTCGAAGACTTAGAATGCCCAGTCGAAGATTTAGAATGCCCAGTCGAAGATTTAGAATGCCCCCACGAAGACTTAGAATCCCTTCAAAGACTTAGAATGTCCCCTCGCCCCTCAAAGTCTTAGAATGCCACCTCAAAGACTTAGAATGGGTCGGGTCTGGTCGGCTCTGTTCTGGCCTGGTCTGGTCTCGAAGACTTAGAACGCCCCCCTCGAAGACTTAGAACCCCCCCGAAGACTTAGAACCCCCCCGAAGACTTAGAACGCCCCCTCGGAGACTTAGAACGCCCCCCTCGAAGACTTAGAACGCCCCCCGAAGACTTAGAACGCCCCCCCGAAGACTTAGAACGCCCCCCTCGAAGAATTAGAACGCCCCCCGTAGTCTTAGAACGCCACCCTCCAAGACTTAGGACGTCCCCCTCGGAGACTTATGACGCCCCCCTCGAAGACTTAGAACGCCCCCCTCGAAGACTTTGATCGCCCAGTCGAAGATTTAGAATGCCCCCACGAAGACTTAGAATCCCTTCAAAGACTTAGAATGTCCCCTCGCCCCTCAAAGTCTTAGAATGCCACCTCAAAGACTTAGAATGGGTCGGTTCTGGTCGGCTCTGTTCTGGTCTGGTCTGGTCTCGAAGACTTAGAACGCCCCCCTCGAAGACTTAGAACCCCCCCGAAGACTTAGAACGCCCCCCGAAGACTTAGAACGCCTCCCCCCGAAGACTTAGAACACCCCCTCGAAGAATTAGAACGCCCCCCTTGAAGACTTAGAACGACCCCCTCGAAGACTTAGAGTGCCCACTCGAAGACTTAGAGCGCCCCCCTCGAGGACTTAGAACGCCCCCCGCGAAGACTTAGAACGCCCCCTCCGAAGACTTAGAACGCCCCCCGAAGTCGTAGTACGCCACCCTCCAAGACTTAGAACGATCCGCTCGAAGAGTTAGAGCGCCCCCCTCGAAGACTTAGAATGCCCAGTCGAAGATTTAGAATGCCCAGTCGAAGATTTAGAATGCCCCCACGAAGACTTAGAATCCCTTCAAAGACTTAGAATGTCCCCTCGCCCCTCAAAGTCTTAGAATGCCACCTCAAAGACTTAGAATGGGTCGGGTCTGGTCGGCTCTGTTCTGGCCTGGTCTGGTCTCGAAGACTTAGAACGCCCCCCTCGAAGACTTAGAACCCCCCCGAAGACTTAGAACGCCCTCTCGGAGACTTAGAACGCCCCCCTCGAAGACTTAGAACGCCCCCCGAAGACTTAGAACGCCCCACCGAAGACTTAGAACGCCCCCCTCGAAGAATTAGAACGCCCCCCTCGAAGACTTAGAACGACCCCCTCGAAGACATAGAGTGCCCACTCGAAGACTTAGAGCGCCCCCCTCGAGGACTTAGAACGCCCCCGGGAAGACTTAGAACGCCCCCACCGAAGACTTAGAACGCCCCCCGTAGTCTTAGAACGCCACCCTCCAAGACTTAGGACGTCCCCCTCGGAGACTTATGACGCCCCCCTCGAAGACTTAGAACGCCCCCCTCGAAGACTTTGATCGCCCAGTCGAAGATTTAGAATGCCCCCACGAAGACTTAGATTCCCTTCAAAGACTTAGAATGTCCCCTCGCCCCTCAAAGTCTTAGAATGCCACCTCAAAGACTTAGAATGGGTCGGGTCTGGTCGGCTCTGTTCTGGTCTGGTCTGGTGTCGAAGACTTAGAACGCCCCCCTCGAAGACATAGAACCCCCCCGAAGACTTAGAACGCCCCCCCGAAGACTTAGAACGCCTCCCCCCGAAGACTTAGAACACCACCTCGAAGAATTAGAACGCCCCCCTCGAAGACTTAGAACGACCCCCTCGAAGACTTAGAGTGCCCACTCGAAGACTTAGATCGCCCCCCTCGAGGACTTAGAACGCCCCCACCGAAGACTTAGAACGCCCCCCGTAGTCTTAGAACGCCACCCTCCAAGACTTAGAACGACCCCCTCGAAGACTTAGAGCGCCCCCCTCGAAGAATTAGAACGCCCCCGCGAAGACTTAGGACGCCCCCCTCGGAGACTTATGACGCCCCCCTCGAAGACTTAGAACGCCCACCTCGAAGATTTTCATCGCCCTCGAAGACTTAGAATGCCCCCTCGAAGACTTAGAATGGGTCGGGTCTGGTCGGCTCTGTTCTGGTCTGGTCTGGTGTCGAAGACTTAGAACGCCCCCCTCGAAGACTTAGAACCCCCCCGAAGACTTAGAACGCCCCCCGAAGACTTAGAACGCCTCCCCCCGAAGACTTAGAACACCCCCTCGAAGAATTAGAACGCCCCCCTCGAAGACTTAGAACGACCCCCTCGAAGACTTAGAGTGCCCACTCGAAGACTTAGATCGCCCCCCTCGAGGACTTAGAACGCCCCCACCGAAGACTTAGAACGCCCCCCGTAGTCTTAGAACGCCACCCTCCAAGACTTAGAACGACCCCCTCGAAGACTTAGAGCGCCCCCCTCGAAGAATTAGAACGCCCCCGCGAAGACTTAGGACGCCCCCCTCGGAGACTTATGACGCCCCCTCGAAGACTTAGAACGCCCACCTCGATGACTTTCATCGCCCCTCGAAGACTTAGAATGCGCCCTCGAAGACTTAGAATCCCTTCGAAGACTTAGAATGTCCCCTCGCCCCTCAAAGACTTAGAATGCCCCCTCGAAGACTTAGAACGCCCCCTCTTAGACTTAGGACGGCCCCTCGAGGACTTAGAACGCCCCCTCGAAGACTTAAAACGCCACCCTCGAAGACATAGAACGACCCCCTCGAAGACTTAGAGCGCCCCCTCGAAGACTTAGAGCGCCCCCCTCGAAAACTTAGAGTGCCCCCCTCGAAGACTTAGAACGTAAGAATGCCCCCTCAAAGACTAAAAATGCCCAGTCCAAGATTTAGAATGCCCCCTCGAAGATTTAGAATGCCTCCTCGAAGACTTAGAATCCCTTCAAAGACTTAGAATGTCCCCTCGCCCCTCAAAGTCTTAGAATGCCACCTCAAAGACTTAGAATGGGTCGGGTCTGGTCGGCTCTGTTCTGGCCTGGTCTGGTCTCGAAGACTTAGAACGCCCCCCTCGAAGACTTAGAACCCCCCCGAAGACTTAGAACGCCCTCTCGGAGACTTAGAACGCCCCCCTCGAAGACTTAGAACGCCCCCCGAAGACTTAGAACGCCCCACCGAAGACTTAGAACGCCCCCCTCGAAGAATTAGAACGCCCCCCTCGAAGACTTAGAACGACCCCCTCGAAGACATAGAGTGCCCACTCGAAGACTTAGAGCGCCCCCCTCGAGGACTTAGAACGCCCCCGGGAAGACTTAGAACGCCCCCACCGAAGACTTAGAACGCCCCCCGTAGTCTTAGAACGCCACCCTCCAAGACTTAGGACGTCCCCCTCGGAGACTTATGACGCCCCCCTCGAAGACTTAGAACGCCCCCCTCGAAGACTTTGATCGCCCAGTCGAAGATTTAGAATGCCCCCACGAAGACTTAGATTCCCTTCAAAGACTTAGAATGTCCCCTCGCCCCTCAAAGTCTTAGAATGCCACCTCAAAGACTTAGAATGGGTCGGGTCTGGTCGGCTCTGTTCTGGTCTGGTCTGGTGTCGAAGACTTAGAACGCCCCCCTCGAAGACATAGAACCCCCCCGAAGACTTAGAACGCCCCCCGAAGACTTAGAACGCCTCCCCCCGAAGACTTAGAACACCACCTCGAAGAATTAGAACGCCCCCCTCGAAGACTTAGAACGACCCCCTCGAAGACTTAGAGTGCCCACTCGAAGACTTAGATCGCCCCCCTCGAGGACTTAGAACGCCCCCACCGAAGACTTAGAACGCCCCCCGTAGTCTTAGAACGCCACCCTCCAAGACTTAGAACGACCCCCTCGAAGACTTAGAGCGCCCCCCTCGAAGAATTAGAACGCCCCCGCGAAGACTTAGGACGCCCCCCTCGGAGACTTATGACGCCCCCCTCGAAGACTTAGAACGCCCACCTCGAAGATTTTCATCGCCCTCGAAGACTTAGAATGCCCCCTCGAAGACTTAGAATGGGTCGGGTCTGGTCGGCTCTGTTCTGGTCTGGTCTGGTGTCGAAGACTTAGAACGCCCCCCTCGAAGACTTAGAACCCCCCCGAAGACTTAGAACGCCCCCCGAAGACTTAGAACGCCTCCCCCCGAAGACTTAGAACACCCCCTCGAAGAATTAGAACGCCCCCCTCGAAGACTTAGAACGACCCCCTCGAAGACTTAGAGTGCCCACTCGAAGACTTAGATCGCCCCCCTCGAGGACTTAGAACGCCCCCACCGAAGACTTAGAACGCCCCCCGTAGTCTTAGAACGCCACCCTCCAAGACTTAGAACGACCCCCTCGAAGACTTAGAGCGCCCCCCTCGAAGAATTAGAACGCCCCCGCGAAGACTTAGGACGCCCCCCTCGGAGACTTATGACGCCCCCTCGAAGACTTAGAACGCCCACCTCGATGACTTTCATCGCCCCTCGAAGACTTAGAATGCGCCCTCGAAGACTTAGAATCCCTTCGAAGACTTAGAATGTCCCCTCGCCCCTCAAAGACTTAGAATGCCCCCTCGAAGACTTAGAACGCCCCCTCTTAGACTTAGGACGGCCCCTCGAGGACTTAGAACGCCCCCTCGAAGACTTAAAACGCCACCCTCGAAGACATAGAACGACCCCCTCGAAGACTTAGAGCGCCCCCTCGAAGACTTAGAGCGCCCCCCTCGAAAACTTAGAGTGCCCCCCTCGAAGACTTAGAACGTAAGAATGCCCCCTCAAAGACTAAAAATGCCCAGTCCAAGATTTAGAATGCCCCCTCGAAGATTTAGAATGCCTCCTCGAAGACTTAGAATCCCTTCAAAGACTTAGAATGTCCCCTCGCCCCTCAAAGTCTTAGAATGCCACCTCAAAGACTTAGAATGGGTCGGGTCTGGTCGGGTCTGTTCTGGTCTGGTCTGGTGTCGAAGACTTAGAACGCCGCCCTCGAAGACTTAGAACCCCCCCCGAAGACTTAGAACGCCCCCCCCCGAAGAATTAGAACGCCTCCCCCCGAAGGCTTAGAACACCCCCTCGAAGAATTAGAACGCCCCCCTCGAAGACTTAGAACGACCCCCTCGAAGACTTAGAGTGCCCACTCGAAGACTTAGATCGCCCCCCTCGAGGACTTAGATCGCCCCCACCGAAGACTTAGAACGCCCCCCGTAGTCTTAGAACGCCACCCTCCAAGACTTAGAACGACCCCCTCGAAGACTTAGAGCGCCCCCCTCGAAGAATTAGAACGCCCCCGCGAAGACTTAGGACGCCCCCCTCGGAGACTTATGACGCCCCCCTCGAAGACTTAGAACGCCCACCTCGAAGATTTTCATCGCCCCTCGAAGACTTAGAATGCCCCCTCGAAGACTTAGAATCCCTTCGAAGACGTGGAATGTCCCCTCGCCCCTCGAAGACTTAGAACGCCCCCTCTTAGACTTAGAACGGCCCCTCGAGGGCTTAGAACGCCCCCTCGAAGACTTAGAACGCCCCCTTCGAAGACTTAGAACGCCCCCTTCGAAGACTTAAAACGCCACCCTCGAAGACATAGAACGACCCCCTCGAAGACTTAGAGCGCCCCCCTCGAAGACTTAGAGCGCCCCCCTCGAAAACTTAGAGTGCCCCCCTCGAAGACTTAGAACGTAAGAATGCCCCCTCAAAGACTAAAAATGCCCAGTTCAAGATTTAGAATGCCCCCTCGAAGATTTAGAATGCCCACCCGAAGACTTAGAATCCTTTCCAAGACTTAGAATTCCCTCTTGAACATTTAGAACGCCCCCTCGAAGATTGAGAATTCCCCCTCGAAGACTTAGAACGGCCTCTTTGAAGACTTAGAACGCCCCCCGAAGTGTTAGAACGCCACCCTCCAAGAATTACAACGACCCCCTCGAAGACTTAGAGCGCCCCCTCGAAGACTTAGAATGCCCAGTCGAAGATTTAGAATGCCCCCACGAAGACTTAGAATGCCCCTCGCCCCTCAAAGTCTTAGAATGCCACCTCAAAGACTTAAAATGGGTCGGGTCGGGTCGGGTCTGGTCGGCTCTGGTCTGCTCTGGTCTGGTCTCGAAGACTTAGAACGCCCCGCTCGAAGACTTAGAACGCCCCCTCGAAGACTTAGAACGCCCCCTCGAAGACTTAGAACGCCCCCCTCGAAGACTTAGAACGCTCCCCGAAGACTTAGAACGCCCCCCCGAAGACTTAGAACGC
Source organism: Stegodyphus dumicola (assembly GCF_044657685.1). Classification (NCBI taxonomy): domain Eukaryota; kingdom Metazoa; phylum Arthropoda; class Arachnida; order Araneae; family Eresidae; genus Stegodyphus; species Stegodyphus dumicola. Next base: position 209,912,489 of record NC_140774.1, read on the forward strand.
CTCCCCCCCGAAGACTTGGAACACCCCCTCGAAGAATTAGAACGACCCCCTCGAAGACTTAGAGTGCCCACTCGAAGACTTAGAGCGCCCCCTCGAGGACTAAGAACGCCCCCCTCGAAGACTTAGAACGCCCCGTCGAAGACTTAGAACGCCCCCTCGAAGACTTAGAACGCCCCGTCGAAGACTTAGAACGCCCCCTCGTAGACTCAGAATCCCTTCTCGAAGACTCAGAACGCCCCCCCTCGTCGAATTAGAACGCCCCCTGGAAGACTTCGAACGCCCCCTCGAAGACATAGAATGTCCCGTCGCTCCTCGAAGACTTAGAACGCCCCTCTCGAAGACTTAGAACGCCCCCCTCGAAGACACCGAACGCCCCCCTCGAAGACTTAGATCGCCCCCTCGAAGACTTAGAACGCCCCGCTCGAAGACTTAGAACGCCCCGCTCGAAGACTTAGAACGCCCCCGCGAAGACTTAGAACGCCCCCACCGAAGACTTAGAACGCCCCCCGTAGTCTTAGAACGCCACCCTCCAAGACTTAGGACGTCCCCCTCGGAGACATATGACGCCCCCCTCGAAGACTTAGAACGCCCCCCTCGAAGACTTTGATCGCCCAGTCGAAGATTTAGAATGCCCCCACGAAGACTTAGATTCCCTTCAAAGACTTAGAATGTCCCCTCGCCCCTCAAAGTCTTAGAATGCCACCTCAAAGACTTAGAATGGGTCGGGTCTGGTCGGCTCTGTTCTGGTCTGGTCTGGTGTCGAAGACTTAGAACGCCGCCCTCGAAGACTTAGAACCCCCCCGAAGACTTAGAACGACCCCCCCGAAGAATTAGAACGCCTCCCCCCGAAGACTTAGAACACCCCCTCGAAGAATTAGAACGCCCCCCTCGAAGACTTAGAACGACCCCCTCGAAGACTTAGAGTGCCCACTCGAAGACTTAGATCGCCCCCCTCGAGGACTTAGAACGCCCCCACCGAAGACTTAGAACGCGCCCCGTAGTCTTAGAACGCCACCCTCCAAGACTTAGAACGACCCCCTCGAAGACTTAGAGCGCCCCCCTCGAAGAATTAGAACGCCCCCGCGAAGACTTAGGACGCCCCCCTCGGAGACTTATGACGCCCCCCTCGAAGACTTAGAACGCCCACCTCGAAGATTTTCATCGCCCCTCGAAGACTTAGAATGCCCCCTCGAAGACTTAGAATCCCTTCGAAGACTTGGAATGTCCCCTCGCCCCTCGAAGACTTAGAATGCCCCCTCGAAGACTTAGAACGCCCCCTCTTAGACTTAGAACGGCCCCTCGAGGGCTTAGAACCCCCCCTCGAAGACTTAGAACGCCCCCTTCGAAGACTTAGAACGCCCCCTTCGAAGACTTAAAACGCCACCCTCGAAGACATAGAACGACCCCCTCGAAGACTTAGAGCGCCCCCCTCGAAGACTTAGAGCGCCCCCTCGAAAACTTAGAGTGCCCCCCTCGAAGACTTAGAACGTAAGAATGCCCCCTCAAAGACTAAAAATGCCCAGTCGAAGATTTAGAATGCCCCCACGAAGACTTAGAATGCCCCTCGCCCCTCAAAGTCTTAGAATGCCACCTCAAAGACTTAAAATGGGTCGGGTCGGGTCGGGTCTGGTCGGCTCTGGTCTGGTCTGGTCTGGTCTCGAAGACTTAGAACGCCCCGCTCGAAGACTTAGAACGCCCCCTCGAAGACTTAGAACGCCCCCTCGAAGACTTAGAACGCCCCCCTCGAAGACTTAGAACGCTCCCCGAAGACTTAGAACGCCCCCCCGAAGACTTAGAACGCCTCCCCCCCGAAGACTTGGAACACCCCCTCGAAGAATTAGAACGACCCCCTCGAAGACTTAGAGTGTCCACTCGAAGACTTAGAGCGCCCGCTCGAGGACTAAGAACGCCCCCCTCGAAGACTTAGAACGCCCCGTCGAAGACTTAGAACGCCCCCTCGAAGACTTAGAACGCCCCGTCGAAGACTTAGAACGCCCCCTCGTAGACTCAGAATCCCTTCTCGAAGACTCAGAACGCCCCCCTCGACGAATTAGAACGCCCCCCTGGAAGACTTAGAACGCCCCCTCGAAGACATAGAATGTCCCGTCGCTCCTCGAAGACTTAGAACGCCCCTCTCGAAGACTTAGAACGCCCCCCTCGAAGACACCGAACGCCCCCCTCGAAGACTTAGATCGCCCCCTCGAAGACTTAGAACGCCCCGCTCGAAGACTTAGAACGCCCCGCTCGAAGACTTAGAACGCCCCCGCGAAGACTTAGAACGCCCCCACCGAAGACTTAGAACGCCCCCGTAGTCTTAGAACGACACCCTGCAAGACTTAGGACGTCCCCCTCGGAGACTTATGACGCCCCCCTCGAAGACTTAGAACGCCCCCCTCGAAGACTTTGATCGCCCAGTCGAAGATTTAGAATGCCCCCACGAAGACTTAGATTCCCTTCAAAGACTTAGAATGTCCCCTCGCCCCTCAAAGTCTTAGAATGCCACCTCAAAGACTTAGAATGGGTCGGGTCTGGTCGGCTCTGTTCTGGTCTGGTCTGGTGTCGAAGACTTAGAACGCCCCCCTCGAAGACTTAGAACCCCCCCGAAGACTTAGAACGCCCCCCAGAAGACTTAGAACGCCTCCCCCCGAAGACTTAGAACACCCCCTCGAAGAATTAGAACGCCCCCCTCGAAGACTTAGAACGACCCCCTCGAAGACTTAGAGTGCCCACTCGAAGACTTAGATCGCCCCCCTCGAGGACTTAGAACGCCCCCACCGAAGACTTAGAACGCCCCCCGTAGTCTTAGAACACCACCCTCCAAGACTTAGAACGACCCCCTCGAAGACTTAGAGCGCCCCCTCGAAGAATTAGAACGCCCCCGCGAAGACTTAGGACGCCCCCCTCGGAGACTTATGACGCCCCCCTCGAAGACTTAGAACGCCCACCTCGAAGATTTTCATCGCCCCTCGAAGACTTAGAATGCCCCCTCGAAGACTTAGAATCCCTTCGAAGACTTGGAATGTCCTCTCGCCCCTCGAAGACTTAGAATGCCCCCTCGAAGACTTAGAACGCCCCCTCTTAGACTTAGAACGGCCCCTCGAGGGCTTAGAACGCCCCCTCGAAGACTTAGAACGCCCCCTTCGAAGACTTAGAACGCCCCCTTAGAAGACTTAAAACGCCACCCTCGAAGACATAGAACGACCCCCTCGAAGACTTAGAGCGCCCCCTCGAAGACTTAGAGCGCCCCCCTCGAAAACTTAGAGTTCCCCCCTCGAAGACTTAGAACGTAAGAATGCCCCCTCAAAGACTAAAAATGCCCAGTTCAAGATTTAGAATGCCCCCTCGAAGATTTAGAATGCCCACCCGAAGACTTAGAATCCTTTCCAAGACTTAGAATTCCCTCTTGAACATTTAGAACGCCCCCTCGAAGATTGAGAATTCCCCCTCGAAGACTTAGAACGGCCTCTTTGAAGACTTAGAACGCCCCCCGAAGTGTTAGAACGCCACCCTCCAAGAATTACAACGACCCCCTCGAAGACTTAGAGCGCCCCCTCGAAGACTTAGAATGCCCAGTCGAAGATTTAGAATGCCCCCACGAAGACTTAGAATGCCCCTCGCCCCTCAAAGTCTTAGAATGCCACCTCAAAGACTTAGAATGGGTCGGGTCGGGTCGGGTCTGGTCGGCTCTGGTCTGGTCCGGTATGGTCTCGAAGACTTAGAACGCCCCGCTCGAAGACTTAGAACGCCCCCTCGAAGACTTAGAACGCCCCCTCGAAGACTTAGAACGCCCCCCGAAGACTTAGAACGCCCCCCCCGAAGACTTAGAACGCCTCCCCCCCGAAGACTTGGAACACCCCCTCGAAGAATTAGAACGACCCCCTCGAAGACTTAGAGTGCCCACTCGAAGACTTAGAGCGCCCCCTCGAGGACTAAGAACGCCCCCCTCGAAGACTTAGAACGCCCCGTCGAAGACTTAGAACGCCCCCTCGAAGACTTAGAACGCCCCCTCGAAGACTCAGAATCCCTTCTCGAAGACTCAGAACGCCCCCCCCTCGACGAATTAGAACGCCCCCCTGGAAGACTTAGAGCGCCCCCTCGAAGATATAGAATGTCCCTTCGCTCCTCGAAGACTTAGAACGCCCCTCTCGAAGACTTAGAACGCCCCCTCGAAGACACCGAACGCCCCACTCGAACACTTAGATCGCCCCCTCGAAGACTTAGAACGCCCCGCTCGAAGACTTAGAACGCCCCGCTCGAAGACTTAGAACGCCCCCTCGAAGACTTAGAACGCGCCTCTCGAAGACTTAGAACGCCCCCGCAAAGACTTAGGACGCCCCCCTCGGAGACTTATGACGCCCCCCTCGAAGACATAGAACGCCCACCTCGATGACTTTCATCGCCCCTCGAAGACTTAGAATGCCCCCTCGAAGACTTAGAATCCCTTCGAAGACTTAGAATGTCCCCTCGCCCCTCAAAGACTTAGAATGCCCCCTCGAAGACTTAGAACGCCCCCTCTTAGACTTAGGACGGCCCCTCGAGGACTTAGAACGCCCCCTCGAGGACTTAGAACGCCCCCTTCGAAGACTTAGAACGCCCCCTCGAAGACTTAAAACGCCACCCTCGAAGACATAGAACGCCCACCTCGAAGACTTAGAGCGCCCCCCTCGAAGACTTAGAGCGCCCCCCTCGAAAACTTAGAGCGCCCCCTCGAAGACTTAGAACGTAAGAATGCCCCCTCAGAGACTTAAAATGCCCAGTCCAAGATTTAGAATGCCCCCTCGAAGATTTAGAATGCCTCCTCGAAGACTTAGAATCCCTTCAAAGACTTAGAATGTCCCCTCGCCCCTCGAAGACTTAGAATGCCCCCCTCGAAGACTTAGAATGCCCCCTCGGAGACTTAGAATGCCCCCTCGAAGACTTAGAATGCCCACCCGAAGACTTAGAATCCTTTCCAAGACTTAGAATGCCCCCTCGAACATTTAGAACGCCCCCTCGAAGATTTAGAATTCCCCCTCGAAGACTTAGAACGCCCTCTTTGAAGACTTAGAACGCTCCCCCTCCAAGACTTAGAACGCCCCCCGCAGACTTAGAACGCCCCCCGAAGACTTAGAACGCCCCGAAGACTTAGAACGCCCAGTCGAAGATTTAGAATGCCCCCACGAAGACTTAGAATCCCTTCAAAGACTTAGAATGTCCCCTCGCCACTCAAAGTCTTAGAATGCCACCTCAAAGACTTAGAATGGGTCGGGTCGGGTCGGGTCTGGTCGGCTCTGTTCTGGTCTGGTCTGGTCTCGAAGACTTAGAACGCCCACTTCGAAGACTTAGAACGCCCCCCTCGAAGACTTCGAACCCCCCCGAAGATTAGAACGCCTCCCCGAAGACTTAGAACGCCTCCCCCCGAAGACTTAGAACGCCCCCCTCGAAGACATAGAATGCCCCCCTCGAAGACTTAGAATGCCCCCTCGAAGACTTAGAATCCTTTCCAAGACTTAGAATGCCCCCTCGAAGACTTAGAATTCCCTTCTAGAAGACTTATAACGCCCACTCGAAGACTTAGAACGCCCCACCTCGAAGACTTAGAACGCCCCCCTCGAAGACTTAGAACGCCCCCTCGAAGACTTAGAACGCCCCTCTCGAAGACTTAGAACGCCCCCCTCGAAGACATAGAATGCCCCCCTCGACGACTTAGATCGCCCCCTCGAAGACTTAGAACGCCCCGCTCGAAGACTTAGAACGCGCCCCTCGAAGACTTAGAACGCCCTCGCGAAGACTTAGAACGCGCCCCCTCGAAAACTTAGCACGCCCCCTCGAAGACTTAGGACGCCCCCCTCGGAGACTTATGACGCCCCCTCGAAGACTTAGAACGCCCACCTCGATGACTTTCATCGCCCCTCGAAGACTTAGAATGCGCCCTCGAAGACTTAGAATCCCTTCGAAGACTTAGAATGTCCCCTCGCCCCTCAAAGACTTAGAATGCCCCCTCGAAGACTTAGAACGCCCCCTCTTAGACTTAGGACGGCCCCTCGAGGACTTAGAACGCCCCCTCGAAGACTTAGAACGCCCCCTTCGAAGACTTAGAACGCCCCCTCGAAGACTTAAAACGCCACCCTCGAAGACATAGAACGACCCCCTCGAAGACTTAGAGCGCCCCCTCGAAGACTTAGAGCGCCCCCCTCGAAAACTTAGAGTGCCCCCCTCGAAGACTTAGAACGTAAGAATGCCCCCTCAAAGACTAAAAATGCCCAGTCCAAGATTTAAAATGCCCCCTCGAAGATTTAGAATGCCTCCTCGAAGACTTAGAATCCCTTCAAAGACTTAGAATGTCCCCTCGCCCCTCAAAGTCTTAGAATGCCACCTCAAAGACTTAGAATGGGTCGGGTCTGGTCGGGTCTGTTCTGGTCTGGTCTGGTGTCGAAGACTTAGAACGCCGCCCTCGAAGACTTAGAACCCCCCGAAGACTTAGAACGCCCCCCCCGAAGAATTAGAACGCCTCCCCCCGAAGACTTAGAACACCCCCTCGAAGAATTAGAACGCCCCCCTCGAAGACTTAGAACGACCCCCTCGAAGACTTAGAGTGCCCACTCGAAGACTTAGATCGCCCCCCTCGAGGACTTAGAACGCCCCCACCGAAGACTTAGAACGCCCCCCGTAGTCTTAGAACGCCACCCTCCAAGACTTAGAACGACCCCCTCGAAGACTTAGAGCGCCCCCCTCGAAGAATTAGAACGCCCCCGCGAAGACTTAGGACGCCCCCCTCGGAGACTTATGACGCCCCCTCGAAGACTTAGAACGCCCACCTCGAAGATTTTCATCGCCCCTCGAAGACTTAGAATGCCCCCTCGAAGACTTAAAATCCCTTCGAAGACTTGGAATGTCCCCTCGCCCCTCGAAGACTTAGAATGCCCCCTCTTAGACTTAGAACGCCCCCTCTTAGACTTAGAACGGCCCCTCGAGGGCTTAGAACGCCCCCTCGAAGACTTAGAACGCCCCCTTCGAAGACTTAGAACGCCCCCTTCGAAGACTTAAAACGCCACCCTCGAAGACATAGAACGACCCCCTCGAAGACTTAGAGCGCCCCCCTCGAAGACTTAGAGCGCCCCCCTCGAAAACTTAGAGTGCCCCCCTCGAAGACTTAGAACGTAAGAATGCCCCCTCAAAGACTAAAAATGCCCAGTTCAAGATTTAGAATGCCCCCTCGAAGATTTAGAATGCCCACCCGAAGACTTAGAATCCTTTCCAAGACTTAGAATTCCCTCTTGAACATTTAGAACGCCCCCTCGAAGATTGAGAATTCCCCCTCGAAGACTTAGAACGGCCTCTTTGAAGACTTAGAACGCCCCCCGAAGTGTTAGAACGCCACCCTCCAAGAATTACAACGACCCCCTCGAAGACTTAGAGCGCCCCCTCGAAGACTTAGAATGCCCAGTCGAAGATTTAGAATGCCCCCACGAAGACTTAGAATGCCCCTCGCCCCTCAAAGTCTTAGAATGCCACCTCAAAGACTTAAAATGGGTCGGGTCGGGTCGGGTCTGGTCGGCTCTGGTCTGGTCTGGTCTGGTCTCGAAGACTTAGAACGCCCCGCTCGAAGACTTAGAACGCCCCCTCGAAGACTTAGAACGCCCCCTCGAAGACATAGAACGCCCCCCTCGAAGACTTAGAACGCTCCCCGAAGACTTAGAACGCCCCCCCCCGAAGACTTAGAACGCCTCCCCCCCGAAGACTTGGAACACCCCCTCGAAGAATTAGAACGACCCCCTCGAAGACTTAGAACGCCCCGTCGAAGACTTAGAACGCCCCCTCGAAGACTTAAAACGCCCCGTCGAAGACTTAGAACGCCCCCTCGTAGACTCAGAATCCCTTCTCGAAGACTCAGAACGCCCCCCCTCGACGAATTAGAACGCCCCCCTGGAAGACTTAGAACGCCCCCTCGAAGACATAGAATGTCCCGTCGCTCCTCGAAGACTTAGAACGCCCCTCTCGAAGACTTAGAACGCCCCCCTCGAAGACACCGAACCAACCCCTCGAAGACTTAGATCGCCCCCTCGAAGACTTAGAACGCTCCGCTCGAAGACTTAGAACGCCCCGCTCGAAGACTTAGAACGCCCCCGCGAAGACTTAGAACGCCCCCACCGAAGACTTAGAACGCCCCCCGTAGTCTTAGAACGCCACCCTCCAAGACTTAGGACGTCCCCCTCGGAGACTTATGACGCCCCCTCGAAGACTTAGAACGCCCCCCTCGAAGACTTTGATCGCCCAGTCGAAGATTTAGAATGCCCCCACGAAGACTTAGATTCCCTTCAAAGACTTAGAATGTCCCCTCGCCCCTCAAAGTCTTAGAATGCCACCTCAAAGACTTAGAATAGGTCGGGTCTGGTCGGCTCTGTTCTGGTCTGGTCTGGTGTCGAAGACTTAGAACGCCCCCCTCGAAGACTTAGAACCCCCCCGAAGACTTAGAACGCCCCCCCGAAGACTTAGAACGAATCCCCCCGAAGACTTAGAACACCCCCTCGAAGAATTAGAACGCCCCCCTCGAAGACTTAGAACGACCCCCTCGAAGACTTAGAGTGCCCACTCGAAGACTTAGATCGCCCCCTCGAGGACTTAGAACGCCCCCACCGAAGACTTAGAACGCCCCCCGTAGTCTTAGAACGCCACCCTCCAAGACTTAGAACGACCCCCTCGAAGACTTAGAGCGCCCCCCTCGAAGAATTAGAACGCCCCCGCGAAGACTTAGGACGCCCCCCTCGGAGACTTATGACGCCCCCCTCGAAGACTTAGAACGCCCACCTCGAAGATTTTCATCGCCCCTCGAAGACTTAGAATGCCCCCTCGAAGACTTAGAATCCCTTCGAAGACTTGGAATGTCCCCTCGCCCCTCGAAGACTTAGAATGCCCCCTCGAAGACTTAGAACGCCCCCTCTTAGACTTAGAACGGCCCTTCGAGGGCTTAGAACGCCCCCTCGAAGACTTAGAACGCCCCCTTCGAAGACTTAGAACGCCCCCTTCGAAGACTTAAAACGCCACCCTCGAAGACATAGAACGACCCCCTCGAAGACTTAGAGCGCCCCCTCGAAGACTTAGATCGCCCCCCTCGAAAACTTAGAGTGCCCCCCTCGAAGACTTAGAACGTAAGAATGCCCCCTCAAAGACTAAAAATGCCCAGTTCAAGATTTAGAATGCCCCCTCGAAGATTTAGAATGCCCACCCGAAGACTTAGAATCCTTTCCAAGACTTAGAATTCCCTCTTGAACATTTAGAACGCCCCCTCGAAGATTGAGAATTCCCCCTCGAAGACTTAGAACGGCCTCTTTGAAGACTTAGAACGCCCCCCGAAGTGTTAGAACGCCACCCTCCAAGAATTACAACGACCCCCTCGAAGACTTAGAGCGCCCCCTCGAAGACTTAGAATGCCCAGTCGAAGATTTAGAATGCCCCCACGAAGACTTAGAATGCCCCTCGCCCCTCAAAGTCTTAGAATGCCACCTCAAAGACTTAGAATGGGTCGCGTCGGGTCGGGTCTGGTCGGCTCTGGTCTGGTCTGGTATGGTCTCGAAGACTTAGAACGCCCCGCTCGAAGACTTAGAACGCCCCCTCGAAGACTTAGAACGCCCCCTCGAAGACTTAGAACGCCCCCCTCGAAGACTTAGAACGCTCCCCGAAGACTTAGAACGCCCCCCCGAAGACTTAGAACGCCTCCCCCCCGAAGACTTGGAACACACCCTCGAAGAATTAGAACGACCCCCTCGAAGACTTAGAGTGCCCACTCGAAGACTTAGAGCGCCCCCTCGAGGACAAAGAACGCCCCCCTCGAAGACTTAGAACGCCCCGTCGAAGACTTAGAACGCCCCCTCGAAGACTTAGAACGCCCCCTCGAAGACTCAGAATCCCTTCTCGAAGACTCAGAACGCCCCCCCTCGACGAATTAGAACGCCCCCCTGGAAGACTTAGAACGCCCCCTCGAAGATATAGAATGTCCCTTCGCTCCTCGAAGACTTAGAACGCCCCTCTCGAAGACTTAGAACGCCCCCTCGAAGACACCGAACGCCCCACTCGAACACTTAGATCGCCCCCTCAAAGACTTAGAACGCCCCGCTCGAAGACTTAGAACGCCCCGCTCGAAGACTTAGAACGCCCCCTCGAAGACTTAGAACGCGCCTCTCGAAGACTTAGAACGCCCCCGCGAAGACTTAGGACGCCCCCCTCGGAGACTTATGACACCCCCTCGAAGACATAGAACGCCCACCTCGATGACTTTCATCGCCCCTCGAAGACTTAGAATGCCCCCTCGAAGACTTAGAATCCCTTCGAAGACTTAGAATGTCCCCTCGCCCCTCAAAGACTTAGAACGCCCCCTCGAAGACTTAGAACGCCCCCTCTTAGACTTAGGACGGCCCCTCGAGGACTTAGAACGCCCCCTCGAGGACTTAGAACGCCCCCTTCGAAGACTTAGAACGCCCCCTCGAAGACTTAAAACGCCACCCTCGAAGACATAGAACGCCCACCTCGAAGACTTAGAGCGCCCCCCTCGAAGACTTAGAGCGCCCCCCTCGAAAACTTAGAGCGCCCCCTCGAAGACTTAGAACGTAAGAATGCCCCCTCAGAGACTTAAAATGCCCAGTCCAAGATTTACAATGCCCCCTCGAAGATTTAGAATGCCTCCTCGAAGACTTAGAATCCCTTCAAAGACTTAGAATGTCCCCTCGCCCCTCGAAGACTTAGAATGCCCCCCTCGAAGACTTAGAATGCCCCCTCGGAGACTTAGAATGCCCCCTCGAAGACTTAGAATGCCCACCCGAAGACTTAGAATCCTTTCCAAGACTTAGAATGCCCCCTCGAACATTTAGAACGCCCCCTCGAAGATTTAGAATTCCCCCTCGAAGACTTAGAACGCCCTCTTTGAAGACTTAGAACGCTCCCCCTCCAAGACTTAGAACGCCCCCCGAAGACTTAGAACGCCCCCGAAGACTTAGAACGCCCCGAAGACTTAGAACGCCCAGTCGAAGATTTAGAATGCCCCCACGAAGACTTAGAATCCCTTCAAAGACTTAGAATGTCCCCTCGCCACTCAAAGTCTTAGAATGCCACCTCAAAGACTTAGAATGGGTCGGGTCGGGTCGGGTCTGGTCGGCTCTGTTCTGGTCTGGTCTGGTCTCGAAGACTTAGAACGCCCACATCGAAGACTTAGAACGCCCCCCTCGAAGACTTCGAACCCCCCCGAAGATTAGAACGCCTCCCCGAAGACTTAGAACGCCTCCCCCCGAAGACTTAGAACGCCCCAATCGAAGACATAGAATGCCCCCCTCGAAGACTTAGAATGCCCCCTCGAAGACTTAGAATCCTTTCCAAGACTTAGAATGCCCCCTCGAACATTTAGAATGCCCCCTCGAAGACTTAGAATTCCCTTCTAGAAGACTTATAACGCCCACTCGAAGACTTAGAACGCCCCACCTCGAAGACTTAGAACGCCCCCCTCGAAGACTTAGAACGCCCCCTCGAAGACTTAGAACGCCCCTCTCGAAGACTTAGAACGCCCCCCTCGAAGACATAGAATGCCCCCCTCGAAGACTTAGATCGCCCCCTCGAAGACTTAGAACGCCCCGCTCGAAGACTTAGAACGCGCCCCTCGAAGACTTAGAACGCCCTCGCGAAGACTTAGAACGCGCCCCCTCGAAAACTTAGCACGCCCCCTCGAAGACTTAGGACGCCCCCCTCGGAGACTTATGACGCCCCCTCGAAGACTTAGAACGCCCACCTCGATGACTTTCATCGCCCCTCGAAGACTTAGAATGCGCCCTCGAAGACTTAGAATCCCTTCGAAGACTTAGAATGTCCCCTCGAAGACTTAGAACGCCCCCTCTTAGACTTAGGACGGCCCCTCGAGGACTTAGAACGCCCCCTCGAAGACTTAGAACGCCCCCTTCGAAGACTTAGAACGCCCCCTCGAAGACTTAAAACGCCACCCTCGAAGACATAGAACGACCCCCTCGAAGACTTAGAGCGCCCCCCTCGAAAACTTAGAGTGCCCCCCTCGAAGACTTAGAACGTAAGAATGCCCCCTCAAAGACTAAAAATGCCCAGTCCAAGATTTAAAATGCCCCCTCGAAGATTTAGAATGCCTCCTCGAAGACTTAGAATCCCTTCAAAGACTTAGAATGTCCCCTCGCCCCTCAAAGTCTTAGAATGCCACCTCAAAGACTTAGAATGGGTCGGGTCTGGTCGGGTCTGTTCTGGTCTGGTCTGGTGTCGAAGACTTAGAACGCCGCCCTCGAAGACTTAGAACCCCCCCCGAAGACTTAGAACGCCCCCCCCGAAGAATTAGAACGCCCTCCCCCCGAAGACTTAGAACACCCCCTCGAAGAATTAGAACGCCCCCCTCGAAGACTTAGAACGACCCCCTCGAAGACTTAGAGGTGCCCACTCGAAGACTTAGATCGCCCCCCTCGAGGACTTAGAACGCCCCCACCGAAGACTTAGAACGCCCCCCGTAGTCTTAGAACGCCACCCTCCAAGACTTAGAACGACCCCCTCGAAGACTTAGAGCGCCCCCCTTGAAGAATTAGAACGCCCCCGCGAAGACTTAGGACGCCCCCCTCGGAGATTTATGACGCCCCCCTCGAAGACTTAGAACGCCCACCTCGAAGATTTTCATCGCCCCTCGAAGACTTAGAATGCCCCCTCGAAGACTTAGAATCCCTTCGAAGACTTGGAATGTCCCCTCACCACTCGAAGACTTAGAATGCCCCCTCGAAGACTTAGAACGCCCCCTCTTAGACTTAGAACGGCCCTCGAGGGCTTAGAACGCCCCTCGAAGACTTAGAACGCCCCCTTCGAAGACTTAGAACGCCCCCTTCGAAGACTTAAAACGCCACCCTCGAAGACATAGAACGACCCCCTCGAAGACTTAGAGCGCCCCCCTCGAAGACTTAGAGCGCCCCCCTCGAAAACTTAGAGTGCCCCCCTCGAAGACTTAGAACGTAAGAATGCCCCCTCAAAGACTAAAAATGCCCAGTTCAAGATTTAGAATGCCCCCTCGAAGATTTAGAATGCCCTCCCGAAGACTTAGAATCCTTTCCAAGACTTAGAATTCCCTCTTGAACATTTAGAACGCCCCCTCGAAGATTGAGAATTCCCCCTCGAAGACTTAGAACGGCCTCTTTGAAGACTTAGAACGCCCCCCGAAGTGTTAGAACGCCACCCTCCAAGAATTACAACGACCCCCTCGAAGACTTAGAGCGCCCCCTCGAAGACTTAGAATGCCCAGTCGAAGATTTAGAATGCCCCCACGAAGTCTTAGAATGCCCCTCGCCCCTCAAAGTCTTAGAATGCCACCTCAAAGACTTAAAATGGGTCGGGTCGGGTCGGGTCTGGTCGGCTGTGGTCTGGTCTGGTCTGGTCTCGAAGACTTAGAACGCCCCGCTCGAAGACTTAGAACGCCCCCTCGAAGACTTAGAACGCCCCTCGAAGACTTAGAACGCCCCCCTCGAAGACTTAGAACGCTCCCCGAAGACTTAGAACGCCCCCGAAGACTTAGAACGCCTCCCCCCCGAAGACTTGGAACACCCCCTCGAAGAATTAGAACGACCCCCTCGAAGACTTAGAGTGCCCACTCGAAGACTTAGAGCGCCCCCTCGAGGACTAAGAACGCCCCCCTCGAAGACTTAGAACGCCCCGTCGAAGACTTAGAACGCCCCCTCGAAGACTTAGAACGCCCCGTCGAAGACTTAGAACGCCCCCTCGTAGACGCAGAATCCCTTCTCGAAGACTCAGAACGCCCCCCCTCGACGAATTAGAACGCCCCCCTGGAAGACTTAGAACGCCCCCTCGAAGACATAGAATGTCCCGTCGCTCCTCGAAGACTTAGAACGCCCCTCTCGAAGACTTAGAACGCCCCCCTCGAAGACACCGAACGCCCCCCTCGAAGACTTAGATCGCCCCCTCGAAGACTTAGAACGCCCCGCTCGAAGACTTAGAACGCCCCGCTCGAAGACTTAGAACGCCCCCGCGAAGACTTAGAACGCCCCCACCGAAGACTTAGAACGCCCCCCGTAGTCTTAGAACGCCACCCTCCAAGACTTAGGACGTCCCCCTCGGAGACTTATGACGCCCCCCTCGAAGACTTAGAACGCCCCCCTCGAAGACTTAGAGCGCCCCCCTCGAAAACTTAGAGTGCCCCCTCGAAGACTTAGAACGTAAGAATGCCCCCTCAAAGACTAAAAATGCCCAGTCCAAGATTTAAAATGCCCCCTCGAAGATTTAGAATGCCTCCTCGAAGACTTAGAATCCCTTCAAAGACTTAGAATGTCCCCTCGCCCCTCAAAGTCTTAGAATGCCACCTCAAAGACTTAGAATGGGTCGGGTCTGGTCGGGTCTGTTCTGGTCTGGTCTGGTGTCGAAGACTTAGAACGCCGCCCTCGAAGACTTAGAACCCCCCCCGAAGACTTAGAACGCCCCCCCCCGAAGAATTAGAACGCCTCCCCCCGAAGACTTAGAACACCCCCTCGAAGAATTAGAACGCCCCACTCGAAGACCTTAGAACGACCCCCTCGAAGACTTAGAGTGCCCACTCGAAGACTTAGATCGCCCCCCTCGAGGACTTAGAACGCCCCCACCGAAGACTTAGAACGCCCCCCGTAGTCTTAGAACGCCACCCTCCAAGACTTAGAACGACCCCCTCGAAGACTTAGAGCGCCCCCCTCGAAGAATTAGAACGCCCCCGCGAAGACTTAGGACGCCCCCCTCGGAGACTTATGGACGCCCCCCTCGAAGACTTAGAACGCCCACCTCGAAGATTTTCATCGCCCCTCGAAGACTTAGAATGCCCCCTCGAAGACTTAGAATCCCTTCGAAGACTTGGAATGTCCCCTCGCCCCTCGAAGACTTAGAATGCCCCCTCGAAGACTTAGAACGCCCCCTCTTAGACTTAGAACGGCCCCTCGAGGGCTTAGAACGCCCCCTCGAAGACTTAGAAACGCCCCCTTCGAAGACTTAGAACGCCCCCTTCGAAGACTTAAAACGCCACCCTCGAAGACATAGAACGACCCCCTCGAAGACTTAGAGCGCCCCCCTCGAAGACTTAGAGCGCCCCCCTCGAAAACTTAGAGTGCCCCCCTCGAAGACTTAGAACGTAAGAATGCCCCCTCAAAGACTAAAAATGCCCAGTTCAAGATTTAGAATGCCCCCTCGAAGATTTAGAATGCCCACCCGAAGACTTAGAATCCTTTCCAAGACTTAGAATTCCCTCTTGAACATTTAGAACGCCCCCTCGAAGATTGAGAATTCCCCCTCGAAGACTTAGAACGGCCTCTTTGAAGACTTAGAACGCCCCCCGAAGTGTTAGAACGCCACCCTCCAAGAATTACAACGACCCCCTCGAAGACTTAGAGCGCCCCCTCGAAGACTTAGAATGCCCAGTCGAAGACTTAGAACGCCCCCCTCGAAGACTTAGAACGCCCCGTCGAAGACTTAGAACGCCCCCTCGTAGACTCAGAATCCCTTCTCGAAGACTCAGAACGCCCCCCCTCGAGGAATTAGAACGCCCCCCTGGAAGACTTAGAACGCCCCCTCGAAGACATAGAATGTCCCGTCGCTCCTCGAAGACTTAGAACGCCCCTCTCGAAGACTTAGAACGCCCCCTCGAAGACACCGAGCGCCCCCCTCGAAGACTTAGATCGCCCCCTCGAAGACTTAGAACGCCCCGCTCGAAGACTTAGAACGCCCCGCTCGAAGACTTGGAACGCCCCCGCGAAGACTTAGAATGCCCCCACGAAGACTTAGAATGCCCCTCGCCCCTCAAAGTCTTAGAATGCCACCTCAAAGACTTAAAATGGGTCGGGTCGGGTCGGGTCTGGTCGGCTCTGGTCTGGTCTGGTCTGGTCTCGAAGACTTAGAACGCCCCGCTCGAAGGACTTAGAACGCCCCCTCGAAGACTTAGAACGCCCCCTCGAAGACTTAGAACGCCCCCCTCGAAGACTTAGAACGCTCCCCGAAGACTTAGAACGCCCCCCGAAGACTTAGAACGCCTCCCCCCCGAAGACTTGGAACACCCCCTCGAAGAATTAGAACGACCCCCTCGAAGACTTAGAGTGCCCACTCGAAGACTTAGAGCGCCCCCTCGAGGACTAAGAACGCCCCCCTCGAAGACTTAGAACGCCCCGTCGAAGAACGCCCCCTCGAAGACTTAGAACGCCCCGTCGAAGACTTAGAACGCCCCCTCGTAGACTCAGAATCCCTTCTCGAAGACTCAGAACGCCCCCCCTCGACGAATTAGAACGCCCCCCTGGAAGACTTAGAACGCCCCCTCGAAGACATAGAATGTCCCGTCGCTCCTCGAAGACTTAGAACGCCCCTCTCGAAGACTTAGAACGCCCCCCCTCGAAGACACCGAACGCCCCCCTCGAAGACTTAGATCGCCCCCTCGAAGACTTAGAACGCCCCGCTCGAAGACTTAGAACGCCCCGCTCGAAGACTTGGAACGCCCCCGCGAAGACTTAGAACGCCCCCACCGAAGACTTAGAACGCCCCCCGTAGTCTTAGAACGCCACCCTCCAAGACTTAGGACGTCCCCCTCGGAGACTTATGACGCCCCCCTCGAAGACTTAGAACGCCCCCCTCGAAGACTTTGATCGCCCAGTCGAAGATTTAGAATGCCCCCACGAAGACTTAGATTCCCTTCAAAGACTTAGAATGTCCCCTCGCCCCTCAAAGTCTTAGAATGCCACCTCAAAGACTTAGAATAGGTCGGGTCTGGTCGGCTCTGTTCTGGTCTGGTCTGGTGTCGAAGACTTAGAACGCCCCCCTCGAAGACTTAGAACCCCCCCGAAGACTTAGAACGCCCCCCCGAAGACTTAGAACGAATCCCCCCGAAGACTTAGAACACCCCCTCGAAGAATTAGAACGCCCCCCTCGAAGACTTAGAACGACCCCCTCGAAGACTTAGAGTGCCCACTCGAAGACTTAGATCGCCCCCCTCGAGGACTTAGAACGCCCCCACCGAAGACTTAGAACGCCCCCCGTAGTCTTAGAACGCCACCCTCCAAGACTTAGAATGACCCCCTCGAAGACTTAGAGCGCCCCCCTCGAAGAATTAGAACGCCCCGCGAAGACTTAGGACGCCCCCCTCGGAGACTTATGACGCCCACCTCGAAGACTTAGAACGCCCACCTCGAAGATTTTCATCGCCCCTCGAAGACTTAGAATGCCCCCTCGAAGACTTAGAATCCCTTCGAAGACTTGGAATGTCCCCTCGCCCCTCGAAGACTTAGAATGCCCCCTCGAAGACTTAGAACGCCCCCTCTTAGACTTAGAACGGCCCCTCGAGGGCTTAGAACGCCCCCTCGAAGACTTAGAACGCCCCCTTCGAAGACTTAGAACGCCCCCTTCGAAGACTTAAAACGCCCACCCCTCGAAGACATAGAACGACCCCCTCGAAGACTTAGAGCGCCCCCTCGAAGACTTAGATCGCCCCCCTCGAAAACTTAGAGTGCCCCCCTCGAAGACTTAGAACGTAAGAATGCCCCCTCAAAGACTAAAAATGCCCAGTTCAAGATTTAGAATGCCCCTCGAAGATTTAGAATGCCCACCCGAAGACTTAGAATCCTTTCCAAGACTTAGAATTCCCACTTGAACATTTAGAACGCCCCCTCGAAGATTGAGAATTCCCCCTCGAAGACTTAGAACGGCCTCTTTGAAGACTTAGAACGCCCCCCGAAGTGTTAGAACGCCACCCCTCCAAGAATTACAACGACCCCCTCGAAGACTTAGA
This sequence comes from Stegodyphus dumicola, assembly GCF_044657685.1. Classification (NCBI taxonomy): domain Eukaryota; kingdom Metazoa; phylum Arthropoda; class Arachnida; order Araneae; family Eresidae; genus Stegodyphus; species Stegodyphus dumicola. Next base: position 209,930,250 of record NC_140774.1, read on the forward strand.
GCGCCCCCTCGAAGACTTAGAATGCCCAGTCGAAGATTTAGAATGCCCCCACGAAGACTTAGAATGCCCCTCGCCCCCTCAAAGTCTTAGAATGCCACCTCAAAGACTTAGAATGGGTCGGGTCGTGTCGGGTCTGGTCGGCTCTGGTCTGGTCTGGTCTGGTCTCGAAGACTTAGAACGCCCCGCTCGAAGACTTAGATCGCCCCCTCGAAGACTTAGAACGCCCCCTCGAAGACTTAGAACGCCCCCCTCGAAGACTTAGAACGCCCCCCGAAGACTTAGAACGCCCCCCCGAAGACTTAGAACGCCTCCCCCCCCGAAGACTTGGAACACACCCTCGAAGAATTAGAACGACCCCCTCGAAGACTTAGAATGCCCACTCGAAGACTTAGAGCGCCCCCTCGAGGACTAAGAACGCCCCCCCTCGAAGACTTAGAACGCCCCGTCGAAGACTTAGAACGCCCCCTCGAAGACTTAGAACGCCCCCTCGAAGACTCAGAATCCCTTCTCGAAGACTCAGAACGCCCCCCCTCGACGAATTAGAACGCCCCCCTGGAAGACTTAGAACGCCCCCTCGAAGATATAGAATGTCCCTTCGCTCCTCGAAGACTTAGAACGCCCCTCTCGAAGACTTAGAACGCCCCCTCGAAGACACCGAACGCCCCACTCGAACACTTAGATCGCCCCCTCGAAGACTTAGAACGCCCCGCTCGAAGACTTAGAACGCCCCGCTCGAAGACTTAGAACGCCCCCTCGAAGACTTAGAACGCGCCTCTCGAAGACTTAGAACGCCCCCGCGAAGACTTAGGACGCCCCCCTCGGAGAGATATGACGCCCCCCTCGAAGACATAGAACGCCCACCTCGATGACTTTCATCGCCCCTCGAAGACTTAGAATGCCCCCTCGAAGACTTAGAATCCCTTCGAAGACTTAGAATGTCCCCTCGCCCCTCAAAGACTTAGAATGCCCCCTCGAAGACTTAGAACGCCCCCTCTTAGACTTAGGACGGCCCCTCGAGGACTTAGAACGCCCCCTCGAGGACTTAGAACGCCCCCTTCGAAGACTTAGAACGCCCCCTCGAAGACTTAAAACGCCACCCTCGAAGACATGGAACGCCCACCTCGAAGACTTAGAGCGCCCCCCTCGAAGACTTAGAGCGCCCCCCTCGAAAACTTAGAGCGCCCCCTCGAAGACTTAGAACGTAAGAATGCCCCCTCAGAGACTTAAAATGCCCAGTCCAAGATTTAGAATGCCCCCTTGAAGATTTAGAATGCCTCCTCGAAGACTTAGAATCCCTTCAAAGACTTAGAATGTCCCCTCGCCCCTCGAAGACTTAGAATGCCCCCCTCGAAGACTTAGAATGCCCCCTCGGAGACTTAGAATGCCCCCTCGAAGACTTAGAATGCCCACCCGAAGACTTAGAATCCTTTCCAAGACTTAGAATGCCCCCTCGAACATTTAGAACGCCCCCTCGAAGATTTAGAATTCCCCCCTCGAAGACTTAGAACGCCCTCTTTGAAGACTTAGAACGCTCCCCCTCCAAGACTTAGAACGCCCCCCGAAGACTTAGAACGCCCCCCGAAGACTTAGAACGCCCCGAAGACTTAGAACGCCCCAGTCGAAGATTTAGAATGCCCCCACGAAGACTTAGAATCCCTTCAAAGACTTAGAATGTCCCCTCGCCACTCAAAGTCTTAGAATGCCACCTCAAAGACTTAGAATGGGTCGGGTCGGGTCGGGTCTGGTCGCTCTGTTCTGGTCTGGTCTGGTCTCGAAGACTTAGAACGCCCACTTCGAAGACTTAGAACGCCCTCTCGAAGACTTCGAACCCCCCCGAAGATTAGAACGCCTCCCCGAAGACTTAGAACGCCTCCCCCCGAAGACTTAGAACGCCCCCCCTCGAAGACATAGAATGCCCCCCTCGAAGACTTAGAATGCCCCCTCGAAGACTTAGAATCCTTTCCAAGACTTAGAATGCCCCCTCGAACATTTAGAATGCCCCCTCGAAGACTTAGAATTCACTTCTAGAAGACTTATAACGCCCACTCGAAGACTTAGAACGCCCCACCTCGAAGACTTAGAACGCCACCCTCCAAGACTTAGAATGACCCCCTCGAAGACTTAGAGCGCCCCCCTCGAAGAATTAGAACGCCCCGCGAAGACTTAGGACGCCCCCCTCGGAGACTTATGACGCCCACCTCGAAGACTTAGAACGCCCACCTCGAAGATTTTCATCGCCCCTCGAAGACTTAGAATGCCCCCTCGAAGACTTAGAATCCCTTCGAAGACTTGGAATGTCCCCTCGCCCCTCGAAGACTTAGAATGCCCCCTCGAAGACTTAGAACGCCCCCTCTTAGACTTAGAACGGCCCCTCGAGGGCTTAGAACGCCCCCTCGAAGACTTAGAACGCCCCCCTTCGAAGACTTAGAACGCCCCCTTCGAAGACTTAAAACGCCACCCTCGAAGACATAGAACGACCCCCTCGAAGACTTAGAGCGCCCCCTCGAAGACTTAGATCGCCCCCCTCGAAAACTTAGAGTGCCCCCCTCGAAGACTTAGAACGTAAGAATGCCCCCTCAAAGACTAAAAATGCCCAGTTCAAGATTTAGAATGCCCCCTCGAAGATTTAGAATGCCCACCCGAAGACTTAGAATCCTTTCCAAGACTTAGAATTCCCTCTTGAACATTTAGAACGCCCCCTCGAAGATTGAGAATTCCCCCCTCGAAGACTTAGAACGGCCTCTTTGAAGACTTAGAACGCCCCCCGAAGTGTTAGAACGCCACCCTCCAAGAATTACAACGACCCCCTCGAAGACTTAGAGCGCCCCCTCGAAGACTTAGAATGCCCAGTCGAAGATTTAGAATGCCCCCACGAAGACTTAGAATGCCCCTCGCCCCTCAAAGTCTTAGAATGCCACCTCAAAGACTTAGAATGGGTCGGGTCGTGTCGGGTCTGGTCGGCTCTGGTCTGGTCTGGTCTGGTCTCGAAGACTTAGAACGCCCCGCTCGAAGACTTAGATCGCCCCCCTCGAAGACTTAGAACGCCCCCTCGAAGACTTAGAACGCCCCCCTCGAAGACTTAGAACGCCCCCCGAAGACTTAGAACGCCCCCCCGAAGACTTAGAACGCCTCCCCCCCCCGAAGACTTGGAACACACCCTCGAAGAATTAGAACGACCCCCTCGAAGACTTAGAGTGCCCACTCGAAGACTTAGAGCGCCCCCTCGAGACTAAGAACGCCCCCCTCGAAGACTTAGAACGCCCCGTCGAAGACTTAGAACGCCCCCTCGAAGACTTAGAACGCCCCCTCGAAGACTCAGAATCCCTTCTCGAAGACTCAGAACGCCCCCCCTCGACGAATTAGAACGCCCCCCTGGAAGACTTAGAACGCCCCCTCGAAGATATAGAATGTCCCTTCGCTCCTCGAAGACTTAGAACGCCCCTCTCGAAGACTTAGAACGCCCCCTCGAAGACACCGAACGCCCCACTCGAACACTTAGATCGCCCCCTCGAAGACTTAGAACGCCCCGCTCGAAGACTTAGAACGCCCCGCTCGAAGACTTAGAACGCCCCCTCGAAGACTTAGAACGCGCCTCTCGAAGACTTAGAACGCCCCCGCGAAGACTTAGGACGCCCCCCTCGGAGAGATATGACGCCCCCCTCGAAGACATAGAACGCCCACCTCGATGACTTTCATCGCCCCTCGAAGACTTAGAATGCCCCCTCGAAGACTTAGAATCCCTTCGAAGACTTAGAATGTCCCCTCGCCCCTCAAAGACTTAGAATGCCCCCTCGAAGACTTAGAACGCCCCCTCTTAGACTTAGGACGGCCCCTCGAGGACTTAGAACGCCCCCTCGAGGACTTAGAACGCCCCCTTCGAAGACTTAGAACGCCCCCTCGAAGACTTAAAACGCCACCCTCGAAGACATGGAACGCCCACCTCGAAGACTTAGAGCGCCCCCCTCGAAGACTTAGAGCGCCCCCCTCGAAAACTTAGAGCGCCCCCTCGAAGACTTAGAACGTAAGAATGCCCCCTCAGAGACTTAAAATGCCCAGTCCAAGATTTAGAATGCCCCCTCGAAGATTTAGAATGCCTCCTCGAAGACTTAGAATCCCTTCAAAGACTTAGAATGTCCCCTCGCCCCTCGAAGACTTAGAATGCCCCCCTCGAAGACTTAGAATGCCCCCTCGGAGACTTAGAATGCCCCCTCGAAGACTTAGAATGCCCACCCGAAGACTTAGAATCCTTTCCAAGACTTAGAATGCCCCCTCGAACATTTAGAACGCCCCCTCGAAGATTTAGAATTCCCCCTCGAAGACTTAGAACGCCCTCTTTGAAGACTTAGAACGCTCCCCCTCCAAGACTTAGAACGCCCCCCGAAGACTTAGAACGCCCCCCGAAGACTTAGAACGCCCCGAAGACTTAGAACGCCCAGTCGAAGATTTAGAATGCCCCCACGAAGACTTAGAATCCCTTCAAAGACTTAGAATGTCCCCTCGCCACTCAAAGTCTTAGAATGCCACCTCAAAGACTTAGAATGGGTCGGGTCGGGTCGGGTCTGGTCGGCTCTGTTCTGGTCTGGTCTGGTCTCGAAGACTTAGAACGCCCACTTCGAAGACTTAGAACGCCCTCTCGAAGACTTCGAACCCCCCCGAAGATTAGAACGCCTCCCCGAAGACTTAGAACGCCTCCCCCCGAAGACTTAGAACGCCCCCCTCGAAGACATAGAATGCCCCCCTCGAAGACTTAGAATGCCCCCTCGAAGACTTAGAATCCTTTCCAAGACTTAGAATGCCCCCTCGAACATTTAGAATGCCCCCTCGAAGACTTAGAATTCACTTCTAGAAGACTTATAACGCCCACTCGAAGACTTAGAACGCCCCACCTCGAAGACTTAGAACGCCACCCTCCAAGACTTAGAATGACCCCCTCGAAGACTTAGAGCGCCCCCCTCGAAGAATTAGAACGCCCCCGCGAAGACTTAGGACGCCCCCCTCGGAGACTTATGACGCCCACCTCGAAGACTTAGAACGCCCACCTCGAAGATTTTCATCGCCCCTCGAAGACTTAGAATGCCCCCTCGAAGACTTAGAATCCCTTCGAAGACTTGGAATGTCCCCTCGCCCCTCGAAGACTTAGAATGCCCCCTCGAAGACTTAGAACGCCCCCTCTTAGACTTAGAACGGCCCCTCGAGGGCTTAGAACGCCCCCTCGAAGACTTAGAACGCCCCCTTCGAAGACTTAGAACGCCCCCTTCGAAGACTTAAAACGCCACCCTCGAAGACATAGAACGACCCCCTCGAAGACTTAGAGCGCCCCCTCGAAGACTTAGATCGCCCCCCTCGAAAACTTAGAGTGCCCCCCTCGAAGACTTAGAACGTAAGAATGCCCCCTCAAAGACTAAAAATGCCCAGTTCAAGATTTAGAATGCCCCCTCGAAGATTTAGAATGCCCACCCGAAGACTTAGAATCCTTTCCAAGACTTAGAATTCCCTCTTGAACATTTAGAACGCCCCCTCGAAGATTGAGAATTCCCCCTCGAAGACTTAGAACGGCCTCTTTGAAGACTTAGAACGCCCCTCGAAGTGTTAGAACGCCACCCTCCAAGAATTACAACGACCCCCTCGAAGACTTAGAGCGCCCCCTCGAAGACTTAGAATGCCCAGTCGAAGATTTAGAATGCCCCCACGAAGACTTAGAATGCCCCTCGCCCCTCAAAGTCTTAGAATGCCACCTCAAAGACTTAGAATGGGTCGGGTCGTGTCGGGTCTGGTCGGCTCTGGTCTGGTCTGGTCTGGTCTCGAAGACTTAGAACGCCCCGCTCGAAGACTTAGATCGCCCCCTCGAAGACTTAGAACGCCCCCTCGAAGACTTAGAACGCCCCCCTCGAAGACTTAGAACGCCCCCCGAAGACTTAGAACGCCCCCCCGAAGACTTAGAACGCCTCCCCCCCGAAGACTTCGAACACACCCTCGAAGAATTAGAACGACCCCCTCGAAGACTTAGAGTGCCCACTCGAAGACTTAGAGCGCCCCCTCGAGGACTAAGAACGCCCCCCTCGAAGACTTAGAACGCCCCGTCGAAGACTTAGAACGCCCCCTCGAAGACTTAGAACGCCCCCTCGAAGACTCAGAATCCCTTCTCGAAGACTCAGAACGCCCCCCCTCGACGAATTAGAACGCCCCCCTGGAAGACTTAGAACGCCCCCTCGAAGATATAGAATGTCCCTTCGCTCCTCGAAGACTTAGAACGCCCCTCTCGAAGACTTAGAACGCCCCCTCGAAGACACCGAACGCCCCACTCGAACACTTAGATCGCCCCCTCGAAGACTTAGAACGCCCCGCTCGAAGACTTAGAACGCCCCCTCGAAGATTTAGAACGCGCCTCTCGAAGACTTAGAACGCCCCCGCGAAGACTTAGGACGCCCCCCTCGGAGACATATGACGCCCCCCTCGAAGACATAGAACGCCCACCTCGATGACTTTCATCGCCCCTCGAAGACTTAGAATGCCCCCTCGAAGACTTAGAATCCCTTCGAAGACTTAGAATGTCCCCTCGCCCCTCAAAGACTTAGAATGCCCCCTCGAAGACTTAGAACGCCCCCTCTTAGACTTAGGACGGCCCCTCGAGGACTTAGAACGCCCCCTCGAGGACTTAGAACGCCCCCTTCGAAGACTTAGAACGCCCCCTCGAAGACTTAAAACGCCACCCTCGAAGACATGGAACGCCCACCTCGAAGACTTAGAGCGCCCCCCTCGAAGACTTAGAGCGCCCCCCTCGAAAACTTAGAGCGCCCCCTCGAAGACTTAGAACGTAAGAATGCCCCCTCAGAGACTTAAAATGCCCAGTCCAAGATTTAGAATGCCCCCTCGAAGATTTAGAATGCCTCCTCGAAGACTTAGAATCCCTTCAAAGACTTAGAATGTCCCCTCGCCCCTCGAAGACTTAGAATGCCCCCCTCGAAGACTTAGAATGCCCCCTCGGAGACTTAGAATGCCCCCTCGAAGACTTAGAATGCCCACCCGAAGACTTAGAATCCTTTCCAAGACTTAGAATGCCCCCTCGAACATTTAGAACGCCCCCTCGAAGATTTAGAATTCCCCCTCGAAGACTTAGAACGCCCTCTTTGAAGACTTAGAACGCTCCCCCTCCAAGACTTAGAACGCCCCCCGAAGACTTAGAACGCCCCCCGAAGACTTAGAACGCCCCGAAGACTTAGAACGCCCAGTCGAAGATTTAGAATGCCCCCACGAAGACTTAGAATCCCTTCAAAGACTTAGAATGTCCCCTCGCCACTCAAAGTCTTAGAATGCCACCTCAAAGACTTAGAATGGGTCGGGTCGGGTCGGGTCTGGTCGGCTCTGTTCTGGTCTGGTCTGGTCTCGAAGACTTAGAACGCCCACTTCGAAGACTTAGAACGCCCTCTCGAAGACTTCGAACCCCCCCGAAGATTAGAACGCCTCCCCGAAGACTTAGAACGCCTCCCCCCGAAGACTTAGAACGCCCCCCTCGAAGACATAGAATGCCCCCCTCGAAGACTTAGAATGCCCCCTCGAAGACTTAGAATCCTTTCCAAGACTTAGAATGCCCCCTCGAACATTTAGAATGCCCCCTCGAAGACTTAGAATTCACTTCTAGAAGACTTATAACGCCCACTCGAAGACTTAGAACGCCCCACCTCGAAGACTTAGAACGCCCCTCTCGAAGACTTAGAACGCCCCCTCGAAGACTTAGAACGCCCCTCTCGAAGACTTAGAACGCCCCCCTCGAAGACATAGAATGCCCCCCTCGAAGACTTAGATCGCCCCCTCGAAGACTTAGAACGCCCCGCTCGAAGACTTAGAACGCGCCCCTCGAAGACTTAGAACGCCCTCGCGAAGACTTAGAACGCGCCCCCTCGAAAACTTAGCACGCCCCCTCGAAGACTTAGGACGCCCCCCTCGGAGACTTATGACGCCCCCTCGAAGACTTAGAACGCCCACCTCGATGACTTTCATCGCCCCTCGAAGACTTAGAATGCGCCCTCGAAGACTTAGAATCCCTTCGAAGACTTAGAATGTCCCCTCGCCCCTCAAAGACTTAGAATGCCCCCTCGAAGACTTAGAACGCCCCCTCTTAGACTTAGGACGGCCCCTCGAGGACTTAGAACGCCCCCTCGAAGACTTAGAACGCCCCCTTCGAAGACTTAGAACGCCCCCTCGAAGACTTAAAACGCCACCCTCGCAGACATAGAACGACCCCCTCGAAGACTTAGAGCGCCCCCTCGAAGACTTAGAGCGCCCCCCTCGAAAACTTAGAGTGCCCCCCTCGAAGACTTAGAACGTAAGAATGCCCCCTCAAAGACTAAAAATGCCCAGTCCAAGATTTAAAATGCCCCCTCGAAGATTTAGAATGCCTCCTCGAAGACTTAGAATCCCTTCAAAGACTTAGAATGTCCCCTCGCCCCTCAAAGTCTTAGAATGCCACCTCAAAGACTTAGAATGGGTCGGGTCTGGTCGGGTCTGTTCTGGTCTGGTCTGGTGTCGAAGACTTAGAACGCCGCACTCGAAGACTTAGAACCCCCCCCGAAGACTTAGAACGCCCCCCCCCGAAGAATTAGAACGCCTCCCCCCGAAGACTTAGAACACCCCCTCGAAGAATTAGAACGCCCCCCTCGAAGACTTAGAACGACCCCCTCGAAGACTTAGAGTGCCCACTCGAAGACTTAGATCGCCCCCCTCGAGGACATAGAACGCCCCCACCGAAGACTTAGAACGCCCCCCGTAGTCTTAGAACGCCACCCTCCAAGACTTAGAACGACCCCCTCGAAGACTTAGAGCGCCCCCCTTGAAGAATTAGAACGCCCCCGCGAAGACTTAGGACGCCCCCCTCGGAGACTTATGACGCCCCCCTCGAAGACTTAGAACGCCCACCTCGAAGATTTTCATCGCCCCTCGAAGACTTAGAATGCCCCCTCGAAGACTTAGAATCCCTTCGAAGACTTGGAATGTCCCCTCACCACTCGAAGACTTAGAATGCCCCCTCGAAGACTTAGAACGCCCCCTCTTAGACTTAGAACGGCCCCTCGAGGGCTTAGAACGCCCCCTCGAAGACTTAGAACGCCCCCTTCGAAGACTTAGAACGCCCCCTTCGAAGACTTAAAACGCCACCCTCGAAGACATAGAACGACCCCCTCGAAGACTTAGAGCGCCCCCCTCGAAGACTTAGAGCGCCCCCCTCGAAAACTTAGAGTGCCCCCCTCGAAGACTTAGAACGTAAGAATGCCCCCTCAAAGACTAAAAATGCCCAGTTCAAGATTTAGAATGCCCCCTCGAAGATTTAGAATGCCCTCCCGAAGACTTAGAATCCTTTCCAAGACTTAGAATTCCCTCTTGAACATTTAGAACGCCCCCTCGAAGATTGAGAATTGCCCCTCGAAGACTTAGAACGGCCTCTTTGAAGACTTAGAACGCCCCCCGAAGTGTTAGAACGCCACCCTCCAAGAATTACAACGACCCCCTCGAAGACTTAGAGCGCCCCCTCGAAGACTTAGAATGCCCAGTCGAAGATTTAGAATGCCCCCACGAAGTCTTAGAATGCCCCTCGCCCCTCAAAGTCTTAGAATGCCACCTCAAAGACTTAAAATGGGTCGGGTCGGGTCGGGTCTGGTCGGCTCTGGTCTGGTCTGGTCTGGTCTCGAAGACTTAGAACGCCCCGCTCGAAGACTTAGAACGCCCCCTCGAAGACTTAGAACGCCCCCTCGAAGACTTAGAACGCCCCCCTCGAAGACTTAGAACGCTCCCCGAAGACTTAGAACGCCCCCCCGAAGACTTAGAACGCCTCCCCCCCGAAGACTTGGAACACCCCCTCGAAGAATTAGAACGACCCCCTCGAAGACTTAGAGTGCCCACTCGAAGACTTAGAGCGCCCCCTCGAGGACTAAGAACGCCCCCCTCGAAGACTTAGAACGCCCCGTCGAAGACTTAGAACGCCCCCTCGAAGACTTAGAACGCCCCGTCGAAGACTTAGAACGCCCCCTCGTAGACGCAGAATCCCTTCTCGAAGACTCAGAACGCCCCCCCTCGACGAATTAGAACGCCCCCCTGGAAGACTTAGAACGCCCCCTCGAAGACATAGAATGTCCCGTCGCTCCTCGAAGACTTAGAACGCCCCTCTCGAAGACTTAGAACGCCCCCCTCGAAGACACCGAACGCCCCCCTCGAAGACTTAGATCGCCCCCTCGAAGACTTAGAACGCCCCGCTCGAAGACTTAGAACGCCCCGCTCGAAGACTTAGAACGCCCCCGCGAAGACTTAGAACGCCCCCACCGAAGACTTAGAACGCCCCCCGTAGTCTTAGAACGCCACCCTCCAAGACTTAGGACGTCCCCCTCGGAGACTTATGACGCCCCCCTCGAAGACTTAGAACGCCCCCCTCGAAGACTTTGATCGCCCAGTCGAAGATTTAGAATGCCCCCACGAAGACTTAGATTCCCTTCAAAGACTTAGAATGTCCCCTCGCCCCTCAAAGTCTTAGAATGCCACCTCAAAGACTTAGAATAGGTCGGGTCTGGTCGGCTCTGTTCTGGTCTGGTCTGGTGTCGAAGACTTAGAACGCCCCCCTCGAAGACTTAGAACCCCCCCGAAGACTTAGAACGCCCCCCCGAAGACTTAGAACGAATCCCCCCGAAGACTTAGAACACCCCCTCGAAGAATTAGAACGCCCCCCTCGAAGACTTAGAACGACCCCCTCGAAGACTTAGAGTGCCCACTCGAAGACTTAGATCGCCCCCCTCGAGGACTTAGAACGCCCCCACCGAAGACTTAGAACGCCCCCCGTAGTCTTAGAACGCCACCCTCCAAGACTTAGAACGACCCCCTCGAAGACTTAGAGCGCCCCCCTCGAAGAATTAGAACGCCCCCGCGAAGACTTAGGACGCCCCCCTCGGAGACTTATGACGCCCCCCTCGAAGACTTAGAACGCCCACCTCGAAGATTTTCATCGCCCCTCGAAGACTTAGAATGCCCCCTCGAAGACTTAGAATCCCTTCGAAGACTTGGAATGTCCCCTCGCCCCTCGAAGACTTAGAATGCTCCCTCGAAGACTTAGAACGCCCCCTCTTAGACTTAGAACGGCCCCTCGAGGGCTTAGAACGCCCCCTCGAAGACTTAGAACGCCCCCTTCGAAGACTTAGAACGCCCCCTTCGAAGACTTAAAACGCCACCCTCGAAGACATAGAACGACCCCCTCGAAGACTTAGAGCGCCCCCTCGAAGACTTAGATCGCCCCCCTCGAAAACTTAGAGTGCCCCCCTCGAAGACTTAGAACGTAAGAATGCCCCCTCAAAGACTAAAAATGCCCAGTTCAAGATTTAGAATGCCCCCTCGAAGATTTAGAATGCCCACCCGAAGACTTAGAATCCTTTCCAAGACTTAGAATTCCCTCTTGAACATTTAGAACGCCCCCTCGAAGATTGAGAATTCCCCCTCGAAGACATAGAACGGCCTCTTTGAAGACTTAGAACGCCCCCCGAAGTGTTAGAACGCCACCCTCCAAGAATTACAACGACCCCCTCGAAGACTTAGAGCGCCCCCTCGAAGACTTAGAGCGCCCCCTCGAAGACTTAGAATGCCCAGTCGAAGATTTAGAATGCCCCCACGAAGACTTAGAATGCCCCTCGCCCCTCAAAGTCTTAGAATGCCACCTCAAAGACTTAGAATGGGTCGGGTCGGGTCGGGTCTGGTCGGCTCTGGTCTGGTCTGGTATGGTCTCGAAGACTTAGAGTGCCCACTCGAAGACTTAGATCGCCCCCCTCGAGGACATAGAACGCCCCCACCGAAGACTTAGAACGCCCCCCGTAGTCTTAGAACGCCACCCTCCAAGACTTAGAACGACCCCCTCGAAGACTTAGAGCGCCCCCCTTGAAGAATTAGAACGCCCCCGCGAAGACTTAGGACGCCCCCCTCGGAGACTTATGACGCCCCCCTCGAAGACTTAGAACGCCCACCTCGAAGATTTTCATCGCCCCTCGAAGACTTAGAATGCCCCCTCGAAGACTTAGAATCCCTTCGAAGACTTGGAATGTCCCCTCACCACTCGAAGACTTAGAATGCCCCCTCGAAGACTTAGAACGCCCCCTCTTAGACTTAGAACGGCCCCTCGAGGGCTTAGAACGCCCCCTCGAAGACTTAGAACGCCCCCTTCGAAGACTTAGAACGCCCCCTTCGAAGACTTAAAACGCCACCCTCGAAGACATAGAACGACCCCCTCGAAGACTTAGAGCGCCCCCCTCGAAGACTTAGAGCGCCCCCCTCGAAAACTTAGAGTGCCCCCCTCGAAGACTTAGAACGTAAGAATGCCCCCTCAAAGACTAAAAATGCCCAGTTCAAGATTTAGAATGCCCCCTCGAAGATTTAGAATGCCCTCCCGAAGACTTAGAATCCTTTCCAAGACTTAGAATTCCCTCTTGAACATTTAGAACGCCCCCTCGAAGATTGAGAATTGCCCCTCGAAGACTTAGAACGGCCTCTTTGAAGACTTAGAACGCCCCCCGAAGTGTTAGAACGCCACCCTCCAAGAATTACAACGACCCCCTCGAAGACTTAGAGCGCCCCCTCGAAGACTTAGAATGCCCAGTCGAAGATTTAGAATGCCCCCACGAAGTCTTAGAATGCCCCTCGCCCCTCAAAGTCTTAGAATGCCACCTCAAAGACTTAAAATGGGTCGGGTCGGGTCGGGTCTGGTCGGCTCTGGTCTGGTCTGGTCTGGTCTCGAAGACTTAGAACGCCCCGCTCGAAGACTTAGAACGCCCCCTCGAAGACTTAGAACGCCCCCTCGAAGACTTAGAACGCCCCCCTCGAAGACTTAGAACGCTCCCCGAAGACTTAGAACGCCCCCCCGAAGACTTAGAACGCCTCCCCCCCGAAGACTTGGAACACCCCCTCGAAGAATTAGAACGACCCCCTCGAAGACTTAGAGTGCCCACTCGAAGACTTAGAGCGCCCCCTCGAGGACTAAGAACGCCCCCCTCGAAGACTTAGAACGCCCCGTCGAAGACTTAGAACGCCCCCTCGAAGACTTAGAACGCCCCGTCGAAGACTTAGAACGCCCCCTCGTAGACGCAGAATCCCTTCTCGAAGACTCAGAACGCCCCCCCTCGACGAATTAGAACGCCCCCCTGGAAGACTTAGAACGCCCCCTCGAAGACATAGAATGTCCCGTCGCTCCTCGAAGACTTAGAACGCCCCTCTCGAAGACTTAGAACGCCCCCCTCGAAGACACCGAACGCCCCCCTCGAAGACTTAGATCGCCCCCTCGAAGACTTAGAACGCCCCGCTCGAAGACTTAGAACGCCCCGCTCGAAGACTTAGAACGCCCCCGCGAAGACTTAGAACGCCCCCACCGAAGACTTAGAACGCCCCCCGTAGTCTTAGAACGCCACCCTCCAAGACTTAGGACGTCCCCCTCGGAGACTTATGACGCCCCCCTCGAAGACTTAGAACGCCCCCCTCGAAGACTTTGATCGCCCAGTCGAAGATTTAGAATGCCCCCACGAAGACTTAGATTCCCTTCAAAGACTTAGAATGTCCCCTCGCCCCTCAAAGTCTTAGAATGCCACCTCAAAGACTTAGAATAGGTCGGGTCTGGTCGGCTCTGTTCTGGTCTGGTCTGGTGTCGAAGACTTAGAACGCCCCCCTCGAAGACTTAGAACCCCCCCGAAGACTTAGAACGCCCCCCCGAAGACTTAGAACGAATCCCCCCGAAGACTTAGAACACCCCCTCGAAGAATTAGAACGCCCCCCTCGAAGACTTAGAACGACCCCCTCGAAGACTTAGAGTGCCCACTCGAAGACTTAGATCGCCCCCCTCGAGGACTTAGAACGCCCCCACCGAAGACTTAGAACGCCCCCCGTAGTCTTAGAACGCCACCCTCCAAGACTTAGAACGACCCCCTCGAAGACTTAGAGCGCCCCCCTCGAAGAATTAGAACGCCCCCGCGAAGACTTAGGACGCCCCCCTCGGAGACTTATGACGCCCCCCTCGAAGACTTAGAACGCCCACCTCGAAGATTTTCATCGCCCCTCGAAGACTTAGAATGCCCCCTCGAAGACTTAGAATCCCTTCGAAGACTTGGAATGTCCCCTCGCCCCTCGAAGACTTAGAATGCTCCCTCGAAGACTTAGAACGCCCCCTCTTAGACTTAGAACGGCCCCTCGAGGGCTTAGAACGCCCCCTCGAAGACTTAGAACGCCCCCTTCGAAGACTTAGAACGCCCCCTTCGAAGACTTAAAACGCCACCCTCGAAGACATAGAACGACCCCCTCGAAGACTTAGAGCGCCCCCTCGAAGACTTAGATCGCCCCCCTCGAAAACTTAGAGTGCCCCCCTCGAAGACTTAGAACGTAAGAATGCCCCCTCAAAGACTAAAAATGCCCAGTTCAAGATTTAGAATGCCCCCTCGAAGATTTAGAATGCCCACCCGAAGACTTAGAATCCTTTCCAAGACTTAGAATTCCCTCTTGAACATTTAGAACGCCCCCTCGAAGATTGAGAATTCCCCCTCGAAGACATAGAACGGCCTCTTTGAAGACTTAGAACGCCCCCCGAAGTGTTAGAACGCCACCCTCCAAGAATTACAACGACCCCCTCGAAGACTTAGAGCGCCCCCTCGAAGACTTAGAATGCCCAGTCGAAGATTTAGAATGCCCCCACGAAGACTTAGAATGCCCCTCGCCCCTCAAAGTCTTAGAATGCCACCTCAAAGACTTAGAATGGGTCGGGTCGGGTCGGGTCTGGTCGGCTCTGGTCTGGTCTGGTATGGTCTCGAAGACTTAGAACGCCCCGCTCGAAGACTTAGAACGCCCCCTCGAAGACTTAGAACGCCCCCTCGAAGACTTAGAACGCCCCCCTCGAAGACTTAGAACGCCCCCCGAAGACTTAGAACGCCCCCCGAAGACTTAGAACGCCTCCCCCCCGAAGACTTGGAACACACCCTCGAAGAATTAGAACGACCCCCTCGAAGACTTAGAGTGCCCACTCGAAGACTTAGAGCGCCCCCTCGAGGACTAAGAACGCCCCCCTCGAAGACTTAGAACGCCCCGTCGAAGTCTTAGAACGCCCCCTCGAAGACTTAGAACGCCCCCTCGAAGACTCAGAATCCCTTCTCGAAGACTCAGAACGCCCCCCCTCGACGAATTAGAACGCCCCCCTGGAAGACTTAGAACGCCCCTTCGAAGATATAGAATGTCCCTTCGCTCCTCGAAGACTTAGAACGCCCCTCTCGAAGACTTAGAACGCCCCCTCGAAGACACCGAACGCCCCACTCGAACACTTAGATCGCCCCCTCGAAGACTTAGAACGCCCCGCTCGAAGACTTAGAACGCCCCGCTCGAAGACTTAGAACGCCCCCTCGAAGACTTAGAACGCGCCTCTCGAAGACTTAGAACGCCCCCGCGAAGACTTAGGACGCCCCCCTCGGAGACTTATGACGCCCCCCTCGAAGACATAGAACGCCCACCTCGATGACTTTCATCGCCCCTCGAAGACTTAGAATGCCCCCTCGAAGACTTAGAATCCCTTCGAAGACTTAGAATGTCCCCTCGCCCCTCAAAGACTTAGAATGCCCCCTCGAAGACTTAGAACGCCCCCTCTTAGACTTAGGACGGCCCCTCGAGGACTTAGAACGCCCCCTCGAGGACTTAGAACGCCCCCTTCGAAGACTTAGAACGCCCCCTCGAAGACTTAAAACGCCACCCTCGAAGACATAGAACGCCCACCTCGAAGACTTAGAGCGCCCCCCTCGAAGACTTAGAGCGCCCCCCTCGAAAACTTAGAGCGCCCCCTCGAAGACTTAGAACGTAAGAATGCCCCCTCAGAGACTTAAAATGCCCAGTCCAAGATTTAGAATGCCCCCTCGAAGATTTAGAATGCCTCCTCGAAGACTTAGAATCCCTTCAAAGACTCAGAATGTCCCCTCGCCCCTCGAAGACTTAGAATGCCCCCCTCGAAGACTTAGAATGCCCCCTCGGAGACTTAGAATGCCCCCTCGAAGACTTAGAATGCCCACCCGAAGACTTAGAATCCTTTCCAAGACTTAGAATGCCCCCTCGAACATTTAGAACGCCCCCTCGAAGATTTAGAATTCCCCCTCGAAGACTTAGAACGCCCTCTTTGAAGACTTAGAACGCTCCCCCTCCAAGACTTAGAACGCCCCCCGAAGACTTAGAACGCCCCCCGAAGACTTAGAACGCCCCGAAGACTTAGAACGCCCAGTCGAAGATTTAGAATGCCCCCACGAAGACTTAGAATCCCTTCAAAGACTTAGAATGTCCCCTCGCCACTCAAAGTCTTAGAATGCCACCTCAAAGACTTAGAATGGGTCGGGTCGGGTCGGGTCTGGTCGGCTCTGTTCTGGTCTGGTCTGGTCTCGAAGACTTAGAACGCCCACTTCGAAGACTTAGAACGCCCCCCTCGAAGACTTCGAACCCCCCCGAAGATTAGAACGCCTCCCCGAAGACTTAGAACGCCTCCCCCCGAAGACTTAGAACGCCCCCCTCGAAGACATAGAATGCCCCCCTCGAAGACTTAGAATGCCCCCTCGAAGACTTAGAATCCTTTCCAAGACTTAGAATGCCCCCTCGAACATTTAGAATGCCCCCTCGAAGACTTAGAATTCCCTTCTAGAAGACTTATAACGCCCACTCGAAGACTTAGAACGCCCCACCTCGAAGACTTAGAACGCCCCCCTCGAAGACTTAGAACGCCCCCTCGAAGACTTAGAACGCCCCTCTCGAAGACTTAGAACGCCCCCCTCGAAGACATAGAATGCCCCCCTCGAAGACTTAGATCGCCCCCTCGAAGACTTAGAACGCCCCGCTCGAAGACTTAGAACGCCCCCTCGAAGACTTAGAACGCCCCCCTCGAAGACTTAGAACGCCCCCCGAAGACTTAGAACGCCCCCCCGAAGACTTAGAACGCCTCCCCCCCGAAGACTTGGAACACCCCCTCGAAGAATTAGAACGACCCCCTCGAAGACTTAGAGTGCCCACTCGAAGACTTAGAGCGCCCCCTCGAGGACTAAGAACGCCCCCCTCGAAGACTTAGAACGCCCCGTCGAAGACTTAGAACGCCCCCTCGAAGACTTAGAACGCCCCCTCGAAGACTCAGAATCCCTTCTCGAAGACTCAGGACGCCCCCCCTCGACGAATTAGAACGCCCCCCTGGAAGACTTAGAACGCCCCCTCGAAGATATAGAATGTCCCTTCGCTCCTCGAAGACTTAGAACGCCCCTCTCGAAGACTTAGAACGCCCCCTCGAAGACACCGAACGCCCCACTCGATTACTTAGATCGCCCCCTCGAAGACTTAGAACGCCCCCGCGAAGACTTAGGACGCCCCCCTCGGAGACTTATGACGCCCCCCTCGAAGACTTAGAACGCCCACCTCGAAGATTTTCATCGCCCCTCGAAGACTTAGAATGCCCCCTCGAAGACTTAGAATCCCTTCGAAGACTTGGAATGTCCCCTCGCCCCTCGAAGACTTAGAATGCTCCCTCGAAGACTTAGAACGCCCCCTCTTAGACTTAGAACGGCCCCTCGAGGGCTTAGAACGCCCCCTCGAAGACTTAGAACGCCCCCTTCGAAGACTTAGAACGCCCCCTTCGAAGACTTAAAACGCCACCCTCGAAGACATAGAACGACCCCCTCGAAGACTTAGAGCGCCCCCTCGAAGACTTAGATCGCCCCCCTCGAAAACTTAGAGTGCCCCCCTCGAAGACTTAGAACGTAAGAATGCCCCCTCAAAGACTAAAAATGCCCAGTTCAAGATTTAGAATGCCCCCTCGAAGATTTAGAATGCCCACCCGAAGACTTAGAATCCTTTCCAAGACTTAGAATTCCCTCTTGAACATTTAGAACGCCCCCTCGAAGATTGAGAATTCCCCCTCGAAGACTTAGAACGGCCTCTTTGAAGACTTAGAACGCCCCCCGAAGTGTTAGAACGCCACCCTCCAAGAATTACAACGACCCCCTCGAAGACTTAGAGCGCCCCCTCGAAGACTTAGAATGCCCAGTCGAAGATTTAGAATGCCCCCACGAAGACTTAGAATGCCCCTCGCCCCTCAAAGTCTTAGAATGCCACCTCAAAGACTTAGAATGGGTCGGGTCGGGTCGGGTCTGGTCGGCTCTGGTCTGGTCTGGTATGGTCTCGAAGACTTAGAACGCCCCGCTCGAAGACTTAGAACGCCCCCTCGAAGACTTAGAACGCCCCCTCGAAGACTTAGAACGCCCCCTCGAAGACTTAGAACGCCCCCCGAAGACTTAGAACGCCCCCCGAAGACTTAGAACGCCTCCCCCCGAAGACTTGGAACACACCCTCGAAGAATTAGAACGACCCCCTCGAAGACTTAGAGTGCCCACTCGAAGACTTAGAGCGCCCCCTCGAGGACTAAGAACGCCCCCCTCGAAGACTTAGAACGCCCCGTCGAAGTCTTAGAACGCCCCCTCGAAGACTTAGAACGCCCCCTCGAAGACTCAGAATCCCTTCTCGAAGACTCAGAACGCCCCCCCTCGACGAATTAGAACGCCCCCCTGGAAGACTTAGAACGCCCCCTCGAAGATATAGAATGTCCCTTCGCTCCTCGAAGACTTAGAACGCCCCTCTCGAAGACTTAGAACGCCCCCTCGAAGACACCGAACGCCCCACTCGAACACTTAGATCGCCCCCTCGAAGACTTAGAACGCCCCGCTCGAAGACTTAGAACGCCCCGCTCGAAGACTTAGAACGCCCCCTCGAAGACTTAGAACGCGCCTCTCGAAGACTTAGAACGCCCCCGCGAAGACTTAGGACGCCCCCCTCGGAGACTTATGACGCCCCCCTCGAAGACATAGAACGCCCACCTCGATGACTTTCATCGCCCCTCGAAGACTTAGAATGCCCCCTCGAAGACTTAGAATCCCTTCGAAGACTTAGAATGTCCCCTCGCCCCTCAAAGACTTAGAATGCCCCCTCGAAGACTTAGAACGCCCCCTCTTAGACTTAGGACGGCCCCTCGAGGACTTAGAACGCCCCCTCGAGGACTTAGAACGCCCCCTTCGAAGACTTAGAACGCCCCCTCGAAGACTTAAAACGCCACCCTCGAAGACATAGAACGCCCACCTCGAAGACTTAGAGCGCCCCCCTCGAAGACTTAGAGCGCCCCCCTCGAAAACTTAGAGCGCCCCCTCGAAGACTTAGAACGTAAGAATGCCCCCTCAGAGACTTAAAATGCCCAGTCCAAGATTTAGAATGCCCCCTCGAAGATTTAGAATGCCTCCTCGAAGACTTAGAATCCCTTCAAAGACTTAGAATGTCCCCTCGCCCCTCGAAGACTTAGAATGCCCCCCTCGAAGACTTAGAATGCCCCCTCGGAGACTTAGAATGCCCCCTCGAAGACTTAGAATGCCCACCCGAAGACTTAGAATCCTTTCCAAGACTTAGAATGCCCCCTCGAACATTTAGAACGCCCCCTCGAAGATTTAGAATTCCCCCTCGAAGACTTAGAACGCCCTCTTTGAAGACTTAGAACGCTCCCCCTCCAAGACTTAGAACGCCCCCCGAAGACTTAGAACGCCCCCCGAAGACTTAGAACGCCCCGAAGACTTAGAACGCCCAGTCGAAGATTTAGAATGCCCCCACGAAGACTTAGAATCCCTTCAAAGACTTAGAATGTCCCCTCGCCACTCAAAGTCTTAGAATGCCACCTCAAAGACTTAGAATGGGTCGGGTCGGGTCGGGTCTGGTCGGCTCTGTTCTGGTCTGGTCTGGTCTCGAAGACTTAGAACGCCCACTTCGAAGACTTAGAACGCCCCCCTCGAAGACTTCGAACCCCCCCGAAGATTAGAACGCCTCCCCGAAGACTTAGAACGCCTCCCCCCGAAGACTTAGAACGCCCCCCTCGAAGACATAGAATGCCCCCCTCGAAGACTTAGAATGCCCCCTCGAAGACTTAGAATCCTTTCCAAGACTTAGAATGCCCCCTCGAACATTTAGAATGCCCCCTCGAAGACTTAGAATTCCCTTCTAGAAGACTTATAACGCCCACTCGAAGACTTAGAACGCCCCACCTCGAAGACTTAGAACGCCCCCCTCGAAGACTTAGAACGCCCCCTCGAAGACTTAGAACGCCCCTCTCGAAGACTTAGAACGCCCCCCTCGAAGACATAGAATGCCCCCCTCGAAGACTTAGATCGCCCCCTCGAAGACTTAGAACGCCCACCTCGAAGATTTTCATCGCCCCTCGAAGACTTAGAATGCCCCCTCGAAGACTTAGAATCCCTTCGAAGACTTGGAATGTCCCCTCGCCCCTCGAAGACTTAGAATGCTCCCTCGAAGACTTAGAACGCCCCCTCTTAGACTTAGAACGGCCCCTCGAGGGCTTAGAACGCCCCCTCGAAGACTTAGAACGCCCCCTTCGAAGACTTAGAACGCCCCCTTCGAAGACTTAAAACGCCACCCTCGAAGACATAGAACGACCCCCTCGAAGACTTAGAGCGCCCCCTCGAAGACTTAGATCGCCCCCCTCGAAAACTTAGAGTGCCCCCCTCGAAGACTTAGAACGTAAGAATGCCCCCTCAAAGACTAAAAATGCCCAGTTCAAGATTTAGAATGCCCCCTCGAAGATTTAGAATGCCCACCCGAAGACTTAGAATCCTTTCCAAGACTTAGAATTCCCTCTTGAACATTTAGAACGCCCCCTCGAAGATTGAGAATTCCCCCTCGAAGACTTAGAACGGCCTCTTTGAAGACTTAGAACGCCCCCCGAAGTGTTAGAACGCCACCCTCCAAGAATTACAACGACCCCCTCGAAGACTTAGAGCGCCCCCTCGAAGACTTAGAATGCCCAGTCGAAGATTTAGAATGCCCCCACGAAGACTTAGAATGCCCCTCGCCCCTCAAAGTCTTAGAATGCCACCTCAAAGACTTAGAATGGGTCGGGTCGGGTCGGGTCTGGTCGGCTCTGGTCTGGTCTGGTATGGTCTCGAAGACTTAGAACGCCCCGCTCGAAGACTTAGAACGCCCCCTCGAAGACTTAGAACGCCCCCTCGAAGACTTAGAACGCCCCCCTCGAAGACTTAGAACGCCCCCCGAAGACTTAGAACGCCCCCCGAAGACTTAGAACGCCTCCCCCCGAAGACTTGGAACACACCCTCGAAGAATTAGAACGACCCCCTCGAAGACTTAGAGTGCCCACTCGAAGACTTAGAGCGCCCCCTCGAGGACTAAGAACGCCCCCCTCGAAGACTTAGAACGCCCCGTCGAAGTCTTAGAACGCCCCCTCGAAGACTTAGAACGCCCCCTCGAAGACTCAGAATCCCTTCTCGAAGACTCAGAACGCCCCCCCTCGACGAATTAGAACGCCCCCCTGGAAGACTTAGAACGCCCCCTCGAAGATATAGAATGTCCCTTCGCTCCTCGAAGACTTAGAACGCCCCTCTCGAAGACTTAGAACGCCCCCTCGAAGACACCGAACGCCCCACTCGAACACTTAGATCGCCCCCTCGAAGACTTAGAACGCCCCGCTCGAAGACTTAGAACGCCCCGCTCGAAGACTTAGAACGCCCCCTCGAAGACTTAGAACGCGCCTCTCGAAGACTTAGAACGCCCCCGCGAAGACTTAGGACGCCCCCCTCGGAGACTTATGACGCCCCCCTCGAAGACATAGAACGCCCACCTCGATGACTTTCATCGCCCCTCGAAGACTTAGAATGCCCCCTCGAAGACTTAGAATCCCTTCGAAGACTTAGAATGTCCCCTCGCCCCTCAAAGACTTAGAATGCCCCCTCGAAGACTTAGAACGCCCCCTCTTAGACTTAGGACGGCCCCTCGAGGACTTAGAACGCCCCCTCGAGGACTTAGAACGCCCCCTTCGAAGACTTAGAACGCCCCCTCGAAGACTTAAAACGCCACCCTCGAAGACATAGAACGCCCACCTCGAAGACTTAGAGCGCCCCCCTCGAAGACTTAGAGCGCCCCCCTCGAAAACTTAGAGCGCCCCCTCGAAGACTTAGAACGTAAGAATGCCCCCTCAGAGACTTAAAATGCCCAGTCCAAGATTTAGAATGCCCCCTCGAAGATTTAGAATGCCTCCTCGAAGACTTAGAATCCCTTCAAAGACTTAGAATGTCCCCTCGCCCCTCGAAGACTTAGAATGCCCCCCTCGAAGACTTAGAATGCCCCCTCGGAGACTTAGAATGCCCCCTCGAAGGACTTAGAATGCCCACCCGAAGACTTAGAATCCTTTCCAAGACTTAGAATGCCCCCTCGAACATTTAGAACGCCCCCTCGAAGATTTAGAATTCCCCCTCGAAGACTTAGAACGCCCTCTTTGAAGACTTAGAAACGCTCCCCCTCCAAGACTTAGAACGCCCCCCGAAGACTTAGAACGCCCCCCGAAGACTTAGAACGCCCCGAAGACTTAGAACGCCCAGTCGAAGATTTAGAATGCCCCCACGAAGACTTAGAATCCCTTCAAAGACTTAGAATGTCCCCCTCGCCACTCAAAGTCTTAGAATGCCACCTCAAAGACTTAGAATGGGTTGGGTCGGGTCGGGTCTGGTCGGCTCTCTGGTCTGGTCTGGTCTCGAAGACTTAGAACGCCCACTTCGAAGACTTAGAACGCCCCCCTCGAAGACTTCGAACCCCCCCGAAGATTAGAACGCCTCCCCGAAGACTTAGAACGCCTCCCCCCGAAGACTTAGAACGCCCCCCTCGAAGACATAGAATGCCCCCCTCGAAGACTTAGAATGCCCCCTCGAAGACTTAGAATCCTTTCCAAGACTTAGAATGCCCCCTCGAACATTTAGAATGCCCCCTCGAAGACTTAGAATTCCCTTCTAGAAGACTTATAACGCCCACTCGAAGACTTAGAACGCCCCACCTCGAAGACTTAGAACGCCCCCCTCGAAGACTTAGAACGCCCCCTCGAAGACTTAGAACGCCCCTCTCGAAGACTTAGAACGCCCCCCTCGAAGACATAGAATGCCCCCCTCGAAGACTTAGATCGCCCCCTCGAAGACTTAGAACGCCCCGCTCGAAGACTTAGAACGCCCCCTCGAAGACTTAGAACGCCCCCCTCGAAGACTTAGAACGCCCCCCGAAGACTTAGAACGCCCCCCCGAAGACTTAGAACGCCTCCCCCCCGAAGACTTGGAACACCCCCTCGAAGAATTAGAACGACCCCCTCGAAGACTTAGAGTGCCCACTCGAAGACTTAGAGCGCCCCCTCGAGGACTAAGAACGCCCCCCTCGAAGACTTAGAACGCCCCGTCGAAGACTTAGAACGCCCCCTCGAAGACTTAGAACGCCCCCTCGAAGACTCAGAATCCCTTCTCGAAGACTCAGGACGCCCCCCCTCGACGAATTAGAACGCCCCCCTGGAAGACTTAGAACGCCCCCTCGAAGATATAGAATGTCCCTTCGCTCCTCGAAGACTTAGAACGCCCCTCTCGAAGACTTAGAACGCCCCCTCGAAGACACCGAACGCCCCACTCGATTACTTAGATCGCCCCCTCGAAGACTTAGAACGCCCCCGCGAAGACTTAGGACGCCCCCCTCGGAGACTTATGACGCCCCCCTCGAAGACTTAGAACGCCCACCTCGAAGATTTTCATCGCCCCTCGAAGACTTAGAATGCCCCCTCGAAGACTTAGAATCCCTTCGAAGACTTGGAATGTCCCCTCGCCCCTCGAAGACTTAGAATGCTCCCTCGAAGACTTAGAACGCCCCCTCTTAGACTTAGAACGGCCCCTCGAGGGCTTAGAACGCCCCCTCGAAGACTTAGAACGCCCCCTTCGAAGACTTAGAACGCCCCCTTCGAAGACTTAAAACGCCACCCTCGAAGACATAGAACGACCCCCTCGAAGACTTAGAGCGCCCCCTCGAAGACTTAGATCGCCCCCCTCGAAAACTTAGAGTGCCCACCTCGAAGACTTAGAACGTAAGAATGCCCCCTCAAAGACTAAAAATGCCCAGTTCAAGATTTAGAATGCCCCCTCGAAGATTTAGAATGCCCACCCGAAGACTTAGAATCCTTTCCAAGACTTAGAATTCCCTCTTGAACATTTAGAACGCCCCCTCGAAGATTGAGAATTCCCCCTCGAAGACTTAGAACGGCCTCTTTGAAGACTTAGAACGCCCCCCGAAGTGTTAGAACGCCACCCTCCAAGAATTACAACGACCCCCTCGAAGACTTAGAGCGCCCCCTCGAAGACTTAGAATGCCCAGTCGAAGATTTAGAATGCCCCCACGAAGACTTAGAATGCCCCCCGAAGACTTAGAACGCCCCCCGAAGAATTAGAACGCCTCCCCCCCGAAGACTTGGAACACACCCTCGAAGAATTAGAACGACCCCCTCGAAGACTTAGAGTGCCCACTCGAAGACTTAGAGCGCCCCCTCGAGGACTAAGAACGCCCCCCTCGAAGACTTAGAACGCCCCGTCGAAGTCTTAGAACGCCCCCTCGAAGACTTAGAACGCCCCCTCGAAGACTCAGAATCCCTTCTCGAAGACTCAGAACGCCCCCCCTCGACGAATTAGAACGCCCCCTGGAAGACTTAGAACGCCCCCTCGAAGATATAGAATGTCCCTTCGCTCCTCGAAGACTTAGAACGCCCCTCTCGAAGACTTAGAACGCCCCCTCGAAGACACCGAACGCCCCACTCGAACACTTAGATCGCCCCCTCGAAGACTTAGAACGCCCCGCTCGAAGACTTAGAACGCCCCGCTCGAAGACTTAGAACGCCCCCTCGAAGACTTAGAACGCGCCTCTCGAAGACTTAGAACGCCCCCGCGAAGACTTAGGACGCCCCCCTCGGAGACTTATGACGCCCCCCTCGAAGACATAGAACGCCCACCTCGATGACTTTCATCGCCCCTCGAAGACTTAGAATGCCCCCTCGAAGACTTAGAATCCCTTCGAAGACTTAGAATGTCCCCTCGCCCCTCAAAGACTTAGAATGCCCCCTCGAAGACTTAGAACGCCCCCTCTTAGACTTAGGACGGCCCCTCGAGGACTTAGAACGCCCCCTCGAGGACTTAGAACGCCCCCTTCGAAGACTTAGAACGCCCCCTCGAAGACTTAAAACGCCACCCTCGAAGACATAGAACGCCCACCTCGAAGACTTAGAGCGCCCCCCTCGAAGACTTAGAGCGCCCCCCTCGAAAACTTAGAGCGCCCCCTCGAAGACTTAGAACGTAAGAATGCCCCCTCAGAGACTTAAAATGCCCAGTCCAAGATTTAGAATGCCCCCTCGAAGATTTAGAATGCCTCCTCGAAGACTTAGAATCCCTTCAAAGACTTAGAATGTCCCCTCGCCCCTCGAAGACTTAGAATGCCCCCCTCGAAGACTTAGAATGCCCCCTCGGAGACTTAGAATGCCCCCTCGAAGACTTAGAATGCCCACCCGAAGACTTAGAATCCTTTCCAAGACTTAGAATGCCCCCTCGAACATTTAGAACGCCCCCTCGAAGATTTAGAATTCCCCCTCGAAGACTTAGAACGCCCTCTTTGAAGACTTAGAACGCTCCCCCTCCAAGACTTAGAACGCCCCCCGAAGACTTAGAACGCCCCCCGAAGACTTAGAACGCCCCGAAGACTTAGAACGCCCAGTCGAAGATTTAGAATGCCCCCACGAAGACTTAGAATCCCTTCAAAGACTTAGAATGTCCCCTCGCCACTCAAAGTCTTAGAATGCCACCTCAAAGACTTAGAATGGGTCGGGTCGGGTCGGGTCTGGTCGGCTCTGTTCTGGTCTGGTCTGGTCTCGAAGACTTAGAACGCCCACTTCGAAGACTTAGAACGCCCCCCTCGAAGACTTCGAACCCCCCCGAAGATTAGAACGCCTCCCCGAAGACTTAGAACGCCTCCCCCCGAAGACTTAGAACGCCCCC
Organism: Stegodyphus dumicola; assembly: GCF_044657685.1. Classification (NCBI taxonomy): domain Eukaryota; kingdom Metazoa; phylum Arthropoda; class Arachnida; order Araneae; family Eresidae; genus Stegodyphus; species Stegodyphus dumicola. The sequence continues at coordinate 209,956,154 of NC_140774.1, forward strand.
CTCGAAGACATAGAATGCCCCCCTCAAAGACTTAGAATGCCCCCTCGAAGACTTAGAATCCTTTCCAAGACTTAGAATGCCCCCTCGAACATTTAGAATGCCCCCTCGAAGACTTAGATCGCCCCCTCGAAGACTTAGAACGCCCCGCTCGAAGACTTAGAACGCCCCCTCGAAGACTTAGAACGCCCCCCTCGAAGACTTAGAACGCCCCCCGAAGACTTAGAACGCCCCCCGAAGACTTAGAACGCCTCCCCCCCGAAGACTTGGAACACCCCCTCGAAGAATTAGAACGACCCCCTCGAAGACTTAGAGTGCCCACTCGAAGACTTAGAGCGCCCCCTCGAGGACTAAGAACGCCCCCCTCGAAGACTTAGAACGCCCCGTCGAAGACTTAGAACGCCCCCTCGAAGACTTAGAACGCCCCCTCGAAGACTCAGAATCCCTTCTCGAAGACTCAGGACGCCCCCCCTCGACGAATTAGAACGCCCCCCTGGAAGACTTAGAACGCCCCCTCGAAGATATAGAATGTCCCTTCGCTCCTCGAAGACTTAGAACGCCCCTCTCGAAGACTTAGAACGCCCCCTCGAAGACACCGAACGCCCCACTCGATTACTTAGATCGCCCCCTCGAAGACTTAGAACGCCCCGCTCGAAGACTTAGAACGCCCCGCTCGAAGACTTAGAACGCCCCCTCGAAGACTTAGAACGCGCCTCTCGAAGACTTAGAACGCCCCCGCGAAGACTTAGGACGCCCCCCTCGGAGACTTATGACGCCCCCCTCGAAGACATAGAACGCCCACCTCGATGACTTTCATCGCCCCTCGAAGACTTAGAATGCCCCCTCGAAGACTTAGAATCCCTTCGAAGACTTAGAATGTCCCCTCGCCCCTCAGAGACTTAGAATGCCCCCTCGAAGACTTAGAACGCCCCCTCTTAGACTTAGGACGGCCCCTCGAGGACTTAGAACGCCCCCTCGAGGACTTAGAACGCCCCCTTCGAAGACTTAGAACGCCCCCTCGAAGACTTAAAACGCCACCCTCGAAGACATAGAACGCCCACCTCGAAGACTTAGAGCGCCCCCCTCGAAGACTTAGAGCGCCCCCCTCGAAAACTTAGAGCGCCCCCTCGAAGACTTAGAACGTAAGAATGCCCCCTCAGAGACTTAAAATGCCCAGTCCAAGATTTAGAATGCCCCCTCGAAGATTTAGAATGCCTCCTCGAAGACTTAGAATCCCTTCAAAGACTTAGAATGTCCCCTCGCCCCTCGAAGACTTAGAATGCCCCCTCGAAGACTTAGAATGCCCCCTCGGAGACTTAGAATGCCCCCTCGAAGACTTAGAATGCCCACCCGAAGACTTAGAATCCTTTCCAAGACTTAGAATGCCCCCTCGAACATTTAGAACGCCCCCTCGAAGATTTAGAATTCCCCCTCGAAGACTTAGAACGCCCTCTTTGAAGACTTAGAACGCTCCCCCTCCAAGACTTAGAACGCCCCCCGAAGACTTAGAACGCCCCCCGAAGACTTAGAACGCCCCGAAGACTTAGAACGCCCAGTCGAAGATTTAGAATGCCCCCACGAAGACTTAGAATCCCTTCAAAGACTTAGAATGTCCCCTCGCCACTCAAAGTCTTAGAATGCCACCTCAAAGACTTAGAATGGGTCGGGTCGGGTCGGGTCTGGTCGGCTCTGTTCTGGTCTGGTCTGGTCTCGAAGACTTAGAACGCCCACTTCGAAGACTTAGAACGCCCCCCTCGAAGACTTCGAACCCCCCCGAAGATTAGAACGCCTCCCCGAAGACTTAGAACGCCTCCCCCCGAAGACTTAGAACGCCCCCCTCGAAGACATAGAATGCCCCCCTCGAAGACTTAGAATGCCCCCTCGAAGACTTAGAATCCTTTCCAAGACTTAGAATGCCCCCTCGAACATTTAGAATGCCCCCTCGAAGACTTAGAATTCCCTTCTAGAAGACTTATAACGCCCACTCGAAGACTTAGAACGCCCCACCTCGAAGACTTAGAACGCCCCCCTCGAAGACTTAGAACGCCCCCTCGAAGACTTAGAACGCCCCTCTCGAAGACTTAGAACGCCCCCCTCGAAGACATAGAATGCCCCCCTCGAAGACTTAGATCGCCCCCTCGAAGACTTAGAACGCCCCGCTCGAAGACTTAGAACGCCCCCTCGAAGACTTAGAACGCCCCCCTCGAAGACTAAGAACGCCCCCCGAAGACTTAGAACGCCCCCCCGAAGACTTAGAACGCCTCCCCCCCGAAGACTTGGAACACCCCCTCGAAGAATTAGAACGACCCCCTCGAAGACTTAGAGTGCCCACTCGAAGACTTAGAGCGCCCCCTCGAGGACTAAGAACGCCCCCCTCGAAGACTTAGAACGCCCCGTCGAAGACTTAGAACGCCCCCTCGAAGACTTAGAACGCCCCCTCGAAGACTCAGAATCCCTTCTCGAAGACTCAGAACGCCCCCCTCGACGAATTAGAACGCCCCCCTGGAAGACTTAGAACGCCCCCTCGAAGATATAGAATGTCCCTTCGCTCCTCGAAGACTTAGAACGCCCCTCTCGAAGACTTAGAACGCCCCCTCGAAGACACCGAACGCCCCACTCGATTACTTAGATCGCCCCCTCGAAGACTTAGAACGCCCCGCTCGAAGACTTAGAACGCCCCGCTCGAAGACTTAGAACGCCCCCTCGAAGACTTAGAACGCGCCTCTCGAAGACTTAGAACGCCCCCGCGAAGACTTAGGACGCCCCCCTCGGAGACTTATGACGCCCCCCTCGAAGACATAGAACGCCCACCTCGATGACTTTCATCGCCCCTCGAAGACTTAGAATGCCCCCTCGAAGACTTAGAATGTCCCCTCGCCCCTCAAAGACTTAGAATGCCCCCTCGAAGACTTAGAACGCCCCCTCGAAGACTTAGGACGGCCCCTCGAGGACTTAGAACGCCCCCTCGAGGACTTAGAACGCCCCCTTCGAAGACTTAGAACGCCCCCTCGAAGACTTAAAACGCCACCCTCGAAGACATAGAACGCCCCCCTCGAAGACTTAGAGCGCCCCCCTCGAAGACTTAGAGCGCCCCCCTCGAAGACTTAGAGCGCCCCCCTCGAAAACTTAGAGCGCCCCCTCGAAGACTTAGAACGTAAGAATGCCCCCTCAGAGACTTAAAATGCCCAGTCCAAGATTTAGAATGCCCCCTCGAAGATTTAGAATGCCTCCTCGAAGACTTAGAATCCCTTCAAAGACTTAGAATGTCCCCTCGCCCCTCGAAGACTTAGAATGCCCCCCTCGAAGACTTAGAATGCCCCCTCGGAGACTTAGAATCCCCCTCGAAGACTTAGAATGCCCACCCGAAGACTTAGAATCCTTTCCAAGACTTAGAATGCCCCCTCGAACATTTAGAACGCCCCCTCGAAAATTTAGAATTCCCCCTCGAAGACTTAGAACGCCCTCTTTGAAGACTTAGAACGCTCCCCCTCGAAGACTTAAAACGCCCCCCGAAGACTTAGAACGCCCCCCGAAGACTTAGAACGCCCCGAAGACTTAGAACGCCCAGTCGAAGATTTAGAATGCCCCCACGAAGACTTAGAATCCCTTCAAAGACTTAGAATGTCCCCTCGCCACTCAAAGTCTTAGAATGCCACCTCAAAGACTTAGAATGGGTCGGGTCGGGTCGGGTCTGGTCGGCTCTGTTCTGGTCTGGTCTGGTCTCGAAGACTTAGAACGCCCACTTCGAAGACTTAGAACGCCCCCCTCGAAGACTTCGAACCCCCCCGAAGATTAGAACGCCTCCCCGAAGACTTAGAACGCCTCCCCCCGAAGACTTAGAACGCCCCCCTCGAAGACTTAGAATGCCCCCCTCGAAGACTTAGAATCCTTTCCAAGACTTAGAATGCCCCCTCGAACATTTAGAATGCCCCCTCGAAGACTTAGAATTCCCTTCTAGAAGACTTATAACGCCCACTCGAAGACTTAGAACGCCCCACCTCGAAGACTTAGAACGCCCCCCTCGAAGACTTAGAACGCCCCCTCGAAGACTTAGAACGCCCCTCTCGAAGACTTAGAACGCCCCCCTCGAAGACATAGAATGCCCCCCTCGAAGACTTAGATCGCCCCCTCGAAGACTTAGAACGCCCCGCTCGAAGACTTAGAACGCGCCCCTCGAAGACTTAGAACGCCCTCGCGAAGACTTAGAACGCGCCCCCTCGAAAACTTAGCACGCCCCCTCGAAGACTTAGGACGCCCCCCTCGGAGACTTATGACGCCCCCTCGAAGACTTAGAACGCCCACCTCGATGACTTTCATCGCCCCTCGAAGACTTAGAATGCGCCCTCGAAGACTTAGAATCCCTTCGAAGACTTAGAATGTCCCCTCGCCCCTCAAAGACTTAGAATGCCCCCTCGAAGACTTAGAACGCCCCCTCTTAGACTTAGGACGGCCCCTCGAGGACTTAGAACGCCCCCTCGAAGACTTAGAACGCCCCCTTCGAAGACTTAGAACGCCCCCTCGAAGACTTAAAACGCCACCCTCGAAGACATAGAACGACCCCCTCGAAGACTTAGAGCGCCCCCTCGAAGACTTAGAGCGCCCCCCTCGAAAACTTAGAGTGCCCCCCTCGAAGACTTAGAACGTAAGAATGCCCCCTCAAAGACTAAAAATGCCCAGTCCAAGATTTAAAATGCCCCCTCGAAGATTTAGAATGCCTCCTCGAAGACTTAGAATCCCTTCAAAGACTTAGAATGTCCCCTCGCCCCTCAAAGTCTTAGAATGCCACCTCAAAGACTTAGAATGGGTCGGGTCTGGTCGGGTCTGTTCTGGTCTGGTCTGGTGTCGAAGACTTAGAACGCCGCCCTCGAAGACTTAGAACCCCCCCCGAAGACTTAGAACGCCCCCCCCCGAAGAATTAGAACGCCTCCCCCCGAAGACTTAGAACACCCCCTCGAAGAATTAGAACGCCCCCCTCGAAGACTTAGAACGACCCCCTCGAAGACTTAGAGTGCCCACTCGAAGACTTAGATCGCCCCCCTCGAGGACTTAGAACGCCCCCACCGAAGACTTAGAACGCCCCCCGTAGTCTTAGAACGCCACCCTCCAAGACTTAGAACGACCCCCTCGAAGACTTAGAGCGCCCCCCTTGAAGAATTAGAACGCCCCCGCGAAGACTTAGGACGCCCCCCTCGGAGACTTATGACGCCCCCCTCGAAGACTTAGAACGCCCACCTCGAAGATTTTCATCGCCCCTCGAAGACTTAGAATGCCCCCTCGAAGACTTAGAATCCCTTCGAAGCCTTGGAATGTCCCCTCGCCACTCGAAGACTTAGAATGCCCCCTCGAAGACTTAGAACGCCCCCTCTTAGACTTAGAACGGCCCCTCGAGGGCTTAGAACGCCCCCTCGAAGACTTAGAACGCCCCCTTCGAAGACTTAGAACGCCCCCTTCGAAGACTTAAAACGCCACCCTCGAAGACATAGAACGACCCCCTCGAAGACTTAGAGCGCCCCCCTCGAAGACTTAGAGCGCCCCCCTCGAAAACTTAGAGTGCCCCCCTCGAAGACTTAGAACGTAAGAATGCCCCCTCAAAGACTAAAAATGCCCAGTTCAAGATTTAGAATGCCCCCTCGAAGATTTAGAATGCCCTCCCGAAGACTTAGAATCCTTTCCAAGACTTAGAATTCCCTCTTGAACATTTAGAACGCCCCCTCGAAGATTGAGAATTCCCCCTCGAAGACTTAGAACGGCCTCTTTGAAGACTTAGAACGCCCCCCGAAGTGTTAGAACGCCACCCTCCAAGAATTACAACGACCCCCTCGAAGACTTAGAGCGCCACCTCGAAGACTTAGAATGCCCAGTCGAAGATTTAGAATGCCCCCACGAAGTCTTAGAATGCCCCTCGCCCCTCAAAGTCTTAGAATGCCACCTCAAAGACTTAAAATGGGTCGGGTCGGGTCGGGTCTGGTCGGCTCTGGTCTGGTCTGGTCTGGTCTCGAAGACTTAGAACGCCCCGCTCGAAGACTTAGAACGCCCCCTCGAAGACTTAGAACGCCCCCTCGAAGACTTAGAACGCCCCCCTCGAAGACTTAGAACGCCCCCCCGAAGACTTAGAACGCCTCCCCCCCGAAGACTTGGAACACCCCCTCGAAGAATTAGAACGACCCCCTCGAAGACTTAGAGTGCCCACTCGAAGACTTAGAGCGCCCCCTCGAGGACTAAGAACGCCCCCCCTCGAAGACTTAGAACGCCCCGTCGAAGACTTAGAACGCCCCCTCGAAGACTTAGAACGCCCCGTCGAAGACTTAGAACGCCCCCTCGTAGACGCAGAATCCCTTCTCGAAGACTCAGAACGCCCCCCCTCGACGAATTAGAACGCCCCCCTGGAAGACTTAGAACGCCCCCTCGAAGACATAGAATGTCCCGTCGCTCCTCGAAGACTTAGAACGCCCCTCTCGAAGACTTAGAACGCCCCCCTCGAAGACACCGAACGCCCCCCTCGAAGACTTAGATCGCCCCCTCGAAGACTTAGAACGCCCCGCTCGAAGACTTAGAACGCCCCGCTCGAAGACTTAGAACGCCCCCGCGAAGACTTAGAACGCCCCCACCGAAGACTTAGAACGCCCCCGTAGTCTTAGAACGCCACCCTCCAAGACTTAGGACGTCCCCCTCGGAGACTTATGACGCCCCCCTCGAAGACTTAGAACGCCCCCCTCGAAGACTTTGATCGCCCAGTCGAAGATTTAGAATGCCCCCACGAAGACTTAGATTCCCTTCAAAGACTTAGAATGTCCCCTCGCCCCTCAAAGTCTTAGAATGCCACCTCAAAGACTTAGAATAGGTCGGGTCTGGTCGGCTCTGTTCTGGTCTGGTCTGGTGTCGAAGACTTAGAACGCCCCCCTCGAAGACTTAGAACCCCCCCGAAGACTTAGAACGCCCCCCCGAAGACTTAGAACGAATCCCCCCGAAGACTTAGAACACCCCCTCGAAGAATTAGAACGCCCCCCTCGAAGACTTAGAACGACCCCCTCGAAGACTTAGAGTGCCCACTCGAAGACTTAGATCGCCCCCCTCGAGGACTTAGAACGCCCCCACCGAAGACTTAGAACGCCCCCCGTAGTCTTAGAACGCCACCCTCCAAGACTTAGAACGACTCCCTCGAAGACTTAGAGCGCCCCCATCGAAGAATTAGAACGCCCCCGCGAAGACTTAGGACGCCCCCCTCGGAGACTTATGACGCCCCCCTCGAAGACTTAGAACGCCCACCTCGAAGATTTTCATCGCCCCTCGAAGACTTAGAATGCCCCCTCGAAGACTTAGAATCCCTTTGAAGACTTGGAATGTCCCCTCGCCCCTCGAAGACTTAGAATGCTCCCTCGAAGACTTAGAACGCCCCCTCTTAGACTTAGAACGGCCCCTCGAGGGCTTAGAACGCCCCCTCGAAGACTTAGAACGCCCCCTTCGAAGACTTAGAACGCCCCCTTCGAAGACTTAAAACGCCACCCTCGAAGACATAGAACGACCCCCTCGAAGACTTAGAGCGCCCCCTCGAAGACTTAGATCGCCCCCCTCGAAAACTTAGAGTGCCCCCCTCGAAGACTTAGAACGTAAGAATGCCCCCTCAAAGACTAAAAATGCCCAGTTCAAGATTTAGAATGCCCCCTCGAAGATTTAGAATGCCCACCCGAAGACTTAGAATCCTTTCCAAGACTTAGAATTCCCTCTTGAACATTTAGAACGCCCCCTCGAAGATTGAGAATTCCCCCTCGAAGACTTAGAACGGCCTCTTTGAAGACTTAGAACGCCCCCCGAAGTGTTAGAACGCCACCCTCCAAGAATTACAACGACCCCCTCGAAGACTTAGAGCGCCCCCTCGAAGACTTAGAATGCCCAGTCGAAGATTTAGAATGCCCCCACGAAGACTTAGAATGCCCCTCGCCCCTCAAAGTCTTAGAATGCCACCTCAAAGACTTAGAATGGGTCGGGTCGGGTCGGGTCTGGTCGGCTCTGGTCTGGTCTGGTATGGTCTCGAAGACTTAGAACGCCCCGCTCGAAGACTTAGAACGCCCCCTCGAAGACTTAGAACGCCCCCTCGAAGACACCGAACGCCCCACTCGATTACTTAGATCGCCCCCTCGAAGACTTAGAACGCCCCGCTCGAAGACTTAGAACGCCCCGCTCGAAGACTTAGAACGCCCCCTCGAAGACTTAGAACGCGCCTCTCGAAGACTTAGAACGCCCCCGCGAAGACTTAGGACGCCCCCCTCGGAGACTTATGACGCCCCCCTCGAAGACATAGAACGCCCACCTCGATGACTTTCATCGCCCCTCGAAGACTTAGAATGCCCCCTCGAAGACTTAGAATCCCTTCGAAGACTTAGAATGTCCCCTCGCCCCTCAAAGACTTAGAATGCCCCCTCGAAGACTTAGAACGCCCCCTCTTAGACTTAGGACGGCCCCTCGAGGACTTAGAACGCCCCCTCGAGGACTTAGAACGCCCCCTTCGAAGACTTAGAACGCCCCCTCGAAGACTTAAAACGCCACCCTCGAAGACATAGAACGCCCACCTCGAAGATTTAGAGCGCCCCACTCGAAGACTTAGAGCGCCCCCCTCGAAAACTTAGAGCGCCCCCTCGAAGACTTAGAACGTAAGAATGCCCCCTCAGAGACTTAAAATGCCCAGTCCAAGATTTAGAATGCCAACTCGAAGATTTAGAATGCCTCCTCGAAGACTTAGAATCCCTTCAAAGACTTAGAATGTCCCCTCGCCCCTCGAAGACTTAGAATGCCCCCCTCGAAGACTTAGAATGCCCCCTCGGAGACTTAGAATGCCACCTCGAAGACTTAGAATGCCCACCCGAAGACTTAGAATCCTTTCCAAGACTTAGAATGCCCCCTCGAACATTTAGAACGCCCCCTCGAAGATTTAGAATTCCCCCTCGAAGACTTAGAACGCCCTCTTTGAAGACTTAGAACGCTCCCCCTCCAAGACTTAGAACGCCCCCCGAAGACTTAGAACGCCCCCCGAAGACTTAGAATCCCTTCAAAGACTTAGAATGTCCCCTCGCCACTCAAAGTCTTAGAATGCCACCTCAAAGACTTAGAATGGGTCGGGTCGGGTCGGGTCTGGTCGGCTCTGTTCTGGTCTGGTCTGGTCTCGAAGACTTAGAACGCCCACTTCGAAGACTTAGAACGCCCCCCTCGAAGACTTCGAACCCCCCCGAAGATTAGAACGCCTCCCCGAAGACTTAGAACGCCTCCCCCCGAAGACTTAGAACGCCCCCCTCGAAGACTTAGAATGCCCCCCTCGAAGACTTAGAATCTTTTCCAAGACTTAGAATGCCCCCTCGAACATTTAGAATGCCCCCTCGAAGACTTAGAATTCCCTTCTAGAAGACTTATAACGCCCACTCGAAGACTTAGAACGCCCCACCTCGAAGACTTAGAACGCCCCCCTCGAAGACTTAGAACGCCCCCTCGAAGACTTAGAACGCCCCTCTCGAAGACTTAGAACGCCCCCCTCGAACACATAGAATGCCCCCCTCGAAGACTTAGATCGCCCCCTCGAAGACTTAGAACGCCCCGCTCGAAGACTTAGAACGCGCCCCTCGAAGACTTAGAACGCCCTCGCGAAGACTTAGAACGCGCCCCCTCGAAAACTTAGCACGCCCCCTCGAAGACTTAGGACGCCCCCCTCGGAGACTTATGACGCCCCCTCGAAGACTTAGAACGCCCACCTCGATGACTTTCATCGCCCCTCGAAGACTTAGAATGCGCCCTCGAAGACTTAGAATCCCTTCGAAGACTTAGAATGTCCCCTCGCCCCTCAAAGACTTAGAATGCCCCCTCGAAGACTTAGAACGCCCCCTCTTAGACTTAGGACGGCCCCTCGAGGACTTAGAACGCCCCCTCGAAGACTTAGAACGCCCCCTTCGAAGACTTAGAACGCCCCCTCGAAGACTTAAAACGCCACCCTCGAAGACATAGAACGACCCCCTCGAAGACTTAGAGCGCCCCCTCGAAGACTTAGAGCGCCCCCCTCGAAAACTTAGAGTGCCCCCCTCGAAGACTTAGAACGTAAGAATGCCCCCTCAAAGACTAAAAATGCCCAGTCCAAGATTTAAAATGCCCCCTCGAAGATTTAGAATGCCTCCTCGAAGACTTAGAATCCCTTCAAAGACTTAGAATGTCCCCTCGCCCCTCAAAGTCTTAGAATGCCACCTCAAAGACTTAGAATGGGTCGGGTCTGGTCGGGTCTGTTCTGGTCTGGTCTGGTGTCGAAGACTTAGAACGCCGCCCTCGAAGACTTAGAACCCCCCCCGAAGACTTAGAACGCCCCCCCCGAAGAATTAGAACGCCTCCCCCCGAAGACTTAGAACACCCCCTCGAAGAATTAGAACGCCCCCCTCGAAGACTTAGAACGACCCCCTCGAAGACTTAGAGTGCCCACTCGAAGACTTAGATCGCCCCCCTCGAGGACTTAGAACGCCCCCACCGAAGACTTAGAACGCCCCCCGTAGTCTTAGAACGCCACCCTCCAAGACTTAGAACGACCCCCTCGAAGACTTAGAGCGCCCCCCTTGAAGAATTAGAACGCCCCCGCGAAGACTTAGGACGCCCCCCTCGGAGACTTATGACGCCCCCCTCGAAGACTTAGAACGCCCACCTCGAAGATTTTCATCGCCCCCTCGAAGACTTAGAATGCCCCCTCGAAGACTTAGAATCCCTTCGAAGCCTTGGAATGTCCCCTCGCCACTCGAAGACTTAGAATGCCCCCTCGAAGACTTAGAACGCCCCCTCTGAGACTTAGAACGGCCCCTCGAGGGCTTAGAACGCCCCCTCGAAGACTTAGAACGCCCCCTTCGAAGACTTAGAACGCCCCCTTCGAAGACTTAAAACGCCACCCTCGAAGACATAGAACGACCCCCTCGAAGACTTAGAGCGCCCCCCTCGAAGACTTAGAGCGCCCCCCTCGAAAACTTAGAGTGCCCCCCTCGAAGACTTAGAACGTAAGAATGCCCCCTCAAAGACTAAAAATGCCCAGTTCAAGATTTAGAATGCCCCCTCGAAGATTTAGAATGCCCTCCCGAAGACTTAGAATCCTTTCCAAGACTTAGAATTCCCTCTTGAACATTTAGAACGCCCCCTCGAAGATTGAGAATTCCCCCTCGAAGACTTAGAACGGCCTCTTTGAAGACTTAGAACGCCCCCCGAAGTGTTAGAACGCCACCCTCCAAGAATTACAACGACCCCCTCGAAGACTTAGAGCGCCCCCTCGAAGACTTAGAATGCCCAGTCGAAGATTTAGAATGCCCCCACGAAGTCTTAGAATGCCCCTCGCCCCTCAAAGTCTTAGAATGCCACCTCAAAGACTTAAAATGGGTCGGGTCGGGTCGGGTCTGGTCGGCTCTGGTCTGGTCTGGTATGGTCTCGAAGACTTAGAACGCCCCCTCGAAGACTTAGAACGCCCCCTCGAAGACTTAGAACGCCCCCCTCGAAGACTTAGAACGCTCCCCGAAGACTTAGAACGCCCCCCCGAAGACTTAGAACGCCTCCCCCCCCGAAGACTTGGAACACCCCCTCGAAGAATTAGAACGACCCCCTCGAAGACTTAGAGTGCCCACTCGAAGACTTAGAGCGCCCCCTCGAGGACTAAGAACGCCCCCCTCGAAGACTTAGAACGCCCCGTCGAAGACTTAGAACGCCCCCTCGAAGACTTAGAACGCCCCGTCGAAGACTTAGAACGCCCCCTCGTAGACGCAGAATCCCTTCTCGAAGACTCAGAACGCCCCCCCTCGACGAATTAGAACGCCCCCCTGGAAGACTTAGAACGCCCCCTCGAAGACATAGAATGTCCCGTCGCTCCTCGAAGACTTAGAACGCCCCTCTCGAAGACTTAGAACGCCCCCCTCGAAGACACCGAACGCCCCCCTCGAAGACACCGAACGCCCCCCTCGAAGACTTAGATCGCCCCCTCGAAGACTTAGAACGCCCCGCTCGAAGACTTAGAACGCCCCGCTCGAAGACTTAGAACGCCCCCGCGAAGACTTAGAACGCCCCCACCGAAGACTTAGAACGCCCCCGTAGTCTTAGAACGCCACCCTCCAAGACTTAGGACGTCCCCCTCGGAGACTTATGACGCCCCCCCTCGAAGACTTAGAACGCCCCCCTCGAAGACTTTGATCGCCCAGTCGAAGATTTAGAATGCCCCCACGAAGACTTAGATTCCCTTCAAAGACTTAGAATGTCCCCTCGCCCCTCAAAGTCTTAGAATGCCACCTCAAAGACTTAGAATAGGTCGGGTCTGGTCGGCTCTGTTCTGGTCTGGTCTGGTGTCGAAGACTTAGAACGCCCCCCTCGAAGACTTAGAACCCCCCCGAAGACTTAGAACGCCCCCCCGAAGACTTAGAACGAATCCCCCCGAAGACTTAGAACGCCCCCGCGAAGACTTAGGACGCCCCCCTCGGAGACTTATGACGCCCCCCTCGAAGACTTAGAACGCCCACCTCGAAGATTTTCATCGCCCCTCGAAGACTTAGAATGCCCCCTCGAAGACTTAGAATCCCTTCGAAGACTTGGAATGTCCCCTCGCCCCTCGAAGACTTAGAATGCTCCCTCGAAGACTTAGAACGCCCCCTCTTAGACTTAGAACGGCCCCTCGAGGGCTTAGAACGCCCCCTCGAAGACTTAGAACGCCCCCTTCGAAGACTTAGAACGCCCCCTTCGAAGACTTAAAACGCCACCCTCGAAGACATAGAACGACCCCCTCGAAGACTTAGAGCGCCCCCTCGAAGACTTAGATCGCCCCCCTCGAAAACTTAGAGTGCCCCCCTCGAAGACTTAGAACGTAAGAATGCCCCCTCAAAGACTAAAAATGCCCAGTTCAAGATTTAGAATGCCCCCTCGAAGATTTAGAATGCCCACCCGAAGACTTAGAATCCTTTCCAAGACTTAGAATTCCCTCTTGAACATTTAGAACGCCCCCTCGAAGATTGAGAATTCCCCCTCGAAGACTTAGAACGGCCTCTTTGAAGACTTAGAACGCCCCCCGAAGTGTTAGAACGCCACCCTCCAAGAATTACAACGACCCCCTCGAAGACTTAGAGCGCCCCCTCGAAGACTTAGAATGCCCAGTCGAAGATTTAGAATGCCCCCACGAAGACTTAGAATGCCCCTCGCCCCTCAAAGTCTTAGAATGCCACCTCAAAGACTTAGAATGGGTCGGGTCGGGTCGGGTCTGGTCGGCTCTGGTCTGGTCTGGTATGGTCTCGAAGACTTAGAACGCCCCGCTCGAAGACTTAGAACGCCCCCTCGAAGACTTAGAACGCCCCCTCGAAGACACCGAACGCCCCACTCGATTACTTAGATCGCCCCCTCGAAGACTTAGAACGCCCCGCTCGAAGACTTAGAACGCCCCGCTCGAAGACTTAGAACGCCCCCTCGAAGACTTAGAACGCGCCTCTCGAAGACTTAGAACGCCCCCGCGAAGACTTAGGACGCCCCCCTCGGAGACTTATGACGCCCCCCTCGAAGACATAGAACGCCCACCTCGATGACTTTCATCGCCCCTCGAAGACTTAGAATGCCCCCTCGAAGACTTAGAATCCCTTCGAAGACTTAGAATGTCCCCTCGCCCCTCAAAGACTTAGAATGCCCCCTCGAAGACTTAGAACGCCCCCTCTTAGACTTAGGACGGCCCCTCGAGGACTTAGAACGCCCCCTCGAGGACTTAGAACGCCCCCTTCGAAGACTTAGAACGCCCCCTCGAAGACTTAAAACGCAACCCTCGAAGACATAGAACGCCCACCTCGAAGATTTAGAGCGCCCCCCTCGAAGACTTAGAGCGCCCCCCTCGAAAACTTAGAGCGCCCCCTCGAAGACTTAGAACGTAAGAATGCCCCCTCAGAGACTTAAAATGCCCAGTCCAAGATTTAGAATGCCAACTCGAAGATTTAGAATGCCTCCTCGAAGACTTAGAATCCCTTCAAAGACTTAGAATGTCCCCTCGCCCCTCGAAGACTTAGAATGCCCCCCTCGAAGACTTAGAATGCCCCCTCGGAGACTTAGAATGCCCCCTCGAAGACTTAGAATGCCCACCCGAAGACTTAGAATCCTTTCCAAGACTTAGAATGCCCCCTCGAACATTTAGAACGCCCCCTCGAAGATTTAGAATTCCCCCTCGAAGACTTAGAACGCCCTCTTTGAAGACTTAGAACGCTCCCCCTCCAAGACTTAGAACGCCCCCCGAAGACTTAGAACGCCCCCCGAAGACTTAGAACGCCCCGAAGACTTAGAACGCCCAGTCGAAGATTTAGAATGCCCCCACGAAGACTTAGAATCCCTTCAAAGACTTAGAATGTCCCCTCGCCACTCAAAGTCTTAGAATGCCACCTCAAAGACTTAGAATGGGTCGGGTCGGGTCGGGTCTGGTCGGCTCTGTTCTGGTCTGGTCTGGTCTCGAAGACTTAGAACGCCCACTTCGAAGACTTAGAACGCCCCCCTCGAAGACTTCGAACCCCCCCGAAGATTAGAACGCCTCCCCGAAGACTTAGAACGCCTCCCCCCGAAGACTTAGAACGCCCCCCTCGAAGACATAGAATGCCCCCCTCGAAGACTTAGAATGCCCCCTCGAAGACTTAGAATCCTTTCCAAGACTTAGAATGCCCCCTCGAACATTTAGAATGCCCCCTCGAAGACTTAGAATTCCCTTCTAGAAGACTTATAACGCCCACTCGAAGACTTAGAACGCCCCACCTCGAAGACTTAGAACGCCCCCCTCGAAGACTTAGAACGCCCCCTCGAAGACTTAGAACGCCCCTCTCGAAGACTTAGAACGCCCCCTCGAAGACATAGAATGCCCCCCTCGAAGACTTAGATCGCCCCCTCGAAGACTTAGAACGCCCCGCTCGAAGACTTAGAACGCCCCCTCGAAGACTTAGAACGCCCCCCCTCGAAGACTTAGAACGCCCCCCGAAGACTTAGAACGCCCCCCCGAAGACTTAGAACGCCTCCCCCCCGAAGACTTGGAACACCCCCTCGAAGAATTAGAACGACCCCCTCGAAGACTTAGAGTGCCCACTCGAAGACTTAGAGCGCCCCCTCGAGGACTAAGAACGCCCCCCCTCGAAGACTTAGAACGCCCCGTCGAAGACTTAGAACGCCCCCTCGAAGACTTAGAACGCCCCCTCGAAGACTCAGAATCCCTTCTCGAAGACTCAGAACGCCCCCCCTCGACGAATTAGAACGCCCCCCTGGAAGACTTAGAACGCCCCCCTCGAAGATATAGAATGTCCCTTCGCTCCTCGAAGACTTAGAACGCCCCTCTCGAAGACTTAGAACGCCCCCTCGAAGACACCGAACGCCCCACTCGATTACTTAGATCGCCCCCTCGAAGACATAGAACGCCCCGCTCGAAGACTTAGAACGCCCCGCTCGAAGACTTAGAACGCCCCCTCGAAGACTTAGAACGCGCCTCTCGAAGACTTAGAACGCCCCCGCGAAGACTTAGGACGCCCCCCTCGGAGACTTATGACGCCCCCCTCGAAGACATAGAACGCCCACCTCGATGACTTTCATCGCCCCTCGAAGACTTAGAATGCCCCCTCGAAGACTTAGAATCCCTTCGAAGACTTAGAATGTCCCCTCGCCCCTCAAAGACTTAGAATGCCCCCTCGAAGACTTAGAACGCCCCCTCTTAGACTTAGGACGGCCCCTCGAGGACTTAGAACGCCCCCTCGAGGACTTAGAACGCCCCCTTCGAAGACTTAGAACGCCCCCTCGAAGACTTAAAACGCCACCCTCGAAGACATAGAACGCCCACCTCGAAGACTTAGAGCGCCCCCCTCGAAGACTTAGAGCGCCCCCCTCGAAGACTTAGAGCGCCCCCCTCGAAAACTTAGAGCGCCCCCTCGAAGACTTAGAACGTAAGAATGCCCCCTCAGAGACTTAAAATGCCCAGTCCAAGATTTAGAATGCCCCCTCGAAGATTTAGAATGCCTCCTCGAAGACTTAGAATCCCTTCAAAGACTTAGAATGTCCCCTCGCCCCTCGAAGACTTAGAATGCCCCCCTCGAAGACTTAGAATGCCCCCTCGGAGACTTAGAATGCCCCCTCGAAGACTTAGAATGCCCACCCGAAGACTTAGAATCCTTTCCAAGACTTAGAATGCCCCCTCGAACATTTAGAACGCCCCCTCGAAGATTTAGAATTCCCCCTCGAAGACTTAGAACGCCCTCTTTGAAGACTTAGAACGCTCCCCCTCCAAGACTTAGAACGCCCCCCGAAGACTTAGAACGCCCCCCGAAGACTTAGAACGCCCCGAAGACTTAGAACGCCCAGTCGAAGATTTAGAATGCCCCCACGAAGACTTAGAATCCCTTCAAAGACTTAGAATGTCCCCTCGCCACTCAAAGTCTTAGAATGCCACCTCAAAGACTTAGAATGGGTCGGGTCGGGTCGGGTCTGGTCGGCTCTGTTCTGGTCTGGTCTGGTCTCGAAGACTTAGAACGCCCACTTCGAAGACTTAGAACGCCCCCCTCGAAGACTTCGAACCCCCCCGAAGATTAGAACGCCTCCCCGAAGACTTAGAACGCCTCCCCCCGAAGACTTAGAACGCCCCCCTCGAAGACATAGAATGCCCCCCTCGAAGACTTAGAATGCCCCCTCGAAGACTTAGAATCCTTTCCAAGACTTAGAATGCCCCCTCGAACATTTAGAATGCCCCCTCGAAGACTTAGAATTCCCTTCTAGAAGACTTATAACGCCCACTCGAAGACTTAGAACGCCCCACCTGGAAGACTTAGAACGCCCCCCTCGAAGACTTAGAACGCCCCCTCGAAGACTTAGAACGCCCCTCTCGAAGACTTAGAACGCCCCCCTCGAAGACATAGAATGCCCCCCTCGAAGACTTAGATCGCCCCCTCGAAGACTTAGAACGCCCCGCTCGAAGACTTAGAACGCCCCCTCGAAGACTTAGAACGCGCCCCTCGAAGACTTAGAACGCCCTCGCGAAGACTTAGAACGCGCCCCCTCGAAAACTTAGCACGCCCCCTCGAAGACTTAGGACGCCCCCCTCGGAGACTTATGACGCCCCCTCGAAGACTTAGAACGCCCACCTCGATGACTTTCATCGCCCCTCGAAGACTTAGAATGCGCCCTCGAAGACTTAGAATCCCTTCGAAGACTTAGAATGTCCCCTCGCCCCTCAAAGACTTAGAATGCCCCCTCGAAGACTTAGAACGCCCCCTCTTAGACTTAGGACGGCCCCTCGAGGACTTAGAACGCCCCCTCGAAGACTTAGAACGCCCCCTTCGAAGACTTAGAACGCCCCCTCGAAGACTTAAAACGCCACCCTCGAAGACATAGAACGACCCCCTCGAAGACTTAGAGCGCTCCCTCGAAGACTTAGAGCGCCCCCCTCGAAAACTTAGAGTGCCCCCCTCGAAGACTTAGAACGTAAGAATGCCCCCTCAAAGACTAAAAATGCCCAGTCCAAGATTTAAAATGCCCCCTCGAAGATTTAGAATGCCTCCTCGAAGACTTAGAATCCCTTCAAAGACTTAGAATGTCCCCTCGCCCCTCAAAGTCTTAGAATGCCACCTCAAAGACTTAGAATGGGTCGGGTCTGGTCGGGTCTGTTCTGGTCTGGTCTGGTGTCGAAGACTTAGAACGCCGCCCTCGAAGACTTAGAACCCCCCCCGAAGACTTAGAACGCCCCCCCCGAAGAATTAGAACGCCTCCCCCCGAAGACTTAGAACACCCCCTCGAAGAATTAGAACGCCCCCCTCGAAGACTTAGAACGACCCCCTCGAAGACTTAGAGTGCCCACTCGAAGACTTAGATCGCCCCCCTCGAGGACTTAGAACGCCCCCACCGAAGACTTAGAACGCCCCCCGTAGTCTTAGAACGCCACCCTCCAAGACTTAGAACGACCCCCTCGAAGACTTAGAGCGCCCCCCTCGAAGAATTAGAACGCCCCCGCGAAGACTTAGGACGCCCCCCTCGGAGACTTATGACGCCCCCCTCGAAGACTTAGAACGCCCACCTCGAAGATTTTCATCGCCCCTCGAAGACTTAGAATGCCCCCTCGAAGACTTAGAATCCCTTCGAAGACTTGGAATGTCCCCTCGCCCCTCGAAGACTTAGAATGCCCCCTCGAAGACTTAGAACGCCCCCTCTTAGACTTAGAACGGCCCCTCGAGGGCTTAGAACGCCCCCTCGAAGACTTAGAACGCCCCCTTCGAAGACTTAGAACGCCCCCTTCGAAGACTTAAAACGCCACCCTCGAAGACATAGAACGACCCCCTCGAAGACTTAGAGCGCCCCCCTCGAAGACTTAGAGCGCCCCCCTCGAAAACTTAGAGTGCCCCTCTCGAAGACTTAGAACGTAAGAATGCCCCCTCAAAGACTAAAAATGCCCAGTTCAAGATTTAGAATGCCCCCTCGAAGATTTAGAATGCCCACCCGAAGACTTAGAATCCTTTCCAAGACTTAGAATTCCCTCTTGAACATTTAGAACGCCCCCTCGAAGATTGAGAATTCCCCCTCGAAGACTTTGAACGGCCTCTTTGAAGACTTAGAACGCCCCCCGAAGTGTTAGAACGCCACCCTCCAAGAATTACAACGACCCCCTCGAAGACTTAGAGCGCCCCCTCGAAGACTTAGAATGCCCAGTCGAAGATTTAGAATGCCCCCACGAAGACTTAGAATGCCCCTCGCCCCTCAAAGTCTTAGAATGCCACCTCAAAGACTTAAAATGGGTCGGGTCGGGTCGGGTCTGGTCGGCTCTGGTCTGGTCTGGTCTGGTCTCGAAGACTTAGAACGCCCCGCTCGAAGACTTAGAACGCCCCCTCGAAGACTTAGAACGCCCCCTCGAAGACTTAGAACGCCCCCCTCGAAGACTTAGAACGCTCCCCGAAGACTTAGAACGCCCCCCCGAAGACTTAGAACGCCTCCCCCCCGAAGACTTGGAACACCCCCTCGAAGAATTAGAACGACCCCCTCGAAGACTTAGAGTGCCCACTCGAAGACTTAGAGCGCCCCCTCGAGGACTAAGAACGCCCCCCTCGAAGACTTAGAACGCCCCGTCGAAGACTTAGAACGCCCCCTCGAAGACTTAGAACGCCCCGTCGAAGACTTAGAACGCCCCCTCGTAGACTCAGAATCCCTTCTCGAAGACTCAGAACGCCCCCCCTCGACGAATTAGAACGCCCCCCTGGAAGACTTAGAACGCCCCCTCGAAGACATAGAATGTCCCGTCGCTCCTCGAAGACTTAGAACGCCCCTCTCGAAGACTTAGAACGCCCCCCTCGAAGACACCGAACGCCCCCCTCGAAGACTTAGATCGCCCCCTCGAAGACTTAGAACGCCCCGCTCGAAGACTTAGAACGCCCCGCTCGAAGACTTAGAACGCCCCCGCGAAGACTTAGAACGCCCCCACCGAAGACTTAGAACGCCCCCCGTAGTCTTAGAACGCCACCCTCCAAGACTTAGGACGTCCCCCTCGGAGACTTATGACGCCCCCCTCGAAGACTTAGAACGCCTCCCCCCCGAAGACTTGGAACACCCCCTCGCAGAATTAGAACGACCCCCTCGAAGACTTAGAGTGCCCACTCGAAGACTTAGAGCGCCCCCTCGAGGAATAAGAACGCCCCCCTCGAAGACTTAGAACGCCCCGTCGAAGACTTAGAACGCCCCCTCGAAGACTTAGAACGCCCCGTCGAAGACTTAGAACGCCCACTCGTAGACTCAGAATCCCTTCTCGAAGACTCAGAACGCCCCCCCTCGACGAATTAGAACGCCCCCCTGGAAGACTTAGAACGCCCCCTCGAAGATATAGAATGTCCCTTCGCTCCTCGAAGACTTAGAACGCCCCTCTCGAAGACTTAGAACGCCCCCTCGAAGACACCGAACGCCCCACTCGATTACTTAGATCGCCCCCTCGAAGACATAGAACGCCCCGCTCGAAGACTTAGAACGCCCCGCTCGAAGACTTAGAACGCCCCCTCGAAGACTTAGAACGCGCCTCTCGAAGACTTAGAACGCCCCCGCGAAGACTTAGGACGCCCCCCTCGGAGACTTATGACGCCCCCCTCGAAGACATAGAACGCCCACCTCGATGACTTTCATCGCCCCTCGAAGACTTAGAATGCCCCCTCGAAGACTTAGAATCCCTTCGAAGACTTAGAATGTCCCCTCGCCCCTCAAAGACTTAGAATGCCCCCTCGAAGACTTAGAACGCCCCCTCTTAGACTTAGGACGGCCCCTCGAGGACTTAGAACGCCCCCTCGAGGACTTAGAACGCCCCCTTCGAAGACTTAGAACGCCCCCTCGAAGACTTAAAACGCCACCCTCGAAGACATAGAACGCCCACCTCGAAGACTTAGAGCGCCCCCCTCGAAGACTTAGAGCGCCCCCCTCGAAGACTTAGAGCGCCCCCCTCGAAAACTTAGAGCGCCCCCTCGAAGACTTAGAACGTAAGAATGCCCCCTCAGAGACTTAAAATGCCCAGTCCAAGATTTAGAATGCCCCCTCGAAGATTTAGAATGCCTCCTCGAAGACTTAGAATCCCTTCAAAGACTTAGAATGTCCCCTCGCCCCTCGAAGACTTAGAATGCCCCCCTCGAAGACTTAGAATGCCCCCTCGGAGACTTAGAATGCCCCCTCGAAGACTTAGAATGCCCACCCGAAGACTTAGAATCCTTTCCAAGACTTAGAATGCCCCCTCGAACATTTAGAACGCCCCCTCGAAGATTTAGAATTCCCCCTCGAAGACTTAGAACGCCCTCTTTGAAGACTTAGAACGCTCCCCCTCCAAGACTTAGAACGCCCCCCGAAGACTTAGAACGCCCCCCGAAGACTTAGAACGCCCCGAAGACTTAGAACGCCCAGTCGAAGATTTAGAATGCCCCCACGAAGACTTAGAATCCCTTCAAAGACTTAGAATGTCCCCTCGCCACTCAAAGTCTTAGAATGCCACCTCAAAGACTTAGAATGGGTCGGGTCGGGTCGGGTCTGGTCGGCTCTGTTCTGGTCTGGTCTGGTCTCGAAGACTTAGAACGCCCACTTCGAAGACTTAGAACGCCCCCCTCGAAGACTTCGAACCCCCCCGAAGATTAGAACGCCTCCCCGAAGACTTAGAACGCCTCCCCCCGAAGACTTAGAACGCCCCCCTCGAAGACATAGAATGCCCCCCTCGAAGACTTAGAATGCCCCCTCGAAGACTTAGAATCCTTTCCAAGACTTAGAATGCCCCCTCGAACATTTAGAATGCCCCCTCGAAGACTTAGAATTCCCTTCTAGAAGACTTATAACGCCCACTCGAAGACTTAGAACGCCCCACCTGGAAGACTTAGAACGCCCCCCTCGAAGACTTAGAACGCCCCCTCGAAGACTTAGAACGCCCCTCTCGAAGACTTAGAACGCCCCCCTCGAAGACATAGAATGCCCCCCTCGAAGACTTAGATCGCCCCCTCGAAGACTTAGAACGCCCCGCTCGAAGACTTAGAACGCCCCCTCGAAGACTTAGAACGCGCCCCTCGAAGACTTAGAACGCCCTCGCGAAGACTTAGAACGCGCCCCCTCGAAAACTTAGCACGCCCCCTCGAAGACTTAGGACGCCCCCCTCGGAGACTTATGACGCCCCCTCGAAGACTTAGAACGCCCACCTCGATGACTTTCATCGCCCCTCGAAGACTTAGAATGCGCCCTCGAAGACTTAGAATCCCTTCGAAGACTTAGAATGTCCCCTCGCCCCTCAAAGACTTAGAATGCCCCCTCGAAGACTTAGAACGCCCCCTCTTAGACTTAGGACGGCCCCTCGAGGACTTAGAACGCCCCCTCGAAGACTTAGAACGCCCCCTTCGAAGACTTAGAACGCCCCCTCGAAGACTTAAAACGCCACCCTCGAAGACATAGAACGACCCCCTCGAAGACTTAGAGCGCTCCCTCGAAGACTTAGAGCGCCCCCCTCGAAAACTTAGAGTGCCCCCCTCGAAGACTTAGAACGTAAGAATGCCCCCTCAAAGACTAAAAATGCCCAGTCCAAGATTTAAAATGCCCCCTCGAAGATTTAGAATGCCTCCTCGAAGACTTAGAATCCCTTCAAAGACTTAGAATGTCCCCTCGCCCCTCAAAGTCTTAGAATGCCACCTCAAAGACTTAGAATGGGTCGGGTCTGGTCGGGTCTGTTCTGGTCTGGTCTGGTGTCGAAGACTTAGAACGCCGCCCTCGAAGACTTAGAACCCCCCCCGAAGACTTAGAACGCCCCCCCCGAAGAATTAGAACGCCTCCCCCCGAAGACTTAGAACACCCCCTCGAAGAATTAGAACGCCCCCCTCGAAGACTTAGAACGACCCCCTCGAAGACTTAGAGTGCCCACTCGAAGACTTAGATCGCCCCCCTCGAGGACTTAGAACGCCCCCACCGAAGACTTAGAACGCCCCCCGTAGTCTTAGAACGCCACCCTCCAAGACTTAGAACGACCCCCTCGAAGACTTAGAGCGCCCCCCTCGAAGAATTAGAACGCCCCCGCGAAGACTTAGGACGCCCCCCTCGGAGACTTATGACGCCCCCCTCGAAGACTTAGAACGCCCACCTCGAAGATTTTCATCGCCCCTCGAAGACTTAGAATGCCCCCTCGAAGACTTAGAATCCCTTCGAAGACTTGGAATGTCCCCTCGCCCCTCGAAGACTTAGAATGCCCCCTCGAAGACTTAGAACGCCCCCTCTTAGACTTAGAACGGCCCCTCGAGGGCTTAGAACGCCCCCTCGAAGACTTAGAACGCCCCCTTCGAAGACTTAGAACGCCCCCTTCGAAGACTTAAAACGCCACCCTCGAAGACATAGAACGACCCCCTCGAAGACTTAGAGCGCCCCCCTCGAAGACTTAGAGCGCCCCCCTCGAAAACTTAGAGTGCCCCTCTCGAAGACTTAGAACGTAAGAATGCCCCCTCAAAGACTAAAAATGCCCAGTTCAAGATTTAGAATGCCCCCTCGAAGATTTAGAATGCCCACCCGAAGACTTAGAATCCTTTCCAAGACTTAGAATTCCCTCTTGAACATTTAGAACGCCCCCTCGAAGATTGAGAATTCCCCCTCGAAGACTTTGAACGGCCTCTTTGAAGACTTAGAACGCCCCCCGAAGTGTTAGAACGCCACCCTCCAAGAATTACAACGACCCCCTCGAAGACTTAGAGCGCCCCCTCGAAGACTTAGAATGCCCAGTCGAAGATTTAGAATGCCCCCACGAAGACTTAGAATGCCCCTCGCCCCTCAAAGTCTTAGAATGCCACCTCAAAGACTTAAAATGGGTCGGGTCGGGTCGGGTCTGGTCGGCTCTGGTCTGGTCTGGTCTGGTCTCGAAGACTTAGAACGCCCCGCTCGAAGACTTAGAACGCCCCCTCGAAGACTTAGAACGCCCCCTCGAAGACTTAGAACGCCCCCCTCGAAGACTTAGAACGCTCCCCGAAGACTTAGAACGCCCCCCCGAAGACTTAGAACGCCTCCCCCCCGAAGACTTGGAACACCCCCTCAAAGAATTAGAACGACCCCCTCGAAGACTTAGAGTGCCCACTCGAAGACTTAGAGCGCCCCCTCGAGGACTAAGAACGCCCCCCTCGAAGACTTAGAACGCCCCGTCGAAGACTTAGAACGCCCCCTCGAAGACTTAGAACGCCCCGTCGAAGACTTAGAACGCCCCCTCGTAGACTCAGAATCCCTTCTCGAAGACTCAGAACGCCCCCCCTCGACGAATTAGAACGCCCCCCTGGAAGACTTAGAACGCCCCCTCGAAGACATAGAATGTCCCGTCGCTCCTCGAAGACTTAGAACGCCCCTCTCGAAGACTTAGAACGCCCCCCTCGAAGACACCGAACGCCCCCCCTCGAAGACTTAGATCGCCCCCTCGAAGACTTAGAACGCCCCGCTCGAAGACTTAGAACGCCCCGCTCGAAGACTTAGAACGCCCCCGCGAAGACTTAGAACGCCCCCACCGAAGACTTAGAACGCCCCCCGTAGTCTTAGAACGCCACCCTCCAAGACTTAGGACGTCCCCCTCGGAGACTTATGACGCCCCCCTCGAAGACTTAGAACGCCTCCCCCCCGAAGACTTGGAACACCCCCTCGCAGAATTAGAACGACCCCCTCGAAGACTTAGAGTGCCCACTCGAAGACTTAGAGCGCCCCCTCGAGGAATAAGAACGCCCCCCTCGAAGACTTAGAACGCCCCGTCGAAGACTTAGAACGCCCCCTCGAAGACTTAGAACGCCCCGTCGAAGACTTAGAACGCCCACTCGTAGACTCAGAATCCCTTCTCGAAGACTCAGAACGCCCCCCCTCGACGAATTAGAACGCCCCCCTGGAAGACCTAGAACGCCCCCTCGAAGACATAGAATGTCCCGTCGCTCCTCGAAGACTTAGAACGCCCCTCTCGAAGACTTAGAACGCCCCCCTCGAAGACACCGAACGCCCCCCTCGAAGACTTAGATCGCCCCCTCGAAGACTTAGAACGCCCCGCTCGAAGACTTAGAACGCCCCGCTCGAAGACTTAGAACGCCCCCGCGAAGACTTAGAACGCCCCCACCGAAGACTTAGAACGCCCCCCGTAGTCTTAGAACGCCACCCTCCAAGACTTAGGACGTCCCCCTCGGAGACTTATGACGCCCCCCTCGAAGACTTAGAACGCCCCCCTCGAAGACTTTGATCGCCCAGTCGAAGATTTAGAATGCCCCCACGAAGACTTAGATTCCCTTCAAAGACTTAGAATGTCCCCTCGCCCCTCAAAGTCTTAGAATGCCACCTCAAAGACTTAGAATGGGTCGGGTCTGGTCGGCTCTGTTCTGGTCTGGTCTGGTGTCGAAGACTTAGAACGCCCCCCTCGAAGACTTAGAACCCCCCCGAAGACTTAGAACGCCCCCCCGAAGACTTAGAACGCCTCCCCCCGAAGACTTAGAACACCCCCTCGAAGAATTAGAACGCCCCCCCTCGAAGACTTAGAACGACCCCCTCGAAGACTTAGAGTGCCCACTCGAAGACTTAGATCGCCCCCCTCGAGGACTTAGAACGCCCCCCGTAGTCTTAGAACGCCACCCTCCAAGACTTAGAACGACCCCCTCGAAGACTTAGAGCGCCCCTCTCGAAGAATTAGAACGCCCCCGCGAAGACTTAGGACGCCCCCCTCGGAGACATATGACGCCCCCCTCGAAGACTTAGAACGCCCACCTCGAAGATTTTCATCGCCCCTCGAAGACTTAGAATGCCCCCTCGAAGACTTAGAATCCCTTCGAAGACTTGGAATGTCCCCTCGCCCCTCGAAGACTTAGAATGCCCCCTCGAAGACTTAGAACGCCCCCTCTTAGACTTAGAACGGCCCCTCGAGGGCTTAGAACACCCCCTCGAAGACTTAGAACGCCCCCTTCGAAGACTTAGAACGCCCCCTTCGAAGACTTAAAACGCCACCCTCGAAGACATAGAACGACCCCCTCGAAGACTTAGAGCGCACCCTCGAAGACTTAGATCGCCCCCCTCGAAAACTTAGAGTGCCCGCCTCGAAGACTTAGAACGTAAGAATGCCCCCTCAAAGACTAAAAATGCCCAGTTCAAGATTTAGAATGCCCCCTCGAAGATTTAGAATGCCCACCCGAAGACTTAGAATCCTTTCCAAGACTTAGAATTCCCTCTTGAACATTTAGAACGCCCCCTCGAAGATTGAGAATTCCCCCTCGAAGACTTAGAACGGCCTCTTTGAAGACTTAGAACGCCCCCCGAAGTGTTAGAACGCCACCCTCCAAGAATTACAACGACCCCCTCGAAGACTTAGAGCGCCCCCTCGAAGACTTAGAATGCCCAGTCGAAGATTTAGAATGCCCCCACGAAGACTTAGAATGCCCCTCGCCCCTCAAAGTCTTAGAATGCCACCTCAAAGACTTAGAATGGGTCGGGTCGGGTCGGGTCTGGTCGGCTCTGGTCTGGTCTGGTATGGTCTCGAAGACTTAGAACGCCCCGCTCGAAGACTTAGAACGCCCCGCTCGAAGACTTAGAACGCCCCCCTCGAAGACTTAGAACGCCCCCCGAAGACTTAGAACGCCCCCCCGAAGACTTAGAACGCCTCCCCCCCGAAGACTTGGAACACCCCCTCGAAGAATTAGAACGACCCCCTCGAAGACTTAGAGTGCCCACTCGAAGACTTAGAGCGCCCCCTCGAGGACTAAGAACGCCCCCATCGAAGACTTAGAACGCCCCGTCGAAGACTTAGAACGCCCCCTCGAAGACTTAGAACGCCCCCTCGATGACTCAGAATCCCTTCTCGAAGACTCAGAACGCCCCCCCTCGACGAATTAGAACGCCCCCCTGGAAGACTTAGAACGCCCCCTCGAAGATATAGAATGTCCCTTCGCTCCTCGAAGACTTAGAACGCCCCTCTCGAAGACTTAGAACGCCCCCTCGAAGACACCGAACGCCCCACTCGAACACTTAGATCGCCCCCTCGAATTCTTAGAACGCCCCGCTCGAAGACTTAGAACGCCCCGCTCGAAGACTTAGAACGCCCCCTCGAAGACTTAGAACGCGCCTCTCGAAGACTTAGAACGCCCCCGCGAAGACTTAGGACGCCCCCCTCGGAGACTTATGACGCCCCCCTCGAAGACATAGAACGCCCACCTCGATGACTTTCATCGCCCCTCGAAGACTTAGAATGCCCCCTCGAAGACTTAGAATCCCTTCGAAGACTTAGAATGTCCCCTCGCCCCTCAAAGACTTAGAATGCCCCCTCGAAGACTTAGAACGCCCCCTCTTAGACTTAGGACGGCTCCTCGAGGACTTAGAACGCCCCCTCGAGGACTTAGAACGCCCCCTTCGAAGACTTAGAACGCCCCCTCGAAGACTTAAAACGCCACCCTCGAAGACATAGAACGCCCACGTCGAAGACTTAGAGCGCCCCCCTCGAAGACTTAGAGCGCCCCCCTCGAAAACTTAGAGCGCCCCCTCGAAGACTTAGAACGTAAGAATGCCCCCTCAGAGACTTAAAATGCCCAGTCCAAGATTTAGAATGCCCCCTCGAAGATTTAGAATGCCTCCTCGAAGACTTAGAATCCCTTCAAAGACTTAGAATGTCCCCTCGCCCCTCGAAGACTTAGAATGCCCCCCTCGAAGACTTAGAATGCCCCCTCGGAGACTTAGAATGCCCCCTCGAAGACTTAGAATGCCCACCCGAAGACTTAGAATCCTTTCCAAGACTTAGAATGCCCCCTCGAACATTTAGAACGCCCCCTCGAAGATTTAGAATTCCCCCTCGAAGACTTAGAACGCCCTCTTTGAAGACTTAGAACGCTCCCCCTCCAAGACTTAGAACGCCCCCCGAAGACTTAGAACGCCCCCCGAAGACTTAGAACGCCCCGAAGACTTAGAACGCCCAGTCGAAGATTTAGAATGCCCCCACGAAGACTTAGAATCCCTTCAAAGACTTAGAATGTCCCCTCGCCACTCAAAGTCTTAGAATGCCACCTCAAAGACTTAGAATGGGTCGGGTCGGGTCGGGTCTGGTCGGCTCTGTTCTGGTCTGGTCTGGTCTCGAAGACTTAGAACGCCCACTTCGAAGACTTAGAACGCCCCCCTCGAAGACTTCGAACCCCCCCGAAGATTAGAACGCCTCCCCGAAGACTTAGAACGCCTCCCCCCGAAGACTTAGAACGCCCCCCTCGAAGACATAGAATGCCCCCCTCGAAGACTTAGAATGCCCCCTCGAAGACTTAGAATCCTTTCCAAGACTTAGAATGCCCCCTCGAACATTTAGAATGCCCCCTCGAAGACTTAGAATTCCCTTCTAGAAGACTTATAACGCCCACTCGAAGACTTAGATCGCCCCAACTCGAAGACTTAGAACGCCCCCCTCGAAGACTTAGAACGCCCCCTCGAAGACTTAGAACGCCCCTCTCGAAGACTTAGAACGCCCCCCTCGAAGACATAGAATGCCCCCCTCGAAGACTTAGATCGCCCCCTCGAAGACTTAGAACGCCCCTCTCGAAGACTTAGAACGCCCCCCTCGAAGACATAGAATGCCCCCCTCGAAGACTTAGATCGCCCCCTCGAAGACTTAGAACGCCCCGCTCGAAGACTTAGAACGCCCCCTCGAAGACTTAGAACGCGCCCCTCGAAGACTTAGAACGCCCTCGCGAAGACTTAGAACGCGCCCCCTCGAAAACTTAGCACGCCCCCTCGAAGACTTAGGACGCCCCCCTCGGAGACTTATGACGCCCCCTCGAAGACTTAGAACGCCCACCTCGATGACTTTCATCGCCCCTCGAAGACTTAGAATGCGCCCTCGAAGACTTAGAATCCCTTCGAAGACTTAGAATGTCCCCTCGCCCCTCAAAGACTTAGAACGCGCCCTCGAAGACTTAGAACGCCCCCTCTTAGACTTAGGACGGCCCCTCGAGGACTTAGAACGCCCCCTCGAAGACTTAGAACGCCCCCTTCGAAGACTTAGAACGCCCCCTCGAAGACTTAAAACGCCACCCTCGAAGACATAGAACGACCCCCTCGAAGACTTAGAGCGCCCCCTCGAAGACTTAGAGCGCCCCCCTCGAAAACTTAGAGTGCCCCCCTCGAAGACTTAGAACGTAAGAATGCCCCCTCAAAGACTAAAAATGCCCAGTTCAAGATTTAGAATGCCCCCTCGAAGATTTAGAATGCCCACCCGAAGACTTAGAATCCTTTCCAAGACTTAGAATTCCCTCTTGAACATTTAGAACGCCCCCTCGAAGATTGAGAATTCCCCCTCGAAGACTTAGAACGGCCTCTTTGAAGACTTAGAACGCCCCCCGAAGTGTTAGAACGCCACCCTCCAAGAATTACAACGACCCCCTCGAAGACTTAGAGCGCCCCCTCGAAGACTTAGAATGCCCAGTCGAAGATTTAGAATGCCCCCACGAAGACTTAGAATGCCCCTCGCCCCTCAAAGTCTTAGAATGCCACCTCAAAGACTTAGAATGGGTCGGGTCGGGTCGGGTCTGGTCGGCTCTGGTCTGGTCTGGTCTGGTCTCGAAGACTTAGAACGCCCCGCTCCAAGACTTAGAACGCCCCCTCGAAGACTTAGAACGCCCCCTCGAAGACTTAGAACGCCCCCTCGAAGACTTAGAACGCTCCCCGAAGACTTAGAACGCCCCCCCGAAGACTTAGAACGCCTCCCCCCCGAAGACTTGGAACACCCCCTCGAAGAATTAGAACGACCCCCTCGAAGACTTAGAGTGCCCACTCGAAGACTTAGAGCGCCCCCTCGAGGACTAAGAACGCCCCCCTCGAAGACTTAGAACGCCCCGTCGAAGACTTAGAACGCCCCCTCGAAGACTTAGAACGCCCCGTCGAAGACTTAGAACGCCCCCTCGTAGACTCAGAATCCCTTCTCGAAGACTCAGAACGCCCCCCCTCGACGAATTAGAACGCCCCCCTGGAAGACTTAGAACGCCCCCTCGAAGACATAGAATGTCCCGTCGCTCCTCGAAGACTTAGAACGCCCCTCTCGAAGACTTAGAACGCCCCCCTCGAAGACACCGAACGCCCCCCTCGAAGACTTAGATCGCCCCCTCGAAGACTTAGAACGCCCCGCTCGAAGACTTAGAACGCCCCGCTCGAAGACTTAGAACGCCCCCGCGAAGACTTAGAACGCCCCCACCGAAGACTTAGAACGCCCCCCGTAGTCTTAGAACGCCACCCTCCAAGACTTAGGACGTCCCCCTCGGAGACTTATGACGCCCCCCTCGAAGACTTTTAACGCCGCCCTCGAAGACTTTGATCGCCCAGTCGAAGATTTAGAATGCCCCCACGAAGACTTAGATTCCCTTCAAAGACTTAGAATGTCCCCTCGCCCCTCAAAGTCTTAGAATGCCACCTCAAAGACTTAGAATGGGTCGGGTCTGGTCGGCTCTGTTCTGGTCTGGTCTGGTGTCGAAGACTTAGAACGCCCCCTCGAAGACTTAGAACCCCCCCGAAGACTTAGAACGCCCCCCAGAAGACTTAGAACGCCTCCCCCCGAAGACTTAGAACACCCCCTCGAAGAATTAGAACGCCCCCCTCGAAGACTTAGAACGACCCCCTCGAAGACTTAGAGTGCCCACTCGAAGACTTAGATCGCCCCCCTCGAGGACTTAGAACGCCCCCACCGAAGACTTAGAACGCCCCCCGTAGTCTTAGAACGCCACCCTCCAAGACTTAGAACGACCCCCTCGAAGACTTAGAGCGCCCCCCTCGAAGAATTAGAACGCCCCCGCGAAGACTTAGGACGCCCCCCTCGGAGACTTATGACGCCCCCCTCGAAGACTTAGAACGCCCACCTCGAAGATTTTCATCGCCCCTCGAAGACTTAGAATGCCCCCTCGAAGACTTAGAATCCCTTCGAAGACTTGGAATGTCCCCTCGCCCCTCGAAGACTTAGAACGCCCCCTCTTAGACTTAGAACGGCCCCTCGAGGGCTTAGAACGCCCCCTCGAAGACTTAGAACGCCCCCTTCGAAGACTTAGAACGCCCCCTTCGAAGACTTAAAACGCCACCCTCGAAGACATAGAACGACCCCCTCGAAGACTTAGAGCGCCCCCTCGAAGACTTAGAGCGCCCCCCTCGAAAACTTAGAGTGCCCCCCTCGAAGACTTAGAACGTAAGAATGCCCCTCAAAGACTAAAAGTGCCCAGTTCAAGATTTAGAATGCCCCCTCGAAAATTTAGAATGCCCACCCGAAGACTTAGAATCCTTTCCAAGACTTAGAATTCCCTCTTGAACATTTAGAACGCCCCCTCGAAGATTGAGAATTCCCCCTCGAAGACTTAGAACGGCCTCTTTGAAGACTTAGAACGCCCCCCGAAGTGTTAGAACGCCACCCTCCAAGAATTACAACGACCCCCTCGAAGACTTAGAGCGCCCCCTCGAAGACTTAGAATGCCCAGTCGAAGATTTAGAATGCCCCCACGAAGACTTAGAATGCCCCTCGCCCCTCAAAGTCTTAGAATGCCACCTCAAAGACTTAGAATGGGTCGGGTCGGGTCGGGTCTGGTCGGCTCTGGTCTGGTCTGGTATGGTCTCGAAGAATTAGAACGCCCCCTCGAAGACTTAGAACGCCCCCCTCGAAGACTTAGAACGCCCCCCGAAGAATTAGAACGCCACCCTCGAAGACTTAGAACGACCCCCTCGAAGACTTAGAGTGCCCACTCGAAGACTTAGATCGCCCCCCTCGAGGACTTAGAACGCCCCCACCGAAGACTTAGAACGCCCCCCGTAGTCTTAGAACGCCACCCTCCAAGACTTAGAACGACCCCCTCGAAGACTTAGAGCGCCCCCCTCGAAGAATTAGAACGCCCCCGCGAAGACTTAGGACGCCCCCCTCGGAGACTTATGACGCCCCCCTCGAAGACTTAGAACGCCCACCTCGAAGATTTTCATCGCCCCTCGAAGACTTAGAATGCACCCTCGAAGACTTAGAATCCCTTCGAAGACTTGGAATGTCCCCTCGCCCCTCGAAGACTTAGAATGCCCCCTCGAAGACTTAGAACGCCCCCTCTTAGACTTACAACGGCCCTTCGAGGGCTTAGAACGCCCCCTCGAAGACTTAGAACGCCCCCTTCGAAGACTTAGAACGCCCCCTTCGAAGACTTAAAACGCCACCCTCGAAGACATAGAACGACCCCCTCGAAGACTTAGAGCGCCCCCCTCGAAGACTTAGAGCGCCCCCCTCGAAAACTTAGAGTGCCCCCCTCGAAGACTTAGAACGTAAGAATGCCCCTCAAAGACTAAAAATGCCCAGTTCAAGATTTAGAATGCCCCCTCGAAGATTTAGAATGCCCACCCGAAGACTTAGAATCCTTTCCAAGACTTAGAATTTCCTCTTGAACATTTAGAACGCCCCCTCGAAGATTGAGAATTCCCCCTCGAAGACTTAGAACGGCCTCTTTGAAGACTTAGAACGCCCCCCGAAGTGTTAGAACGCCACCCTCCAAGAATTACAACGACCCCCTCGAAGACTTAGAGCGCCCCCTCGAAGACTTAGAATGCCCAGTCGAAGATTTAGAATGCCCCCACGAAGACTTAGAATGCCCCTCGCCCCTCAAAGTCTTAGAATGCCACCTCAAAGACTTAAAATGGGTCGGGTCGGGTCGGGTCTGGTCGGCTCTGGTCTGGTCTGGTCTGGTCTCGAAGACTTAGAACGCCCCGCTCGAAGACTTAGAACGCCCCCTCGAAGACTTAGAACGCCCCCTCGAAGACTTAGAACGCCCCCCTCGAAGACTTAGAACGCTCCCCGAAGACTTAGAACGCCCCCCCGAAGACTTAGAACGCCTCCCCCCGAAGACTTGGAACACCCCCTCGAAGAATTAGAACGACCCCCTCGAAGACTTAGAGTGCCCACTCGAAGACTTAGAGCGCCCCCTCGAGGACTAAGAACGCCCCACTCGAAGACTTAGAACGCCCCGTCGAAGACTTAGAACGCCCCCTCGAAGACTTAGAACGCCCCGTCGAAGACTTAGAACGCCCCCTCGTAGACTCAGAATCCCTTCTCGAAGACTCAGAACGCCCCCCCCTCGACGAATTAGAACGCCCCCTGGAAGACTTAGAACGCCCCCTCGAAGACATAGAATGTCCCGTCGCTCCTCGAAGACTTAGAACGCCCCTCTCGAAGACTTAGAACGCCCTCCTCGAAGACACCGAACGCCCCCCTCGAAGACTTATATCGCCCCCTCGAAGACTTAGAACGCCCCGCTCGAAGACTTAGAACGCCCCGCTCGAAGACTTAGAACGCCCCCGCGAAGACTTAGAACGCCCCCACCGAAGACTTAGAACGCCCCCCGTAGTCTTAGAACGCCACCCTCCAAGACTTAGGACGTCCCCCTCGGAGATTTATGACGCCCCCCTCGAAGACTTAGAACGCCCCCCTCGAAGACTTTGATCGCCCAGTCGAAGATTTAGAATGCTCCCACGAAGACTTAGATTCCCTTCAAAGACTTAGAATGTCCCCTCGCCCCTCAAAGTCTTAGAATGCCACCTCAAAGACTTAGAATGGGTCGGGTCTGGTCGGCTCTGTTCTGGTCTGGTCTGGTGTCGAAGACTTAGAACGCCCCCCTCGAAGACTTAGAACCCCCCGAAGACTTAGAACGCCCCCCCGAAGACTTAGAACGCCTCCCCCCGAAGACTTAGAACACCCCCTCGAAGAATTAGAACGCCCCCCTCGAAGACTTAGAACGACCCCCTCGAAGACTTAGAGTGCCCACTCGAAGACTTAGATCGCCCCCCTCGAGGACTTAGAACGCCCCCACCGAAGACTTAGAACGCCCCCCGTAGTCTTAGAACGCCACCCTCCAAGACTTAGAACGACCCCCTCGAAGACTTAGAGCGCCCCCCTCGAAGAATTAGAACGCCCCCGCGAAGACTTAGGACGCCCCCCTCGGAGACTTATGACGCCCCCCTCGAAGACTTAGAACGCCCACCTCGAAGATTTTCATCGCCCCTCGAAGACTTAGAATGCCCCCTCGAAGACTTAGAATCCCTTCGAAGACTTGGAATGTCCCCTCGCCCCTCGAAGACTTAGAATGCCCCCTCGAAGACTTAGAGCGCCCCCTCTTAGACTTAGAACGGCCCCTCGAGGGCTTAGAACGCCCCCTCGAAGACTTGGAACGCCCCCTTCGAAGACTTAGAACGCCCCCTTCGAAGACTTAAAACGCCACCCTCGAAGACATAGAACGACCCCCTCGAAGACTTAGAGCGCCCCCTCGAAGACTTAGAGCGCCCCCCTCGAAAACTTAGAGTGCCCCCCGCGAAGACTTAGAACGTAAGAATGCCCCCTCAAAGACTAAAAATGCCCAGTTCAAGATTTAGAATGCCCTCTCGAAGATTTAGAATGCCCACCCGAAGACTTAGAATCCTTTCCAAGACTTAGAATTCCCTCTTGAACATTTAGAACGCCCCCTCGAAGATTGAGAATTCCCCCTCGAAGAATTAGAACGGCCTCTTTGAAGACTTAGAACGCCCCCCGAAGTGTTAGAACGCCACCCTCCAAGAATTACAACGACCCCCTCGAAGACTTAGAGCGCCCCCTCGAAGACTTAGAATGCCCAGTCGAAGATTTAGAATGCCCCCACGAAGACTTAGAATGCCCCTCGCCCCTCAAAGTCTTAGAATGCCACCTCAAAGACTTAGAATGGGTCGGGTCGGGTCGGGTCTGGTCGGCTCTGGTCTGGTCTGGTATGGTCTCGAAGACTTAGAACGCCCCGCTCGAAGACATAGAACGCCCCCTCGAAGACTTAGAACGCCCCCTCGAAGACTTAGAACGCCCCCCTCGAAGACTTAGAACGCCCCCCGAAGACTTAGAACGACCCCCCGAAGACTTAGAACGCCTCCCCCCCGAAGACTTGGAACACCCCCTCGAAGAATTAGAACGACCCCCTCGAAGACTTAGAGTGCCCACTCGAAGACTTAGAGCGCCCCCTCGAGGACTAAGAACGCCCCCCTCGAAGACTTAGAACGCCCCGTCGAAGACTTAGAACGCCCCCTCGAAGACTTAGAACGCCCCCTCGAAGACTCAGAATCCCTTCTCGAAGAGTCAGAACGCCCCCCCTCGACGAATTAGAACGCCCCCCTGGAAGACTTAGAACGCCCCCTCGAAGATATAGAATGTCCCTTCGCTCCTCGAAGACTTAGAACGCCCCTCTCGAAGACTTAGAACGCCCCCTCGAAGACACCGAACGCCCCACTCGATTACTTAGATCGCCCCCTCGAAGACTTAGAACGCCCCGCTCGAAGACTTAGAACGCCCCGCTCGAAGACTTAGAACGCCCCCTCGAAGACTTAGAACGCGCCTCTCGAAGACTTAGAACGCCCCCGCGAAGACTTAGGACGCCCCCCTCGGAGACTTATGACGCCCCCCTCGAAGACATAGAACGCCCACCTCGATGACTTTCATCGCCCCTCGAAGACTTAGAATGCCCCCTCGAAGACTTAGAATCCCTTCGAAGACTTAGAATGTCCCCTCGCCCCTCAAAGACTTAGAATGCCCCTTCGAAGACTTAGAACGCCCCCTCTTAGTCTTAGGACGGCCCCTCGAGGACTTAGAACGCCCCCTCGAGGACTTAGAACGCCCCCTTCGAAGACTTAGAACGCCCCCTCGAAGACTTAAAACGCCACCCTCGAAGACATAGAACGCCCACCTCGAAGACTTAGAGCGCCCCCCTCGAAGACTTAGAGCGCCCCCCTCGAAAACTTAGAGCGCCCCCTCGAAGACTTAGAACGTAAGAATGCCCCCTCAGAGACTTAAAATGCCCAGTCCAAGATTTAGAATGCCCCCTCGAAGATTTAGAATGCCTCCTCGAAGACTTAGAATCCCTTCAAAGACTTAGAATGTCCCCTCGCCCCTCGAAGACTTAGAATGCCCCCCTCGAAGACTTAGAATGCCCCCTCGGAGACTTAGAATGCCCCCTCGAAGACTTAGAATGCCCACCCGAAGACTTAGAATCCTTTCCAAGACTTAGAATGCCCCCTCGAACATTTAGAACGCCCCCTCGAAGATTTAGAATTCCCCCTCGAAGACTTAGAACGCCCTCTTTGAAGACTTAGAACGCTCCCCCTCCAAGACTTAGAACGCCCCCCGAAGACTTAGAACGCCCCCCGAAGACTTAGAACGCCCCGAAGACTTAGAACGCCCAGTCGAAGATTTAGAATGCCCCCACGAAGACTTAGAATCCCTTCAAAGACTTAGAATGTCCCCTCGCCACTCAAAGTCTTAGAATGCCACCTCAAAGACTTAGAATGGGTCGGGTCGGGTCGGGTCTGGTCGGCTCTGTTCTGGTCTGGTCTGGTCTCGAAGACTTAGAACGCCCACTTCGAAGACTTAGAACGCCCCCCTCGAAGACTTCGAACCCCCCCGAAAATTAGAACGCCTCCCCGAAGACTTAGAACGCCTCCCCCCGAAGACTTAGAACGCCCCCCTCGAAGACATAGAATGCCCCCCTCGAAGACTTAGAATGCCCCCTCGAAGACTTAGAATCCTTTCCAAGACTTAGAATGCCCCCTCGAACATTTAGAATGCCCCCTCGAAGACTTAGAATTCCCTTCTAGAAGACTTATAACGCCCACTCGAAGACTTAGAACGCCCCACCTCGAAGACTTAGAACGCCCCCCTCGAAGACTTAGAACGCCCCCTCGAAGACTTAGAACGCCCCTCTCGAAGACTTAGAACGCCGCCCTCGAAGACATAGAATGCCCCCCTCGAAGACTTAGATCGCCCCCTCGAAGACTTAGAACGCCCCGCTCGAAGACTCAGAACGCCCCCTCGAAGACTTAGAACGCCCCCCTCGAAGACTTAGAACGCCCCCGAAGACTTAGAACGCCCCCCCGAAGACTTAGAACGCCTCCCCCCCGAAGACTTGGAACACCCCCTCGAAGAATTAGAACGACCCCCTCGAAGACTTAGAGTGCCCACTCGAAGACTTAGAGCGCCCCCTCGAGGACTAAGAACGCCCCCCTCGAAGACTTAGAACGCCCCGTCGAAGACTTAGAACGCCCCCTCGAAGACTTAGAACGCCCCCTCGAAGACTCAGAATCCCTTCTCGAAGACTCAGAACGCCCCCCCTCGACGAATTAGAACGCCCCCCTGGAAGACTTAGAACGCCCCCTCGAAGATATAGAATGTCCCTTCGCTCCTCGAAGACTTAGAACGCCCCTCTCGAAGACTTAGAACGCCCCCTCGAAGACACCGAACGCCCCACTCGATTACTTAGATCGCCCCCTCGAAGACTTAGAACGCCCCGCTCGAAGACTTAGAACGCCCCGCTCGAAGACTTAGAACGCCCCCTCGAAGACTTAGAACGCGCCTCTCGAAGACTTAGAACGCCCCCGCGAAGACTTAGGACGCCCCCCTCGGAGACTTATGACGCCCCCCTCGAAGACATAGAACGCCCACCTCGATGACTTTCATCGCCCCTCGAAGACTTAGAATGCCCCCTCGAAGACTTAGAATCCCTTCGAAGACTTAGAATGTCCCCTCGCCCCTCAAAGACTTAGAATGCCCCCTCGAAGACTTAGAACGCCCCCTCTTAGACTTAGGACGGCCCCTCGAGGACTTAGAACGCCCCCTCGAGGACTTAGAACGCCCCCTTCGAAGACTTAGAACGCCCCCTCGAAGACTTAAAACGCCACCCTCGAAGACATAGAACGCCCACCTCGAAGACTTAGAGCGCCCCCCTCGAAGACTTAGAGCGCCCCCCTCGAAGACTTAGAGCGCCCCCCTCGAAAACTTAGAGCGCCCCCTCGAAGACTTAGAACGTAAGAATGCCCCCTCAGAGACTTAAAATGCCCAGTCCAAGATTTAGAATGCCCCCTCGAAGATTTAGAATGCCTCCTCGAAGACTTAGAATCCCTTCAAAGACTTAGAATGTCCCCTCGCCCCTCGAAGACTTAGAATGCCCCCCTCGAAGACTTAGAATGCCCCCTCGGAGACTTAGAATGCCCCCTCGAAGACTTAGAATGCCCACCCGAAGACTTAGAATCCTTTCCAAGACTTAGAATGCCCCCTCGAACATTTAGAACGCCCCCTCGAAGATTTAGAATTCCCCCTCGAAGACTTAGAACGCCCTCTTTGAAGACTTAGAACGCTCCCCCTCCAAGACTTAGAACGCCCCCCGAAGACTTAGAACGCCCCCCGAAGACTTAGAACGCCCCGAAGACTTAGAACGCCCAGTCGAAGATTTAGAATGCCCCCACGAAGACTTAGAATCCCTTCAAAGACTTAGAATGTCCCCTCGCCACTCAAAGTCTTAGAATGCCACCTCAAAGACTTAGAATGGGTCGGGTCGGGTCGGGTCTGGTCGGCTCTGTTCTGGTCTGGTCTGGTCTCGAAGACTTAGAACGCCCACTTCGAAGACTTAGAACGCCCCCCTCGAAGACTTCGAACCCCCCCGAAGATTAGAACGCCTCCCCGAAGACTTAGAACGCCTCCCCCCGAAGACTTAGAACGCCCCCCTCGAAGACATAGAATGCCCCCCTCGAAGACTTAGAATGCCCCCTCGAAGACTTAGAATCCTTTCCAAGACTTAGAATGCCCCCTCGAACATTTAGAATGCCCCCTCGAAGACTTAGAATTCCCTTCTAGAAGACTTATAACGCCCACTCGAAGACTTAGAACGCCCCACCTCGAAGACTTAGAACGCCCCCCTCGAAGACTTAGAACGCCCCCTCGAAGACTTAGAACGCCCCTCTCGAAGACTTAGAACGCCCCCCTCGAAGACATAGAATGCCCCCCTCGAAGACTTAGATCGCCCCCTCGAAGACTTAGAACGCCCCGCTCGAAGACTTAGAACGCCCCCTCGAAGACTTAGAACGCCCCCCTCGAAGACTTAGAACGCCCCCCGAAGACTTAGAACGCCCCCCCGAAGACTTAGAACGCCTCCCCCCCGAAGACTTGGAACACCCCCTCGAAGAATTAGAACGACCCCCTCGAAGACTTAGAGTGCCCACTCGAAGACTTAGAGCGCCCCCTCGAGGACTAAGAACGCCCCCCTCGAAGACTTAGAACGCCCCCTCGAAGACTTAGAACGCCCCCTCGAAGACTCAGAATCCCTTCTCGAAGACTCAGAACGCCCCCCCTCGACGAATTAGAACGCCCCCCTGGAAGACTTAGAACGCCCCCTCGAAGATATAGAATGTCCCTTCGCTCCTCGAAGACTTAGAACGCCCCTCTCGAAGACTTAGAACGCCCCCTCGAAGACACCGAACGCCCCACTCGATTACTTAGATCGCCCCCTCGAAGACATAGAACGCCCCGCTCGAAGACTTAGAACGCCCCGCTCGAAGACTTAGAACGCCCCCTCGAAGACTTAGAACGCGCCTCTCGAAGACTTCGAACCCCCCCCGAAGATTAGAACGCCTCCCCGAAGACTTAGAACGCCTCCCCCCGAAGACTTAGAACGCCCCCCTCGAAGACATAGAATGCCCCCCTCGAAGACTTAGAATGCCCCCTCGAAGACTTAGAATCCTTTCCAAGACTTAGAATGCCCCCTCGAACATTTAGAATGCCCCCTCGAAGACTTAGAATTCCCTTCTAGAAGACTTATAACGCCCACTCGAAGACTTAGAACGCCCCACCTCGAAGACTTAGAACGCCCCCCTCGAAGACTTAGAACGCCCCCTCGAAGACTTAGAACGCCCCTCTCGAAGACTTAGAACGCCCCCCTCGAAGACATAGAATGCCCCCCTCGAAGACTTAGATCGCCCCCTCGAAGACTTAGAACGCCCCGCTCGAAGACTTAGAACGCCCCCTCGAAGACTTAGAACGCGCCCCTCGAAGACTTAGAACGCCCTCGCGAAGACTTAGAACGCGCCCCCTCGAAAACTTAGCACGCCCCCTCGAAGACTTAGGACGCCCCCCTCGGAGACTTATGACGCCCCCTCGAAGACTTAGAACGCCCACCTCGATGACTTTCATCGCCCCTCGAAGACTTAGAATGCGCCCTCGAAGACTTAGAATCCCTTCGAAGACTTAGAATGTCCCCTCGCCCCTCAAAGACTTAGAATGCCCCCTCGAAGACTTAGAACGCCCCCTCTTAGACTTAGGACGGCCCCTCGAGGACTTAGAACGCCCCCTCGAAGACTTAGAACGCCCCCTTCGAAGACTTAGAACGCCCCCTCGAAGACTTAAAACGCCACCCTCGAAGACATAGAACGACCCCCTCGAAGACTTAGAGCGCTCCCTCGAAGACTTAGAGCGCCCCCCTCGAAAACTTAGAGTGCCCCCCTCGAAGACTTAGAACGTAAGAATGCCCCCTCAAAGACTAAAAATGCCCAGTCCAAGATTTAAAATGCCCCCTCGAAGATTTAGAATGCCT
Source organism: Stegodyphus dumicola (assembly GCF_044657685.1). Lineage (NCBI taxonomy): Eukaryota > Metazoa > Arthropoda > Arachnida > Araneae > Eresidae > Stegodyphus > Stegodyphus dumicola. The sequence goes on from NC_140774.1 coordinate 209,995,996, forward strand.
CCTCGAAGACTTAGAATCCCTTCAAAGACTTAGAATGTCCCCTCGCCCCTCAAAGTCTTAGAATGCCACCTCAAAGACTTAGAATGGGTCGGGTCTGGTCGGGTCTGTTCTGGTCTGGTCTGGTGTCGAAGACTTAGAACGCCGCCCTCGAAGACTTAGAACCCCCCCCGAAGACTTAGAACGCCCCCCCCCGAAGAATTAGAACGCCTCCCCCCGAAGACTTAGAACACCCCCTCGAAGAATTAGAACGCCCCCCTCGAAGACTTAGAACGACCCCCTCGAAGACTTAGAGTGCCCACTCGAAGACTTAGATCGCCCCCCTCGAGGACTTAGAACGCCCCCACCGAAGACTTAGAACGCCCCCCGTAGTCTTAGAACGCCACCCTCCAAGACTTATAACGACCCCCTCGAAGACTTAGAGCGCCCCCCTCGAAGAATTAGAACGCCCCCGCGAAGACTTAGGACGCCCCCCTCGGAGACTTATGACGCCCCCCTCGAAGACTTAGAACGCCCACCTCGAAGATTTTCATCGCCCCTCGAAGACTTAGAATGCCCCCTCGAAGACTTAGAATCCCTTCGAAGACTTGGAATGTCCCCTCGCCCCTCGAAGACTTAGAATGCCCCCTCGAAGACTTAGAACGCCCCCTCTTAGACTTAGAACGGCCCCTCGAGGGCTTAGAACGCCCCCTCGAAGACTTAGAACGCCCCCTTCGAAGACTTAGAACGCCCCCTTCGAAGACTTAAAACGCCACCCTCGAAGACATAGAACGACCCCCTCGAAGACTTAGAGCGCCCCCCTCGAAGACTTAGAGCGCCCCCCTCGAAAACTTAGAGTGCCCCTCTCGAAGACTTAGAACGTAAGAATGCCCCCTCAAAGACTAAAAATGCCCAGTTCAAGATTTAGAATGCCCCCTCGAAGATTTAGAATGCCCACCCGAAGACTTAGAATCCTTTCCAAGACTTAGAATTCCCTCTTGAACATTTAGAACGCCCCCTCGAAGATTGAGAATTCCCCCTCGAAGACTTAGAACGGCCTCTTTGAAGACTTAGAACGCCCCCCGAAGTGTTAGAACGCCACCCTCCAAGAATTACAACGACCCCCTCGAAGACTTAGAGCGCCCCCTCGAAGACTTAGAATGCCCAGTCGAAGATTTAGAATGCCCCCACGAAGACTTAGAATGCCCCTCGCCCCTCAAAGTCTTAGAATGCCACCTCAAAGACTTAAAATGGGTCGGGTCGGGTCGGGTCTGGTCGGCTCTGGTCTGGTCTGGTCTGGTCTCGAAGACTTAGAACGCCCCGCTCGAAGACTTAGAACGCCCCCTCGAAGACTTAGAACGCCCCCTCGAAGACTTAGAACGCCCCCCTCGAAGACTTAGAACGCTCCCCGAAGACTTAGAACGCCCCCCCGAAGACTTAGAACGCCTCCCCCCCGAAGACTTGGAACACCCCCTCGAAGAATTAGAACGACCCCCTCGAAGACTTAGAGTGCCCACTCGAAGACTTAGAGCGCCCCCTCGAGGACTAAGAACGCCCCCCTCGAAGACTTAGAACGCCCCGTCGAAGACTTAGAACGCCCCCTCGAAGACTTAGAACGCCCCGTCGAAGACTTAGAACGCCCCCTCGTAGACTCAGAATCCCTTCTCGAAGACTCAGAACGCCCCCCCTCGACGAATTAGAACGCCCCCCTGGAAGACTTAGAACGCCCCCTCGAAGACATAGAATGTCCCGTCGCTCCTCGAAGACTTAGAACGCCCCTCTCGAAGACTTAGAACGCCCCCCTCGAAGACACCGAACGCCCCCCTCGAAGACTTAGATCGCCCCCTCGAAGACTTAGAACGCCCCGCTCGAAGACTTAGAACGCCCCGCTCGAAGACTTAGAACGCCCCCGCGAAGACTTAGAACGCCCCCACCGAAGACTTAGAACGCCCCCCGTAGTCTTAGAACGCCACCCTCCAAGACTTAGGACGTCCCCCTCGGAGACTTATGACGCCCCCCTCGAAGACTTAGAACGCCTCCCCCCCGAAGACTTGGAACACCCCCTCGCAGAATTAGAACGACCCCCTCGAAGACTTAGAGTGCCCACTCGAAGACTTAGAGCGCCCCCTCGAGGAATAAGAACGCCCCCCTCGAAGACTTAGAACGCCCCGTCGAAGACTTAGAACGCCCCCTCGAAGACTTAGAACGCCCCGTCGAAGACTTAGAACGCCCACTCGTAGACTCAGAATCCCTTCTCGAAGACTCAGAACGCCCCCCCTCGACGAATTAGAACGCCCCCCTGGAAGACTTAGAACGCCCCCTCGAAGACATAGAATGTCCCGTCGCTCCTCGAAGACTTAGAACGCCCCTCTCGAAGACTTAGAACGCCCCCCTCGAAGACACCGAACGCCCCCCTCGAAGACTTAGATCGCCCCCTCGAAGACTTAGAACGCCCCGCTCGAAGACTTAGAACGCCCCGCTCGAAGACTTAGAACGCCCCCGCGAAGACTTAGAACGCCCCCACCGAAGACTTAGAACGCCCCCCGTAGTCTTAGAACGCCACCCTCCAAGACTTAGGACGTCCCCCTCGGAGACTTATGACGCCCCCCTCGAAGACTTAGAACGCCCCCCTCGAAGACTTTGATCGCCCAGTCGAAGATTTAGAATGCCCCCACGAAGACTTAGATTCCCTTCAAAGACTTAGAATGTCCCCTCGCCCCTCAAAGTCTTAGAATGCCACCTCAAAGACTTAGAATGGGTCGGGTCTGGTCGGCTCTGTTCTGGTCTGGTCTGGTGTCGAAGACTTAGAACGCCCCCCTCGAAGACTTAGAACCCCCCCGAAGACTTAGAACGCCCCCCCGAAGACTTAGAACGCCTCCCCCCGAAGACTTAGAACACCCCCTCGAAGAATTAGAACGCCCCCCTCGAAGACTTAGAACGACCCCCTCGAAGACTTAGAGTGCCCACTCGAAGACTTAGATCGCCCCCCTCGAGGACTTAGAACGCCCCCCGTAGTCTTAGAACGCCACCCTCCAAGACTTAGAACGACCCCCTCGAAGACTTAGAGCGCCCCTCTCGAAGAATTAGAACGCCCCCGCGAAGACTTAGGACGCCCCCCTCGGAGACATATGACGCCCCCCTCGAAGACTTAGAACGCCCACCTCGAAGATTTTCATCGCCCCTCGAAGACTTAGAATGCCCCCTCGAAGACTTAGAATCCCTTCGAAGACTTGGAATGTCCCCTCGCCCCTCGAAGACTTAGAATGCCCCCTCGAAGACTTAGAACGCCCCCTCTTAGACTTAGAACGGCCCCTCGAGGGCTTAGAACACCCCCTCGAAGACTTAGAACGCCCCCTTCGAAGACTTAGAACGCCCCCTTCGAAGACTTAAAACGCCACCCTCGAAGACATAGAACGACCCCCTCGAAGACTTAGAGCGCCCCCTCGAAGACTTAGATCGCCCCCCTCGAAAACTTAGAGTGCCCGCCTCGAAGACTTAGAACGTAAGAATGCCCCCTCAAAGACTAAAAATGCCCAGTTCAAGATTTAGAATGCCCCCTCGAAGATTTAGAATGCCCACCCGAAGACTTAGAATCCTTTCCAAGACTTAGAATTCCCTCTTGAACATTTAGAACGCCCCCTCGAAGATTGAGAATTCCCCCTCGAAGACTTAGAACGGCCTCTTTGAAGACTTAGAACGCCCCCCGAAGTGTTAGAACGCCACCCTCCAAGAATTACAACGACCCCCTCGAAGACTTAGAGCGCCCCCTCGAAGACTTAGAATGCCCAGTCGAAGATTTAGAATGCCCCCACGAAGACTTAGAATGCCCCTCGCCCCTCAAAGTCTTAGAATGCCACCTCAAAGACTTAGAATGGGTCGGGTCGGGTCGGGTCTGGTCGGCTCTGGTCTGGTCTGGTATGGTCTCGAAGACTTAGAACGCCCCGCTCGAAGACTTAGAACGCCCCGCTCGAAGACTTAGAACGCCCCCCTCGAAGACTTAGAACGCCCCCCGAAGACTTAGAACGCCCCCCCGAAGACTTAGAACGCCTCCCCCCCGAAGACTTGGAACACCCCCTCGAAGAATTAGAACGACCCCCTCGAAGACTTAGAGTGCCCACTCGAAGACTTAGAGCGCCCCCTCGAGGACTAAGAACGCCCCCATCGAAGACTTAGAACGCCCCGTCGAAGACTTAGAACGCGCCCCCCTCGAAGACTTAGAACGCCCCCTCGATGACTCAGAATCCCTTCTCGAAGACTCAGAACGCCCCCCCTCGACGAATTAGAACGCCCCCCCTGGAAGACTTAGAACGCCCCCTCGAAGATATAGAATGTCCCTTCGCTCCTCGAAGACTTAGAACGCCCCTCTCGAAGACTTAGAACGCCCCCTCGAAGACACCGAACGCCCCACTCGAACACTTAGATCGCCCCCTCGAATTCTTAGAACGCCCCCGCTCGAAGACTTAGAACGCCCCGCTCGAAGACTTAGAACGCCCCCTCGAAGACTTAGAACGCGCCTCTCGAAGACTTAGAACGCCCCCGCGAAGACTTAGGACGCCACCCCTCGGAGACTTATGACGCCCCCCTCGAAGACATAGAACGCCCACCTCGATGACTTTCATCGCCCCTCGAAGACTTAGAATGCCCCCTCGAAGACTTAGAATCCCTTCGAAGACTTAGAATGTCCCCCTCGCCCCTCAAAGACTTAGAATGCCCCCTCGAAGACTTAGAACGCCCCCTCTTAGACTTAGGACGGCCCCTCGAGGACTTAGAACGCCCCCTCGAGCGGACTTAGAACGCCCCCTTCGAAGACTTAGAACGCCCCCTCGAAGACTTAAAACGCCACCCTCGAAGACATAGAACGCCCACGTCGAAGACTTAGAGCGCCCCCCTCGAAGACTTAGAGCGCCCCC